>NC_141687.1:1090076440-1091276440 GCF_964263255.1 Lissotriton vulgaris | reverse complement strand
AAATGCAGATATTTATCATGCGGATTGGAGCTGCAAGAAACTGTTATTGGGAGGGGCTCATGCAGCAGATTATAGAAGTCTTGATAGACAGCTTGCTTGAACACCAGTGGGTTGCTTCCAGAAGACTCCTGGGCTTATGCCTTCTAATAAGTTCATCCGCTGATTCGCCAGTCTGGCAGTCGTGTTAGCCAATCACAGACATCAGTGTTCAGGAAACCAATGAAGGTGCCCAGCCAACCAGGTGAAGATGGAAAGGATTGTGTGGGCAGATTGTGATATAACACAACTACAAATGGAAGCAAAAAAAGGGGATTAAGAAAATCTGACTTTGCACAAGCTTGGGCTACAGAGTTGTTTACCTTTGATGCGGAGCAAAATACATTTTTCATTGTAGGGGTGCATTATAATCACACGTGTAGACTGCATCCGCATATCATTTTATGTTGTGTTAATCTAAGTGTTAGAATCTTGTAACGTGATAACATGAACGTGATGTGTGTTGGCCAAAATGTAGTACATGTGAAGAAATAACTTGGAAAATAAATGTAACTAGCAGAGAATATTAACTGAAACATGCGTGTTGTGCCTTAGGCAACTATTCCATTATTGAATCTGCTTATTAATTGTGTCATTTTATATGTAGGTGAAATTAATTAACTGTACATGATTCAATTCAATTTCTATATAAGGTCATAAAATTCATGTTCAACATCTCTTATGTTAGCTGAATTGTGTAGGCCTGAAATACATTTTCCCTGGAAGCTCTTGCATTAGAATTAATAGTTGAATTTCATGTACACGTTGGATTCTGTTATTTCTCACGTTTCTTTTACGGAGGGAATAAACATTCTTGTTAGCTAGAATAATGTCTTTGTTTTAGGAGTAAGGCAAGGAGAGAAGGAGATACATTGAACATTGTTACTTTTGTGCAGAACCGTTGTACTTTCTCACCGGAGAGAGCCTAGGTATCAAGGTCATCCCACCACCACTCAGGAGCATCTCTGTCCAGTGGAAAGGTACCGATGAGGATGTGGCCTGACCAGATGGCGTGACCCGTAAAGGATCCTGTGAAATCACCTGTGCTGTTGATGTATAGGAACTAGGGAAAGAGCGCCTGCACTTCTTGTCTGCCTCGCGAGAGCATCTTAGAACAAACTCTGTCTTAGTAGCTTCATGCTGCTTGACCCAACTGATGTGGGCAGACTTCTGAGGAAGACTCCACACTCTGACACCTTAACTGATCCTGCCCCGGAAATGCCTAACTAGGGATGTGACGTTAGTGCTAGTGCGGGGGCATGTTAATGCTTTATTCCCATGAACCTTTGATGCAGGGCAACTTGGACATTTGTTCCTTAATCTTTTGTATCCTGAGTCTTAAACTCATTATTTTGTGCATGTTGCACTGCCTTAATTTCATTTGTAGATTTGGCTTTGCATTAGTCCCAATGTATTTCTATACGCTCATATTGAGGTGTTTGCACGTTTCGTTATTTTTGGCGTTGTAATGAACCAACTAACTCCATTTGGTAATCTGTGATTCTTAAGAGCCCTAACAAATCGTAATTGAAATGATTGACTTGCTAATGATTTCTCCCCCACACCCCACCCTTAAGTTTTCATACAGAGAAAAAGTACCATTGACTCAAGGTTCTAGAGCAGATCTAGAATGCTGAGACTCAGCTCCTTCACCTTCATTAGAAAAAAATGCAGCAAATAGGCAACCATATCAAAGCGAAGTAAGAGAAGTGCAGCATATGGCATTATAACAAATATATAATGAACTAACTGATAATGTAGTGTGACACAGACAGTGTGAAGTAAATCCAAAGTAGTTTTCATTGCCAGTGATGACCACAAGCTTCCAGTGAAAGACACACATAGAATGTCTGAGTTTGAAGTAAATTAATAATGAAATCAAAATACTTTGATGTAAACTATGCAATAGGGCATTCTGAATTTCAAATAAACAGTGTGATGGTTGATGTATGTTATCTTTGCTCTCTTGCTGACATGCATACAGTTGGTATATTTTCTTGAGGAACTAGCGAACAAGTTGAAAATGCAACAAAACACTTAATTTATGAGCATTTTCTCTAAAGCTGCAACATTGTGACTCCCAGAGAAAGAACCATAACATGTGATTAGGCCGCTGCTTGTTAAATGTGCTTATTTACATGGATCTATACTGCTATCTTTGTACAATCTGTTTCAGTTTTTAATCAAGTAGGGAGGCAATGAGGGCTCCTGGGGGTGGCATTCACAGAATATCCAAGCTTCAGGCAATTGGCGCAGTCAGCACAGGTAGGTTGACCTGATTGGCTGGCGCCTAGCGCCAGCTGCCAGGAACGCCAATTTCGTAGTGCGCACTTTCTTCAAGAGCAAGGTGAATGGTAAACTTCACTCTTTTGGTCCCCCACTTTACTGAAGCTTTTTGTGAAGTTTCCTCAACATTACTTTTGCGCGTTAGCGCTATGGCAGAAGTGGCGGCTTCAGTCAGGGAAGGCCTGCACATTCTTTGTGAAGCCGGGAGGGAGGAATTAATCCTTCTTGGTGTATTGTTACAGGCTTGGGTGGGTCTTGAAAGGAGTAAAAGAACAGCAGCAAGCTGCGAGTCTGTTGCCGTTGCTGCATGCGAGTCAAGTGAGGGCTTCCCGGTTAAGTCGCAGAGAGAGAATGCAGAATTGATTTTAAAAGACAGAAATACAAGCCGGCATCCTCTACATACCTCTGCCACACTGGGTTACTTCTTCACAGCAAAGAGAGGAAAGGGCAGAGCTCCCACATGCGTGGTCTAGAGCTCTGCTCTTTCCAAGAAAAGGCTCATCTCTGTCAATGACCCAGTAAGTCAAGGCCGTCTCCTCCTCCTGCTTCAACACCCTCAGTATGCTTTGCAAGATCTACAGATAGATCCTCACCGGAACCAGAAGGACGGTCACCCATGCCCTCGTCACCAGCAGGCTGGGCTACGGCAACGCCCTCTATGCGGAAACCCCGACCAAACTCCAGAAGAGACTCCAACGCCTACAGAACGCCTCTGCACGCCTCATCCTCGACATCCCACACCACAGCCACGTCACTGCCCACATGAGGGACCTGCACAGGCTCCCTGTCAACAATAGGATCACCTTCAAGCTCCTCACCCAAGCTCACAAGCACTCAACGATGCCTGACCAGCATACCTCAACAAGAGACTCACCTTCTACTCCCCCAACCACCAGCTCCGCTCCGCTGACCTCGCCCTCGCCACCTTTCCACACATCCCCCCAACAACCACCGGTGGCAGATCCTTCTCCCACCTCACCGCCAAAACATGGAACACCCTCCCCATCCACCTGCGACAGACCCAGGACCTGCTGACCTTCAGGAGACTTCTCAAGACCTGTTTTTTCAAACAGTAGCAGCTCCCTCCCCTCCTCAGCGCCTTGAGACCCTCACAGGTGAGTAGCATGCTCTACAAATTTCTGATTGTCTGATTGATTGATTAGAAGAGCCATGACAATTAAAGGGGAAAGTTTAGAAGTGAAAAATACCTCAACTTCTCCCTCTGGTGGCAGGTTTGGAAAATTGAGGTTTTACATAGTAGCCAAACTAAAGAGTTTAGGGAACCAAAGAAGGACATTCATATTTTTGGCAGGAAACAACAAAACGCAGCAAAATTAAATGTATCTCTTTCAGCAGAAAGGAGCCTGTCATCAATGGTGTCTAGTGAGTCAGGTGACATTATATTGTAGATAGAGCTCGCCCCAACTAAATTAGCTAATTCCAGTAAAAGTGTTAAACAGAGTGCTTCTACTACAAATAAGAATTCAGGGCTTGGAGATTTAGATATAAATAAAAGCGCTGTCTCTGTTAATATGGAGAGTGAATTAGAACGGAATTAGATTTGGGTCCCTAAAGAAATTAACAATGAAAGAAGATTAGCTAGTTTGAAGAACGGAAGAGTTCCTGAAGCTGGAAGTTCAGGAGTTTTGCAGTTCCTTGGGGGAGAGATGCTACCAAGCAAAATAAAGGGCAGTAAAGAAGTTTTTGACAGATCTCTAGCATCCTGCAACAAGACCAACAAAGAAGGGGAGAATTTTCAAGCGAATTTCCCCAATTCGATAGATTCAAAGAGAGCGGCGTACTAGGCTAAAGCTATACATTGGAAACTATATGATGGGTGGGTTGAGGATGGAGAGTGTCTAAGTGGCAGTAGGAGGGGAGAAATAAGGGCAAGGTAAGTGGGTGGTAGGCGATGTCTGGGGCGATGACAATTTTGAGTCTTTGGAAGAAGGGGAACTTGAGGATGATGGAGAACATTTTAAATTGGCATGAGAGTTGTCTTGGGTACAGGGGGGATACCAAACATTTGTCCAGAGATTATTTTTCACAGGATAAAGAAAACAAAGGGTTTCATGTCAGTTTAAGTGCAAGGCATCAAAACGGAGAGAAGAAGAAAAGACCAATATTCGAGGTGGACGCTTCTCTTGGAACAGGAGAGGTTCAGAGGGGGGATTAATATTAAAAAGCTATGTGTTGACAAAAATGTGGGTACGGAAGGAATAAATAAAATTGAAATCCCTTCTAAGGATATAGCTAAGCAGGAGGTTAAAGAAGGTGAGGCTTATGATGCTAAGGATAATGTGGAAGAAAGCTCTGAAAAGGTTAACAAAATTGAAAGTTACAAAACAGTTTCATTGAGTTTAAAATATTTGGCGTACATGGGGTTATATATGCCCTTAGATTCTCACTTAAATAAGTCTACCAAAGAAAAAATTTGGAACGGAGAATTTGTAGACTTTTCCAAACTCCTTCACTGAGAAATACAGTCAAAAAAAGGTTCAAAAGAAGAAGAGTGGGAATTAGCAAAGAGGTCAATGGTACCAACTAATATTGATTCATGGACATCGGCTTTCCTTATTTTCTCTAGTGTTTATTGTAAAACGCTCCCTGACAGATCAGTGGCGATATTCAAATAGGTAGCCACAATAAAAAAAGCTTATACCGAATTTGGAGGTTACACTTTGCTCCATACGATGAGGAGTTCCGAGCTCGATTAGTCTTAATTCCTGAAAAACCATGGGGGAAGTAGATAACAAACTCTGGGTTTAATGGATGTACCCTCACAGGCCTCCCCCTTCTATGCATACCGTTAGTGGCCTGGCCGTTGCTCATTGGCCTTTTCAGAGCAGACCTACCTTGAGGGGAGGGGGTGGGGAGTTGGAATAAATCTCAAACATTTGTGTCCAGTGCCTGCTGGAACTTTAACAGGGGCTACTGTCAGAAAAACCCCTGCAAATATAAACATGAGTGCTCCTGGTGTGGTGGGAAACATGCCATGTTGCAATTCTTTGGAGATCAGTACAGTTGGGGAGGCTTTAACCAGAACAGAAGGAAAGGATACACATTTCAACCTGAGAACAAGGGCTTTTACACCAACTAATGTGGAGGCTTTGTGCTACTTGTTTACATTTTACCCGGAGACAAACGAAGCAATGATGTTGGAATGGGGATTCAAAGAGGGGTTTAGGCTAGTTTCAAGGGCCTAGATGCCGCAGATTTGCTAGAAATTTAAAATCTGTAAATGAATTCCCTCAACTTGTGAGAAAGAAGCTATTGATAGAAGTGAAAGAAGGGAGGATGGCAGGTCCTTTTGATTCATGCCCAATTCAAGACCACATTGTTTCTCCCCTCGGTGTAACTCCCAAGAAAAGCAAAGGGGAATTTAGAATGATACAACACTCATCATGGCCTCAAGGTCTCTCTGTCAACGATTGTATCGCCAAAGAGGATACAATGGTCAAATTTGCTGCAGTTGTCATACCTTTGGGCATGATAAGAAAAATGGGTGCCATCACTGGACTTGCAAAATGCGATTTCAAATCTGCCTTTCGGCTATTGCCAGTGCACCCATCGGACTTCTCATTGCTGGGTGTCTATTTTGAAGGAATTTTTTTCGTGGATAAAGCACTCCCCATGGGTAGTGCAATTTTGTGCAAATTATTTGAGACTTAGAGCTCTTTTTTACAGTGGTGCTTTTCGTTCCGAACTGGACACACGGACGTGACTCACTATATAGATGACTTTTTATTTATGGGAGCTGCGGGCTCCCAACAGTGCGAAAAGGCACAAAGTGATTTTGAACTGGTGGCAAAAGAGTTTGGGGTGCCATTAGCAGTAGAAAAAAATGAAGGTCCTACTCATTGTTTAACATATCTGGGTATTGAGATAGAAACAGAAAAATTGGAAGCTAGACTTACGAACAATAAAATACTGGAGATGACAAGTATGTTAGAGCATGCAAAAAAGTCATATAAGTTGACACTGTCTGAGGTTCAATGCTTATTGGGTCATCTAAATTTCACCTGCTGGGTGGTGAGGGTAGGTAGAAGCTTTTGTAGACAACTTAGTTTTTCCACGTCGGGTGTTAAGCTGCCCCATCACAGAATTAGGATATCTGCTAGCATGAGAGCTGACTTTGAAGTGTGGCTAATGTTCCTACGAGCATTTAATGGTGTCCCAACCTGGTCTTTAGACAAGGATTTTGACTGGCAGATGCAACTTTTTTCAGATGCTTCTGGTGCAAACGGATTTGATCTATTTTGGGATGGGAAATGGTGCACGGAACAGTGGCCAACTAACTGGGTATCTGAAAAGAAAAGCATTGCCTTCCTTGAATTTTGTCCAATAATAGTTGCATTGGCAGTTTGGGGGAAGAGTCTGGCAAACAGGACACTTTGATTTCATGTAGATAATTGAACAGTAGAGGATTTGGTAAAGGGTCAGAAGGCCAAAGACAAACAAGTATTGAAGCTTTTACAAAGATTCATGTTGTGCTGCTTGATGTTTAACACAGTGTTCAAAGTAAGTCACATACCTGGAGTGGACAATAACATTATAGATGCTCTATCTCGTTTTCAGTGGCAGAGATTCCGCGGTTTGGCACCCGGAGTGGATCTGCAGAAGACTCTGGTGCCTAACGAGGTAAGGGATTTATCAAATTGAAAGCTAAACAACTTATTGAGATCTCTAGCAAAAAGCACCAAATTGACCTACAGGAGAGCTTAGTTAGAGTTACTAGATGCAGGCGCTTCTTATATAGCTAGTACCAACAAAGGGTTGAAGAAACGTAGGTATGACATATTTAAGTTCATTATGATCAACGTAAAAAATATTATTTCTTCAACAACAATAGAAGGGAAATTAGCAGGTGTTTCCTTTTATGGAAAGTTCTTTTGGGGATACGAACCATCAGTGGGTGATATGGGTAGAAGAATACTCCAAGGTTGGGCAAAAATAAAAAAAAGAGGACAATTTAAGCAAGAGCCAATCTCTCTGAAACTTTCATATAACATGCCAAAAGGTGTGCAATCGATCTGGTTCTCTGAATTTGAATATTGTTTATTCAAGTTATTCATGACATGGCTATTTTTTGGTGCTTTCAGAATATCTGAATTGTTAGGCAAAGCAAAATATGATGCTCTTAAAGTTAAAAATGTTTCCCTGGTTAAAAATTCTATAGGTATTTTTCTCGGAAATTCCAAAACGGATCAAGTTGGCAAGGGTTCAAAGATAATTTTGCAAAGACTAAATGGACCATTATGCCAGATAAAAGCTTGGTTAGAATTTTTTTTGTCAAAGGTCTTTTTATTAGAGATTTTAAGAGTACACAACCCAAAAGGCACAGTGTATCGCCACAGGGTCCCATGCAGGGGACACAAAAAGTAAAAACCCCAACAGGGATTCGACAGACATGTTGAGTACAGTAATCTAAGAAGTAAATCAGCTCCTCTCACATGAAGTAGGCCAGATAAAGGATACAGCTGCTAAACGACCCGGAGCATAGCTTACCAATCCAACATATAAAACAGTCAAAGCATGTAGCATAGCTGAGCAGTTAGACAGGACATTATGAGACTCAGCAAACTTCCGTGACATCTTCTTCATCACATGGTGCCACTGGGGTACAGCAAAAAGGATAGACATAGTAAAGCGAAACTAGTCCCAACGAGGAACATTTGTCTATGTGATAGTAAAAGAAACAATAAACAACCCTCCCCATACCCACCCCCAACCCCCCCCCCCGTGGTGGCGGCAAACTACACATTATCGGGATAATAGGTGACACTGGCACAACGATCAGAATTGAAAGAGATGGAGTGCTCTGACGGTAGAGGGGCACACTGCAGATGGCAGGTTGCGGGAAAGAAAGGTAACCAGGGGACCCCATTTGAATTCAAAGTTCTTGTAATCATCTCTAAAGATGTCAGCCATACGCTCCAGGCTAAGCAGCCTCCAAAGGTGAGAATGCCAAAGAGAAATAGCCAGAGCCTCCCTCTTCTTCCACGCGGCTGCCAAAGTGGTTTTAGACTCCCCAATGCAAAGCCACATGATCATCTTATCAGCTCGGGTCTGGTGTTCAAAGGCGGGATCACAAATCCCCAAGAGGACCTCCGCCAGGGAGATGGGGATGGGATAGCCCAGCACCTCTTTTATGTGGGCCAGGATTTCCTCCCAAAAAGGACAAATAGTCGGGCAATCCCACCATATGTGGCGAAAGTCACCCAAAAGCCTGCACCCCCTCCAGCACCTATCCGATGAAGTGGGGAAGATCTGTCGTATTTTGGAACGATGAAGATACCAGTCCATCATGGTCTTAAGATGGGCTTCCCTGAGGTCTGTGGAGTGATTAAAATGAGCAATGTCGGACCAAAGGTGGGTCCATTCCTCATCAGAGATCAGGCGTTGGATCATATCTTCCCACATGGACATATATCTAGGGCGTGGGGAGAGGGCAGGTTTAAGCAAAAAGCTGTAGATAAAGGATATCATACCTTTCATAGTGGAGGTTCTGACAAGAAAAGCTTCACATTTTGTAAGGGGCCGGGTAGCTGCCTCCCGGATCTGTGGGGAAAGGGCCCAGTGCATCAGTTGAGTGTTGCGATAATGTTCTGTATTTTCCAATTGAAAGTCTCTTGTACAATGGTCCAAGGTAACAGATGTGTGAGAGCCAGGCAACCTCCTTTCTTCCAAGCCTCAAATGGTCCCTCATGGAGGTCCGGGGGAAAAGCAGGGTTATGGTGAATTGGGGTAAAAGGGGATGGGAATCAAGTCCACCTCTCGTCGCTCGAGACTGTATCCCAGACCTTAAGTGTGGTGCATGTAGGAGTACTGATGTATGTGTTCGGGGGTCTGTCATTGTGGGGGCGCCATACTAAATCCCATATAGTCCGACCCGTCACGCTACGGTCCATATGGAGCCAGTGTTTCTCAGATTCCTGCTGGGACCACTCAACCAACACTCTCAATTGGGCAGCCTAATAATATAGATAGAGGTCTGGAAGGCCAACTCCTCCATGAGAGTGGGAGTGACGTAGCAGGGAGTAAGAAAAGCACGCCCATCCACCCTGCCAAATAAAGCGCAGGATCATAGCTTTTACTTTCCGTAAAAAATCACGCTCAATCTCTATAGACAGCGCTTGAAATAAATAAAGAAGCTTAGGCAGGAGGGTCATCTTTACTGCATGTATGCGACCCAGCCAAGAAAGGAAGAGGGGTTTCCACTTCGTACGGTCAGCCTGGATATGCGCGAGTATGGGAGAAAAGTTGGCCGTGTAGAGCCCTTGAAGTCTTGGAGTCAGTTGCACCCCTAGGTATTGAATAGCTGAAGAAGCCCAAGACAACGGCATGAGGGGTTTGATTCTTTGGACCACCCCAGGCAGGAGGGTAAGATTAAGGATATATGATTTAACTAGATTAATTTTAAAACCTGACACTAGCTTAAAACGATTAAGCTCCGACCGGAGGCTCGGTAAGGAAGTTTCAGGTTCCGATAAAGAAAGAAGAACATCATCCGCAAAGAGAGATATTTTATGGGTTTCCCCAGTAAACGGTATACCCTGAATGTCAGGACTATTCCGGATCGCTAGCGCAAGGGGTTCAATACTGAGAGCGAAAAGTAAGGGGGAGAGGGGACAGCCCGGCTGAGTACCTCTCGAGTGGGAAAAGGTAGGTGAAGACACCCCATTAACCACAACCCTGGAGCTAGGAAGGCTGTAGTTAGCTCATATCATGTTGAGAAATTTGGGCACAAATCCAAATGCTGAAATGGTACAAAATAAAAAGGCCCAGTCGACCCTATCAAAGGCCTTCTCGGCGTCTAGACACACTAGGACCGCTGGAATTTGACGCCTATTCGCCTTCTCTATGAGGTGTATAATTCTGCATGTGTTGTCGTGAGTCTGGCGACCCTTAATGAAGCCAGACTGGTCAGGGTGGATAAGGACGGGCATGAGGTCATTTAAGCGCTTGGCAATGATGGAGGAGTAAAGTTTAGCATCTAGATTCAAAAGGGCTATCGGCCTATAAGAGGCACAGTACGGGGGGTCTTTCCCCGGTTTAGGAATCACTGAGATCAATGCGTCCGCCATAGTACCGGAGGTCGTTCCATCTTCCGCCATCTTATTAAAAAGATTTACAAGATAGGGAGAGAGATCAGGGGCAAAGGTCTTATAAAAAAGGGCCGTGAGGCCATCGGGCCCAGGGGCTTTATCAGGTTTCAGGGCTTTGATAGCTAGGGTGACATCCTCCATGGTAAAAGGGGCGGTGAGGAGGTCATTCCACTTAGAAGATACCTGGGGCAAAGAAAGGTACTGGAGGTAGTCCTTCTGTGCATCTGCATCTAAAGAGTCCCCGGTGTAGAGGGCCCTATAGAAAGACCCGAAGAGTGACGCTTTATCTTCCTCTTTGCGCGTTACCCCCCGCAGAATCCTGAATACCACTTATATATTCCCTCTCACGCTTGTCCTTCAGTTGTCGGGCTAAGTGTTTACCCACTTTGTTACCCTGAGTGTAAGAAAGGTGTCGCAACTTAAGGAACGTGAATTCCGCCCTGTTGGTGTAGATTGCCCTAAGTTTGCCTCTAACGGCTGTGAGTTGGCACAGCGTTTGCCTTGTGGGGTGAGCTTTATGGGCGCACTCAAGTTCAGAAAGTTCAGACTCCAATAAGTCACGCTCTCGAGCCGTTGCTTGTTCAGGGCAGCGTTAAGGGTGATGCATTCCCCCCGAATAACAGCTTTCAAAGTGTCCCAGGTAGTGTATACCGAGGTATCCTCTGGACGATTAATTTTAAAGAAGTCAGTGATTGTAGTCCTCAATTTAGTGCAGGATTCTTTGTCAAGAGTGAGAGAGGGTGGGAAATACCATTTGGGCGAAGCCCGGGCCTTACCCCGCCAGTCAATGCAAATAGAATATAAACTATGGTCGGAGACTGAAAGGGGGAAGATGTTAGCGTTCTGTAACTCACCCTGTAGTGACTGACTGATGAAGATATAATCCAGTCGGAAGTAGGAGCGGTGGACATGAGAATAGAACGTATAGTCCCGTGCCTGGGGATAGAGCGTGCATTAAGTATCTAAGAGGACCAGGTCCCGAATGCGTTGTTGCGTGTCTCCAGAGAAGGCACCCGTATCATCCCGATGTAAGGACGAGCAGTCTAAGTCCTTCTGGCAGATTAAGTTAAAGTCACCCATAAGAGTCAATGGACCCTCTGCAAAGTCCGTCAATTTCCCAATAAGTGTATGTTGGAAAGTCATTTGTCCAACATTGGGGGCATACAGAACAGCAAAAGTGCAAACCCTCCCCCGTAACCAACCCTTAATCATGAGCGATCGCCAGTCTTTATCTGTTTGGACTCCTAGAAGTTGAAATTGGATAGCAGCGCGAAACATTATAGCCACCCCCGGTGTTTCGTAGGGGCCGAAGATCTATAAATTAGTGGGAATTGTTTGTGCTTAAGGCGCATTTCGTCAGCTCTGGCTAGATGGGCCTCCTGCAAGGTTACAATATGTAAGTGGTGATCTATAATGTATTTCCACACTTTGAGACACTTCTGTGGGGAGTTAAGGCATTTGACATTCCATGTCGCAATTGTGATCGGCATTAGAGCACTAATGGATGAACAGCCCTCCCCTTACCTCCGGTGTGACCCGCAACAGCCCCTGCAACAGCCCCTCCCTAAGCCACCTCACCTGTAGGCTGCAGGAACCTAGTCCAATGTCAATATCTATCCCTAACCACACACAATCCGCACATGCAGTCCTAAAAAAGCCGCCACTACAACCCACCCCATCCCACCCTAAAACCCCCAATAGAAAAGGTACAAAGAAAGAAAAGAAAACAAAAGAAAACACCATTCCTAGACTCGCCACGGGGTCGGAAGAGCCCCATGGAGACCATGAGGGACTACAGGGTTAAGGGCCCAGTCCACGCCAGCTCCAGCGGACAGCCATGTTAGAAGCAGTATAAGGCTGCAATGGGGACCACAAGGAATGAAGGGGAGCCAAAGATTGGGCTCAGGCTATTTCCAAGGACCGCTGAAAATCGAGCTCAACTCCCACCAAAGTCAAAATTTGGATTACAAGCCCTAACACGTGACCCATGTCAATGAGGGATCAAAGGAAAGCCCCATATACTTATAGCCAAAGGAAAACACCCTCAGTCTTACATATAAGGTCCATGGAGGATAGGAGTCGTCTCGCCTGAAGAGTGTAGCTGTGGCCGAAGAGTTCCATTGGAGACTGTGGACCGTCCCAGACTCCGGCCAGCGCCGAGAGGAAGAGCAAGGAGGCAAAACATTGGAGAGGTCCAGAGCCCCCATCGGACTTAAGGAAACGGTAGGACATCAATCCAGAGGGGGACTGCAGCCAGTCATCTTCGACCCCCGCATGTGCCCATTGACCATCCAGAGGTCGTTGGAGGGTCTCTTGGCCGGTCACCATTTTTTCCTGGGGCAGTACCCGAGTCATCCGCTTTGAGGTTCAAGAGTTCCAGCCCCTCCTTCAGATCGGTGATGTGGCGGCGCTTGTTCTTGAAATCAAAACTTAATCTAAATGGATAGGTCCATCTGTAGCGGATGTGCTCCTCCCGGAGTTTGGTAGTAATACCTCGAAACAGCTGGCGGTGTGCCAAAGTTGCTGGAGCGAGATCTTGGTAGATGGAACACGTAAAGCTTTGGAATGTGATGGAGCTCTTTGCCCTAGCCGCTCGGAGGACCTCGCCCTTTACCTTCAAGGAATGAAACTTTGCTAGGATATCACGCGGCCTCTTCTTCTTGCCAAGTTGTGCGGGGCCCACGCGGTGTACCCTGTCAAGTTTGATTTTAAGTGTTTGGGGGGCCAAAATCTCCGCAAACAGGCCCTCCACGAAGGCAGCAAGGTCGGGCCCCTCCGCACCTTCTTCAAGGTCTCTAATACTCACATTCTCCCTCCTCTGCCGATTTTCAAGGTCCTTCGACTTGAGTAGAGATAGGTGGAGCTGTTCCTGAAGTTGGCGAACATCTTCTCGCAGCTCCGAAGTAAGGCGCTCCTGTTCCTGGGAATGCGTCTCCAAGTCGAGGACCCTAGTGCCCACGAAGTCCACATCCTGCTGGAGGAAGGTCATGCGATCCGTGAGGTCTGCCCGTAGTTGGTCTATTGAGGCGTTAATGTCCTGGCTGAGGTCAGTGCGAAGTTCCGTTTTAAAATCTTTAAACATAGCTGCCAAATCCGCTTTCGTGATTGCCATCGCAGCGGCCCCTGTGGATCCTCGCAGCATCGGTTGTTGGTCTGAAGGGCCGAAAAAATCGGAGACTCTACCCGTCTTCTTGCTCGTTGTCTTATTTTGCGGCATATGGTGCGGACCAGGCGGGCCCCTGATTAGCTGTCTTGGAAGAAGAAACTGCTGCACTCCCCGTTGCAAGCGACTGGGTGAGGGAAGGAAGACAGAGAGTGGGCTGTCAGATTCCCAGGTGCGGCGACAGCAACAAATACGCGGACACCCACTTAGAAAGGCACCAGTGAGTTGTGGATAGTCGATGCAGTGAAGCCCGGCAGGTGGGTAATAAGCAAAGACCAATGGGAGGTGGTACTGTCCGTGGCCCGTCAGGCCGTGTTGGAGTGTGTAGGCAGCACAACGTGAGTCGGTGAGATGGGCTGAGTCCGGGCTCCTAGCGATGGTGGGCACTGATGACTTGATAAGTGTAGGTCAAGACCCCTCAGGTCACAAGCGCTGGTGTTGGGTTGGCGTTGTCAGGGTCAGACCAGACCGGGAGGCAAGTCGAGGTTGCTTTATAGGGCCTCAAGACAATCTGGCATTATCGATGGCCCCAGACCACTGTCGGCCCCAGCAGCAGACGTTGGATACAGGCAATAGGCTGGGGATGCAGAGGGAGGCCACAAGTTGAACCGGGGACCGGCGCCAAGTCAGAGGGAGTCAGAGAAAGCACTAATCTGCAGCATAAGGTCCCCGGCGGCCGCCATTCTAAAGTCAGGCAGGCACCGTGCGGAATGCCCCGGAGGAAAGCCCCCAAAGGAATGAAGCTGGTGAAGTAGCCCCCTCGCCCTAGAGGGTTAACTGGAGTCACCGCGGGGCACCAGTATGCAGGCAGCGATCCTACCTCCCTGGGGCACTCCCAACCGGCAGCGTCCCCGGCTAAGTGTTGGCCGCCATTTTGCGAGTTGCCGAGCCTCTCCGCCGCCGGGAAAAAGCAGCCGTGTCTGAATGCCCAGGCAATGGAAAACTCGCTTCACCGGTATTACAAGCATCACGCCTCAGGTAGGAACCAGAATCATCCGAAGTAGAGCACCACAGCCTCTGAGAGCTGTGCCGGAGCAGCGCATGGACCGGGAGCCGAGACGAGCTACGTCCGCTCGGTCATCTTGCCCGGCAACACCCCCCTTGGTTAGAATTTTTAAAGGTGGGAGGGGCTGCTTTTTAAGTTTTTGTTTAGGCATCAAGATGGCTCCCCTCTCAAGGCTCCCCAATTGCTGTCAATTCTGAGGAAGACACTTAAGAATTTGTGTAAAAACCCATTCAACTTTGGTACCCACTCCTTTAGAATTGGTGTGATTCAGAAGCTGCCAGGTGGGGGTTATCACTCAACAATGTAAAGAAACTGGGGCATTGGTCTTCAGACTGTTGCCTGAGATACATCAGAGATTTAGATTCATAAGTACATGACCAAGCGTATTAATTGTTATTTCTTTTTAGGTTTGGTGGAAGGTTTTACATTTTTGCAAAAGCACATCTGGATAGTTGGACATTCTTTCGTTAAGTGGGCTGCAAAGAAGAGACATTTTGGGAAAAATGTGGGTCTTCGTTCAGATGAGGTTTCTGTTCTTTGGTTGGGGAAAAGTGGCATGAAGTGGGGCAGTTAATGCCTTTGATGGGTTAAATGTCATCTAAGGATAAACCAGATGTTATATTGATTCACCTGAGGGGAAATGATTTGGTGCAGCTTTCGGGTCTTGGGTTGCTTATAGTAATAAAGGCTGATTTGGAATTTTTAGCAAAAATATAGGCTAATACAAAAGTTACCTTGACAGCGCTGATGCCTCGTAGGGTTTGGAGGGGGGCAGGGAGATTCATTGCTATTGAAAGAGCAAGGAGAAAAGTGAACAGGGAATTACACCGCTTTTGTTCCATCAATGGCATTTACTGGTGAGCGCAGAGTAATATTACAAAAGAGTACTATTAATTTTTTCAACACAATGGGGTGCACCTTTCTTTTATTGGCAATGAGATTTACATTCTGAATATAAAAGAAATGATTACAAAAATCTTGCAATGCAAAGCCTGGTGTTAACGATAAGCTGTTGGGCAGCAGACAATATCCCCACCCTCATTCCCCCCAATCAAACAATTGTTTAATTGATCAACGTTCTTTATCTGCTATTTGCCTTAATTAAAGAAGTTGAGAACAGTTTGTCTACATTAAATTAATAAAGCATTTCACCTGTTTGGTAACTCTGTCTCCTCCCCTCCCATGCAATGGAAGGGAGGAGATGGAGATACCAGTCTGATAAGGCTAGAATCTAGATATATAATTGATCTCCATACCAAAACACCTGAGGGCCTGAATCGTAATGAAGAGCTTGCGATACACCTAGTAGATTAGATAATTTGCTGTTTTTAACTGTTTTGAGTAGGCTAGTGGTTTTTCTGCCTAATGGTTTTTCTGTATAATGTTTTTCATGGAATTTTATGATGTGTTAGGATTTGCACCCATAGATAACCTAAACCTATATCTGTTGAAGGATTATGTTGAGAAGGGACTAGAGGGATGGTCAAACATATAATTATATATTTTTTTATGTTTTAATCCAATCTCACATTGAAGTTTTGGTGACCATGCAGGTGGAGCTATTGAGCATTGCCTCCATTAAATATACCTGCCTAATGGTAGATGTGTAACTGTCTACCTAGAAGGGAGGTAGAGTGGTGAAACTTGTGTCAGGTAATTCAAATGTAAATCACCCTTAAACTTTGAATGTGAATATTTGTACGCGCAAGAAAGAGCATGTGCACTTTGAGCCCATCTGTGGGCACAATGTATTGTGTAGTATTACGAATTTTCGTAGGAGCGTAATGACACAATATGAAATTGGCTCTGTGTATGAACACTTTTAACTACTGAATGTGAACCATGAACATACACGTACTAGGAGCATGTGCACTTTGAACCCATTTTGGGGATAATATATTTAGTAGCATTACATATTTGCGTATGAACGTAGTGTTACAGCATGAAATAGGCACTGTGCATTTACACTTTCAATTATTGTATGTGAATCATGAATATCATGCACACTAATGAATTGCGTGTTTTGGATTTCATGATAGTGCTGTTATTTCATAAACGTTTGTCCCTTCTCGCTTTTAATCCATGTCAGGTCATGGGAAGTTAATGACATAAATTTCGCTAGTTTCCGGCGCACCTGATTACCATCGAAAAAGGCGACTGCCGAAATGTGTCTGGTTGCAGACTTCGTGAATAAACAATTTGGACTCTCCCCCATTGAGTGCTCTGTTCTTGCGTTAAAAAGAGTGCAAGATTGGAAGCATATATATATATATATATATATATGAAGAAATCGGCTCCTCTCAAAGAAAGGAGCAGGAACCTCTGCGGGGATTTTCAAGGCAAAACATCTTTATTGCAAATAAATGGCGGATGCATTTCAGCCGGTGTGGCCTCTTCAGCGCCTGCGGTAGTGAAAACGGGAGTCCTCACGCTCTGCAGTTTAGAGTGCACCCCTCCGCACCGGATTGGTGTAAATGATAGCTCCGCCCCTCAGCAAGGTCCTCAGGTGATAGTGTTCAGGGTCCGAGATGATCTTCGGACTCCAAAGCCCAGGATGCACCAGTGGCTCCCAGGTGAGTAATGCTGGGGGGCGGTTAGTGTGAGGGGGGCTCTGCAGAACGTTGATGCCCGCAAGATGAAACAAAGAATCTCGCCCTGGATCCTCTTGACCCCAACAACCGAAAGTCCAAGCACAAAGTGTAGCGTGAGCAGGAGGTGCATACAACCCGCCCTGGCTGAGAAAATGTCTCGCAATATCGCTGCAGGTGCTAGGGCTGTCGGCGGGTCTGGAAGCATTCAGTAACCTGAAGAAACACGCAGTGCCGGAGCAAAAGTCCAGAAGCTTCAGACCACTAGTGAAGAGGGGGTTCCTGAATTGCGCCTCTGGGAAGCTCGAACAATGTGAAGAAATCGGCTCCTCTCAAAGAAAGGAGCAGGAACCTCTGCGGGGATTTTCAAGGCAAAACATCTTTATTGCAAATAAATGGCGGATGCATTTCGGCCGGTGTGGCCTCTTCAGCGCCTGCGGTAGTGAAAACGGGAGTCCTCACGCTCTGCAGTTTAGAGTGCACCCCTCCGCACCGGATTGGTGTAAATGATAGCTCCGCCCCTCAGCAAGGTCCTCAGGTGATAGTGTTCAGGGTCCGAGATGATCTTCGGACTCCAAAGCCCAGGATGCACCAGTGGCTCCCAGGTGAGTAATGCTGGGGGGCGGTTAGTGTGAGGGGGGCTCTGCAGAACGTTGATGCCCGCAAGATGAAACAAAGAATCTCGCCCTGGATCCTCTTGACCCCAACAACCGAAAGTCCAAGCACAAAGTGTAGCGTGAGCAGGAGGTGCATACAACCCGCCCTGGCTGAGAAAATGTCTCGCAATATCGCTGCAGGTGCTAGGGCTGTCGGCGGGTCTGGAAGCATTCAGTAACCTGAAGAAACACGCAGTGCCGGAGCAAAAGTCCAGAAGCTTCAGACCACTAGTGAAGAGGGGGTTCCTGAATTGCGCCTCTGGGAAGCTCGAACAATGTGAAGAAATCGGCTCCTCTCAAAGAAAGGAGCAGGAACCTCTGCGGGGATTTTCAAGGCAAAACATCTTTATTGCAAATAAATGGCGGATGCATTTCGGCCGGTGTGGCCTCTTCAGCGCCTGCGGTAGTGAAAACGGGAGTCCTCACGCTCTGCAGTTTAGAGTGCACCCCTCCGCACCGGATTGGTGTAAATGATAGCTCCGCCCCTCAGCAAGGTCCTCAGGTGATAGTGTTCAGGGTCCGAGATGATCTTCGGACTCCAAAGCCCAGGATGCACCAGTGGCTCCCAGGTGAGTAATGCTGGGGGGCGGTTAGTGTGAGGGGGGCTCTGCAGAACGTTGATGCCCGCAAGATGAAACAAAGAATCTCGCCCTGGATCCTCTTGACCCCAACAACCGAAAGTCCAAGCACAAAGTGTAGCGTGAGCAGGAGGTGCATACAACCCGCCCTGGCTGAGAAAATGTCTCGCAATATCGCTGCAGGTGCTAGGGCTGTCGGCGGGTCTGGAAGCATTCAGTAACCTGAAGAAACACGCAGTGCCGGAGCAAAAGTCCAGAAGCTTCAGACCACTAGTGAAGAGGGGGTTCCTGAATTGCGCCTCTGGGAAGCTCGAACAATGTGAAGAAATCGGCTCCTCTCAAAGAAAGGAGCAGGAACCTCTGCGGGGATTTTCAAGGCAAAACATCTTTATTGCAAATAAATGGCGGATGCATTTCGGCCGGTGTGGCCTCTTCAGCGCCTGCGGTAGTGAAAACGGGAGTCCTCACGCTCTGCAGTTTAGAGTGCACCCCTCCGCACCGGATTGGTGTAAATGATAGCTCCGCCCCTCAGCAAGGTCCTCAGGTGATAGTGTTCAGGGTCCGAGATGATCTTCGGACTCCAAAGCCCAGGATGCACCAGTGGCTCCCAGGTGAGTAATGCTGGGGGGCGGTTAGTGTGAGGGGGGCTCTGCAGAACGTTGATGCCCGCAAGATGAAACAAAGAATCTCGCCCTGGATCCTCTTGACCCCAACAACCGAAAGTCCAAGCACAAAGTGTAGCGTGAGCAGGAGGTGCATACAACCCGCCCTGGCTGAGAAAATGTCTCGCAATATCGCTGCAGGTGCTAGGGCTGTCGGCGGGTCTGGAAGCATTCAGTAACCTGAAGAAACACGCAGTGCCGGAGCAAAAGTCCAGAAGCTTCAGACCACTAGTGAAGAGGGGGTTCCTGAATTGCGCCTCTGGGAAGCTCGAACAATGTGAAGAAATCGGCTCCTCTCAAAGAAAGGAGCAGGAACCTCTGCGGGGATTTTCAAGGCAAAACATCTTTATTGCAAATAAATGGCGGATGCATTTCGGCCGGTGTGGCCTCTTCAGCGCCTGCGGTAGTGAAAACGGGAGTCCTCACGCTCTGCAGTTTAGAGTGCACCCCTCCGCACCGGATTGGTGTAAATGATAGCTCCGCCCCTCAGCAAGGTCCTCAGGTGATAGTGTTCAGGGTCCGAGATGATCTTCGGACTCCAAAGCCCAGGATGCACCAGTGGCTCCCAGGTGAGTAATGCTGGGGGGCGGTTAGTGTGAGGGGGGCTCTGCAGAACGTTGATGCCCGCAAGATGAAACAAAGAATCTCGCCCTGGATCCTCTTGACCCCAACAACCGAAAGTCCAAGCACAAAGTGTAGCGTGAGCAGGAGGTGCATACAACCCGCCCTGGCTGAGAAAATGTCTTGCAATATCGCTGCAGGTGCTAGGGCTGTCGGCGGGTCTGGAAGCATTCAGTAACCTGAAGAAACACGCAGTGCCGGAGCAAAAGTCCAGAAGCTTCAGACCACTAGTGAAGAGGGGGTTCCTGAATTGCGCCTCTGGGAAGCTCGAACAATGTGAAGAAATCGGCTCCTCTCAAAGAAAGGAGCAGGAACCTCTGCGGGGATTTTCAAGGCAAAACATCTTTATTGCAAATAAATGGCGGATGCATTTCGGCCGGTGTGGCCTCTTCAGCGCCTGCGGTAGTGAAAACGGGAGTCCTCACGCTCTGCAGTTTAGAGTGCACCCCTCCGCACCGGATTGGTGTAAATGATAGCTCCGCCCCTCAGCAAGGTCCTCAGGTGATAGTGTTCAGGGTCCGAGATGATCTTCGGACTCCAAAGCCCAGGATGCACCAGTGGCTCCCAGGTGAGTAATGCTGGGGGGCGGTTAGTGTGAGGGGGGCTCTGCAGAACGTTGATGCCCGCAAGATGAAACAAAGAATCTCGCCCTGGATCCTCTTGACCCCAACAACCGAAAGTCCAAGCACAAAGTGTAGCGTGAGCAGGAGGTGCATACAACCCGCCCTGGCTGAGAAAATGTCTCGCAATATCGCTGCAGGTGCTAGGGCTGTCGGCGGGTCTGGAAGCATTCAGTAACCTGAAGAAACACGCAGTGCCGGAGCAAAAGTCCAGAAGCTTCAGACCACTAGTGAAGAGGGGGTTCCTGAATTGCGCCTCTGGGAAGCTCGAACAATGTGAAGAAATCGGCTCCTCTCAAAGAAAGGAGCAGGAACCTCTGCGGGGATTTTCAAGGCAAAACATCTTTATTGCAAATAAATGGCGGATGCATTTCGGCCGGTGTGGCCTCTTCAGCGCCTGCGGTAGTGAAAACGGGAGTCCTCACGCTCTGCAGTTTAGAGTGCACCCCTCCGCACCGGATTGGTGTAAATGATAGCTCCGCCCCTTTTTCATTGAATATATATATATATATATATATATATTCAATGAAAAAACCATAGGTTATAGGCCATATATAGTTAGGAATTAGCATTTACAAAACCTTATTTTACTCGCATAAAACCATTGAAATTCCATATATAGTTAGCTAACTATAAGCGCTAACTATATATCGCGCACCCGCAATCCACTGCTGATGATGTCACATATTACATCATTCATGACATGGTCAGTGACATCACTGATGACATCACTGATCACAACATCCAGTGATTGTATGTGTCTGTAAAGTTTAAATATGTTTCACATATTGAAGAATGAGTGGATGTATAAGTGTCTGGATGAAGAATTTAGTAGGTGCATGACTGACTGTATGAGTGAGTGATTAAATGTGTCTCACTGAGTACATGGGTTAGTGACTAAACTGTCTTAATTCGTGCATCAGTATGTTTGTTGTTGTGTAAGCTGCTGCATGTGTTGATCAGTAGCTATAAGAGTGGCCATATGGGTTATTGATTGGTTGCCCAAATATTTGAATGGGAGGCTGAGTGTGTGTGTGGGTGGCTGGGAGGTGCGTGACTCTGTGCATAGATGTGTAAGCAGTTGATTCACTAGGAGTATGAGTTCAAGAGTGCATGTGGAAACAGCTATATGGGCGGTTGACTGTGCATGGGTGTGTTGGTGAGTGAATGGATTTCTCATTGCTACATGTGCAAGTAAGTACGTATGTAAAACACAATACATGTGAGAGTTGAGATATATAAATAACTGAACATAAGAGCCAGTGAATGTGTGAGTGGCTGTATCGATCACTGTGAGCTTGTATCAGGGATTATATAAGAGAGTAAATATGTGTTATTATATGTTTGAATAAGTAAGATGTGTATAACTGTATAGTTGAGGAAATGGAGGTGTGATTGATTCTTTGCATGACTGACTAGGTGTGTGAGTAACTCCATGGATGAGTGACAGTCTGTGAGTGTCTGTTTATACTGAGTGTATGTAAGGTTATATTAGAGTCTGAAGAGGTTCATTGTATTATCACATGAGTGATGTGATCAGTGATGACAAATGAGATGTCATCAGTGATGTCATTTGAGTTGTCATCAGTGATGTCATCAGTGATGTCATTTGAGATGTCATCATTGATATCATTTGAGTTGTCATCAGTGATGTCATTTGAGATGTCATCAGTGATGTCATCAGTGATGTCACTGACCATGTCATGAATGATGTAATATGTGACATCATCAGCAGTGGATTGCGGGTGCGCGATATATAGTTAGCGCTTATAGTTAGCTAACTATATATGGAATTTCAATGGTTTTATGCGAGTAAAATAAGGTTTTGTAAATGCTAATTCCTAACTATATATGGCCTATAACCTATGGTTTTTTCATTGAATTTTCAAGGTTTTGTAAATGCAAATTCCTAACTATATATCCACTATAACCTATGGTTTTTTCTGTGAATTTCATTGGTTTTTTAATAGCAAATATGAAAAGCTTTAAAATGTCAAGTACGTGATAGATAAAAACATTTTCGTATTTATGCACGCTGATGTGCTTTGAACGCTGCCCCCCCCCCCCTCCCCTCTTTTGCCTTAGTAGTACTCTCTCTTTGCAGATACTGAAGGGTAGTTAACGCAGGCCTTTACCCCCGTTGTAATCCGTCGTGCCTCCTTGTCTCTCCATTTGATTGATTGTTGTCCAAGCATTTACTGTTTTAGAATTGGTTCTCTTTGGATCATTCTCTATTTACAAACAAGCACAAAGTCGCAATACTCTGTTTAGTCTTTGCAGATAGTGAAAAATCGTGTAAAAAAATAAAAGTAATCGAGCAAAATCAGTAGGCCACTAATTGGATCTCTTTTTGACCTCGCTAAAATAGAAATATTAGGAACAACCCTTCTTGAGAAATACGAAAATAGTGAGATGAACTGAGCTCCACACCATGAGGGCTGCAAGACAGCTCGGCTCCATCACCCATCCCGCACAAAATAACGACAAACCCTATGCAAATATTAAAAATATAGACAACACACCAGCAAAGAAACAGGGTAAAACATTTTATTAAAAAACTATTTACATAACGTTGGTTTATAAGATGATGTCAGTAGTGGACCGATGTGTGAATAGATCGAAAACAGCACAAGGCTCCAAGATCCGGATAGCAAGCTCCTGGATGTTGGGTGCCATAGTTTAGAGTTCTGAATTTCAGCCTTTTTCAATGCCTGTGCTTTGTTGAATCAAAATGGCGGCTTGACACAAAGCTGACTCAAGCGTTGTTACTGATGCTATGCAGACCAAAACTGGTTTTCAGTTTGTACATTTTTCTAGATTTTTCAATCCAAGTTTGGTTGACTTTGTAGAACGATGGCTTCAGATTTTCAACATACGGTGTGGTGGCGCTGACTGGGAGGGGACGCTTCGTTCCTGCCCCCTCCCCAAGTAAGATTTTCATACGTGAAAGTACGTTAATGGTTTTGGTCCCTGAGATGCTTCGATGTCACTACCATTCTCAAATAGCATAAGTTCTGGATGTTGGGTGCCATAGTTAAGAGTTCTGAGCAGCGCTTGTAACACTGTCTGAAGCTTATTTCCACCTACTGCAGCTTCACTATTCTCAAAGTAAGTGAGTGTCGTTTGTGGACCTGACTGCATTAGAAAACAATGTGATATGTTACCTTCCTAAACAGCTTGACGGAGGCCCCTGAGGGGCGGTGTGATGGCCATGGACTCGGAGAAGACGCTTGGCTCCGACACCCTCCCCAAGTCTTATAGCACTGGTGTAGCCTGAGATCGCCCCCGACATAGGCGGCCGGCTCCCGGTGTCCGGCGGAACTTTTTGCCTTTTGATGACTCTTCAATTCTGGACCTTGTCCCACAATCCGTTTGACCTGAAGACAAGCTGTAGTGGGGCGCCCCTTTATCGTTTTAGTTGCCATTCCGCCCGCTTTTGCTACACTGTGCCTCTTCCGCCATTCAGCTGTTTTCCGCCCGCTCTTGCGACTACAGCGTCTCGCTCACCATGTAGTTGAGATGCGCCCGCTCTTGCGGTGCAGCGATAGGCGGCTGCCACAGGACTCTCAAAATGGCGGCCGGCTCTTCGGTTTTGGGCCTGGTCCACTAAAATGGCCCTGGGACACCTTGGAACTCGGACGCTTGTCTGCTAGGGCTTGGGTCCCATTCTCGAAAAGCGTCCCCTCAGCCGTGAAGATTCTACAAAAGTCTTGGGGGCCTCCGACTCCCGCAGGCTTCTGGTGGGGAGCGGCTGCCATGATTGCTCGTGGAATGGCCACGACGGAGCTACGAGATGGTAGTGCTCTCATGCTGACGCCAGCTTTAGTCTGAAACATCCAATAACACTGTAGACTACCAATTCGATCAGTTCCGGTAGCGCCCCAACATGACCCGGAAGAGAAGAACTTGCCCTCCCCTCTTTGACTGATGGTTCTTGTTGCCTGTCCCCTCTGTTGTCATTTAACAGAACTTTTTGGACTGCTGAAAGGGGTTGTGTTCCGAACGCTGGTTGGTGGAGACATTTTGACTATATTCTTGACCTACGTTGTCGCGTAATGCGTTTTATGACACGCCGCGTTAGCGCACCCGGAAGTGATCCGAGGCGCGGCGCGCAGCGCGTAACGTAAGCATAACAGGTCATGTGACTTGTTAATAAAACTTTTCATTGGTTCATTTTACTTTTGTTAATTTAATGATGAAAAGCTTGGTCATATGACCTAAAAATTACGCTTTTTATTATTTTCGAACAATATTTTTTTTTCAAACATATGTTATAATATTCCAGGCTAATGTACTTTCCCGGAAAATTTACAACTGTCTTGCAAGTAAAATATATTCCTTTTTCGAGAAAAAGGGCGTTTCTTCCTTCCATGACGGAGCCGTTTAGTAAAAGAGATTCGGCCTGCTGTCTTAGTCGCCGATACGCCTGATTATCAGATTCTTATCGATCACTTTATGTTGCAGACATGAAAAACACAACTGCCCTTGACCATTTATCTTTACTGCGTTCCTACATATTATACCTTTTATCCGTCATGTAATTGGACTGCTTTATTTCACTTGCCTTTTACTGATTCGAAAACAGTCACTAAAAGTAAAAACTTTACAAATGAAAATACTACTACCGTGTTTTGTTTTAAAAACCTTTATTGTGAAAATGTCAGTATACAAATACGGGCCTATAACCACGTGGGCCGGCCACGGAGCAAACTGAAATCGTATATGATGAGGAGACATTTACACTGTAGAAGAACGTAACGAGCGGGCCATTAGGTGACAAGAACAAAGGTGTCTAACAGTTGCGGAATCGGTGGACGTACATTTTGTAATTAAAATACGACAGGGCCACTTACAATAACATTTTCTAGATATACATTTGCGGGCAAAGAGTTACGAGTCCCATTTATACCGGCGCCATTTTGGGCGAGGCCGGGCAGGTCCAAGATATAGTCAAAATGTCTCCACCAACCATCGGCCAGACCAGAACCCCTTTCGGCCCTTTATGCTACAAGATGGTGTCTTCCATTCAGAAAATATTGGTGGCAGCATTTTGAAAGGAAACAGAAACAGCCGTTCTCCTAGAGAGTTTCACATTGTTACATTTAGGAAGAATGTTGAAGAGTAGTATGTGGAAAATCTGAAGCCATTTTTCTACAAACTCTCAATCAGACTTGGATGGAAAAAAAAAACCTGAAGAATGTACAAACTGAAAACCAATTTTTGTCTGTATAGCACCAACAGTAACGCTTGAGTCAGCTTTGTGTCAAGCCGCCATTTTCATTCAATCAATAGCGTCCCCCTGCACACATTCAGGGACCTGGTCGTGTCTTCAGATGAAACGCATTGTAGGAAAAGAAGCAGAAAGGAAAAGGAAAAAGTTCCGCCGGACCCAGTGAAGCTGCAGCAGGTGCAAATAAGCTTCAGACAGTCTTACAAGCACTGCTCAGAACTCTCAACTGAGGCACTCAACATCCAGGACTTGCCATTCGGATCTTGGCGCCTTGTATTTTTGTTTTGTTTTTGATGGAGGGGAAACAACAAAAAACAGACATTGAAAAAGGCTCAACAGTGCAGGGCGCCTTGTGCTGGTTCCGACCTATTCACACATCGGTCCGCTACTGACATCACCTCATAAACCAACGGGGCACCCCACGCCGACTTTCGGCGCAGCATTGTAGGATGGCCACACCAGTGCGGCAATTTGCTGGACACCACCTCGGTGCCATCCAGATCTCGGCGCGTTCATTCAATCAATAGCGTCCCCCTGCACACATTCAGGGACCTGGTCGTGTCTTCAGATGAAACGCATTGTAGGAAAAGAAGCGGAAAGGAAAAGGCAAAAAGTTCCGCCGGACCTAGTGAAGCTGCAGCAGGTGCAAATAAGCTTCAGACAGTCCTACAAGCACTGCTCAGAAATCTCAACTGAGGCACTCAACATCCAGGACTTGCCATTCGGATCTTGGCGCCTTGTGCTGCTTCCGACCTATTCACACATCAGTCCACTACTGACATCACCTCATAAGCCAACGGGGCACCCCACGCCGACTTTCGGCGCAGCATTGTAGGATGGCCACACCAGTGCAGCCACACTTGCTGGACACCACCTCGGTGCCATCCGGATCTCAGCGCGTTCGAGTCACTGTGCCGGAAGAGTGACCGGAACTCAGCTGAACACGCCGTCTTTCGGCGCAGCATTGTAGGATGGCCACACCAGTACGGCAATTTGCTGGACACCACCTCGGCGCCATCCGGATCTCGGCGCGTTCGAGTCACTGTACCGCAACAGTGACCGCAATTCAGCTGGACACGCCGTCTTTCGGCGCAGCATTGTAGGATGGCCACACCAGTGCGGCAATTTGCTGGACACCACCTCGGTGCCATCCGGATCTCGGCGCGTTGTGCTGCCTTCGGCCTATTCGCACATCGGTCCGCTACTGACGCCGCCTCACGTGCCAACGGATTTTCTACGCTTTTTGTAGCCCTATGTCGCATAACAGGTCATGTGACTTGTTTATAAAACTTTTCATTGGTTCATTTTACTTTTGGTTTCCTAAAGATGGAAGGCTTGGTCATATGACCTAAAAATAACACTTTTCATTGGTTTAGAACATTTTTTTTTCCCAAACGATGAAAGCCCCACCTTGTTTCTGGATCATTCAGACTGAAGCTGGCGTCAGCATGAGAGCACCACCATCTCGTGGCTCCGTCGTGGTCATTCCGCGAGCAATCATGGCAGCCGCTCCCCACCGGAAGCCTGCGGGAGTCGGGGGCCCCCAAGACTTTTATACAATCTTCACGGCTGAGGGGACGCTTTTCGAGAATGGAGCCCAAGCCCTAGCAGGCAAGCGTCCGAGTTCCAAAGTGTCCCAGGGCCATTTCAGTGGACCAGGCCCAAAACCGAGGAGCCGTCCGCCATTTTAAGAGCCATGTGGCAGCCGCCTATCGCTGCACTGCAAGAGTGGGAGCAACTCAACAACATGGTGAGCGAGACGCTGTGGCCGCAAGAGCGAGCGCAACTCAGCTAGATGGCCGCCACCTGGGGAGGCCCGTTCACGCCGGCTCCCCCACGCCCCCCCCCGGGCCGCCGCACGCCAATTTTCGGAGCAGCATTGTAGGATACCAAAACCAGTGCGGCAGTTTACTGGACATCACCTGGGTGCCTGTCGTACATGTTGTGTCAGCCATGTGACACTGGACACAGACCGCTACTGACGAGGCCTCCCCCCGCACCACCCGGGACGCCCCACGCTGTTTTTCTGTGCTGCATTGTAGGATCCCTAAACCAGTGCGGCACCCAGGCGACATCACCTGGGTGCCGTCCAGAACTCTGCACGTTGTGCTGCCTTGGGACTATTCGCACAACAGACCGCTACTGACGAGGCCTCCCCCCGCCCCACCCGGGACGCCCCACGCCAATTTTCGGAGCAGCATTGTAGGATCCCTAAACCAGTGCGGCACCCAGGCGACATCACCTGGGTGCCGTCCAGAACTCTGCACGTTGTGCTGCCTTGGGACTATTCGCACAAAAGACAGCTTCTAACCATTGTTGCTTTTTGTGTTGAGAAATGTTTAAATGTTTTTAGTTTTTGTTCCGTTTGTTAAAGTTAGTAGTTAATAAAGTTTTATAACCTTACTTTGTTGGAGTGTTATCTATTTTTTTAAAAACGGGTGAATGGGGCCTTGAATCGGGTTATTGTCATGTGTGGGCTTTGGAAGTGTGCTGCTGCAGGATCGGACATTTCAAACTCAAATGCACGTTCTTTTTCTTACCTTTCCGAAGCATGGAGCGCAATAGCAGGCAGAGAAAGGGTGATGCACGTGTTGAACACTACCTGACCTGGCAAGTTGCTGGCAGTGCCCCCCCGCCCGCTCCTGAAAGAGGGCACACACACACCGCCGCCCCGAGTACTTCACAAATCTTTAAAAGACCATGCGCTTGTTCATGAGGCTTAAATGGTTTATCACCTCTTCTAGAACCCCTGCATCGACCCTCTTACGTTTCATGGAAAAATTACCATGTAACACAATACCAAGCCCTGTCAGCTGAAACCCCCAAGGAATCGTGGGGCATATTATCAAGGGGGTTTATCTCCGCTTTTTTGGCTTTAAAAACCATGAAAGCGGAGATAAAATTATTTCCCTATTATCAAGCTGTCGCTAACACCAGTTAGTGACAGCTAAAAGGAGATAGCGACCATCTTGGGCCCCGCTTTGCATGTCAGTGATACTTATCACTAATGACATGCAAAGTGGCGTGCCAAGATGTTAGCGACTGGAAACAGTCCCTAACATCGCTACCTTCTATTACCAACTTTTGGAGATATTCGCGCTAAGCGCGAATATCTCCAAAATCTAACACCTGCCCTGAGCAGTTCTTAGCCATGTTTTCAATGGGAGGTGGATAACATGGCTAAGAGCATTAGGTCGATAATACATGAATATCGCTGACTTTTCTGCGATAATAGCAAGGTTTATCTGCGATAAAAATCGCCGATGTGCGGCGATAATTTTTGTCTCTAAACAAGTTAGAGACAAAAATTATCGCTAGTTGTTCGTAATATGCCCCCGGGTTTTTGCTTGCAGAAATCGGGAGGCGGGAGACTAGCACTGAAATCAGTACTCACACGCCTGAATCAGGAGGATTGGCATGTCTGAATTCTCTACAGCTGGGGCCATAAACTACATCCGCAGGGTTAGGTGATAGCCTGGAACCAGCCTGGCATCTAAAATGGCTGCCGTGCACGACAAAATTGTGGCATTCGAAAAAAGGCAAGATGGCGCAGCCGCTGGAAGAGATATATCAACATATATCAGCCTCCTCAGCCACCCTCAGGAAACATAGGGGATTAGGATATGTCTCCCGCACCCCCTTATACCTAGTACTTTAATTAACGAAGCACAAAATGGCGAATTCCCGTTTCGCTACCAGTTTGCGGCCCAGTTCGCGGCCCGTGAAGCGCTTCTACCGTGAAAAATCATTTTTTTTTTATTTTCCCCACGGAACCCTTTAATAACCCCAACAACATTCCTAGGGGGTCAAGAGGGGGATACCTTGCCCCCTTTCATTAAATTCCCCCTTAGTTTTTCACCTTTTCTTCTCTCTCGATCCTACCGAGAGACAAGATGGCGGCCGCTCCGGACTGTCACGCAGCAAAAAAAAAAAAAAAGCTCACGCACAGCCGCTGGAAGAGATGTATCAACATATATCAGCCTCCTCACCCACCCTCAGGAAACATAGGGGATTAGGATACGTCTCCCGCACCCACTTATAACTAGTAATTTAATTTACGAAGCACAAAATGGCGAATTCCCGTTTCGCTACCAGTTCGCGGCCGCGCTTCTACCGTGAAAAATCATTTTTTTTTTATTTTCCCCACGGGACCCTTTAATAACCCCAACAACATTCCTAGGGGGTCAAGAGGGGGATACCTTGCCCCCTTTCATTAAATTCCCCCTTCGTTTTCCACCTCTTCTTCTCTCTCGATCCTACCGAGAGACAAGATGGCGTCCGCTCCGGACTGTTTAGAATGTTGACAGACACCGGAGAGCCAATCAGCTTTCTGCGCGCAAAGTTCCGATAAGCGAAAAGTAAGCGGACCGGATCGCTGCCCAGAGCGCTGTTACAGATATATATCTTGGTTTGAACGTTAATTTCTCAAAAACTACTGGAGCACATATATTGAGACCTAGCAAAGGCACATCGGGCTAACAGTCCCTACAATTTTGCCAAGTTTCGTGCAAATCCATTCAGCCGTTCGAGCTAAAAGTGAGTCCAACCGCCCTATGGAAAACTCAATGCAAAAAACGCGTTTTGGGACCCCCCTTTTTTCTCAGCCCCCCCTTGACGAAACCCCACCAAATTTTCAGGGGCTGCTCAGAAACAAAATGTGCCATTTTCCTAAAAATTTCAGCCGATTCCGTCCACAAACGCCAAAGTTATTAGACATAGAATTTTCAAAAGTCCCATAGGGAAAAAATTCTAACTATATATACCTACTGGCGATAGCCAGTAGGTAATATATATATATATATATATATATATATATATATATATATATATGAACAAAACCTTCCTCCAAAGAATGAATGACGCAGGAGCCCATGGGGGACAAGGAAGACGGGCGTTATTAACAAATATGCAGTCCCAGTGGCGGTAGATGCATTTCGCCGTCTTGGCTTCCTCAGTACCCAACACCGGGAGCCCTCATCTGTTGTGTTTCAATCCTGCTGCCTCCGATGAAATACTGGCGCGATCCGCTCCTCCCCCTAGCAACAAGGCTCACCTGTTGCAGTCCGTTTCACTTAGAGGACTCCAACTCCCAGAAGGCCTTATGATCTCGGCAGTCCGGGTTGGTGAGATGGGGAGGGTGTGATAGTAGGAGGGGAGGAGCTGCGGAGGACAAGCGGAAAGGAGCGTCGAGAAGCAGAGGAGCAGTGGCAGCTCGGGGAGGAGCGGCGGATGAGGTAGCAGACGAGCGGTCAGTAGCGCGAGAAGCGGAGGAGCAGTGAAGCGGTAAACACAGCAGCGCGGGGAGGAGCGGCGGATGAGGTAAGTCAAGCAGCCGCGGGTGCGCAGCGAGGGACGGGCGGGGGCCATGAACAGTGAGTGATAAAGGGTGCGCAGCGAGGGACGGGCGGGGGCCATGAACAGAGAGTGAGCACAAAGTCGGGAAGTCGGGGGAAACAAAGTGTGGCCAGAAGCGGCCACTCTTCTGCGCCTCTCCTGCTGCGATGCTGCCCCCAGCCCCTTTCTGCCCCGAGCAAGGCCGGGGCAGGCTGCTAGTATATATATATATGTATATGTGTGTATATATATATATATACATAAACATTTGTCATGTTGTAGTCTGTTTTAGCAACTTGATCATTATAACACTGGTAAAGTGACGTAACAGATTTAATGCAAATATAGTTATAGGCTAATGCATTAAAATAAATATCATAAAAATGCATAATTCATTGCATATTATGTAGCACATGTAAATATATACACAGGAGAGGCAACAACCAAGTTAAAAGACATCCGCTAAAAACTTGACTAAAATAATGCCCTCCAAGTATAGAAAAACAGACACTTCCCAGGATAAATCCTTGATTATAATAGGACCATGTTATATTTATGTGCAAATATAGCATTATGTAAACCACTATCATGCAAAAACAGCTTATATTCATACACAATGCAGTTGTCATATTGTTCTGCCTATGTTGCTGGCTGGCTATGTATATCTTTTCAACCTGTTGAGCAAATGAGCAGTTAGAACAATTTTACTATGTTCTACATCTGCTTGAATGCAGAACCTCACTCTTTCTATTTCATATCTCTAATGGGAAAGCATGCTCATAGAGTATATTCAAGTGACAGTAGTAATGTGCAAATACTGCGAGCAAAAAGTGCAAGTGCTTAAAACATGAAAAAAAGATTTTTTTACTGCAAGAAATCCTAATTTCAATAAAGTGCAAGTGCTGATTGATAATTTTTCTCCTTTTTTTCTTCCTATTAATCAAATTTTTTCATTTTTTCAGTGACCACTTCGTGAAAAATGTCAATGACATATTTTGGCATATTGGGAATGAATGTGGATTTTGATTAAAATGGGCTCATGCCTGCTCCTTTTTGCTTAATGCTTGCATCAAGTAGTAGATCTTGTGTCGCTTGATAATTAGCTGGTTCTTGGCTATTACCGTTTCCTACATTTCCCAGGTCATATACTGTGCGCAATGTCGGAATATCAGAAGCTTGAAATCCACTGTTTTCATTATTCACATCAGATTTTGTAAGTTGTTTTTCCTTCAAAGTATTTTTTAAGCTTTAGCTTGCGAATGAAGCAAAAAATATCAACTCTAGTAGTAACGTAGTTAAAATCGGTCACTGGGCAAAAAGTCCCAGCGCGAGTAATTACTTTTCAGCTTCAGAAAGAATTATAGGAGAGAGATTAATTATAGTGTTGTCTATCACTTTTTACGCCATTGATTTCTTTTCGGTTTGGCATTTCCTCCTTTGGCGCCCTTGCCTCCTTCTGATAGTTCTTCTCGCTCTCCTTGTTTCTTCTGGTTACGAGGTCTTAACGTTTGCCGCCGATCCAAAGCTAAAAAATTAGGGGCATATTATCAAGGGGGTTTATCTCCACTTTTTTGGCTTTAAAAGCCAAGAAAGCGGAGATAAAATTATCTCTCTATTACCTAGCTGTTGCTAACACCAGTTAGAGACAGCTAGTAGGAGATAGCGACCATCTTGGGCCCCACTTTGCATGTCAGTGATATTTATCACTAATGACATGCAAAGTGGGCGTGCGAAGATATTAGCGACTGAAAACAATCGCTAACATCGCTATCTCCTATTACCAACTTTTGGAGATATTCGCGCTAAGCGCGAATATCCCCAAAAGCTAACACCTGCCCTGAGCAGTTCTTAGCCATGTTATCCAATGGGAGGTGGATAACATGGCTAAGAGCATTAGCTCGGTAATGCATGAATATCGCGGACTTTTCAGCGATATTCATGCATTGCGGCGATTTTTATCGCATTTGCGATAAACCTTGGTAATACCAAGGTTTATTTGCGGTAAAAATCGCCGCAGCTCAGCGGTAAATTTTTGTCTCAAACCAAGCAATAGCGATAATTATCGCTATTGCTTGGTAATATGCCCCTGTATTTTTTTCCTCCTGCTTGTTGAGGCGATCTTGTATTTCTTGTCTAGTTTTTGCTATGAAGTTTTTGGGCTCCAGTTTTTTCAAAAGCTCATTTATGGTTTCAAACTCGGCCACCAAAGCCTGTCGGTCTATTTCTGCATATGTTACTAATATTTCCACTAGGTTCATGGAAGCCTGCAGGTTACTTTCCCCGCATTCTTTCAACATTTTCGGATTTGGGTCCTCATAACTAGGTACGAGGAGAATCCTAAGCCCCCTTGGAATCCGCCCCACTTCAATGTACTTTGTCAGCGATTTGTGTTCACCACCATTTGGTGCTCTTTGTCTCATCGTCTGCTGTAGAATTTAATACAGACTCCTGCACGCTCAGGGTTGCTTCAATAAATTTTAACTAAAATTCGAAGCCCGTGCCCACCCCCCAACCCAGAATTCGTGTGTGAAAGACCTGCGTACCCACAGTTCAAAGTACTAATTTATCATAACTAGTGTTAGACCCCTGACCGTGAAATTTCGACCTAAGTCCCAGAGCTCCTCTCCACCCAATTATCCCACATTTCCCAAATAGTAGTTTTTTTTCGCTTTGTACCAGCTTGGTCCAATTTTGCTACCCTTTGGATGGAATGTATCCATTCATCTTCCATCGGAGGGCTAGCTAAAATCCATTTAATGCACAATTCTCTTCGTGCCAGAAGTATCAGAGTGAAAAACAATGCTCTATGTTTTTTAGTTAAAAACCCCCCAGTAAAATCCTTTGGTAAAATCCCAAATATTATAGCCACCGTTGAAAACCCATAATATTTGAAATAGTCCTACCTATTTTCTGCCAAAACTAGAATATTACCGGGCAACTCCAAAACATGTGTACCTCGTTTGCTTTTTCTTCTCCATATTTTGGGCACTTCTTAGTTTCTTGCCTCCCCATTTTTGATAGTTTCTGAGGTGTCTGAAGGAAACCCTATCTGCCCGTGGGAATCTCCAGCTACCCTCCCCTCCCCCCACTCCACTTCACATCCCGCTGCCTCTCCCTATGAATGACTTCCCTCCCTCCAACCGGGCTCATCCCCACCCAGATTCCCTGCCTCCTCTCACTAAAGACCTGACGAAGCCGCGAACAGTCAACCCCAGAAGAAATGTAACCTCCCTCTCACCCCAGGAAGTGAGCACACTCGTTGCCTCGTACGAACTCCACCCTAACCAGCCAGCAATGACCCCACCCCTGAACTCGACTCTCACCGCCTCGATCCAAGTCATCACCGCAGTGGGTAGGGACCTGCCCCCCGCAGAGCCTCTAGACCCCCATTGTTTCTTTCAGCCATTCCCAGAGCCAAGCCTGACCATTTGAAACCACAAGAAGATCCCCCCTGAACTGTATGCTAATCAACAGTCGGTCCGCAGTCAAATATGCAATGGAAATAGCTGAATCCATCCTCTCTCATGACCTTGATGTAGCCTTCATCACGGAAACATGGCTAAACACCCTATCCCACCCCATTTTGGACATGCTGGTACCACCCGGTTTTTCAATTATCTGCAAAGACAGGCCTATACACAAAGGTGGCGGCATAGCTATTATCCAAAAAAGTGACCTCTGCATCTCTGAAGCTCCTTCCTGCCTATACAGCTCCTTCGAATGCCTATCGGTCAACATCAAATCTCACGGTCTTAGTTCACGTCAATGCCATCTCCTCTACCACCCCCCAGGCAACTCCAACAAATTTAGAGCTCAGCTGTCAGATCTGATTACCCAATCTGGACTTAACAGCGAGGACAGCTTAATTATCGGTGACCTCAACCTAAGATGGAATGATTCCAATAACCCGCTGATTCAATCTCTCAACTCCCTTCTGCAAGACAGTGATTTGATCCAACACTGCTCAGAGGAAATGCATTACAGAGGAGCAAGCCTAGATGCCATCATTGGGAACAAAAATGCTGTCTCGATTGATCACATCATCCCGGTGGACTGGTCAGACCACCACATCATTCTCTTTCATATCATCCAGCCGGCCCTACCCCTCCCACCCACTCAAGCCCCCCCTAAGGGGGTCAGGAATACTTCCAGAGTACCCCGAGATAAGCTAGGGGAAGGACTCAGCACTCTCCTACCGAACATGACAGAGTCCCTCTCTACTTCGGAACTCACCTCGCTCTGCCATTCCAAACTTGAGCTCGCCCTGGATAAGTTGGCGCCTCTGAAACTAAAAAAAACCAGAAGCACTCCCTCTAGGTCATGGTTCTCTACTGACATTAATGATGAAAGAAGACATCTAAGATCCCTGGAAAGAACCTGGAGATACAACCCCACCGCCTCCCATCGAGACCAACTCAAGGCAGCACGCAAAAACTACTACACCCATATCAAAAGCAAAAAATCTGCCTTCTCCTGCTCTGCATTAGATAACCCCAAAAACTGCCCCAAAGAACTCTTCAACATCATTAGGAACCAAACCTCCATTCCTAAGGCAGTCAACCTAGCTGCGTCCAAGACCCAATGTGATAACTTTGCTAGCTTTTTCAATGAAAAAATCGCTAAAATCGATCGTTCCTTCAACTCGAGTCCTGCAACCAACCCCATCCCCCCAGTAACCCTGTCTATCCGCTGGTCTTCCTTCCAGCCGATCAAGGAAGAAATGATAAATCGCTGCTGCGAAACCCTCATCTCACTCCCTCGATCAACTTCCCTCGAGACTGACCAAGGACTTGAAGTTCACTCTAGCCCCAATCTGAGGCAAGATCATCAATAGCTCCCTGAGCGAGGGCCTCTTCCCTGACTGCCTTAAACTACGACAAGTCACACCACTGCTGAAAAAACCTGGTCTCGACCTCATGGACATGAACAACTTCAGGCCGGTCTCGAACCTTCCGTTTCTAGCCAAAATTCTCGAAAGATGTGTCCTCTCACAATTAAACCAACATCTAGACAATTCTAATCCACTGGATCCTCTCCAGTCCGGGTTCAGGAAAGGCTGCAGTACTGAAACCGCAATCCTAAATGTCCTTGATGATCTACACATGTCACTCGACTCCAACCATTGTAGCCTTCTCATTCTCCTTGACCTCTCGGCTGCATTCGACGCGGTAGACCATACCCTCCTACTTAGGGCCCCATTAGGATGGCGGGCGGATTGCCTCCGCCAGGGTAGCGGTGGCCACCGCCACCCTGGCGGAGGCAATCCGCCCGCCATCCTTCCCTGCATTCCCCCCCGCCATATTACGATGGCGGAGGGGACCGCAGCGGTCGGAAACACCGCCCGCCTGTTTTCCGCCCCGGTCGCCTAGCGGCCGGGGCGGAAAGCCTGTAACATGGTGGCGGTGTCTTGTAGACACCGCCCGCCATATTACTATGTGCATTACACAGTGCATTTCCGTGGCGGCAATGCCGCCACGGAAAGGCATGCGGAGACTCCCTGCGGGGGCCCCTTGCGGGCCCCCTGGGAGTCCGTGGCTTGGGGGGTGCACATGGGGGGTACCTATGGTACCCCCCGCATGTCAGAGTGCAACATGGCAGGCACCGCGCGGTGCCTGTCGTGTTGCGCGTTGCCAAGCAAAACGTGCACTTTTACCATTGCGGCGGGCGGAGATTCCTGCTCCGCCCGCCGCAATGGTAGACATACAGGATGCACCCGCCTGTGTGGCGGGCGCATCCTAATACATATGTCGGGACCCCCGCACTGTTAGCGGGCGGTCCTCTTCTCCGTTAGGGTGGCGGGCGGGCAAAGCCCGCCCGCCATCCTAATGGACCCCAAAATGTACTCCGAGAGAGAGCGTGCATCGAAAAGACAGTTCTAAAATGGTTCTCCTCCTTTCTTAACAACCGCACTCAAAGAATAAAGATCAACAGTTTCGAATCAGACCCCCTCCCCCTCAGCAGAGGTGTCCCTCAAGGATCAGTACTCTCCCCTCAACTCTTCAACATCTACATGGAACCCCTCACCTCACTTCTAAGGAAATCCAACATCCCCTTCCACCTTTACGCGGAGGACACTCAACTCTATTTGAAGTCCACCTCCATCGCAGACATTCGCAGATTAAATGCCACACTCATGGAGGTCCAACACTGACTCTCAGCCAATCACCTCAAACTGAATGAAGAAAAAAAGGAAGTACTCCTTATCTCGAACAAAGATGAAAACCCACAAATAGTGGAATGGCTCAAAGCCTTAAATGCCCTCAATGTCTCCATAAAGCCAACGGACTCCGCAAAATCCCTAGGAATCACTCTCGACCCCAAACTGGCCATGAATAAACACATCTCTAAAACCGCCAAAAGCACGTTCTTGAACCAGAAACTTCTCTATAAAATTAAACCCTTCCTCCCCCCCAAAGATCTGAAACAAGCCACGCAGGCACTTGTGCTCTCCAGAATTGACTATGGCATTGCTGTACTGACTGGAACAGCCAAGTCGCACCTTGGACCTCTCACCTCCACCCTCAACGCAGCAGCAAGGATGGTCACAGGAACAAAGAAATATGACCACATCTCCCCGGCACTCAAAGAACTGAAATGGCTCCCGATTGACCAACGAGCCAACTTCCGCACAGCCTGCCTCACACATAAAGCCCTGCATACAGGCAAACCAGAATACCTGGCCAACAAACTCACAAGGATGTACCATGTTACAACGCATACTATTACAACTACCTACCGTTACAACGCGACCATTACAACGCATACCATTACAACGCATAGTGCTTTGAGGTGCTGGATAGTGGTAAGTATAATTTACTATTCTAACTCCAGTCCCCGTGGACCCTAGGGAAGGTGTTGGATAGTAAATTATACTTATTCCCTATCCTAGAGCGCCCCCCAGCGCAATGCATTGTAATGGTATGCGTTGTAAAAGTCGCGTTGTAATGGTAGTGCGGAGTAAAAGATGCGTTGTAACGGGTGTATACCAACTCACAAGGGCGGGTCAATCTAGGAACCTCAGAAGCTCCAACACACTACTACTCATCCCTCTGAAATCACAGAAATGCAATACCTCTAACAAATCCTTTGCGGGGAACGCTCCCAGGATCTGGAACGCCATCCCCCCACATATCAGAATGACCGCCTCCTTCCCGCAATTCAAATCGCTACTCAAAGCCCTCTTCCTTGAACGCTCCGGTGCTTAACGTGAACCGCACGCCGGACGGTGAAGTCCGATATTTCTCTGAACCCAGAGCCGATTGATTCGCTCGTGAACTCCGATCCTTATTGCGCTCAAGCTGCTGTTTTACAGACTCTATTTCCTACCTGCTGTTCCTGCTTCCTGTTTCTCTATGTTTATTTTCCTTGCTACCGATCTCTATTTGCTGTGAAGTGCTCTGATACCCTCAGGTCTAGCCAGCGCTATACAAAACTTCAATAAAGAAATAAAGAAATAAAATAAGAGGGGATTTTTTTTAAGGGTGCAGCATTCACATATGACCATAAAAAGACATAGATACTTGCCCAATTATATTGAGGTCTTCGTCCGGCAGGTCCTTCTTCCAAGTCTCATAGCATTCAACCTGCGTATCTTCTCCGTTTTGGGCTAATAACCAGTTCCACTCTGCTACTTCTTTAGATTTTGTTTTATAACTGCACATTTTTTATGCCAGTCCCGAATTCCCTTGTAACTCTTTGCCCATTGCTCTTGCCCAGCCACTCAGCTGATAGTATTTGAACTTTGAAACAGAGTCCTCACACACCGCCGAGAAATGGGGCCAGGAATTCAGTTTTGCTTCAGCAGTCAGGTGACCAAAGGTTGTGATACCGCACAAGCGGAGAGGGGTTGCAAGAACTTCTTCCAGATATAAGGGTGTTCCAGGGGAATTCCAGATGAGAGCTGCCTCATAATAGTATGGAATTTTTAAAAGATATCTAACGTGGTACCAAAGCTTTATAGCTGGGACTAGCATCTTTAATTTGACCTTTTTGAAGTATTTTGGGTGCCTGAATTTTAATAAAAAACACACCAAGGTTTGGGGTTACTAGTGGTGCAAGCACCTCTCAAGAATCAAGATCGGGGTTGGTCCTTTCACAACAAAGCCGAAGGGAAGCTCTTCTGGAGTCCTAGGACATTCCATCTCTCCGTAAGCAGTGACTGGAAGCCCCCACTCAACATCCGGCTACCTGTGATAAGCGAAAAATTCCCATCCTTTAATCTAACGTGTATTTGAAGATATATGAGGACTTATTAATAAATATATAAATAAATAAATACATGTTTATTTAAGGCTACAAATCCGGTAGGTGACGTGTTTCAACAGTCTCCACTCTCTTTTTCAAACCTTGACTCACCACCATCTTTCTCTCTTTTTATACTAGTGAAAAGTTTAAAGTGACAGTGCAAATTTTGAGCAGCAAGCAATGCCAATTTGATATAAACCAAAGTGTCAGTGCAAGGTGATTATCTCCAAACTTGGTAATTGTGTTGACATTTAAAAAAACAACTTTGTGTTTTCAATGTGGCAGTTAAATAACTTACATATTTAAAACCAATAATAAAATAGTACCAGTTCTACGCATATCTTAACGATAAAAAACGTAAAGCACCTAAATACATGACAGTACAGTATCACCAACATTGTTTGTACGTACTACTGCATGTGCTAATCATCTGCCATTCATGCTACCACACAACTGTCCCCAGTTTAGGAGTGAAATGCAAAGTGCTTTATGCAAATTATGCTAATGTGTAAATCCATTGCACATAATATTTGAGTAAAAATACTCAACTGAAAGCCATTATCACTGGCTCCCCTCTGGGTAATACTGGGCAAGTGCCCATGTATTCACAACTATTGAGAGGGCTGTTCTGCTCACTAACTAAAAGGGCTTGCACTTATGTGCCTGAGTGCCACTATGTGATTAAAAATTGGCATGGAGTGGCACCAATTCAAAATTCAATTTAGACCAAAAGACAACAGAATATTACAAAGTTACAAGATAGAACATGGTCAGGAAAATTAAGTTAAAGCTCAAAAGCAATCTTTGTAAAATCCCATAAAAATCGAAAAAGGTCTTCAGAGCAAAGGAGCAATATAAAAAAATGAATACTGGTCAATACAACAACGGGTGCTTTCTCTCTTAAGGGCCCTACCTTGGTCACAAATGTACATGTAAATCTTCTTCTATATTGTGACCAAATGGACTCTTATTATTGAATCTAAGAATATAATGCGATTCAAGTTGTCTCAGGCATTTTTCTCTGTTACCCCCTCGTAATCTCTGCTGGACTTGATCAATCACAAAATATCTAAGATCTTCCAACTTGCCATTGTGAAATTCATGGACATGTCTATCTGTGGGGTATGCCTGATCGTGGTTATTGATCGCTCGGATATACTGTAAGATCCGTTGGTGTACCGGTAAAATTGTATTACCAATGTAAATCTTAGAGCAACTGCATCTCAGGATATACACCACAAATTGGCTTTTACACGTTAGAAGCTTCATGATCTACCATTTTGTATTAGAAAATGGCAAGGGCACTTCCGTAGTGTTCTCTCCATGTTTGCACGCCTTGCATTTCCGGCGCTACCTGAAGCCTCTACTCTCTCCAAGCCAAGTTTTTTGGGGTGCAGTGCCAGGGGTATTGGTGACCAGGGCCTGTCGCAATGATCTTGCTTTGTGGAAGGTGTTAAGGGGCATATTGCCCAATTTTTTACCCAAGATTGCTTCTCCCCGTGGCAAATGCCAGTGTTTCTTCATGATACGCCGTATATTCTTATGTTGTCTATTGTACCCTGTGATGAATCGCAGTAATGGTTTTTCATCTTTGGTTGCACATCTTTCAGCAGGTTTCCCAAATAGCAGCTGTTCCTTAGGTCTAGCATCTGCTTTAACTCGTGCTGCTTTGAGCACAGATGAACTGTATCCTCTCAGTCCCTGTTCTCTTAGTAGGACATCATCCGTCCTTCCTTGGTCTTCCCCCTTTCTAAATTATCCATGTCCCTTAAAGTGTCCAGATCGGAAATATGTAATGACGTGGAGGCAACCTCTTCTTCTCTTTCAGCTTGCTGCTGACCAGGCCTACCTGTTGCGTAATATTTAGAAAGTCCTAGCTTGCATGTGAATTTGAAGCAGTCAATGTAGGTTTGTACATAATCCATATCCACAGGGGCACAATAAGGCAAGCCACGAGACAAAATCGTAGTTTCTTCTGCATTTAATGTTAAATTGGAAAGATTAATGATACTGATATTACTGTCCATTATCTTTTCTTCTTTTTGGTGGACTTCTTTGCCGCCTATCTCCTTGTTCTCAATGGCCTGCGTGCTTTCCTCTTCCTCTATCTCCCCCTTGGAACGGTTAATATATAGATATAAAGATGCATTATATTATTAAAGGTAATGTATAGAATTATTTAAAAGTAATGAATTATATTTTAATAGGAATTTATTTTACATTGATCTTTAAATTAAAAAAAGGTTTATGGGTATATTTTTAGATCTTTTTTTCAATTTAATTACATTCATTATTATTTTTAAGTAGTTTGAATATTTAATTTGTATTTAACATTATTTTCTATGGGGGTTGATGTTAAGTCCCTACCTATATTATTTTTATGGTAACCTGTTCTAGTACCAGCAGTAGTCCATGTATGGTGCTAAACTTGCATCAGCTTTGAGCTGGAGTACATTTACTGTTTTAGGCCCTTTTAAACTGTAGTAACATTTGAAGTGCAGTTTTTTAATAGCAGTGGGATTACTCTTTTTTGAGTGAGTACACATCCCCATCAACCCCTACCCCAAGCCTCCCTAAACACACCCTTACTCCCCATTAAATGCCTCCTGCTTAGCAGTTAGTATTGTCCATTTTTAAACCACTCCCCTTGTCCCTCCAACAATTTCTAATAAGGGCCCGATTTCAATGTCGGATGGACTCAGTATTTGGTACTGGGACCGAATGATCTCCTTCCAGCGATCCCAACGCAGCAATTAGGATGCGATCAAACACTGTTCGGTCGCACTCCTATTCTTTACAAAGGGAGCATGCATTCCAACCTGTGCCTGCCACAGTGTACAGGGATCAACATGAGGACACCAGAGGTGTCCCCTCAACTTGCAACCGCAGCCCCGTGCATCCATGAGGGCCCTGCCAGTGGCCCCTAAAGTCGACTTCACTCAGCCTTTCCGTGTCGGAAAGGCAGGCACAAAAAGGCTCTCGGAATCCGACATTGTAATCCCTAGGGCGGAAAGAGAAGACCTTGGGATTACTGGAGGCTTCCCGAATGGCAGAGAGGCTCTCCAAACCCATCGGAAGCCATTCAGAAATCCAGTTCGGATTCCTTTCCAACCGACTCCATCCAAATCCGAACAGCTGATTACGGTGCCGTAGGAGCGGCTCAGACTGAGGGTAGTAAATGTACATGTGTGAGGAACACCCCATAGAAATGGTGTGAAAAGGTAGGAGTGGTAGAGGTGGAGGTGGAGATTTACATGCGTAGGTTTTTTAACAGCATTTTGTAGTACTTTAACAGTACTATTGTATTATTAAGAAACACTACAAAATGCAGTTTTTAAATTGGGTCCACTATTCCTCATTCAAAAATATTGCTTCTTTATGCCTGATATTGTGTAATTTATAAAACAAAATTGCGACTTCAGATTTTTTGTTTGATGATACAAATATTGGGATTGAGGGACGAGCAAGACCACTGACCTGGTCAGTGTGACTGCTCTTCGCCCGTGCAGCTCCACCACTGAGTGTTGCCCAATGAGCTTCCTGTTGCAGGGCGATCAAAGCCCTACTATACCCGCATGCTCCTGCCTACAACTCATTCGTGGGGTCCAGTTAAAGAGCACTCCGCTCTTCTGCTGTTCTGCCTCTACCTCTCTTTCCTTTATTGCTCTGTTTTTCCTCCTGCCTCTTTTCCTCTGTGCCCTTTTTTCTCTCTTCTTTCTCTGTCTTTTAATTTTTTTCACGTTTTTATTTTGCCCCCTGCTGCTGATGACCCCGCAGCCTCTCCCCCCACTAATGTGTCTTGTCGCCTCACAGCTGATCCACCCTCCCCCGATCCGTACTTAACGGTGGCTGCTGGGGAACTGAAGGCGTGCCAACGGCAAACCCATCTGAGCCAATAGGCGACCCGTCTGTGACCAGCACCAAGAAAAGTGTCACTCAGACCCGCCTCCACTATGACTCCTGCACCCTCCACCCTCTCTGCCCCGGAAGCAGCAGCAACTGCCAGCTCCAGACGCCGAACAACACCTAAGGCCCTCTCTCCTGTCTACAGCATCACCGCACCTTTCGCCACCTCCATACCGCAGCAGCAGCCTCCACCCTTCTGGACTTCACCACCCACATTGACTGGGAAAGGAAGATCGGGCCCACTGTTTGTAGGATAAGCCCTAACAAGGAAAATACTATTTTGAAAAAAGAGGACAGTGCACCGGGCTTAGTGCATAAGGATACAAAATGCAGCTCTCAAAACATGGATCTAAATACAACACATAAACAGGTCTGATATCTTATAAAAATACATATCTTTTTATTTCATTTGATTTTTTTCTTTTGAATTTTTTTATGATCAATAGATTCACATTTTACAATTTTTAAAAGAAGTATATATACATATATATATCATATTTATTCTCCAATGAACTACAGAACGACACAAGTTTGTAGTGTACCAAAGGAACATAAGAAAGGGTGTCAACAGTTCTCAATAACAATCACAGTGTATATGATGCAATATAAGTGTCAGATTGATAGTTAATACACATATGGTGGTCCGAACCAAATGCATAGGGAACTAAGTCACAAATATCACTTGTTGTTTTCACATTTACACTGGAGTATAAAAGACACCAGTTGTAGATGTTAACCTTCACCAACGCGTTTCAGCCATAGCCTTCCTCAGGATGTACACTTCAGTGGTTTTCTTTCACTGTGTAATTTCACATGTGGTGGAGACTAGTCGTAACTCGTATATCTTAACTAACTATCTATTGTATATTGTTAGTAGAGTATATGTCCAATTTAATGCTGGAAATTGTAGGAATCACTGAGGTTCATAGATAACGGGTTTAAGATAGCTCTATATGTATGGATCTTATAATTGTATCAGTAATATCCTAGTTTCGTGGCAAACAATGTTTTCTTGAGGGAGAATGAAAAGGTCATGATGGGACCTATGCACGATCTTCAATGCGTGTCCTTGTGGTGCTATGCTACAACAGTCACGTCTACTAGATCCCAAATACCTTCATGGATGATGGCCATACGCTTAACAAAAACCGTAGAGGGCTTGTACGTGCCAATACACTTGTTGGGCACTGTCCACTAATGCAAACAATCTTGCATCAAAGCTTATCCAGCGTGGTCCGAAGATCTACATAATGTACTTCAAAATAATATAGCGCTAAAGAAATTGCCTGGAGAGGCTGCTGCACGCATGTACCCGTCTACCGTGTGATGCTGCTGTTCACGAAAACCAAAGACAGAATGTCCTCATGAAACCACACACATACCTCTTAACTGCATCCTCCTTAATGTACTCTCCCTACACAAGCATGTCATAGAAATCTGAGATTTCCTCAACACCTTCTTGCCCGTTCTCATTTTCCTCACAGAAACCTAGACCAACGCTAACTCAACACCCGGTATCGCCACTGCTATTCCCGACGGATATAAGATCCTGCACAAGGACCCCCCCAGCCGCCCAGGAGGAGGCATCGCCATCATTCACAAAAGCACCCTTCGCATGAGGACCACCACCCTGGATGACACAACGACCCTCATGGAGCATCTCCACTTCCAGATCCAGACCATCCCTCAAACGACTCTCCACAGAACCCTTATCTACAGACCACCCAGCCCCGCACTCCCTTTACCAATGTCATCACTGACCCCATCGCACCCCGCTCCCTCACCGCCACAGACTACATCCCACTCACAGACCTACATTTCTACCTTGACAACCATGACAAGCCTAATACCGCCTCCCTCATAGAGAACCTTGCCAACATAGGACTGAAGCAACCAGTCACCGCGCCCATGCACACAGTGGTACACACACTCAAACCTGTGTTCGCAGAAGGAAACAATGTCTCCTGCAGCCACACCACAGAGCTCCTCAGGACAGATCACTACTTCATCGACTTCGCCTTCAAAAACCCCAAAATACACAAACACACACAACGCCTCCCTCATAGAAGCTGGAACAAAGTCACTGAAGACCAGCTAAAGTCCACACTCGTCAGCACCCCACAACAGACTGCAGCAGACACTAACAGTGAAGCACACAACAACCACCGCTGGATCATGAACTGCATCAACACACTCTCCCCCCTCAAGAAATCCACAAGAAGAAACATCAAGAAAGCAAGCTGGTTCACCCCTGCACTCCAAGAATCCAGAAGGTCCTTTTGATGACTCGAAAAGACATGGAGGAATAACAAAACCCCAGAAACAGGCACTGCTACGGAGAAGCCACCACCGCACACCACCATCTCATCAAATCCACGAGAAAGACGTCTCTCCCTCCCAAGACTTCTGCAATAGACTAAGCACCTTCTTCCACCATATGATTAAGATGATCTACGGAAACTTCAAATACTAGGACCTCCAGACCACTCCTGCCCTCCCTCAAGCAACACCATCCATCAGACCCTGCCCAACTGGACCCCACTCACAACAGAACACACCTTGAAGACGAAGAAAAGCATCCACTCCGGAGCACCCTCAGACCCCTGCCCACCCCACATCTTCCACAGAGCTGCCTCTGCCATTGCATCCAAACTATTTCGGGTGATCAACTGCTCCTTCAAGACCACCATCTTCCCCAACGACTGGAAACATGCCAAAGTCAATCCCCTCCTGAAGAAACCCTTTGTGAACCTGACAAACATCAAAAACCTCAGGCCCGTCTCCATGCTTCCATTCGCAGCCAAAGTCATTAAAAAGGCTGTCAACATTCAGCTAGAAAACTTTGTCACAGCCAACAATGTCCTGGACACCTCCCAATCTGGAGTCCACAGGAACCACAGCACAAAGACCGCCCTACTCACTGCCACTGTTGACATCCGCTCCCTCATTGACTAGGACGAAACAGCAGCCCTCATCCTCCCGGACTTCTTGGCTGCCTTTGACAAAGTCTCCCACCGCACACTAGCCAGCAGACTCCACGACGCCGGTATCCGTTGCAAGACCCTCAACTGTATACGCTAATTTCTCACCGACAGAACTCAGCGAGTCAGACTCCCACCCTACCTCTCAGAACCGACAGACACCCACTGTGCAGTGCCCAGCCCTTTTCAACATCTACATGGCCCCCTCGCAACCATCCTCAGAAACTATGGGCACAACATCGCATCCTATGCCGACAACACTCAGCTCATCCTCTCCCTCACCAACTAACCTAACATCAGCAAACACAACTTCCAAGAAGAGAAGAAAGCAATCGCCACCTGGATGAAGAACAGCTGGCTGTAGCTCAATTAGGAGAAAACAGAATCCCTCATCCTGGTATCCACTCCCTCAGCATGGGACAAACTCCTGGTGGCCCCATGCCCTCGGAAATCCCCCCACTCCGCTGGACCACGCGTGAAACCTCAGAATCATACTAGACTCATCGCTCACAATGTACCACTAGATCAACGCCGTATCATCGACCTGCTTCCACATGCTCCACATGCTACAAAGGAAGGACCTCAAGACTTGGCTCTTTGGATGGCCCCAGCACTCAACAGAGACAACCTCTCCCCTCAAGTGTCTTGAGACCCGCACTGGTGAGTAGTTGTGTTTTATTAACCCCTGATTGATTGATTGATTGAGTAGTATTGGCCAGAGTGGCAGGCACTTACAACAGGATGAGGAATGGGAGAATAAATGTGGGTAATTACAGTGGATGAGGTGAGAATTTACCCAGGTAGATGTTAGGTATTCGGGGCATGAGTGGCTATTCAAGATTGCAAAAACAACAAGTGATGGACCGAATGTGGATCAATGTCACACATTCCCCCAGTCAAAAGATCTGGGCCCAAATCCATCGTTTTTTTGCACTCCACACCACCCTGGGTTAGACAATGGCGATATGCAAATCAGCTCTGACCCTGTTGCCCCATGGGAACAGTCCAGTCCAAACTACAAAAGCCATGTCCTTCCCAGAACGGAATCAAGCATCCGAGGACCGGACCGGTTTCGAGGTAACACCTCTCATCAGCCCGGCTAGCTTGACTCCAAGTGGTGTGGAGTGCCTGGGACCCACGTCTGGGCATCTCCAGCGCACTTAGGGCGGCAATTGCAAAAACAACAAGTGATGGACCGAATGTGGATCAATGTCACACATTCCCCCAGTCAAAAGATCTGGGCCCAAATCCATCGTTTTTTTGCACTCCACACCACCCTGGGTTAGACAATGGCGATATGCAAATCAGCTCTGACCCTGTTGCCCCATGGGAACAGTCCAGTCCGAACTACAAAAGCCATGTCCTTCCCAGAACGGAATCAAGCATCCGAGGACCGGACCGGTTTCGAGGTAACACCTCTCATCGGCCCGGCTAGCTTGACTCCAAGTGGTGTGGAGTGCCTGGGACCCACGTCTGGGCATCCCCAGCGCACTTAGGGCGGCCATTGCAAAAACAACAAGTGATGGACTGAATGTGGATCAATGTCACACATTCCCCCAGTCAAAAGATCTGGGCCCAAATCCATCGTTTTTTTGCACTCCACACCACCCTCGGTTAGACAATGGCGATATGCAAATCAGCTCTGACCCTGTGCCCCATGGGAACAGTCCAGTCCGAACTACAAAAGCCATGTCCTTCCCAGAACGGAATCAAGCATCCGAGGACCGGACGGGTTTCGAGGTAACACCTCTCATCAGCCCGGCTAGCTTGACTCCAAGTGGTGTGGAGTGCCTGGGACCCACGTCTGGGCATCCCCAGCACACTTAGGGCGGCAATTGCAAAAACAACAAGCGATGGACCGAATGTGGATCAATGTCACACATTCCCCCAGTCAAAAGATCTGGGCCCAAATCCATCGTTTTTCTGCACTCCACACCACCCTGGGTTAGACAATGGCGATATGCATAGTCAAGCTAGCCGGGCTGATGAGAGGTGTTACCTCGAAACCGGTCCGGTCCTCGGATGCTTGATTCCGTTCTGGGAAGGACATGGCTTTTGTAGTTCGGACTGGACTGTTCCCATGGGGCACAGGGTCAGAGCTGATTTGCATATCGCCATTGTCTAACCCAGGGTGGTGTGGAGTGCAAAATAACAATGGATTTGGGCCCAGATCTTTGGACTGGGTTGAGTGTGTGACATTGATCCACATTCGGTCCATCACCTGTTGTGTTTGCATATTCAAGATTGAGCATAGGTGAAAGGGTGGCTGTTATGGGTGAAAATGTAGCTAGAGGGTGAGAGCAGAGATAAGTGCTGAGTGTGTATAGAACATGAGCATGTCAGGAAGGTGTATAAAAGAGTAGGAGAAAGCAAGAATAAGAATGGTGGAAAAGAGAAGAGAGCATTGATGGATTGAGAGAGCGGATAAAGACGAGAAAATGGGTGAGCTAGAAAGTGGATGGGAGGATAGAGAATGGGAGTGATAGTTGATTTCCAGTGAGCACCAGAAAGGAGTGAGAATAGGTCCTGAGAATAAGATGATTAAGTGGTCAGTGAGTTACACTCTTGAAAAGTCTGCTGAAGGAACTTCAAGCAGAGGCACTTAAGTACAGAAGGATTTGGTTTTTATAATAAGTATAACATCATATTGCATTTCTTTATATGTTTCATCTGGATTGATATCTTGAAATTGTATTCATTGGAGCCATGTAAGCAGTATACCCGGGCTGGAGAATTGTGAGCATGTTGGCTTGAGATCTAAACTGAGGTTTTGCAGAACCTGGAAGCTGCCAGTAGATGCCGACTTTTATAGTACAGTTGATGTTGGAGGACCGGGCCCAGTTGAAAGGGACTGTCAGAGTGCAGATCTGGCATGGCCTCAACAAACTCAGAAAGTGGATACAGTCAGATAGTTTTCAGAAGCAGCCTCCTCTTTAGCACAGTTCCGATTTAGCACTGGACAGTTCACAAACCAGAAGTGAAAGGCTCATTAGAAATGAAAATGACAAACCAAAGCTACAAATTCTCCCATGGAGTGTGACTGTGATTGGCTATTTTGAAAATGCTGCATCATCCTGAGGATAGTCTTATGTAGGCATGATACTATAGACCGAAACGCCGACATCCATCACCATCACTTAACACAATTCTTTCAAAGAACCAACTAAAGATTCCTGTGGGACTCAGTAATCTGTGATAGAAGACTCAGTAAGAATGCAGACATGTTAAAGATGGAGCATTGAAACTGTTGTAGGAATGCTTTGCAATTAGAAGAGTATCATTTGAACTGGTGATAGGAAAACCTCAGTGTAAGCTGTCTGTGCTGTGGCTGAGGCATTTATTAGAAGTAAACCTGAAAGTTTACATTAACTTCTTGCTCTGGGAACTTATTGATCATGTATCTGCCCCTACCTTTCTACACTGATGCAAGAAATAATGTGGGTGACTGTCAGTCTAGACTAGTGAATAAAACGTTTTCTGTGCAGCGGGATGATGGAGATCTTGGTGGTTTTGCAGAGGTAACAGTTTTTGAAGTGATAAAGGAAACAGTTGTAGCAGAAGAGTGGAAAAAGTTGGTGTGAAGAGGAGAGATCTTGCTGAGGTTCACCACAAACATAAGAGCGAAGGCAGATTGTGATCATAAGGATAGAAAATATTGGAATGCTAAAGAAGAACTTTGTAAGAAATGTATATTGTTCCTAAGGAGTTTATTTTAAATCCCTTTTTCTAATATTTTCTTTGGGAGGGCAATGCAGTATCAGTGGTTTTACCATTTGTGACTTACTACTGTTCCTTTTTGGCAGCAATAATTTACTCTCATAAATGTGGCCCCACACCTTTTCGGGTGTGGAGACGTGTAGGTCTGCACTTTGGGAATTTTTCACACTTGTTTTTTGTTATCTGCCCAAAGTAGTAAAATTACTCAAAAGTATGAGAGTAAATAATAATGTGTATTTACTCACATGAGTAAGATACCTTTGTGAATAGCTCCACTAATGTTCCGGACAACAAGGCTGATTCTTCCTAGAGTCATTAGAAATGCTCTTGTAGAAATGGCTCATAAAGGGCTCATAGGCATATGTGGGACACATTATAGAGTTAGATTAATTTGTTTGTGACCTGCTTGAATTTCTAGTAGAAAGAGCAGCTAGGTATTGTATGGAGTGTCTTCAAAGTGACAAAAAGTGCAAGGCTATCCTTACTGGAAATTACCTAATAAACAGTAGGAGGACATAACATTGAATAGTCTAGGTCCAGATGTTATCAAGGAGGGCCACTTCTATGAAATTGTCATGATTGACGTACTCAAGGTGGCCGGAGGTCTGACTTATGAGTAGTGTTGAAACTGAAGGGCATATTTGCTACTAAAGTAGCGAAGCGGGTGTGAAGCCAAGAAGTCTAACGCCATACTCCGTCACTTTTGAAAAGCAGGGCTGCACCGTATTTACAACATACCTATGCAGCCTTGCGTTCCCCCCTACGCTAATTTCAGCTGCCTAGTGCCAACTCAGGCCCCCTTTCAACATTGTGCAAGGGTGCCTGCATTGAGGGGAATGATCCCTTCTGCACATAAACAATCTGAAATAGCATTTTGAAGCTTCTATGTGTGCTGCTTTATGATCAGTGGCGTTTTGCTGTTTCCACGTGTACAGCACAACGTAGCACACAAGGAAACAGAAAAATGTATTTATTTATTTATTACATTTGTATAGCGCATTATCACCGATTGGTCTCTAAGCGCTTGTACTTGAGAGACTGAACCTTTCAGAGAGCAGACAACCCAGTTATATCACACCCCACGCTTCTCGAAAAAGCACTGTTTTTAAAGATCGCCTGAAGGGCATTAAATTTGGTTCCTTCCTGAGACTTAATGGTATCTTGTTCCAGGCTGCGGGAAGAGTGGTTGAAAAAGCCCGTCCACCCAAGGTGGTCAGACGACAGCGCAGATTCACCAGAAGAGCGTCCTCAGATGAACGCAAGGTTCTTCTAGGGGTATATTGCACCAACCTGGCTTTAATATAGTTGGGTGAATTGCCATAAACCGCTTTGTGAGCGATGCACAGACTTTTAAATAGAATCCTCTGCCTAATAGGAAGCCAATGTAATTGGCGTAAAAGAGGAGAGGCATGGGTGTTTCTGGGCTTACCAAAAATCAGTCTGGCTGCATCGTTCATCACGGTTTGCAGTCTCGAAAGTTGCTGCTGGGGAAGCCCAACATAGAGGGCATTCCCATAGTCGAGACGTCCTAGGATCATTGCGGACACCACCGTCCTTCGTGTGGAAAAAGAGAGCATTGGGAAGATTTTCCGGAGTTGCCTTAGGAGGCCAACGCATGTGCCAACCACCGATGACACTTGATTTTTCATGGATAGATTACCATCAATAGGGATACCCAGGCTTTTCACCACTTTTGCAGGTATCGGGTCCTACCCAACTCCTGAGGCCAGAGAAGATCATTCCAGGGATTGCTTGAGATTGTAATAGGCAATACTTCGGTCTTCTCTGGATTAATCTTCAGGGAGTTGGAGGACATCCAGTTGGTCGTGTATTTTAAGATGTTATGTAACCTAGCCTGGGTATCAGATGACTCCTCAATTTGTATGATAATCTGTGTGTCATCGGCGTAGTTAAACATTTAACACTCCATTTGGTTCAGAGCAAAAATCAGTGGCTGTAGGTATATATTAAAAAAGGAGCGGTGAGAGGGCAGATCCCTGCGGCACTCCGCATGTTATTGCCGCGGAAAAAACGAGGAGAAGTTAAACGTTAAAAGTTAAACATTTCTCCTTGATTTGCCTGGGTAAGACCAGGGTCTCCCTGGTTTTAATTTTTTTGCTGGCCCATATTCACACCATCCTTGTAAAAATAGGGGAAGCGTAAAAATCAATGGGTGTTGCGGCGTATCGCCTGGCAACACCCTTTGCCCTCCCCTTTCACTCTAAGTACATTGGGAAAGGGTGCCTTATTTACAAGGCAGCGTTAAGCCAAGTTAAGTGGTTTAACGCTGCCTTGTAAATAAGGCAAAGCCCCCAACGCCACCACAACGTCCAAAAAAATGACATTGTGGTGGCGTTAGGGGCTTGTAAATATGCCCTTGAGAATGTCAATACTTTTTTGTGTGACGCATTTAGCAGAGAGGGACTACCTAACAATGTTTGGACTAATAATGGGGTTCAACTTGTCTCTGCTGAGATGGAAGAGTTATTGAGGGTGAGAGGAATCACTAACACAGGCCCCTGCAGCCCCCGCAGTGCGTGAGGGGCCCTCACCCACCAGGGGGCCCCGTCAGCACCGCACTTCTGCTGGGGAGCTCTAGGTTGAGTCCAGAGGCGGCCCCTTCAGGTACCCTGCAGGGGGGGCCCCCTCAAGGTTCGTTACGCCACTGGAATCAGACAGAGAAATATGGGGTGGTTCAGAGTAGGGTACTCAAGGAAGATGTCCAGACTGCTAACAACAATGGTAGGAACTGGAAATCTGCTATTATTTCAGGAGTCCATATGCACAGATTCATCCCATACTCCACCACAGGAAAGGTTCATTTGGAGTTGCTCCAGTGCAGAAAGCCTAACCCTATACTCTGTCCTGTGTGCATGAATGAGGAAAAGACAAAGAAAAGGAAAAAAAATGAATGGAGGGAAAAAGAGATAAGCTAGATTGAGAATAAAAACGAATGGTTGGATGACAGAAAAAGCTGCTAGAAGCACAAAAGTTGCTTTTGATGAGGTTGTTAGAAATAAGAATCAGTGTGGCATGATGAAGGATGTCAAGTTCTTGGTTCCTATGTGTGTAATTAAATTATTCAAGAGTGCAGAGAAGACCAGAAATTTGCGCATGTGAAATCTTAATGGATTTGTGGAACAATGCGTGCGCGTGGAGATATCTTTACCAAATAGGAAAGCATGAAGAGGGATCTGATTATGAAATCCATTTCTCCATTTGTAAGGGGTTCTAAGACCACCGGTGTGATGCATGACTCAACCCTTGGTGAAGGGAAGTGGTTGGAGACAAGCTACAGAACAGAGAAGATAGCTAGAGGGGCACAGTCAAATGTAGTCTATATATTAGTTATTTTAATATGTGTTTTAGTCAACCTAACTGCCACTTACCCCCTGTCTTGATTATGCACGACTTTATTGATGTTCTGTCAATGTTTATGTATTCAGAGGGAGGTGTGTGGTAATCTGGGAGGTGAGTGGTGGAACACTCGAGAATGCAGTGAGGTGCAAGATGGAGCACTGAGAAGTGCCAGAGATATGCTTTGGAAGGAGAAGACCATCATTTGAACTAGAGCTAGAGACTTCTAAGGATAAGCTGTCCATGCTGCGACTGATGAGTTTATTGGAAATAGCCCTTAAAGTCTACATTCACTTTTTGGTTTTAGAAGCTATTGATTAATGATCTCCCTTGCCTTTCTGCAATTGGCTATAACTTTAAGGACAGCAAACCCTGTTTTGAGCACAATTTTGGAGGCATATCTCATTCCTTACATGCTTAACAGTGTCTGTTATAGTTCTGGATATACATATATGTAGGCAGCTTTATTTAAAAAATTTAGAACTGAAAAAGTACAAATATATATCCTCACCATTTTCTTTATGATGAGGGACATCATTTATTGTAATAGCTGCACAGGTCTCTGCCTGCAATATGTTTCTCATAGAAGGTCTGCCACTTCCCCGGATCCATTAATTGAATGTTTTGTTGAAATGACTGTAAATTACTCATTTGGGAGCATTTTGTTCTGGCCCATTGGCTCCTGATAGTCCGTAACCTGTCTGCTCTATTGTTTCTCAAACAATGATGTCATAGTAGTGCAGACAGTTATCCTTAATTTGTGCAGACTGCGCCACTCTCTCCATTCTCCGGATTCCTCACTGATGCAGACAGGAAAGTGTCTCGTTCTTTTGTAAGATTAGTGCTGGTTTTCTGCAGTCGTTTGCTGCTTCGTTCCTCTTAGGAGAGGCAGTCTTCCCATGGCAGTCAGCAGATGAAGCCGGGTCGTCATTTCCAGGTCTACCACTTCTCCGCCAGCATGGAATATGAATGGCTGTGCGAGCTGAGGAGGTCTTAACGTCCCCCCGCATCTTGGCGGATATTAAACTGGGATCAGGGCTGTGAAGCCTGTCCTCGCCTCTCCTCGCTGAACTCTCCAGATCCATTAGTGTGTGACTGGAGGGCAGGGGCAGCATCACCACTGCTCAGAAGCATAAAGACAGAAGTCGTGGGGTTCCGGCTTTAATATCTATTTTTCATGGCTGGTTGTTTATCTGTCTTCCTCTTTCTTCTCTCTGCTTCATTATCTTTACAAAATCCATTAAGAGCTCTGAAACCTTAGGTCTTGTTCATCATAAGAGATGCCTTTCCTAGCCACTGGTACCCGTATCCTCTGCTTCTTTCTCTCCCCTCCTGGTAGAGTATTCTTTTTCTGTTTTCTATTTGCTGCTGATGGTTCGATGCACTCTCTCTGTGCCACAAAGTGTGCTCCATAATGTGTCTCCCATGAGTGCTCTGGGTAGCAGAAGTCGGCAGGTTTGACATTTCCAAGCCACTTTTATCTCCTATTGCAGTCTGGCGCCGAGGCACTGAGGCAGCACATATGTGTGTGCTGGGTGATCAGTGCAGACATGCTCTAGCTCGACCCAGCGTAGCATGGAATTAAGGGGTGCAGTCCTGCCGGGAGTACTTTTACATTGTGAATAGATGTGTGACGCTCTGAAGTTGATTGACTCGCAATTTTGAAAGCTTTTTAAAAAACGTTGCCGTCATCGTAATGTGTGAAGCTTTCAAAACTTATGAAAAATAAAGAAAGGACATCTTAAGAACCCCTTTGCTGCAGTAGAACTGTAGAATCTGTTTCCATGCCACCGTGCAAATGAGGGAACATTCTCTGAAGATAGCGCTGGCAATAAAAGTGCGCAAGTGATATGAGTATTTCAGAAGGCACTGCTCAAGCATCTGCACCTTCGTCCATAATTCTTGAATTCTTCTTAAAATTCTTACATTTTTCCATAATACCAAAGCACCCCAGGGCTGCCTATGCAGGCACACATGCCCGTTGTGACCCTGGGGCACTTTTTTAACACAGCCTCAAGAAGGGACTGTTAAAAAATGGAAGCTTCCAGAACACCCCAGCCTGCCTAATCACAACCTGATCACCTCTACCCCCTTTGGGTGACTGGCTCAAACTCATGGCTTAAACTTACATGATGTGCTACGGTATGCAGGAAACAACACATATAATGAAAACAGGTACAGGTAAAGAAGATATTGGTCAGACAACAGAAAAGAAAAATATAGACTATTAACTGCATACCACTGAAATAAAGCAAATGAAAGCATGACTAATTTGGACCAAAATGATTTCTGATCACCATCCCATAAAATGTGGTAATACCCTTGTAGAAATGTTTATCACAGGTTTATTAAAGGCAATGTAAGGGAAAGGTAGGGATACATTCCAATACATGAAGTAACTGTTGTTACGAATATATCAGAAAATAGCTTTGTGATCAATATTTTTAGGGAAAACCTGCCAATAATATTGTACCATTATTCAACCCTAAAAAATCCCCAATGAATGTGCGCTAACCTTTTAACCACTCTTCATTAGCAAGAAGGTTACGATTCATCTGCCACCTTTACCTCTCCCTTTTCCTTAACTCTAATTAAACTTCGATGGTAACCAAAGAGTGTTTCGAAAAAGTGTTTGCCCAAATATCTGAACCCATACATTTAAAAATGCAGGAGATAAGGGAATAGTCAATACTGGAAGCTGTATGGAAACTGTGCAAAAATCAAGTCTATTGCGAGATTCCCAAATGGTCTCACCACCTATCACTTTTTTTTTTATTTCAGCTTCCTTATTCTTATTAAATGTATCCCAAACTATGTCCTGGATAAAATTACATTCTCCCCCTATAATTATTGGGCCTACTGGTCCCATGGCCATATTATTGATCTGATTAATTGCATACAAGTCATCTGAAATCGGGCATAATACTTCACCAAATTCAAGGGATTGCAATTTACACTAACTGTAAGCCAGATCCATCCACCTTTATCATCCCTGGTAACTTGAGAGGCCAACCATTCTACCCCTTTACCTAGACACACGCCTACCTCCCTGACAAAATATGCCTTAGAGCAATGCTTAGAAATAAAAAGTTTCAGGGAGTTACTTTTAAGGCGGGTCTCCTGAAGAAATAAAACTTGAGGGGGAAAAGTAGTTAGCCATCTAATCAACACCCTGTACTTTTGCTTTGTTTGACATCTGGTTAATATTACAACATATGATTCTGGCTTTAAGACCCATTACCCTGATAGCAAACTCTGAATCCTATCCTCCCTATATGATAGAATCCCTACAATACATAAACTGCTATGATTCTGCTTTTTTTTGCAGTGTGTGTTCCGCACCACCCATCGAGTTCCCTCCCACCAAACCAACTCAGGTCCCATTCCCAGACCCGCACCCAAGCAAGAAGGGAATGGCCCAAAATACCCCACTCACAGTGGCGTTCACCCTCCCAATGTGCCATGGTAATGGACCTCTAGTCGACACAGAACCTAGCCTGCCCCCACCTCAGATGCAACATTAAAATCGTCTATTCCGCTTATACTACTCCATATTCCAGATTTGGGCTCCAACTAAATTAGTGAACTTGTGAAACTGTCTTTTGACCAATATTCTTAACTTTGACTGTTGAGCAATTGTTGCTTGCACGCCCTGTGCTTTAAACAGATACAACATTTTTACAAAAATCCTTTACGGCGGCCAGCTGCTGCAGCCGACATATCAGAAAAAAATAGACAATAAGGTTTTTTAGCAGTTGAAAACAGTTTCTTTTCAATAGCTTTGTTTAATACGCTCTTTTATGCGGTAGTCAACTAAGTTCACCAATATTATGCGTGGTAGTTATGAACTAAGAAATGGTTGAGCCAGGACCCTGTGTTCTCATATACTTGTCAAATCCTCTGCATGTTCTGGCAAGACGTGCCTCTTGATGAATAAGTCTACCCACTGTAGAACCTGCTGACCTTCGCAGCTGTCCAGAGCACCCATCAGGCATAAACTAAAGTGACGCAAGTGATTTTCCAGCTCTTCAATTTTATTTTCCAAAGAGGACTTTTGCTTCATTACTTGGTTGACTTGCTCCTGCATTGCGCTAACCTGGTCTTCAAGAAGCAGCATTCTATGTTGGGCTTCCTGCATTCTTTTTGAAAAACTCCCCATTGCTTCTTAGATTTTAGTTGGCTGTAGGTGCAAGGCTGTAATTTCAATTGCTTGAGCAGCTTTCAACTCCCTAATTTTATTCAGGATAATAATATTCAACATTGTCTTTATATCCCACTGTGCAGTAACTCTTTCGCTTTGCTGCCCATTTGACTGAAGCACCTCCTGGGACCAAGATAATACCATGACCTGAGGCTGGGGCTAATCTCGCAAGTCAGCCTTTGAGCTGGAGGCTGGACGGAAAGACTCAGATCATGGATGAGATTGAGATTACAGTGATTGCTAAGAATCACTATCCTGGGACTGCGATAGCCCTCTTTTTGAGCTTCGAGCAAGGATCTGTAAAATTACGGGCAGACCTATATCAGAGGACTGGAGTATTCCCTGGTGCCCAGATGGCAGGACTTTCCCTTTTGTGAACAACGGATACTCTTTTGCTTTATTTTGAGCCGCCACAGTGGTGACATCAATTGTGTCAGATTGCAGCTAGACTTTTTTAGCTTCATTCTCATTCTCGTTTTCCTTAAGGCAATCACTCTGCTGTTTGCCTTATACTCTTTTTGTAGTTCCACTACTATCAGTGAGCCCATCCTGGTGTCCCGTCAACAAACCGATCTCTTAAGGGACACCTGCCAAGTCAGACCCTCCTTCTTCAGAGGCTTATGATGAACCACCCTCAGAGCTCATTGCACTTGTTATGTACCCTGACCCTTGGCATGACTATAAACTACGATCTGCTCTTGCAATCCACTACCAAGAAAACAAGCATTGGCATAGCCAATAGGTCTCGCTGTTGGGACCTTATAAGTATTTAGTTATGCAGCACAATATGTTTGGTGCAATAACATCAACTGTTGCATGGCTTAACACTAAAAGGTACAAGGTTTAGCCTTGCAACAGCTGATTTTGTTGCACCAAGGATATTGTGCTGCAAAACGAAGTACTTATAAGGTCCCAAACGCGAGACCTATTGGCTATGCAATAGGTCTTGCATTTACACGAGTTTAAGCTATTATCATTGTAATCTACAATGCCTTTAATATATGTTTAAAAACAAAAACAAATAAAAAGGCATTGTTATTTTCAATGTCAATAGGACAAACTTGCCTAAATGCACGACCTATTGCATTGCAAATGCTTGTTTTTTATTTGTAGAAAGGGGGATGTGTAGTAGTGGGGTTACTTGTATTCTAAGGTTAGAGAACGTAGATTGTATAATTGTATGATGCAGAATTAGAATTTGTATTTATGCTTTGTCATGGAATGTCACAGCATTGTGGAGTTTCTCCTGCAGCTGTGAAACCCTTGTGTGTATGAGGTTACCTACGAATAAAAATAATTATTCTACTACTGGCCAGGGCTTTATATGGGCCGGTAGTGTCCAGTAAGGAGTACTGGCACTTTTTAGTTTTAAGAGGGAGAGTAGCTGCACTTCTCAAGAGAAATTCTATACTTTTAATTGGAGAGTAACTGCACTTCTTAGAGACAAGCAGGTACTCTGTTACAGAGTACCTGCACTTCTATTTCCATTTCAAGCACGCTACTTCCTGGTGTGTTGGATCACTACATCACTCTAGGTAAAGTGCAAGATGTGGTTTAAACCAATAGCGATGATACATGACCCACAAGATGACTAAAGCAAGGCTGCGTCCTGCAAGATCTACTGTTATCGGTAACTACCGCAGGCAAAACACTGAGATCAGAACACCGCCACCCTTTAATCCAACATTTCACACTTTATACACGAATACACTTACCCATACAAAAACACTGTACACGTCACTGGCAGAACAGACTGCACTGGCGGCATCTAATAATATAATTTCTTCTTCATCATTATTCATCAGATTCAATTTAAACCAGTATTAGGCTATATAAAGAACACTTCCAGCTTACCGCAAGTGTTTCACTCAAATAAATTACACCCAAGCCGGTGTTCGCAGCACATACAAAACTTTTTGCTTGCCACTAATTAAGCTTCGCTAGTCTTCCCTTTGCACAATTGCACTCTCTAAGCCACTTCAAATATTGGAGGCAAGGCAAGCCAATCAGAGAGCGACTTTCGTTTCAACTAAACCTGCCCTGGGGACGTTACTAGTGAGGCTGACTGCAACACAGGAGATTGGCACACCCCGACAAGTCTGACCAATCACGTTGTATGTAAAGTGCGGTCCTCAAGCTTTCCGGAAGAGCCTGTTAATGAATGATCTGGAAGTGATAACAAATGTGTGCCCCTGGCTTCCACACCAGTCTTGTGGAAGATGCGTGTCTGCTGAGTTTTATAAAAGGATTAGCGGCTAGAGCCGGTGAAAAGATGTGTGTAGCCGTGTGAACTTGGAATTGCAGACGGGGACAGGGTTAGTGCAGAGAGAAAATAAATTGGCTTAGATGGGAGGATGTTGGCAGGTCCAACGGTGGATTCATGGAGGTTCTCTGGACAGTCATTTTTTGTGACATTGGTGGTTAAACGCTTTATTTACAGAAATATAACTGCGTGCATTTGTAAACACACGTTCACGCTGAAGAGTGTCTTGGTACTGAAACCACAGATATTTGTTACTCAACCGCATTGTATTCATTTTATCGGCTTCTGAAGGATGAAAGAGTAAGTGGAAACATCATTATCCAAACAGTGATGAGGAGGTCTGACACAAATCCCTCCAATCAATGCATATAGGCCATGCATGTTATGTAGGGCATCCAGCTGTTCTCGACCCGTGCCAAATTAGCAACTTACTTCCCAAAAACTTTTACGGAAATATAGAACTCGTGCATATCATAGGTTTTTGCAGAGTCTGAATGACAAAAGTCATTCCAGGCTCCCTATGTCTCGAGCACCTGTGTCTTTTTAATAACAAGCATTGGCCGCACGGCCGTAAAAGTAACGCCGCGCAGCAGCTAAAATCATTGCGATCGCAAAAAAAACCACGAATGGTGCGCACGTGCATCATCGCAAGTGCACCTTTCCGGACACCAGCTTGCTATTATGCACACACGCATGCACTCTTGTGCACACAATAGTAAGCTGGTGGCAGACAAGGTAGCACTTTTAAAAGCAGCTACTAAATGTCTCGGTCAGGACAGCACATGTGCTGGATCAGGTGAGACCTAAAAAGCAAAGCACATACCTCTGGTGTGAAACCTGGTGGCTCTCTCCATACATCGCCAAGCAGAAGTCATCTTTATTGATGATTGCCTCTTTGTTAACAGCTGTTTGAGGCTGTTTGAGGGTGCTACGCTCTTGTGCAGCATTCCAATCCAAGCCGCCATGCCTGGATTAGGTATAGGTTCATGTACCAACAGCCTTCTCTCTGCAGTAGCTGTCCTGCTTCAGGCTGCCAAAGTGCCAAACTGCTGTTCCGGTGCCGGTTGCTTGCCAGCAACCACATTCGTCAGGTGGACACACTTTGCTCCTTACCACGTCTCCACAGTCTGGAAACGGAAATGATGCAATGTGAGTGGGGGAGGGGTGGAATCGGCATCCTAGCAGTGGAACATGTGGGGTCTGCCCGCTGCCCTTGCCAATAATTATCAAGTGAAAAATACCTGATCAATACCAGAGCGTACATGTTTGGTATTGTAGGATGGGGTTACCGTTTAAGGTACTTTATTCTTTGATCTTCTCAAAGGGTTCTACATTGTGCAGTCTTGAGGTGAAGGAAAGACGTTCCGTAAGGTTTCTATTAATTGTGCTATTAACCGATGGTATTTTCACCCAGGGCTTCTTAAAATGCTGTTGTGATACTTAACTTAGTTTGACAAATCTTCATTGGGTGGATGAAGTTAAAACTTTGCCCAAAAAGCTAGGAGAAGTTGGGAAACTTCACTCTTTACAATGGTAGGTGATGATTTTCAACTTTGCCAGAGCAAAGTCTAACTTCACACTGCCCTCAAATCCCTGCAGCCACATGTCTCATTCATGAGGGCCTGTCCAGCAGGCTGCATGGTATTGGGAAATTGGCTGACAGCTGGGTTGTTGTTTTTGGTCCTGCTTCAGTAAGAGGTTAACAGCTGCTGCTGTGCAGCTATACCTCAGTGATCCCCACCCCATTATTACCGCATCCTTTAGTTGGAACCAATTGTAGTGAAGCACCAGTGTGTGACTTCTGAACAGCGATGGCTGGTTCATGGGAATAATTGCATAGGACATGCCTTGGAGCTGTGTGCAGTGTCCTTTTTGCTTCCCACTTTTTTAAATAAAAAGATCGTCAGGTTCTTATTTTCAGAAACTCGCATGGTTATTTTAGTTTTTAAGTCAATGAATGCTGTGAATTATGTCCTCGATTTACAATGTGGTCTTCTTGTAAAAGGTAAATGACAAAGGAGTTATCAAGCTGCATTTTGTCACTTCTTTACGAAAGAGTCAAACCCTGTCACTTCTGAGGCCTTGAACTTTAAAGGTCAAGCACAACCCCGACTGTCTATAGTTCCAACTCTCATGGAACTCAACAGAGAGGTGTGCTTTACACCTTCCTCGAGGTAAGCTTTGAAAAAGAGGCTGTACAAAGTGAATTAGGGCCTGATTTTGATATCTAAAGACCATTTGATATTATAAGGTTTAATCTCGATGGACGGGACTATCCATCCCCTGATATCTAAATCAGGCACCAAGTCTTCAGACTCGGACCATATATTCTTTTTTGAGTTCAATTAGAAGTTTATTGAAATGAACATATATTGGTATTACCAAAAACAAAGTGAATACAGCATCAATAATATGGATAAGAAATTAGGACATCATAAAAAGTATCATGAGATAAAGTAGGGAAGAGGGGAAAAAGAAAAAGGAAAATAAAACGAAGATGAGGCTAAAAATTTAAAGATTACAATCATTGAGGCTATATAACATGGGAAACAATGCACAAATATGCAGAAAATTAAATACTCAAGAGGAAGAAGGAACAAAAGGTTATTCAAGGGGGTTTCGAAACTTCTTGCTGAATTGGGGGTAAATGAAAGGATCGTTTGGCACAAACATCCAGGTAGAGGGCAGAAGATTCTATTCCTCACATTCAACATCATCAGCCCCGCTGGAGAAAAAGTGGACGGATTGCCTAGGGCCACTATATCTATGAGCTCTGAGAATCCTCTGCGAAATTTGTGGATCTATATGCTTCAGATCCAACTGAATGGTTTTGAGAGACTCTGAAGGAGATGTCACTTCCTATGAGATGACTACTTCTGGCCTTAACTTGCTTACTGTGAATATGGAATGACATGTTCAGATTTCTATACCTACGGTAACAGTTTTTAGGTCTCATTGATTTCAATTAAAATCGCATGGGAGAGACTTCCACCACTAGCACATTAAACACTTTACTGGAAAAGGAGCAGCATTGACAACAATCACTAGAAGTCTGCATTCAGCCAGCACAAGCAACATCAGTTGTAAGCAAAGAAACAGGCAGCCATAAACAATGTTAAGAAAGGCCTCAGCAAACACCAATGACTCTATCAATCAACTTTAAGATGAAAGAGGTCTGAAATGCAAAAAAATGTTCAGAGCAAGAATTTCACCATGTAGTAAATTGAAAAACAACAAGAAATTTAGGATGCAGGTGCTAAACCAGATTCATCCCTACTTACAATGGGAAGACCAAATGTGCACCATTTGCTTCCGCAGCACTTTTTCCATGTTTGTATCAGCAGGAAGCACAGGAATGTCCTTCACTTCAAAGTCATCAACCAGCATTACCAGGACATAGTCCAGCCCTTTGGCTCGAGGTAGGCTGTACATGACTTTTTCGAGTGATGACATTGGTAGGGACCTCCTGAAGGCCCTGGCAGATCTCCCTCTGGTCATATTACGTTGATTGATAGATCAAGGCATCGACCCACCAAAAGATTATGCAAGAATTTCAGAAAGCGTCCAGAATACTTTATGACCTGGCACTACACAAAAACGAAGGGGCATATTACCAACAACTAGCAATATTTATCGCCAAATGGGCTTAGCGAGATTTTTTTATCGCCAAGCATCGCCGGATATTATCGCAGAGATAACGCGCTATTAGCAACGCTTATCTCTAAAGCGATAAAATATCCAGCGATAGCGGCGAAATGCGTGAATATCGCTGAGAATACAGTGATATTCTCGCATTAACGCCAATAGGGTCTTAGCCATAATATCCACCTCCCATTGGATATAATGGCTAAGAACTGGTCTGAGCAGGCGTTAGCCTTTGAAGATATTTGCGTTTAGCACGAATATTTCCATCGCTACGCCTGCGTTGATAATAGGCAATATCGATGTTAGAGACTGTTTTTAGTCGCTAACAGGTTGGGTACGCCCACTTTGCATGTCATTAGCGATAAATATCGCTGACATGCAAAGCGGGCCCCAAACCGCTCGCTATCGCCTACAAGCTGCCGCTAACTGCTGTTACCGACAGCTTGCTAATAGGGCGATAGAATTAACACCGCGTAGCGGCCGAAAACGGCCACTAAAGCGGCGATAGTCTCTTATCGCCCTCCTTGATAATATGCCCCTTAGTTTTATAAGTATCACTAATTCCATGCCAAGTTTCCAGTAGAGTGGCCATGAATACAAAAGTGACAAAAGCATTTCCAACAGAGGACATTCTCTCTTTAAAATGCCCAAAAAATGTCACCTTCAGAAAATGTTCATTTGACGGCCGAACGGATCTCCTTTCTTCTGGACTCGAAGGCAAAATGTAACTTCCCGGTCCCTGAGAAAGTATGGCAATCTGACACATTTGATAATTAAAGACCATAATTTTACTGAAGTCCAAGTTCATGAAAGCTCACGGTGACAAATTGACAAATTATTGGCTGAAGAAGTATATGACAGTTCAACCAATGAAATTCCACTTCCTGGTACTGAAACCTGACTAATGTGAGTAATGCAAGGGATCATAAATAAGCCCGTTCACCTTCGAGCATTTACCATACCTAGAAAAATAATGTACCCTATTCCTCTTAAATTGTAATGAAGGCTTAAGGGATTTGCACAGAATGAATCGATGTTGAGTCGAACCTGGATCCCCAGTTTGAAGGCCGGTTGCGCAAGGCAGGGGCTCCCCTTATATTCCTACGTTGGTACATGCAAATTAAAAAGCTTGGCATGTGAAGTGCTGACAGTAAGTAGCCTTGGCCGTTCTTAATTGAAGCCTGCTTTGATTTGCAGTGGAAGGAATGTTTTGTGGGCGCTTGACAGCAGATGCTTCATACTCGCAAGGCGGAGGGCCTCCTGAGTGACTGAAAGAGAAAACTAAGCAAGCATCGTTTGTCACAGACGGAAGAGCTTTTAACTTTCATCACAAACCTCAAAATGTGGGCTCTTGGTTCGATGGAGTGATCTCATTCAGGAACAAAATCAATGAGATGCAGCGCTCATGTCAATCCTGACTGAAACTCCGAGCGGAAATCAAAGCCTCTCTAATGGAAACGCACCTGGAAACCCTTCCCAAGACGCCACGGGCATCAGAACAGACTACGCCACGCGCTCTGCAGCAGCGCTCCGTACACTCTTTAAGACACGCAAAGTAAAGCGAGCTTTGGCAAAACAAACAGGTCTTGGCAAGCTGATGCGAGGATTTTTATTGTTTTTAGTGCAGGCGTATGTGACAAAAATTCAATAAAGAATGAAAACGGAAACATGCCATAACAAGAACGTTGTTGCAGTAAGAGTTTTAAAATAAAACAATAATCCTCACATGTAATTTAACTAGAACAGAAGGGTGCTTCCTAGCTGGGATGAAAATCTTTTTTTTAGCTTTGATGCACTCTATAGGAAAATGTCATTCTTATTGGAGCAAAGAAAATGTTCTAATGTGACCTGGAATTACTGTAACCTGAAGACATAGATAAAGAAGGCAAGAATGATAGAATGAAAACAAAAAAGGATAAAGAATGGAAATAAAAAGCATTTGCGAAGTAAAATATTGGCCTGATACAACTGGGAATGACGTGCCCTTCTGCTTAGACCAGAATGCACATGCTTAAACCCTGAAATCTGTCCATCACAGTGCAAGAGAGCCAGTGGCGACCCATGACCCTGTTTTCAGGTATGCCGCTCCTCACGCCGCAGAGCGCCACCTGTGTGTCCGTGCCTCCCATCCCGCTGCTGCCGCGAATCTGCCTCCCATCTTCCATCAACCGTATTGTATATTGTGTCTCTTCTCCTGCATTACATTGTGCGAGTTGCTGTGCCTTATTTCTGTTTTGCGTATTCCCTCTGTTTTCACTGCTCTTTACTGCCTTCTTGCCTTCTGTACCCCGCTCGTGTTCCCCTGCGGCCCGCCCCCCTGCTCGCCCTAATTGTGTGTCTGATCCTGCATTTGCATCGTACATAGTTGTTAGTTGCTAGTTATTGTGTCTTATTCTGTTTTGAATTATTCCTTTATTTTTACTGCTGTCCCCGTTTTGCCTTCTGTATCCCAATCGTTCACCTGCTGCTGCGTCCCCTGCGCCCCGCCCCCCTGCTCGCCCATTCACCGCCTGCTCCCTCCTCCCAGCTGTTCCTTCCTCCCACCTGCCCTTATATGGTGGCCGCTGCGCAGTGAGGAGAGCAACCCATGACCCTGTTTTCTGGTAGGCCGCTCCCTATGCCGCACAACACCACCTGTGTGTTTGTGCCTTCCAGCCCGCTGCTGCCGTTGCTGTGAGTTCACCTCCAATGTCTTCCATCAACCGTATTGCATATTGTATCTCTGATCCTGCATTACATTGTGTCCAGTTGCTGTACCTTATCTCTGTTATGCCTATTCCCTCTGTTTTCACTGCTCTTTACTGCCTTCTTGCCTTCTGTACTCCCCTTGTGTTCCCGCCGCTGCTTCCACTGCGACCCGCCCCCCTGCTCGCCCTAATTGTGTCTCTGCTCCTGCATTTGCATTGTACTTAGTTGTTTCTTGCTAGTTATTGTGCCTTATTCTGTTTTGACTTATTCCTCTATTTTTACTGCTGTCTCCCTTTTGCCACTCGTTCACCCGCCGCTGCGTCCCCTGCAGCCCCGGCCCCCTGCTCGCCCATTCACCTCCCCGCTCCCGCCTCCCAGCTGCTCCTCCCTACCACCTCCCCTTATATGGTGGCCGCACCGCTGGCACGCTGAAGGTGCGCCTAGGGCTAGCCCATCTGTGCCCGTCCATGCCTGGACCAGAACCTCTGGCCCCTGTAATCACCACAACGCCCAACTCCGCTACGATGCCAGCATCCTCCACGCACTCAACACCAGATGATCACACACCTGCTACCCGGCCGCCCTGAAGCGCATCCAAGGACCCTTCTGCCGGAACTGCACCACCTCAGACGCATTCTACTCAACACACGCTCTGCCCGCAAACATGCCACCAAACTCTGGGACCTACGTAACTCCACCTCCCCAGACGTCGCCTTCCTGACAGAGACCTAGATGAACCCCTCCTCGGCACCCGACATCGCCATAGCCATCCCAGATGACTACAAGATCACCCGCAGGGACTGCACCAACGGTACAGGGGGAGGAATCACCATCGTCCACAGGAACACTCTCAGAGTCTCAACCAGCACCGACGACACCCTCAGCACCGCCGAACACCAGCACTTCCAGATCCACACCTATCCCAACACCACCCTCAGAGGAACCCTCGTCTACAGACCCCCAGGACTCCGGCCACAGTTCAGCGACTCCATCGCCGACTTCGTCAGTACACACGCACTCGCCTCCACAGACTACATTCTCCTCGAGGACCTGAACTTCCACCTCGAGAACACCAACACCAACTCCACCACCTTGATTGACAACCTCGCCAACCTTGGACTCAGACAGCTCGTCACAACACCCACCCACTCTGCCAGCCACACGCTTGACCCCATCTTCTCCGCAAGCTCCCACGGCTCCTTCAGTTACACCACCGAACTCCACTGGACCGACCACTGTTGCATCCACTTTACCTTCCAGAAACCCACCACACACCTCCGCACCCAACAGATCCCTCGCCGCTGCTGGAGCAAAGTCACCGAAGACCAGCTAACCGCCACCCTCGCCCGAAGCCCTCCTACCGACCCCACCAACCCCGACACCGCCGCCCGCAACCTCAGACAGTGGATCGATGACTGCGCAAACGCTCTCGCCCCGATCAAGAAACACTCCAACAGACACACCGACAAGAAAGCCAGCTGGTTCACAAAGGACCTCCAGGCCTCCAAACAAACCTGTCGAAAACGAGAGAAAAATGGCCCCTTGAACAGACCCTGGACAGCTACGCTGCCCACAGGAACGCCACCCGCAAACCACATCACTTCATCAGATCCGCCAAAAGGGCCTCCGTCAAAGACCGCCTAGACAACAATGCGTATAACAGAAAAGAGCTCTTCAACATCGTGAAGGAGCTCTCCAACCCCAGCTCCAACACCAATGACATCCCACCTTCACAAGACCTGTGCAACTCCCTTGCCACATTCTTCCATCGCAATATTGCTGACATCCATGACAGCTTCAACACCATGTCCACCCCAACAGCCACCGAGTCCTCCGACCTCACGGCCACCATCCACACCGATCCCTTTCTCACCTGGACCAACATAAACGACGACGACACCATCAAAATCATGAACACCATCCACTCCGGCTCTCCGTCAGACCCATGGACACACCACATCTTCAACAAAGCCAGCGCCACCATCGCACCCTATCTCCGCAAGGCCATCAATATCTCCTTCGAGACCGCAGCCATCCCAGAGACCTGGAAACACGGCGAGATCAATGCCTTACCCAAAAAACCCAAGGCTGATCCAAAGGACTTCCACTGTTCCATTACTTCCTTTGGGCAGTGTCTTTATTAGATGCGTAACCTTCCTAAACTAGTTGTGTTGTATTAGAACTGAGATCAAGTAGATGTATCCAGTACACTCAAGATGGCCGACACAATTTGACTTGAGACTAAGCATGGGCGAATTTTGCGAATCTCGCGTTTGCGAATTTTGCGGATTTGCGAACTCGCAATCCGCAAAATCCGCGAATTCCCGCGAATTTGCGGATTTTTTTTTTGTGTTCGCGCGTGTTTCTGCCAGTTCGCGAGGGTTTTTACAATTTTGCAATTTGCAAACTTACCTGTCGGGTCGCAAGTTTTGCGAACTTGTTGTTTCTACGTGTCCAGCCTGTTTGGGACACTCTTCTTCATCACTGCCACTCTCTGTCACCACTGCCACTCTCTGACTACTCATGCCACCCTCTGGCCCACCCATGCCACCCTCTGTTTCATCACCACACCCTCTGGTTGTCCAGTGTACATTATTTTCGGCAAAGCAAAGCACACCTTCCCTGCCTCAAGTGACCTGAATTAATTTGGGGCTGATTAATGTGTCACAGAATATTTTTTTCGCTGGCACCTGCTTCCTTAGAGCTTCCTGATTAGTGATCTTTTGCACTTGCTAAGTGCTTTCATTGTTGCAAAATTTGTTACAACACCTGCCCTGCCCCAACTGACAATAATGAATTAGGGGCTGATTAATGGATTTTAACTTCCAGCCTGGCTCCTGCTTGTCTCCCTTAGCTGTAATTCAGGACCTTTGTGGCATATGTGTAACTATTCTGAGGTTCAGAGCAGGGTCACATAATAGTTGCAACTGGCAACTGAACTCTGGAGGGGCCCCTCAGGAAGCACTACAGGAAATGGCTACTAATGATGAGCCTGAACTTTTGAACCTGGTAAGTAGTTTCAGTTTTGCTAAGATCGTATTTCTGCAATTTAGCACTTACTCGCGGGGTGCAAAGTTGTACTGGCAAGCCGCGAACTCACGCGAACAGTGCGAGCAAGCCATAAAATCTGCTGCTCGCGGATTTGCGGATTTTGCGGGAGATTCGCGGATCTCGCGGATTGCGAATTTACCAAAAATCCGCAAAATCCGCGAGCGAAACGGATTTTCCGCCCATGCTTACTTGAGACCGAAGAAAGGCTATAGGTTATCTTGGACGAAGTCGTCGTATTGATTTTCTCGACATTGATTATGTCCTATGTATCCCCTGTTCTTAATTTGTGTCATACTCTTTTATATTTTTATATTTGTGCATCTTTGATCTATTCACGTTGTATTCACTTGAACCGAGTAGTCAACGTTAGTACACCTAACATGGCAGACACAATCACAACATCTTTGACTCTTTTTGACGTCTTTGGGCGTGATACGAAATGGAGGGTATTGATAAGCGTGGCTCAAATCCACCCGAATGACTTACCGCACTCACCTATAGTCACTATATAGGAAGTCAGCCGGACAGTGGAGAAGAATAAACAAAAGTCTTTATTAGGCCAAACAACACTCATATGAGAGGGCCCTGTCCGACCTCACTCCTAGGAGTGCGAACGAGAGGACTGACTCTCTGCATCACAGCAATACATTATAATGCAATACAGTTAGTTAGGGTACGCCCCTTGTGGAAAATCCCCGAAACCCGGACCAGTGAACAATGCCATCATACAGCAGGCATCTGCACCTGCAAGGGATACCTCGCTATCTCTACTCAAGGCCATGGAGCTAGGCTTCGGCGTCTCTGGGCATGAGAACATTACTGATAAAGAGACTTGTTAGTTTCGGCCACAGCAAGCCGAGAAACGAAAACTGCTGTCTTAGTGAATTTCTGTATTCCTGCGGGAGGGGCACATGAGCGAGCAGGGCCCGCAGGCACAGAGGGATACACAAAATGGTGGCACACAGGCTAAGCTAAGGAACTAATATGGTCACACGTACATTTGAATATGAGTAAAGGAGCAAGTAAAATAATTCAGCATATGTGCATATACGAACTTCATCAGTTAGCCATATGATGCTAACTCACACATCATTAATGGGTAATTGGGGTATCGAAAAGTGAATTCTATCAGTATAGGTCCATTGAGATGCAGCGCCCACACTCGGTCTATTAGTCGAGTGGACAACTGATTGATTCCGGTTCTATACCAAGTAAGTTAGCGCATATGAATGTTCAAAGATTGCTCATTGATACATATCCCGAGAGTCTCTGCTGAGAGCAGTCTTAACTGTATTGTAGCATTTTATTTTTAGGCCTAAACTTCTGAATTCATGCGTACGGCTGATCAGTAAGTACCATGTCTTTAAGGTGAATACTAGATTGAATCATTTGTGGTTTAGTTGTGTCCTAGTTTATAATGATATGTTTTGTTCTTTAGATCTGGAGACTATTGATGTAAAAGGTGAGAGAAGGACGGAACTGTTGTCGATTGTAGGTTGCAGAATCCTCGAGATATTTCCAGTCACCACGAGTCAATAATGGGCTCTTTATGATTAGTGATTCAGTTGGATGGTTAGTGGTTTGGTTTTGCATGTCCAAAAACACTAATAACTGTGGTTTTTAGTTTGGAACTTTTTCTGTCTGTGTATTTATGCACGTAGGGCAAATTGGATTTTCATTAACTATTTGAGTTATGAGCAGCGATACTGTTGAACTCAGGGTTTTCCATAAATGTTGATTATGAATGTTTCTATCGTACTAGATTCATGGTGCAACGTTATCGTCCTGAAGATGATCTCATGGATCTTATAGACGTTAGTGAGACCGAAACGTCAATGCTACTACACCTTTTTGTTTTCATGTATGTTTGCTGATGCATAATGAAATTAATGAAAATACTTGATTAATTTCAATGTATGGTTGATTCTATACACTGCCCATACATTTGTTTAAAACTTAAGGTGTTTGTCACTACTGTGTAATATATGTGTTGAGTCAGTAGTATATTTGTTGCCGTACATGATAATCTAATGCATTCTTTGCTTCTTGTCTTTTGATAAAACTGGACTAAATCAAATATATATAAAACACTGATTTATAATAAATTCCCTGACTTTCGAATATTTTGTTCACACATGTGATGATTAGAAATATCAAGTTACAGATAAATGATTCCTCAAGGGACATTTGCATTTTGTTATTGATCCAAAGGACCTCAAGAACTTCCAACCCATCTCTCTGCTCCCGTTCCTGGCGAAGGTCATCGAGAAAACCGTCAACAGACAACTGACCCGCTACCTCGAGGAGAACAGCTTCCTGGACCCATCCCTTTCCGGGTTCCACAGCAACCACAGCACCGAAACTGCCCTCATTGACACCACCGATGACATCAGGGTCCTGCTGGACAGCGGCAAAACCACGGCCCTCATCCTTCTGGACCTGTCAGCCGCCTTCTACACTGTCTGCCATAGCACCCTATGCACACGCCTCCACAACGCTGGGATCCGAGACAAGGCTCTGGAATGGACCACCTCCTTCCTCTCCGGCAGAACCTAGAGCGTCTGCCTCCCCACTTTCCGTTCCGAAGCCACCAAGATCATCTGCGGCGTACCCCAGGTTTTATCCCTCAGCCGGACATTGTTGAATATATGCATGGCACCGCTCACCCATGTCACCCGATTGCGTGACCTCAACATCATGTCCTACCCCGACGACACCCAGCTGATCCACTCCCTCACCAAGGACCCCCTCACCTCCAAAACTAACCTCCACGAAGGAATGAAAGCCATCACCGAGTGGATGAAGAACAGCTGTCTGAAGCTGAACTCGGACAAGATAGAAGTCCTCATCCTCGGCTCCACCCCCTCAGTCTGGGATGATTCCTGGTGGCCGACCGCACTGGGAACCGCACCAACACCCACCAACCACGCCACAACCTGGGGTTCATCCTCGACTCTACTCTCTCCATGACAAAGCAGGTCAACGCCGTCTTGTCCTCCTGCTTCAACACCCTCCCCATGCTCTGAAAGATCTACAGGTGGATCCCCACAGAAACAAGAAGAACAGTCACCCAGGCCCTCCTCAACAGCAGGTTGGACTACGGAAACACCCTCTATGCAGGAGTCTCGGACAAACTCTTGAAACGACTTCAACGCCTACAGAACGCTTCTGCACACTTGATCCTAGACATCCCTTGCCGCAACCACATCACACCCCACCTGAGTGACCTGCACTGGCTTCCCATCAACAAGAGGATCACCTTCAAGCTCCTCACCCACGCACACAAGGCACTCCAAGACACTGGACCAGCATACCTCAACAGACGATTAACCTTCCACACCCCCAACCACCAGCTCCACTCCGCCGACCTCGCCCTCACCACCGTCCCCTGCATCCGAAGAGCAACCTCCGGTGGCAGATCGTTCTCCCACCTCGCCGACCTGGAACACCCTCTCCATCCTCCTACGGCAGACCAAGGACCTGCTGCCATTCAGGAGACTACTCAAGACCTAGCTGTTCAAGCAGTAGCAGCACCCCCTCCTAGTGCCTTGAGACCCTCGCGGGTGAGTAGCGTGCTTTACACATTTTCTGATTGATTGAGTGGCTGAAGTGGGCTGACCCATTGCCTCATCTTGTATGCTGTGATTGGTGGAATGACAAAGTGAATGATAGCTAAGCAGACCAATGGATGAAAAATGACTAACTCACAGTCACTCTACGGATGTTTATATACATGTATTTCTATTTATAATTCGAATATTTGAGGCTGGTATGACAGCTGAGGCAGTCATATAAATCGACGGCATGTAGAGTTGTCCTGGTCTCTTTCTTGGCTGGGCCAGAGGAAATATTTGTATTTGGCAGCAGAGATGAGAAGTTAGTTAAAAATGTCCTAACATGAACTGAAAATCCTATTCTACAAAGCCCTTATTTTTGTACTTATGGAATTCTTCACATTAAACTTGAAGACTTTTATGGTCTAGATAAGTTATGAAAAAATCTACCTATGTCAGTAACGTAAAAAAGTTCTAGCTTTGTAATTCAAAGAACTGTTGAACCAAAGATCTCAATAAAACATAAAGACACGCACATATACTCTATCAGACTTGCTGACTTTCACCATGGAGGGCCTGTTTATGATTGATAAAGGAACACTTTATCAGCATTCACTTGAGGAGTAACAATACCACTGGTATTTGCACCTCTGTGATGCTGAAATACCAGAAAAATACTCCGTGCTTAACTTGAGCTGGTGGCTGCCGATGGAGCTCAAATACAGTTATTTTCCTCGCTGACACTGAAAAAAGCAAAAAGACTGAGGAAGAGAAAGATGGAAAACCTGTCACAAAGAGAGAAAGCAAGAGTGAGATAAACAGGCATGTGATTTCTGGTTGTGGCTTAAAAAGACATGGGGTGCATTCAAGATTAGGCAGCCTTGGTATCTGATGCACTGTCGTTCAATAGCATGGCTGCTTGGGCACCCGTACTAAGGGGCATATTTACAAGGCCCCTACCTGCACCGGAATGTCACTTTTTTGACGTGGTGGCGATGCGGGCTTCGCTTTATTTACAAGGCAGTGTTAAGCCACTTAATGCGGCTTAACACAACCTTGTAAATAATGCACCCTTTCACGCTATACTTATCCTGAAAGGGGTGGACAATGGGTGTTGCGGCGGGCATTCCGACGCAACAACCATTAGTTTTGATGCTGCCCCATATTTAGAGGAGTTGTGTAAATATGGGGCAGCACCAACATTTAGACCAGTAAAACCTGATCTTAACAGGGCGCAATGAGATGAAATGCTTTATTTCTCCTTGTTTTTGCTGTTTTTATGTGTGCTGGTTTTCTGTGAGTAGCGACCTGTGAAATACTGGCTCTCATGTCTGTGAGATGAAAGGATGGCAGTCTCCTGAGGAACTGATGAAAGGTGGAGGAACAAGATGAAGAAGGCCGCTCTTGAATTCTTCCCCTCATTTCACAGTCAATGCACCTTGTCTTCCAATTCAACTTCATACATCTGAGTACCCTCATACAGCTGACATAGGTCAGCAGACCTCTGGAAGGCATCAGTTTCCAAAGTCCTTTGGGAGCAGATTACTCTGAGCTTGCACCAAGGAGCCCCAGCTAAGGCATATGTGTGAGCCACACCAAACAATATATTGGAAAGAAATTCTACCTGTTACTTCATTCGTTTTACCAGAGCACAACTCCCAGTATCTTTCTCCCCAGCTCTGAACAACTCTTCAAAAACCGAAATCGGACACTGCATCATTCAGGCCCAGATATCCCTGCTCTAAATGCCAATGGTGCAGTTTTTTGAAAGCGGAATCCATCTTTAATTTGTATGATAATTACATATGACATAGGTTGAATTTATTGATAAAGATAATTATTTTTGCATGATGACACTCCAGACAATTGTTCCTCTGGTAAAATCAGGAAATTATTTATCATCTATAGACTTGCAGGACGCATACCTCCATGTGTCGATTTAAGAATCTTACCAGAAGTTTCTGAGATTTGTGGTAGACAGGCTACAAACACTACCAACAGATGAGAAGCCAAGGAGCAGCCCTCAAGTGGATTGCATCCTACCTCACAGGAAGAGCACAGAAGGACATCCTCTTGCCCTACTCCTCGCTGCCCTGGAACATAACCTGCAGTGTACCTCAAGGCTCATCACTCATCCCAACCCTCTTCAACGTATGCATGACATCCCTGGCAAACATTGTCATGAACCACAGACTAAACATCATCTCCTACCCTGACGACATCCAACTCATCCTTTTCCTGACTAATGACCCTTCGACCACCAAGGGCAAGTTCCAAGAATGGATGAAAAAAGTGGCTGCCTGGATGAACAACACCTGTCTCAAACTCAATACTGACAAGACTGAAGTACTCATCTTTGGGAAAGGAAAGGACACTCTCTGGAACAATGCATGGTAGCCACCTGAGGTGGGCCCAACCCCCAATCCCAATGAACATGCTGGCAACCTAGGCATCATCCTCAACAGCTGGCTATCCATGAAGAACAAGGTCAGTACTGTCTCCTCTGATAGTTTTCTCACCCTCCGAATGCTCAGGAGGGACTTCGGTTGCTCCCATCCAACACCAGGCGAACAGTCACGCAGGCTCTCATCACCAGCAGACTATTATACAGCAACTCCCTCAACATAGGAATAACCACCCAACTCATGAAATACACCAGACTATCCAGAGCACAGCAGTCAGACTCATCCAAGACCTCCACAGATGGATCCACACCACTCTCAACCTCACGAAACTTCACCAGCTACTAGTAGCAAAGAGATGCCAGTTCAAGCTCACCCACACTTACAAGCACAACATACAGAAGGACTGCTGTACCTCAACAGTAGAACAAAGTTCACCCAACCTACCAGGAAACTCAGCTCCAAATCCCTCTCCCTAGCAACCACTCAATACATCTGCCAGATGAACATCGGAGGCCGCTCCTTCTGCCACCTGGCGGCTGACACCTAGAAAAACCTCCCCCAGCACCTCAGAGCATCACCATCGCTCCAACAGTTCAGGAAAGACCTCAATACCTGGATGTTCAACCAATAGGAAAAAAGGCAGCATGCTTTCCCAGATCTTCAAGATCCTCATGGGTGAGGCAGCCACATTTTATAATTCTTGATTGTTTGATTGATTGATAGATTGATTGGAAAAGCAGAAAGCCTCTCAAATTATTCAACTGGAGGGAGCTGAAAGCTGTGAGACTAGTCTTAAGTTCTTCTTGCATTGGATCAGGGGTAAGGCAGCATTGGTTTGCAAGGAAAATATGACAAGCAAGGCCTACATAAACATACAGAGCAGAACAAAGTCTCTACCCATGATGAAGATTGATTGAAGAATTTTTCTTTGGGTTCAGAGATTTTTTATTACACTGACAGCAATTCATACTTAGGGAACATCCAATGAGAGGGTCGACACTCTCAAGAGGCAGATTCCCTTACCTCCCGATTTTTTTCTCCATCCAGACATTACCATTCTTCTGATTCAGAAATGAGCTCAGTCAGTGCTGGATCTTTTTGCCTCTCCAATGTATGTCAAAGAGTTGAGATTTTGCTTGAGAGGAGAGACAAGACAGCATGGGCGATAGACGCTCTATCATGTGTATGACTTCTGAGTCTTCTGTATGTCTTCCCTCCAATCCTGTTAATCTGGTCTTTACTGGTGAGGCTGAGGTCAGAATATGCTGAGGTGGTACTGATTGCTCTGTCATGGCCACACGCCACTTGGTTTCCACTTCTAACAGACATGTGTGTGGCTTTGGTGTGGAGACTTCCAAATCTTCCATCTCCCCTTCTGTTTCCTATCCTGAAGAGTTTAGCCATTTAGGAAGGCAAAGCCATTGTTCAGGAATTTTGGGCCAGCAAGAAAAGGAAATAAGCCATCAGCTGCTTTTTTAAGTAGATGGGTTAGATCCCTTATTTCGATAGTTTATTATGCAATGGCACAGATGGCATAAGTAGGAATTCAGGGCAAGGAACATAAATTGCTGAGATATCTACAGCCAGTACTTGGACGAACCCTTCCACTTTTGTGAGACATTACAGAATTTCTGAAGAAATTCATTAGATGATGTATTGGGTTGTAAAGTACTATCTGCTATGAGGCAAAAGGGGAAGAGTTTGATGTCATTAAAGAATATTGTTTGTTGCATATAACTACAGTTGTCCATTGTGTCTTTGCTTGTTACATCTTACCTCTAATGAAGTAAAGCAAAGGAGGGACATGGCGGCAATGTTCATATTTCTTACCGGTAATTGCATTACACCAAGTCCTAGCAACTGTATTGTTTTACGTGTCTGAATATGATATTCACAGGAGAAGTGGAAGGTGGTCAGAGTTTTTATATGGGAAGCTTTGTATTCGGCCTCATGAGGCGTGACGCCTCCGGTGTAATGTATTAAAGCAAGGGAGTAGGACTTGGCGTACTGCAAGAGGGAACCTCTATAGAAGCTAAAATTAATGGCCTGTAGGTTGATAGGAGGGTCTTGAATCTTCAAAGGGTCCCAGATCATTTGACAATAACTCTGCAAGCCTCTAGGTTATCGTCTACTCTCAAATCTTATACTAGTAATGTCATACCTTTTCCAATTGAAGTATCATTAGAGATTTTGATCCTACAATAGTTGATTTGATCCATGTCATGGACGACTTGCAAGATGGGTCTAGATTGGGTTCGTAGGTTCCTACGTAGAATATAGTGGGCTGCTATTAGAGCATTCAGAAGCTCATGGGTGAACTTAAGAAATAAAAATGGCATAGGAGGTAGACTTTTTAATGGGCTAGAAAATATTTCGCCATCTTCTCCGAAATCTTTCCCAGCCTGAGATTTGCTTCTGGGGTTGGAAGCTTTATCTAAACCTTGCTTTAAGTCTTTAAATGACCTAGATTTAAAAACTCTCCCTCACAAAGCTTTTTTCTGGTTGCAATCACTTCTGTCAGGTGACTGGGGGAGTTGGGTGTGCTTTCCAACAGTTTTGATTTTGAAAAATCTTTTCAGATAGAGTGGCACTTTCAGTAAATCTATCCTTTGTACAGAAAATAAATTCCTTATTCAATAGACAACACGAAATAATTTTGCAAGAGTAGTTTCACCAGTATTATTATATAACAATATAGAGCAGCACAGAATGTGTATTTGTATATCCTTAAAACTTATAAGCACAATTCACCATCTCTGAGCAAATAGAAGGGCACTAGCATATGCTCAATCAATCAAGATCTTTATGTTGCATTTAAATTAATGCTTAAAAAGTACATAAGAAAGAAACATGGCTAAAATTACAAATGATAAAAACATCCATACATCCAGACAATTCATTCTTCAATATCTCATTGTTCTGATATAAATACATAGGTGCTAAGAAGTATCAAAAAATATGAGGACAACTGTTTGATAGACAAAGTTATACTAGATTTCTCATTAAATTGCTAAAACGGTTAAAAAACACCCCCAAAAAAATTCAAATAAAAAAACATTAGGTAAGTATAAAACAGCTGTTACTAAACAGAGTTAAACTAATCTCAGCATACTTAAAGGGAGCCAAACAGTGCAATGGGAATACCAATAATGGGTTAATAGAAGCTATAGAGAGCATAAATATTTCCAGACTCAGTGCATAGATGATCTTAGGTCCTGGCCCTTACAACAAAATATTTACCTTTCTGATCCTGAAAACAGCCAATAAATAGGATGCAATTGTATAACATACATAGGGCGTTTCCAATCCTCATAATACTTCCAATGCCTAGTTGTGCAAACGTAGACTGAGTTTTTCAATAGTGGGATGGTGAATTTATCCCACTCAGCCTTATAAAATGAGTGAAAGAAGAGCAAATGTGAAATCAATTGCCTAGAAAAACCGTCACACGGACTGAGAGACAAATGGGTTACTGAATAAGATTGAGCGGGATACCCAGCCATTACCGTGATATAATTCAGTCAAAATCTCACCAAAACAATGTCTTATATTGGTGACGGATGACAGATAACATAGATTTCCAGTTGCATCACAAGGTTATGCTTGATAACCAATAACTGAGATTTTTGTTTGATTATTTTGCCAACTATCTTGAGTGTGTTTGGTGATAGAGATTTCCTTTAATCTGGTTTTGGGGAACGATGTACAATGAGACTATATATCAAACAAAAACTCTAGGTCCAGTTGACTAAAGGATTTTTTGGCATAGGCTAACCCGGCACTTGATGTAGCTCAGTCCAAGGATAAAATATCCTTCAACACTGTTTAATTTAGGAGGACTGTTTCCCTTTTCAAGATCAATAGCAACACGATCAGCTGAGCCAGTTTTATGATGTCAGAGATAAACGAGAAACCTAGGGCCATATTATCAAGAACAGGCGTAACATTATCGCCGCTTTAGCGGCGGTAAACTGCTGCTAAAGCGGCAATAAGGGGCTTGATAATATGCCCTCGAGAATTTCAATAGAACGCCAGGTTTAATGTCCTTCCCAACAGAACCTGGGCTTCTATTGAAATTCTCTAGGGCATACTATCAAGCCCCTATCACCGCTTTAGCGGCTGTTTCCTGCCACTAAAGCGGCGAAAATGTTATTACCTGTTCTTGATAATATGGTCCTTGGCTCCTTGTGGGCAAGAATGTTTTGGAAAGAACTAGGTATAGTCAGCAGTCTTTTTAGAAATGTATCCTCTGTGACTTGGAGGGAGTCTACCTGTGCTACTCCCCATACTGCAGCGCCATAGGTAGCTATAGATAGTGTTTTGCAGAGTAAATTTCTAAACTTTCTTTAATTGGTTTATCCCACAAACTTTCAGTGGTCCTCTATACTTTGAGACATTTGGTTCACTCTATTTCTGACCATTACAGACCAATTTAATCTGTCATCAACAAGGATGCCCAGATACAAGAAATTCTCTACTCTCTCCAAATGTCTACCATCTATGTGAAATCGCATACATTTTTTCTATTTTCCCATTGCCAGAGCCATCACACAGGACATGGTTTTGTTAACAAATAAGCCAAGCTCAGCCATAAAAGCAGAGTAAAGACTAGATACACAGCTGTAACTATTGGAGTCCTTGCCAGCAAAACAGCGTCATCCACATAAAGCAGGACGGGAAAGGATATTAGGCCTGCCACTGGGACATCCTTGCAATTTTCAGTCAGGGCCATGCCATATATATTTGACCTTTCTTTGCAGTGACATATTTAGCTGCAATTACGGCAAGATTAAGGCACTGATCTGTCGTACTCCTTCCCTTTCTAAAACCATATTTGGCTTCCGCAAGTACGTTGTTTTCCCTAGCACATTCCTCTAGCCGATTTAATGAAAGTCTACCCATCAATTTGGCTGTGCTGTCAAGAAGGGAGATTGGGTGGTAATTAGCAGGATCTGCTCCATTTCCCTTCTTGAAAATTGGAATTATCACAGACTTTCTCCAGGACAGAAGTGGGCCAGTTTTAGCTATAGCATTAAAAGCTATGGTCAGGACTAGGACCCATAGGTCTTTATTGATAAGAAAAATATCGAGTGGGACCCTGTCTGGGCCTGCAGCCTTTAATGAAGGGGAATGGGATAGTACTAGAGTTACCTCTTCCAGCACAAATTCCATTGCTGGTGGAGCATCTGGATGGAAACCAGGGGGCTTTGTGATGTCATCTGTTTGTTTCAAAATATTTTTCTGAAAATAGGAGAGACAAGTGGCCTCCTCTATATGGAGGTCTAGAGAAGGCCCACTACTTAATTGAAAAAAGGGGGAATTGACCACTTGCCAGAATGCCTTACTGTCTTTAGATAGTGAGGCTGATCTCAAACTCTCCCAGGCTTCCACAGAGAGCGCCCTTTTTCTCTCATGCCTTGCCTATTTATATGTTGGCCTGATATTTCTAATACGATTTGGGCCCTTGGAGACAGTTTAAGTGCTTTCCATAGAGCCTCTGAGGCTTGAGACCAACTTTTATCAAACCACTTAGTTGGCCGAGAGTTTTTCCTGTGAAGATTGTCGAGTAAGTAAGTCTCTTATAATATTTAAAAAACTATTTATGGCTACCACAACTTGTATATTATTGGAGGATTGGTCTAGGCATAAGAATATCTCCTGGTAAGACAAGGAATATTGCACTAGGCTCTATATTCTGCCATTATAAGGTGTATCCATTTTTCCTGGATAGGAATGGTTTGGTTACAACTTTGATTCCCACCATCTCATAGAGCGACCAACTAAATAAAAGATTTAATTAGGCATGACCGCAAATTCGGTCATCACAACCTCAAATGTCTTGGGGGTGCTACTCAACGACAAAGGAAACAGAATAAAATCAATGCACAAGGTGTTACCTCACCGATAAAAAGTTAGGTTCAATTGACCCATACTAGAGCAAATTTGATTGACAATTTTCAAATCCCAAGCCATCAACAAACTATTTAGGGCATTACCATAATTTTGGTGGTTAAAATAGCCCTTCTTATCAGGTACCCCACATATGATTGAGTCAGAGTGCTTACTGATTTGTGTGTTAAAGTTGCCCACCCAAACAATAAAAAGTGTTTGGTTGTGACATACTTATGTCTAAATCCTGGATGACCTGGACGGAATCACTTTACCACTTTATATCATTCTTCAAAAGAGTTCTTCAAAAAAGTTGATGCCATGGTATTTCGTCGTTCATTCCTTCACTACTCCACCCATCTTTGTTCTTTTTCAAACAGAATTTTCTCAGCATTGTCGTCCTTTTTGGTCAACATCTCTTTAATTGTCCATTTTAATTCCTCTGCTGTATGGTTAAAATCAAGGAAGTGTTTGCTCATTTTTGTTGTTACTTTTTTATTTTTTTGTCTTGATGTTACTTTTATGTTCACCAATTCTTACTTGGCTTTACGGCACGTCATCCAGATATATTTTAGTGCACATGGACATGTGATCATATAAATTATATGGGAGGAATTACAATTTGTAAGCTGGCATTGGGTCCAGAGTAGTTCTTCAGACAATCGTAGTGTTTCTGTCGCTGATGTTAATTTGCCAAAGTCTTCAGGAATCAAAATAAGAATGAATTATACCAGGAATAACAGATACACTTTCTAATCATACTGATGACAACACATACACTAACTACCTGCACTCATATAATTTCTTCAAAAAACAACTTCCAATTGGAAACGATAAAAGTGCCAAGATGATTACACCTGAAACAACATGGACATTTTTTTGACTTCATCGATGATAAAGCATACACCGATAACCCAGAGTCAGAAGTCATCACATGATTAAAAAACAGAAGGATAATAACAACAGCTTCCTATTCTGAAATAAAAATAAAACTAACGAGATGAATTAAAATGAAATAACATGTGCATCTTCAAATATAGCACACACTCACTGCTTGCACGATACAAGTTATATATGTGATCACATGATCTGAGACATAATAGGAATAATAACAACTGCTATTTATTTTTAATACAGGTGACCACTACAACCTACATTTGATGTGGTAATTGTTACATATAAAGACTTTAATAGTCACACTGTAAATTATAATAATTTCTTAATTTCTTCATTATAAAAAATGGTGACTAGTTACCAATAAGTATTTTTTCTCCAAAGTTGAAACCATCGCGATTTCTCCTTCATAGTCTTTTTTCAGTATCCACAGGCGCAACTAACAGAACAAGCATTTACAATGCAACGGTTTCGCCTTTGCAAAAGTTAGAGCTAATGGCATTGTAAATGACAACATTTTACATTGCCAATAGCTTAATCTCTCGCAAATGTGAGACCTATTGTATCCTACTTGACGAGCTCAGCAGACAGCAATTACTACCACACACACACACACACACACACCCAGAGCCACAGACACCCAGAGCCACACACACACACAGCCAGCCACACACACCCAGAGCCACACACACACACACCAAGAGCCAAACACACACACACACCCAACGCCACACACACACACACCCAAAGCCACACACACACACACCCAGAGCCACACACACACACCTACACACCCTGAGCCACACACACACACCCAGAGCCACACACACACACACACCCAAAGCCACACACACACACACACACACACAGCCAGAGCCACACACACACACACACCCAGAGACACACACACACACACACACACCCAGAGCCACACACACACCCAGAGCCACACACACACACACACCCAGAGCCACACACACACATACACACACACACACACACAGAGCCACACACACCCACCCAGAGCCACACAAACCCACCAAGAGTCACACACACCCACCCAGGAGAGCAAGCACAGCGAGGGGGCAGGGAAGCAAGCACAGCCAGGGGGCAGGGAAGCAAGCACAGCCAGGGTGCAGGGAAGCAAGCACAGCCAGGGGGCAGGGAAGCAAGCACAGCCAGGGGGCAGGGAAGCAAGCACAGCCAGGGGGGCAGGGAAGCAAGCACAGCCAGGGGGCAGGGAAGCAAGCACAGCCAGGGGGCAGGGAAGCAAGCACAGCCAGGGGGCAGGAAAGCTAGCACAGCCAGGGGCAGGGGAACCAGGGGGCGGGGAAAAGGTGTTTTGGTCACCTTTCTATTATTTATTACTATATTTTAGAGTGGAGCTTGCATTAATGAGGTGCAACCTATGCTCAGACATTGTTAACAAGTGTAAAAACTGCAAAATAATAAAGTAATACTACTATAACGTGCCACATTATGCCACACAATTTCCATGTTCTTGCCACATGATTTAGAGAACCCTGACGCCTAATATGTCCCTTTCCTTGCCCCTTCTTCCAGTGGCCCTGCCAATCATAGGCCTCTGCGACCCTGGAGACCCATCTCTCCAAAAGTGGCATGTAGGTCTCCTAAGGGTAAAATACCTTAGTGGTGTCAGGAGGGGTAGCGCCATCTCCAGCGCTTCCGGTGGAGTGAGCAAGGAGGCGGACTCTCTATCTGATAAAACCAACTCTGGGGATTCAGGAGCCATCTCCGAGAAGTTTACAGAGAAAACCAGCAGAAAATGAAGGAACGTTTCAAGAGTAACGCGTGGAGGTATGCAGAAAGTAAGTGGAGTCCGCACTGACACACGTGTCCTCCCTTATTAAGGTACAGGCAATCTGTAGGACTCATCTTCCTAGAGGATAAGTGAGTAGTCAGGCATAAACGTAAGGATCATTTGGAATGCAAGTATTTGTGTGCACAGGAAATCAAAGCAGTCCAAATAGGCTTGTGCGTCCTTTCCCAATAAATCAAATATAATCTATGGAGAAACAGGGCTCATCTTCCTTGCAATGAATGATGAACGGTGTGTGCACCGAGGGAGGAAATGACGTGTGTGTGTGCAGGGGCACCGCGGGTAGGCTGCAGGAGGGCTTCCGGGCCCAGGCTGCTCCTTCCTCTACGAGTTTGAGGATTTATCTCCGAAGCAATGAAGTGAAGTGAGGCAAAATGACCATGTGAGGACCCCAGATGGAGCCCCACATACACGACCCCTTCTCCTCTCTCGTACATTAATACTCTCCGCCCTCCCCAAGCCTTCCGACACCCCTCCCTTGCACGGTGGGGACTCGTGTGAAACTCGCCCACGGGCACACAGTGTACAATAGCCATGTGGCTGCAGCCGTGCTGTTTACATCTTTCCTTTGGGAAATGTCTGCGGTCAGGGTTAGATTAGAGTGAGGGTTGGAAACTCAACGAGCCTGACTCGGAAAATAATGCTAAATTCGAAACAATAGTAAACAGGAAAATGAGGTTCCACGGTCACACAGAGCATCAGTTGTGACTAAAAGCAAGCCATCTAAAATGCTAAAGGAGGAAATCCAGTCTGAATAAGAAAGGGGAATAGAGAAACGAGAAAAGTGAGGGTAAAAGGAAACAACAACGATGAAATGAAAACAGGCAAAAAAGTAAAAATAAATAGCAATCAGAACAAGCCTGGTCTTGTGCCAGGACAGCCTAGTCTCTCCCCTCCCCCACCCCCACCCCCCCACACACACGCCGTCCTACGTATATAGTTTCTCCAGGCTGCCTGACTCGTGTACGCAACATAAACATCAGCCGCAGCTGTGGAGGTATCATACCAAATGGCGGATGGTATGTATCTACACAAAATGTATTTATTTAATGCACCTTTTGTAGGTGCCAACACGTGACTCATTCGGTCACTTCAAGGCGCCACAGAAAACAATTCAAACCATCAACAAAAGTTGACCGGCAAGGCGGGCAACAAACATAAAGGAACGTACTTTCTGAGTGTATCCTTACGAAGTGTATAATTATGAATAGCCACACGACGGTACAGGACACAAAGACAACAGCCACGCACACGGACAGGACATGAAACAAAGCGCAGCCCACTCCTGCAAAAGGCAGGACGAAAATAACAAAAACATGCCGAGACAAAAAAAGTAAAAATCATCCTCCCACCGCCGCAATGACGTTCACAAAGGGGCGGAGAGCGAAAAAATCGCCGGAACGCCCACGAATCTGCTCCAACAATTACGGAAAGATGTCTCTTCCAATGGCTAGCCTCCATTTATGGAGCTAGCCAATGGAAGAGAGAGGCGGGACAAAGCCCCGTACTGTCTAACATAGGATTTCGCCTGCGCGAACACTGCTGCGCAGTGGACGCCAGGTGAAACCTAAAAAAGACACAGGAACACCACCCTTCACTTCCGGGGGCAGAGACAGCACAAGCAGGGAAGTCCCACATAGCTGGTAAGAGCCGCAATGCAGAGAGAGACACTAGGACAATCCCAAGTAAGATTGATTTTAAAATGTATTTCTTTGCACTACTGACAACTGAGAAACTTTCTCTTTACCCCTGAAGGAAGTACTTTCCAAGAATTTAGAGGTACGGGTTGGCTTTGGGTTAATAATCTCCAACCACTAGTATTGACATATGACGAAGTAAGAGCACTAATGAAATACAAAGGATGTTACTTATATTACTGCGCAAATGAATGACACATTTCATTTGAAACGTTGCAAGAGATGCATTAGTCTATTGATTTCTAACAACGAGCATTACGAGCTATGACTTTCAAACACTCGTAGAGTAATAACCACGCTTGAAACATACATCTCGTTGCCCGCGCTTATGGCTGAAACAAGTAACTACTAGTTTACTAAGATGGGAGTCAAAAACAGTGTAATTATAAGTAAAGATTATGTAACAAGAATGGTTTACATTTATTACCAGATTACAACTGTTGATATGACTACTTTTCTATCTTTTGAGAACTAAAAAATTTAAATTGTAATGACAGTCGCCTTTTATATGGTGAAAGATAAGACGAATTTGTATGCCTCAGCAAAATGTTTGCAGTGTTTTTCAAGATATCAAAACAAGTCACTCAATAAGTCGTATATAGAGAGAGTAAATATAGGGTGAACAAGACAAAATGTTATCTAGTTACTCTCTCGATTACAGGTACTATTGGCCTCATTAGAAAGAAGGTGGAGAACTGAACCACCACTGTGCTACACAAATCGTGTAAGTACAATTTTAATTTCCATCTTGGTCCTGAAGAATGCCCCATAGACCCAGCTGGGCATAGTTGGGCTGAAACATGTCGGCTAACCTTTATGTATAGAGAGTCCAGTAACACGACCCATCGACCCCTATCTACACACATTTTTTTTAACACTTCTTGAATCACAATTTTAAATAAAATAGGTTTGTTTTTGATGATCCAAGGATTTTTAAATTCATTATTTTTTGAGAGCACTATTTCTGGACACTGCTACGCAGACAGTGGTTACCTCCGGGTGGAGGTTGCATGTAACTAGAAAATTCCTATGATGATGCACCCACGCTACGTTAATTGGTGGAGAACCAAGATATACCACCACATCGCTTACGTACATGTATGAAGGTTTTTTGTAAGAAGGTCACCTGTAACCAGAAACCCTGGTGCTGTAGTCTCAAGTGATCCATTCTCCGATTGATTTTTGATTATATAGCCTGGAAGCTGAATGGATCCACATTTCTATCTCCCCCACCTTGATTGATGAAGTATCTTCATTCCAGCCTGAACATAGTGAGATTTCATTTCTTTCCTGGAATATTGCAGGTTTCAGTAACAAAAAAGACAGACGGGCAAAGGAAAATGAATTGTGAATCGCTGGAACTATTTGCCTACAGAGAACCTGGGAACAAAACTCAATTTTTATAAATGGTTACCGTTAATTTTTTTACGCGAGCAATTCCCTCAAAGTCCGGTAGAGCAAAAGGGGGCCTTTTAACTCTTATTGCCAACACTGTCTCTTTTGATAAGGTTGACTTTGTGACCAGCTCTGCTTGCTTTCATATTGTTGTGGCTAGAGGTCGAAATAGGCTTGATTTATTGATAATACATTTTTATACCAATAACTTTGCAAATCATACAGAAGTGGTTGATGGTCTGAGTCAAATTATGGAGGATTTGCTCTTCCAACATCCCAAACCACTTTTTATTGTGTCACATAGTGTCAGTTCTGCTCCTTCGGGTATATTGTCAATATTTTGGAGCCTCCTTGACTATCCTTCATTAGCACTGCTAGTTTAAACAATCAGTAGTTAAGGTTGAATCACCTCACTTTCTAAAAAACGAGTATTTTTGAAAATTCAATAGATTGACTCTAAGGTCATGCTTTAAGTATTCAGTCACATTTAATGTGACTGAATCCTTCAGAGCACACAAGTGAGTGAATGTCCTGCCGAATTATGAAAATCGTGCCGCGTCTCTTCAGGATAGAATTTACTTCTGGGAAACTCGATGCCTTGCTATTTAAAATTATGTGTACAGATTTCATCTTTCATTGAACAAACTTCTCAAAAACATCGCAGTATTGACTAATTGCTGCTTAGAAACTGGTTCACCTATTTGAGTACCAGCGCTCAACCCAGACCTTAGCTTTCTCTACCAGGTCGAGTGCCAGCGCGTGACGTCAATACGGTTCCATAAACCGCATTCCAGACATCTCAAATGCATTAAAGGACTGAAAAGCTACATGTCCCACTTATCACCATCTTGTCTTTTTATTTTTGTGCTTAAAGGAGGATGGATTCCTAAACCACAATAGTAGTGTGGAAGAGTTGTACTGACATCTAATAAAGCTCCAATTAGGCAGGGCACAGATGTGGGTTCACTGGGGTGTGCACCTGTTACAACGCATTTTTTACAACGCACTACTGTTACAACGCATCCATTACAACGCGGATACTGTTACAACTCATGTTTTTACAACGCATTTTTTTACAACGCAGGTACCTTTACAACGCATACCATTACAACGTAAGTATTGGTAAGTATATAGTTATATTTTAAATGTTATATGTTTGGGGTTAAGGGGTATTTTTAGGGGTTAGGGTCAGTTTTGGGTTTTAGGGTAAAGGGGTATTTTTAGGGGTTAGGGTCAGTTTTGGGTTTTAGGGTAAAGGGGTATTTTTAGGGGTTAGGGTCAGTTTTGGGTTTTAGGGTAAAGGGGTATTTTTAGGGGTTAGGGTCAGTTTTGGGTTTTAGGGTAAAGGGGTATTTTTAGGGGTTAGGGTCAGTTTTGGGTTTTAGGGTAAAGGGGTATTTTTAGGGTTCAGGGTCAGTTTTCAGTTTTTGGGTAAAGGGGTATTTTTAGGGTTCAGGGTCAGTTTTCAGTTTTTGGGTAAAGGGGTATTTTTAGGGTTCAGGGTCAGTTTTTAGTTTTTGGGTAAAGGGGTATTTTTAGGGTTCAGGGTCAGTTTTCAGTTTTAGGGTAAAGGGGTATTTTTAGGGTTCAGGGTCAGTTTTCAGTTTTTGGGTAAAGGGGTATTTTTAGGGTTCAGGGTCAGTTTTCAGTTTTAGGGTAAAGGGGTATTTTTAGGGTTCAGGGTCAGTTTTCAGTTTTTGGGTAAAGGGGTATTTTTAGGGTTCAGGGTCAGTTTTCAGTTTTTGGGTAAAGGGGTATTTTTAGGGTTCAGGGTCAGTTTTCAGTTTTTGGGTAAAGGGGTATTTTAAGGGTTCAGGGTCAGTTTTCAGTTTTTGGGTAAAGGGGTATTTTTAGGGTTCAGGGTCAGTTTTCAGTTTTTGGGTAAAGGGGTATTTTTAGGGTTCAGGGTCAGTTTTCAGTTTTTGGGTAAAGGGGTATTTTTAGGGTTCAGGGTCAGTTTTCAGTTTTTGGGTAAAGGGGTATTTTTAGGGTTCAGGGTCAGTTTTTAGTTTTTGGGTAAAGGGGTATTTTTAGGGTTCAGGGTCAGTTTTTAGTTTTTGGGGTACAGGGTAAAAATAAATTAAATTTAATTTTAAATTAAATTATTTAATAGTAAATAAATTAAATTAAATTACTTTGCATTATTTTTGGGGTTGAGGGTCAGTTTTGAGTTTTTGGGGTACAGGGGTACAGGGTAAAAATAAAGTTATAATTTTTTTAATTTACAATAATTAATTTTAATTATATTTTAAAAAAATACTTTATTTTTTGGGGGGGGGGGGTTTAGGGTCAGTTTAGAGTTTCTGGGGTACAGGGGTACATGGTAAAAATAAAGTAATATTAATTTAAATTTAAATTAATTAACGGAAATTAAATTATTTAAAATTACATTAAATTATACTTTTAAAATTAAGTTACTATTATATTTTTCTTATTAATATATACTTACCAATACTTACGTTGTAATGGTCTGCGTTGTAAAGGTACCTGCGTTGTAAAAAAATGCGTTGTAAATACATGCGTTGTTACAGTATCCGCGTTGTAAAAACCGCGTTGTAACGGTATGCGGAGTAAAAGTCCGCGTTGTAACATCATATATCCGTTCACTGGGTATATGCAAACTGAAAATAGGGATCGGTCAACCCTGGTGAGAGACTTCAGGTAAAAATAAGTTTGCAATTTTGAGGAGAGTTGTAACGTTTAAAAAATAATGGTAGTGAAAATAAATGTGCTGGAACTGTATTTAACAAAAGTAAGTTTTTTAGTTCATATTCCACTGTAAAAAAATAAAAATATTAGGAAAATACTCCACTTGGAAAAACATTTCTGATACTTACATTTCACCCACCCCTAAGTCTGGAAATGTATTATCATTCTTTGGAGACTGGAGTTTTGGTATCACTGAATACAATTATCTCTCAGAGATTTTTGCTGCATTGTCAGTCAGTCAGTCAAATACACTTTATTCGATTTGTTAAAATCATAAAAGGCATAAAAATTACATACATGCATAAAAACAAGCAATTCATATATTTACAAAATAGTGCAAGACCCTTGTAAACGAATGCCATGCAATTAGTCAGGGATAAGGTAGCGTAAAAATGCAATTAATTAAGATAAAGCATTTGATGACACAGTTTTTGTCTTAATTCTACATGCCGCCACTAAAAAACTGGCCACACAATGGATAATGCGGGTGTTACTTAACAACTGGAGATAAATTAGTGCGGGCCTGACTTGATGAAAGCCTGCCTCTCTCAGAATTGTTAACAAATATTTTTTCCTTATATCCGTGTAAAACCCGCAAAACATAATAAAATGCATTGTATCTTGTTGAGAAAAGTTATCGCATCTACAAGGTGGGCCATATTCTGGTTTGGCCCATGATTGATAGCTACCCAAGATAAAATGGATCAAATTGAATCTAAATTTAGATAATAAAAATCTATGAAAGGGTTTGGTTACAATACTGAGGTATGGCTCAAGTGAGGGGGAAATTGTTAAAATGAAGAGCCATCTAACTGTTGGTTTCACAAGTTCCTGCTCCTCACGAGCCACTCTCGCCCTATCTACAAAATTAATATTGATCCAATTCACATCCTGCATTGCTGCATTGCTTTTGTGATGAAACACTTGTTAACTCAGAACCACAATCTGTTACTATTTGTTCCAGAATGATTGTGTTGGCCGACCCGCACCTCAGAGCATGGCGCCCTTAGTTTCAGTTCAGGCTGGTGCCATTGCTCCCCCCTCAGTGCACCAGAAGCAATTGCCTAAAGGGGGCCAGCCTGTGACATCATCAGGGGGCGCATGGCTGCCCTGAGGACAATAAAGCGTCAAGCAGGTCCTGCACCATCAAAGATGCACCAGCCACGCAGGAGGAATTTCGGTCGCTCATGATCCATGGCATAGAATGGCCCTCCAGAAGTTGTCAAAAGGTCCTGAGGCTCGGTATCAACAGACATCACCCCTGACAAAGCGGTAGAGAAAGGCCCCGGCTCGATACATGGAAGCCCACCCAGAACACACCAAATGTGGCACACAGGCAAAGGCAGGGCTAGCAGGTGAGGCGGCAATAGTGTGCCATTCTCCAGTGGCCCTGGACAAGAATCCAGCACCCAGCATTCTAGAACATAGGGAGAGTGGGAGGTAAATGGAGCAGACCAGTGGGGTACTGTCTTCCACAGTTCAGAATGGGGGTACATCTCAGTATGATGGATCCCCAGCGGCTACACAGGTGAGGGGGGTTCACTCAACACACTGTAACTCCTGTGATGAGAACAGCTATATCCACTTCAGTTGCCCTGACGGCTCAGGTTGGAGTGACAGCAGTGACTCCCCCAGCGGGCAGGTCACCACACAGGCGATAGAGCAATATGGCAGAAGTGGGACTCAGGTGTGGGTCCAATCAAGTGGGGCAGGCCATTCGTCCCTGGTTGTCACCTCTAAATCACAAACCCCTCCCATTAGCAGTTCCGTTAGTGCTGGCTCAGTGCCACATGCAGTGGTCCCCTCTGCAGCAATCCCAACACCTCAGCCCCTTCTCACCATCAGCCCAATGCTTTTTGGTTCTGCAACACCTGCGCTAGCTCTATCCATGGTCATTACTTGGCATGTGCCAGCAACAACAAAAGAAAATTTCTACAAGGGGGAATACACTGATGTCTTTGATCTTTTTAACGCAGGAGTGGTCCTGGAAAAAACAGATCAGGCAAGGAGGGTGAGCTCAAGCAAAAGAAGGTATTGGTTGAGTGGTCCATCAACAACTGGGTGACAGGGTTTTCTATTTATTCAGCTATTCTGGTAGAGAAGGTTCCCACGGAGGCCTCACAACTGATCATTTATATGTCTATGAATCATAGTGCAGCCTGTGACTTCCCAGGCTCCACTTTGCTGCACTATGATCTGAAGTTTAGCCAGATGGAGGCAATCTGCCCCAAAGGGGCATGGGACCAAAGAGAAATAAAGATTTGGCATGCTAAATTCTACAAGGCACCTGCAGTTGCCAAGGTCCCTCATTCCTGTAGTTTTGACTAAGGGGCAGGGGACCAAAGGGAAATAAACATTTGTAACACTAAATTCTACATGGCACCTGCAGTTGCCAAGTCCCAGTATTCCTTTTGTTTTGACAAAGGGGCAGGGGACAAGAGGCAGGCTTGTTGGAAGTATAATACAAAAGAATCCTAAAGGTGGTCCGCCTGTACATTTAAGCTCATATGCTTGTTTTGTGGGACTCAGGGTCACCTGGAGAGCAAGTGTTTCAAGAAGCTTGGAAAGGCAAGGGAACTGCACCCTCCCAAAAGCCGCTAACATCAGTCAGTCTGACAAAGTACCCACACCCATTAGTTTGCATATGCTTGCTCATCTTCTTTGCAAGTGTAATTCTTGGCCGGATGCTCATATGTTATATCATGGTTTCAAATATGGGTTCCGAATTCCGTCTAGTGCGCCTCCTACAATAGTACTCCCAGCAACCAGTTATCAGTGCTACAAAATCCTGAGATCGCTATAGAAAAAATGATGAAGGGGGTACGAGCAGGACTGGTTGCTAGCCCATTTAGTTCAATTCCTTGTCAAGATCTGGTGTGGTCGCCGCTGGGGCTGGTTCCCAAGAAAGGAAAAGAAAAGTTCTGCCTCATTCATAACCTATCCTTCCCGCTGGGATTTTCAGCCAATGACATGTTGGATACAGAGCTTTGTGCTGTGAGGTGCACTTCCTTTGACACGGCAATTCACAATCTGCAAGGGTTAGGTAAGGGTGCCTTGAATGCAAAATCTGATATTGAGGCCGCCTCCCACCTCTTGTCAGTATATCCAGATGTTACTCGTTTGTTGGGTTTTACATTTGAGGGGAGTTTCTTCGTTGGTCTCTGTATGCCAATGGGGTTTTCAATCACCTGCTCTGTCTTTGAGACTTTCAGTCATTTCCTGGAGTGGGCCGTGAAGGATCTGGTGCTTATCCTGGACGTGGTCCACTACTTGGATGACTTGATGCTCTTGGGCCCCCTGGGCTCACCAGCATGTGGGAAGGCCCTGCTGGGCTTCAGACAGTTGGCTCAGTCCTTAGGAGTTTCCTTGACGGAGGATAAGACAGAGCTGTGACTTGCATGGCTTTCCTGGGTATTGAGATAGATATGGTAGCCGATGTGTGTATGCTCCCACAGTGTTGGCAAACAGGCTTCCATTGTTGCATGCCTAGCCTCCAGGCATCAACTGCAGGTATTAGTGGAACAGTAAAATCTTGCTCTTAGGGTGATACCCAGGGCAGGGTTTTGTCAAGGAACATTGCCAGGGCAATGGCTGGGTTAAAGGCAAAACACCACTACGCCAGACTATCATCTGAAGTTAGAGAAGATCTGCTCACTTGGAAGGTTTCTTGGCCAACTTCAATGACACCATTCTTTCGCAACAACCAGTACAATCTATTGCGGAGGTTGCGCTCTATACAGTAGCAGCAGGCAGCAAAGGGTTTGGCTCAGTGTGTGGCACAAGATGGTGCATGAAACACTGCCCAACAGAATGGGTGTCCTCAGGGCTGACGCGCAATGTGACATTCTTGAAACTATTTCCGATCATTGTAGCACTGCACCTTTAGGGACCCCAAGTAGCTCACAGGAGAATAGTGTTTTGGTCAGACAGCATGTCAGCAGTGTTGGTGATCAATAATCAGACTGCAAAAGGCCCCTTAGTGCTTCTTTTGCTGAAGGAGCTCATCCGCTGCTGCTTGGCGCGTAACGTGTATTTTCCTGGTAAGCATGTGCCAGGAGTAGACAATGTGGTAGCTGATGCTCTGTCCCATTCTGAGTTGGCAGAATTCCGAGTGTGGTGGCCACAAGCAGACTAGAATATTTCTTATTTCCCAGAGGAGTTGTGGAAGCTAGGTGTCCCATTGCCCCCAATCTGATAGCGAAAGGATTCGGAAAGCAATACAACATCGGAATAAGTGAAAACACTTGGTTAGAATACATTGATAAATTGTACAACCCCGAACTAGGAACAGAAAAGGCGGATGCAGCAATGTCACTGAATGTAAAGGAAAAAGAAACGTACCCCGAGACAACCAGTACTACTATGGAAAGTGGAAAAATCCAGTTTAGCTGGGAAGCAGATGATCAAACTTTGACAACCGTCAAACGCATAAAAACATTGATAAAAAATCTGAAAGCGGAAGGAGCAGCAGGCCCAAACGGGCTACCCAATGCCCTGTTCAAACGAGACCCGGACGTTTGGGCAAAATATCTAACCCCTCTTTTTAACCAGGTTTTCCGAGATAACAAGATCCCACAGTCCTGGAGCGGTAACCTGTTCCACCCAATTTATAAAAGCGGCACCAGAACAGAACCCGGGAATTACAGGTTGATTGCTCTGATCGACGTAGAGGCCAAACTCTATGCCTCATATATCCTGGAACATCTACAAGAGTGGACAGAGGAAAACAACATCATCCCAAAATTTCAAACAGGCTTCAGACGGAGTATGGGCACCATTACTAATCTAACAGCCTTGACAATTCTTACGGGAAAAGCTGAAAGGAAAAAGGGAGTATTAGTGGCTTGCTACATTGACCTAAAAGCGGCATTCGACAGAGTGCCGTGGGACCGTTTGTGGAAGAAAGTTAAAGCATGGGGATTGCCACAGCCACTGATTAATGCAATACAATCACTATACAGTGAAACATGGGCCACTGTTAAACTTGGGGACGGACAAAGAGTCTCTTCAAAAATAAATATAACAAACGGACTAAAGCAGGGCTGCGTCCTTTCACCATGCTTGTTTAATTTATACTTAGCAGACTTGAACAGTCATTTAGAACAAATAAATGGACACCCTCCGATTTTGGCAAAGGAGCCGATTCAATACTTACAATATGCAGATGATATTGTCCTGGTAAGTCAAACTCCGATAGGGCTGCAAAGGACAATAAACAAACTTATAGACTACCTGGACGCCCAAGGTTTAGAATTGAATAAATCTAAAACGAAGGTGGTAAGATTAGCGGGCCCAAGACAAGTAAACTATAAATGGTATGCAAAGAACTGTCAAATAGAGGAAACAAGTGTTTATAAATACTTGGGCATTAAAATGTCAAGAAATCTGTCAACGGTGGAGCAGAAAAAGGAGATTACATCAAAAGCCCAATCCTTAATATTTGCCTACAAACAATTATCCAAGAAACTGGAAAGCCCTTCACACGGGCATCTCTTAAAAATCATGGCAGCCCAACTGCTACCAACCTTGTCCTACGGTCTGGAAACCTGGCATGGCCAAGAATGTAACATCTTAAACAAATTACAAACCAAGGTTTATAAAACGGTATTCAACCTCTTCAAAGGTTCATCGCCAGCACAAATTCGTTTGGAATTCGGATTACAGAACCAGGAATTCCAAAGGAAGGCAACCATGGTAAATCTATGCTGGAAACTCAGAGCAGCAGAGTTGGGAACTTTAAACAACTTATGCTGGTTCGAAATAAAACAACAAATGGAGCAAAGAACCCCAAATACGTGGGGGGACCAACTGCGGATAGCACTGGATGAATTAGAGATCAATGGGCTTTGGAACAGCAAGATGGAAAAGTCCACTTTTAAAAAAGCTTGCAATAACAAAGCAAAAGCATTATCCTTCGTGGAGGATAAAAGGGGATTACTAAGACGCCGCCAGGCATGGGTCATAATAAATTCTTACACACGGCTAAGACCACAACCCTATCTAGCAGCTCATTTCCGATTGTCCTTAAAAAGGAGATTCATGGCATACAGATTTGGAGACCTTTGTTCATTAGACTTGGCGCCTTCCTGGAAAAACAAGCATCAAACAAAGACATGTCGTTTATGTGGCTATCACACTGAAACTCTGAGCCACTTGCTGTGTGTCTGTGAAACTGTGAAATCAGAAAGAAGGAAGCTGCTGAGAACTGTTTTTAATGATTTAAACATCCGCACCTGCAGACAGGCGGCGACAAGTTGGCTGGGTGCCGCATCAAACATTTTAATATGCAGGGGGGTAAAATTTATGATAGCTGTAGAAAGCTTACTTATAAACGAGGGCAAAGACTGAAGGCTTGGTGCCACAAAGGAAGTATGTGGAATTTTAAGAACTGAAAAAGTTTTAAATGAAATGTGTTTTATATGCTTTATGGTTTGTGAAAACCAAATAAAGTTATTTTTGACTGACTGACTGACAATCTGATAGCGGCTTCCCTGGCCACCAAGACTAAGCGTATGTACAAGAGTGCATGGCAGGTGTATGTAGTGTTTTTGGGTTCACCTGAGGTGGATAAGCGATTTACACCACAATGGGTATTGCAATTTTTGGCTAAGCAAAAGGGGAGTGGGAAGTCATTGTGAATGGTGCGTAGGCAGTTATTGGGAATTGCTTTCTTCACTGGGTTGGAAGGGGTTGCTGATCCAACCAAGGATCCTAGGGTGGGACGGGCTGTAATGGGTTGGGAGCATTTAGCCCCTGTGGCGGAATACAGCAGGAGGGCTATTGATTTGGCTAGATTGTCCTCTATTTTGTGGATATTACCCCAGGTCTGCATATCACCCTATGAGGTGTGCCTGTTCAGCCTAGCCTATTCACTGACCTTTTTTGGGACGTTTAGCATTTCAGAACTTTTAGCTTCATCAAGGGTGGATCCAGGAACTGGGGTCGATGTGTCTGATCTCATTGTGACTAGGGACATCCCACAGGTCAGAGTAAGGAGATCTAAGACAGACCCGTTAGGGAAGAGAGCGGGGGTGTACTTCCTTACGGCTTTGGGCGCCCCCTTTTGTTCAGTGGCACTGACACAGGCATTTCTACGGATGCAACCAGAGGGTGGGACCTTTAGACTATTGTTGCATGCAGATGACTTCCAGCTGACCAGATTTCAGTTCACACACATATGTAAACGCTCCCTGAACCTGCTGGGCGAGGAGTCATCACAGTTCACTTCCCTTTCCTTCCGCCTTGGAGCTGTCACAACCACAGCTTCGATTGGCTTACTCGCAGATGCGATCAAAAGGGTGGGCAGGTGGAAGTCGTCATGCTTCAAACGTTAAGTGAGGCCCCATTAGGCATAAGTATGGATGGTGGTTAGCTCGGTACTACTCCTCCTCTTCCCCTCGGCTTTTGGTAACTTCCGCCTCCCCTCCTTTTTTTCTCTACTTCTTTTTCAGCCAGTCGTTTGGAGACTGCAGGCACAGGTATGCTGGTGTGACCATTCTTTTGTGTGCAGAGCTGTACATCAGTTCAGTGGTTCAGAATTGGAGAGGGCACAGCTGGCGGTGTACTTCAGACATCACTGGTTGGGGATTGGCGGGCTGCAGTTAATTGAGCTATTTGATCACTTGCAGGAGGTTCTCAAAATAGGTAGAATTCCCTACCCGGACAAACTTATCATTCATGCAAGGGGTAATAACATGAACCCCTGTGGTCATAGAGGAGTGAAGCAATCTTTATTCTCCATACTGTCTAGAGTACGAAATCTGTTGCCTGCTACTACATTCTCTGTTCAGAGGTAATACCACGACAGGTATGGTCAGAGGGTACTCCTGTTCAAGCGGTAAATGACTCAGTAAAGAAATTGAACCACGCTGTCACTAAAATCTTGGCGGGCTCCTCATTGCAAACGATCAGGCACAAGTTGATACAGGTATTCAAATCTGAGCTATATCACAAGGATGGGGTGCATTTGTCTACCAGGAGCCCAGAGCCATTTATCCAGATGATGTTAGGGTCCATTGGCGAGGTAAGGTGCAGTCAACCTTAAGGAGGGGGAGGGCTAGAACACCAGGGAGCTCCTCTCCCTGTGGTGAAGTCCTTTGCAGCAAAATGGCGAGAGACACCAAGATGTGGACTTTGTATTGACTGATTAACCCTTGGACAGGGGGAGCATTCAGTGGGGCTCTGGGCTGGCGTGAGGGAGCCTGACCTGCTGGTGGTCCTGGTCTCTCCAGCCCTACCCAAGATGCCGGTGTTAACGTAACTTTTGGGGGTGCAGCTGTGATCAGGAACCCCAGTGGGGCCGATGCGTTATGCGTTGCCCTAGTGTGGTAGTTACCTCAGGGATGGAGGTTGGAAAAGTTGTTACTAATGTCTGCTAGATGTGATAAATCTATGTGTGTCTGGGTGGTTAATGCAATTTTTTCTGAATGTAAATTCAGTTTTTCACCAATGTAAACTTCTGAATATGTATACAACATTTGCTCCATCATAAGATTGATTTTAAGGTTCGAACTAATGATTGTTGACAAATATGCTTGTAAAAATGATCAGGTTAATAACGATCATGTTAATTTGAAATAAAGAACCACGCCGTGGAGTATCAATAACCTGTGCTTGAACACTATTTGACAGTATTGTGGGGAAGGGATTGTCGAAGGGGGTTGAATTGCACGTGGTATACATACTATGTGTTGGCGCCACCCATACCTCGGATGTGGCACCCTTAGTTGCATCTCAGGCGGGAGCCATTCCTCCCCCCTCAGTGCACCAGAAGTGATTGCCTAAGGGAGGCCAGCCTGTGATGTCATCGGGGGTGCAAGGCTGTCCTGAGGACGATAAAGTGGAAAGCAGGACTTGGGACATCCTCTTTGTCCCTTCCAGTGTCTCCTCCAGAAGGTGGTAATTCCAAAAACAACAGGTGATGGACCGAATGTGGATCAATGTCACACATTCAACCCAGTCAAAAGATCTGGGTCCTAATCCATCGTTTTTTTGCACTCCACACCACCCCGGGTTAGACAATGGCGATATGCAAATCAGCTCTGACCCTGTGCCCCATGGGAACAGTCCAGTCCGAACTACAAAAGCCATGTCCGTCCCAGAACGGAATCAAGCATCCGAGGACCGGACCGGTTTCGAGGTAACACCTCTCATCAGCCCGGCTAGCTTGACTCCAGTGGTGTGGAGTGCCTGGGACCCACGTCTGGGCATCCCCAGTACACTTATAGCGGTAATTGCAAAAACAACAGGTGATGGACCGAATGTGGATCAATGTCACACATTCAACCCAGTCAAAAGATCTGGGTCCTAATCCATCCAACGATGGATTTGGGCCCAGATCTTTGGACTGGGGTGAATGTGTGACATTGATCCACATTCTGTCCATCACCTGTTTTGTTTGCAATTGCCGCCATAAGTGCGCTGGGAATGCTCAGACGTGGGTCCCAGGCACTCCACACCACTGGAGTCAAGCTAGCCGGGCTGATGAGAGGTGTTACCTCGAAACCGGTCCGGTCCTCGGATGCTTGATTCCGTTCTGGGAAGGACATGGCTTTTGTAGTTCGGACTGGACTGTTCCCATGGGGCACAGGGTCAGAGCTGATTTGCATATCGCCATCGTCTAACCCAGGGTGGTGTGGAGTGCAAAAAAACGATGGATTTGGGCCCAGATCTTTGGACTGGGGTGAATGTGTGACATTGATCCACATTCTGTCCATCACCTGTTTTGTTTGCAATTGCCGCCATAAGTGCGCTGGGAATGCTCAGACGTGGGTCCCAGGCACTCCACACCACTGGAGTCAAGCTAGCCGGGCTGATGAGAGGTGTTACCTCGAAACCGGTCCGGTCCTCGGATGCTTGATTCCGTTCTGGGAAGGACATGGCTTTTGTAGTTCGGACTGGACTGTTCCCATGGGGCACAGGGTCAGAGCTGATTTGCATATCGCCATCGTCTAACCCAGGGTGGTGTGGAGTGCAAAATAACGATGGATTTGGGCCCAGATCTTTGGACTGGGGTGAATGTGTGACATTGATCCACATTCTGTCCATCACCTGTTTTGTTTGCAATTGCCGCCATAAGTGCGCTGGGAATGCTCAGACGTGGGTCCCAGGCACTCCACACCACTGGAGTCAAGCTAGCCGGGCTGATGAGAGGTGTTACCTCGAAACCGGTCCGGTCCTCGGATGCTTGATTCCGTTCTGGGAAGGACATGGCTTTTGTAGTTCGGACTGGACTGTTCCCAGGGGGCACAGGGTCAGAGCTGATTTGCATATCGCCATCGTCTAACCCAGGGTGGTGTGGAGTGCAAAAAAACGATGGATGTGGGCCCAGATCTTTGGACTGGGGTGAATGTGTGACATTGATCCACATTCTGTCCATCACCTGTTTTGTTTGCAATTGCCGCCATAAGTGCGCTGGGAATGCTCAGACGTGGGTCCCAGGCACTCCACACCACTGGAGTCAAGCTAGCCGGGCTGATGAGAGGTGTTACCTCGAAACCGGTCCGGTCCTCGGATGCTTGATTCCGTTCTGGGAAGGACATGGCTTTTGTAGTTCGGACTGGACTGTTCCCATGGGGCACAGGGTCAGAGCTGATTTGCATATCGCCATCGTCTAACCCAGGGTGGTGTGGAGTGCAAAAAAACGATGGATTTGGGCCCAGATCTTTGGACTGGGGTGAATGTGTGACATTGATCCACATTCTGTCCATCACCTGTTTTGTTTGCAATTGCCGCCATAAGTGCGCTGGGAATGCTCAGACGTGGGTCCCAGGCACTCCACACCACTGGAGTCAAGCTAGCCGGGCTGATGAGAGGTGTTACCTCGAAACCGGTCCGGTCCTCGGATGCTTGATTCCGTTCTGGGAAGGACATGGCTTTTGTAGTTCGGACTGGACTGTTCCCATGGGGCACAGGGTCAGAGCTGATTTGCATATCGCCATCGTCTAACCCAGGGTGGTGTGGAGTGCAAAAAAACGATGGATTTGGGCCCAGATCTTTGGACTGGGGTGAATGTGTGACATTGATCCACATTCTGTCCATCACCTGTTTTGTTTGCAATTTCCTCCAGAAGGTGGACCAGCAGGAAATTAACCACCCTCCCATCCCTGAGATAGAAGGTTTGGAACGTGTCAGCAGGGTCCTTGGCAGCAAAATAGCGAGAGATACCAAGATATGGACTTTGTATGGACTGACTAACCCTTGGACAGTGGGAGCATTCAGTGGGGCTCTGGCTGGCGGCAGTGGGAATGACCTGCTGGAGGTCCTGGACTCTCCTTCCCTACCCGAGATGCCTGTGTTAAAGGAACTTTTGGGGGTGCACCTGTGATGTGGTGCCCTGATGTGGTAGTTACCTCTGGGATGGAGGTTGGAAAAGTTGCTACTAATCTCTGCCGGACAAAGTGATACATCTATGCAGTTGGATGCCCTGGTGTGTTACTCAGGGGGCCTGTGCAAGTTGTGACCTGCTGCACGGTGGCACAGGGTGTGTTCAGCACCATATATTTGTCTGGGTGGTTAATGCAATGTTTTCTCAATGTAAGTACAGTTTGTCGCCTATGTTACTGTCTGAATATGTATGCATCTTTTGCTCGATCATAAGATTGATTTTAGGGTTTGAACAAATGATTGTGGTCGATTATACTTGTATAAATGATTAAGTTAATAACAATCATGTTCATTTTTAATAAAGGACTAAGCCGTGGGGTATCAACAACCTGTGCTTGGACAGTATTTGACAGTATTGTGGGGAGGGGATTGTCGTAGGGGGAGTGAATCGCACGTGGTATGTATACTATGCAGTCATGTTCATTACACATCTGGTCAACTAATTCCTCATAAACTGATTCCAAGTTAAGAGCTGAAATGTGATTACAGGCAAGCAAATGTTTGCACCGAGATCTTAATTCTGAATTTTGAGATCATTATTAACCCCCCTCTGTTTTCCCATGCCATGCCGCGGGAGGTAAATCTTGTCGCAATTTATTTGGGAAAATATTTTGTAAAAATGCTAAGAATATTGATCTTGATGCAATAAAGACGGAATCAACCGTATGCCTAATTTTACAATCCAAAACTCCAAACATGAGGTATTTACTGCACCTGGTAAAAACAGCCCACATTATAAGTTAAGTGGAATAGGTGAAGGTATTTACCACAAGTAGTAACTTTCATTATCCCTGGAGTGAGGCATTTACTAAGTTTTTAAATTGCAAATGAAACATGACATGCAAAATAGGTATTTATCTCACTCAATTTCACAGGTTTTGCCTTTTTTGTTGGTATTTCACCCCCCCCCCCCCCCCCCCCCCCCATAAATGTTGGCATGTATCGCCTGGTAGAACTTTTCAGGGACAAACTGAGAGGGTGTAGTAATTTTCAGTAACTTGCAATTCCTATCCCTGTGTAAACACAATTGGAATTTAACCTTAAACTTATCATTGGGGATGCACACTGGGCTATCAGTATTTACCCGCATGGTAAATACCACCCCTTATTCCAGCTTATGTGCCACCAGGCCCTTAGTGGTAAATAGCATTATCAGTTTACATTATTGAACCTGCATTTTTACAAAAAAAAAAAACAAAAGTGTACAAATCGTATTTTAAATTGTAGTTTGAAAAACAAATTACAAATTCTACTCACTAGGGTTAAATTGGAGATGGCAGCTTGACCTCGAAAAAACTTTGTAAAGACTCAGAAGTGTGCGCCCAATAAGTCAAAAGAAAGTTCCATTTAGTTTGCTCCTACAAAATTTAGGGCCGGATTATGAGTTTGGCAATCCGACCGCTGCAGTCACGTTGGATTCACTGATGCCAGTTAAGCAGCCCACCCACTCAATTGCGATGTTGTCAGATTTCAGAATGAAAGACTGCTGACAATGACAGCCATTCACCAAATGCTGTAGCCTAGGTCTGGTAAAAGAAGCTGCCATAGTGTTGCACAGAGAAGTTTCACCGCAGTCCAAATTACGAATTGGCATTTCGGCGAGCCAACCATGGTGGTGGGATCGCCTGCTTCTAGTATTGACATATGACGAAGTAAGGGCACTAATGAAATACAAAGGATGTTACTTATATTACTGCGCAAATGAATGACACATTTCATTCGAAACGTTGCCAGAGATGCATTGGTCTATTAATTTCTAACAACGAGCATTACGAGCTATGATGTTCAAACACTCGTAGAGTAATAACCTCGCTTGAAACATACATCTCTTTGCCCGCGCTTATGGCGGAAACAAGTAACTACTAGTTTACTAAGATGGGAGTCAAAAACAGTGTAATTATAAGTAAAGATTATGTAACAAGAATGGATTATGTTTATTACCAGATTACAACTGTTGGTATGACTACCTTTCTATCTTTTGACAACTAAAAATTTAAAATGTAATGACAGTCCCCTTTTATATGGTGAAAGATAAGACAAATTGGTATGCCTCAGCAAAATATTCGCAGTGTTTTTCAAGATATCAAAACAAGTCACTCAATAAGTCGTATATAGAGATAGTAAATATAGGGTTGACAAGACAACATGTTATCTAGTTACTCTCTCGATTACAGGTACTATTGGCCTCATTAGAAAGGAGGTGGAGAACTGAACCACCACTGTGCTACACAAATTGTGTAAGTACAATTGTAGTTTCCATCTCGGACCTGAAGAATGCCCCATAGACCCGGCTGGGCATAGTTGGGCTGAAACATGTCGGCCAACCTTTATGTATAGAGGGTCCAGTAACACGACCCATCAACCCATATCTACACAATTTTTTTTAATACTTCTTGAATCACAATTTTAAATAAAATAGTTTTGTTTTTGAGGATCCAAGGATTTTTAAATTCATTATTTTTTTAAAGCACTATTTCTGGACACTGATACACAGCCAGTGGTTACCTCCGGGTGGAGGTTGCATGTAACTAGAAAAACCCTATGATGATGATGCACCCACGCTACGTTAATTGGTGGAGAACGAAGATATACCACCACATCGCTTATGTACGTGTATGAGGGTTTTTTAAGAAGGTCACCTATAACCAGAAACCCTGGTATTGTAATCTCAAGTGATCCATTCTCAGATTGATTTTTGATTATATAGCCTGGAAGCTGAATGGATCCACATTTCTATCTCCCCCACCTTGATTGATGAAGTATCTTCATTCCAGCCTGAACATAGTGAGATTTCATTTCTTTCCTGGAATATAGCAGGTTTCAGTAACAAAAAAGACAGACGGGCATAGGAAAATGAATTGCGAATCGCTGGAATTATTTGCCTACAGAGAACCTGGGAACAAAACTCAATTTTTATAAATGGTTACCATAAATTTTTTTACACCAGCAATTCACTCAAAGTCCGGTAGAGCAAAAGGGGGCCTTTTAACTCTTATTGCCAACACTATCTCTTTTGATAAGGTTGACTTTGTGAACAGCTCTCCTTGCTTTCATATTGTTGTGGTTAGAGGTCGAAATAGGCTTGATTTATTGATAATACATTTTTATAACAATAACTTTGCAAATCATACAGAAGTGGTTGATGGTCTGAGTCAAATTATGGAGGATTTGCTCTTCCACCATCCCAAACCACTTTTTATTGTATCACATAGTGTCAGTTCTGCTCCTTCGGGTATATTGTCAATATTTTGGAGCCTCCTTGACTATCCTTCATTAGCACTGCTAGTTTAAACAATCACTAGTTAAGGTTGAATCACCTCACTTTCTAATAAACGAGTATTTTTGAAAATTCAATAGATTGACTCTAAGGTCGTGGTTTAAGTATTCAGTCACATTTTATGTGACTGAATCCTTCAGTGCACACAAGTGAGTGAATGTCCTGCCGAATTATGAAAATCGTGCCGCGTCTCTTCAGGATAGAATTTACTTCTGGGAAACTTGATGCTTTGCTATTTAAAATTATGTGTACAGATTTCATCTTTCATTGAACAAACATCTCAAAAACATCGCAGTATTGACTAATTGCTGCTTAGAAACTGGTTCACCTATTTGTGTACCAGCGCTCAACCCAGACCTTAGCTTTCTCTGCCAGGTCGAGTGCCAGCGCGTGACGTCAATAGGGTTCCATAAACCGCATTCCAGACATCTCAAATGCATTAAAGGACTGAAAAGCTACATGTCCCACTTATCACCATCTTGTCTTTTTATTTTTGTGCTTGAAGGAGGATGGATTCCTAAACCACAATAGCAGTGTACCATCCCATCAGACTCACACACCGAAGATGGAAGAGTTGTACTGACATCTAATAAAGCTCCAATTAGGCAGGGCACAGATGTGGGTTCACTGGGTATATACAAACTGAAAATAGGGATCGGTCAATCCTGGTGAGAGACTTCAGGTAAAAATAAGTTTGCAATTTTGAGGAGAGTTGTAACGTTTAAAAAACAATGGTAGTGAAAATAAATGTGCTGGAACTGTATTTAACAAAATTAAGTTTTGTAGTCCATATTCCACGGTAAAAAAATAAAAATATTAGGAAAATACTCCACTTGGAAAAACATTTCTGATACTTACATTTCACCCACCCCTATGTCTGGAAATGTATTATCATTCTTTGGAGACTGGAGTTTTGGTATCACTGAATACATTTATCTCTCAGAGATTATTGCTGTATTGTCAGTCAGAAATTCAGTCAGTGAAATACACTTTATTCGATTTGTTAAAATCATAAAAGGCATAAATTTACATACATGCAAAAAAACAAGCAATTCATATATTTACAAAATAGTGCAAAACCCTTGTAAACAAATGCCATGCAATTAGTCAGGGATAAGGTAGCGTAAAAATGCAATTAATTAAGATAAAGCATTTGATGACACAGTTTGTGTCTTAATTCTACATGCCACCACTAAAAAACTGGCCACACAATAGATGATGCGGGTGTTACTCTACAACTGGAGATAAATTAGTGCAGGCCTGACTTGATGAAAGCCTGCCTCTCTCAGAATTGGTTACAAATATTTTTTCCTTATATCCGTGTAAAACCCACAAAAATAATATAATGCATTGTATCTTGTTGCATCTACAAGATGGGCCATATTCCGGTTTAGCCCATGATTGATAGCTACCCAAGATAAAATGGATCAAATTGAATCTAAATTTAGATAATAAAAATCTATGAAAGGGTTTGGTTACAATACTGAGGTATGGCTCAAGTGAGGGGGAAATTTTTAACATGAAGTGCAATCTAACTGTTGGTTTCACAAGTTCCTGCTCCTCACATGCCACTCTCGCCCTATCTAAAAATGATTATTGATCAAATTCACATCCTGCATTGCTGCATTGTTTTTGTGATGAATCACTTGTTAACTCAGAACCACAATCTGTAACTATTTTTTCCAGAATGATTGTGTTGGCCCCACCCGCACTTCAGAGCATGGCGCCCTTAGTTGCATTTCAGGCTGGTGCCATTCCTCCCCGCTCAGTGCACCAGAAGCAATTGCCTAAGGGGGGCCAGCCTGTGACGTCATCAGGGAGCGCATGGCTGCCCTGAGGGCAATAATGCGTCAAGAAGGACCTGGACCATCAAAGATGCGCCAGCCACGCATGAGGCGTTTCGGTCGCTCATGATCCATGGCATAGAATGGGCCCTCCAAAAAATGACTCAAGGTCCTGAGGCTCGGTATCAACAGACGTCACCCCTGACAAAGCGGTAGAGAAAGGCCCCGGCTCGATACAGGAAAGCCCACCCAGAACACACCAAATGTGGCACACAGGCAAAGGCAGGGCTAGCAGGTGAGGCGGCAATAGCGTGCCATTCTCCAGTGGCCCTGGACAAGAATCCAGCACCCAGCATTCTAGAAAATGGGGAGAGTGGGAGGTAAATGGAGCAGACCAGAGGGGTACTGTCTTCACCAGTTCAGAATGGGGGTACATCTCAGTATGATGGATCCCCAGCGGCAACACAGGTGAGGGGGGTTCACTCAACACACTGTAACCCCTGTGATGAGAACAGCTATACCCACTTCAGTGGCCCTGGCGGCACAGGTTGGAGTGACAGCAGTGACTCAGCCCAGCGGGCAGGTCTCCACACAGGCGATAGAGCAATATGGCAGCAGTGCGACTCAGATGTGGGTCCAATCAAGTGGGGCAGGCCATTCGTCCCTGGTTGTTACCTCTAAATCACAAGCCCCTCCCATTAGTAGTTCTGTTAGTTCTGGCTCAGTGCCACATAAAGTGGCCCCCTCTGCGGCAATCCCAACATATCAGCCCCCTCTCACCATCAGCCCAATGCTTTTTGGTTCTGCGACACCTGCGCTAGCTCTATCCATGGTCATTACTTGGCTTGTGCCAGCAACAACAAAAGAAAATTTATACAAGGGGGAATACACTGATGGAAAAAAACAGAGCAGGCAAGGAGGGTGAGCTCAAGCAAAAGAAGGAATGGGTTGAGTGGTCCATCAACAACTGGGTGATAGGGTTTTCTATTTATACAGCTATTCTGGAAGAGAAGGTTCCCACGGAGGCCTCACAGCTGTTCATTTATATGTCTATGATTCATAGCGCAGCCTCTGACTTCCAAAGGCTCCACTTGGCTGCATTATGATCTGAAGTTTAGACAGATGAAGGCAATCTGCCCCAAAATGGCATGGAACCAAAGAGAAATAAACATTTGGCATGCTAAATTCTACATGGCACCTGAAGTTGCCATGGTCCCTTATTCCTGTAGTTTTGACTGAGGGGCAGGGGAACAAAGAGAAATTAACATTTGGCACACTAAATTCTACACGGCACCTGCAGTTGCCAAGCCCCCATATTCCGTATTCCTTTTGTTTTGACAAAGGGGCAGGGGAAGAGAGGCAGGCTTGCTGGAAGTATAATGCAAAAGAATGCAATAGGGAGTCCGCCTGTAAATGTTAGCTCATATGTTTTTTTTGTGGGACTCAGGGTCACCCGGGGAGCAAGTGTTTCAAGAAGCTTGGAAAGGCAAGGGAACAGCACCCTCCCAAAATCCGCTAACATCAGTCATCCTGACAAAGTACCCACACCCATTAGTTTGCATGTGCTTGCTCATCTTCTTGGCAAGTATAATTCTTGGCAGGATGCTCATCTGTTATATCATGGTTTCAAATATGGGTTCGGAATTCCGTCTAGTGCCCCTCCTACAATAGAACCCCCAGCAACCAGTTATCCGTGCTACAAAATCCTGAGATCGCTATAGCGAAAATGATGAAGGAGGTACGAGCAGAACTGGTTGTTGGCCCATTTAGTTCAATCCCACGTCAAGACCTGGTGTGGTCGCCGCTGGGGCTGGTTCTCAATAAAAAAATAGGAAATTTCTGCCTCATTCATAACCTATCCTTCCCGCTGGGATCTTCAGTCAATGACATGTTCGATACAGAGCTTTGTGCTGTGCTGTGCACTTCATTTGACAAGGCAATCCACAAGCTGCAAGGGTTAGGTAAGGCTGCCTTGAATGCAAAATCTGATATTGAGGCCGCCTTCCGCCTCTTGCCAGTATATCCAGATGTTACTCGTTTGTTGGGTTTTACATTTGAGGGGAGTTTCTTCATTGGTCTCTGTATGCCAATGGGGTGTTCAATCGCCTTCTCTGTCTTTGAGACTTTCCCTCATTTCCTGGAGTGGGCCGTGAAGGATCTGGTGCTTACCCACTACTTGGATGACTTGCTGTTCTTGGGCCCCCTGGGCTCACCAGCGTGTGGGAAGGCCCTGCTGGGCTTCCGTCAGTTGGCTCAGTCCTTAGGAGTTCCCTTGACGGAGGATAAGACAGAGCTGTGACTTGCATGGCTTTCCTGGGTATTGAGATAGATATGGCAGCCGGTGTGTGTATCCTCTCACAGTGTTGGCATTCAGGCTTCCATTAAAGCATGCCTAGCCTCCAGAAAGGTTACCTTGCATCATCTGCAGGTATTAGTGGGACAGCTAAATTTTGCTCTCAGGGTGATACCCATGGGCAGGGTTTCTTTCAGGAACATTGCCAGGGCAATGGCTGGGTTAAAAGACAAACACCACCACGCCAGACTGTCTCTAACGATAGAGAAGATCTGCTCACTTGGAAGGGTTCTTGGCAAACTTCAATGCCACCATTCTTTCGCAAAAACCAGTACAATGGAATGCGGAGGTTGCACTCTATGTATTAGCAGCATGGCAGAAAAAGGTTTGGCGCGGTGTGTGGCACAAGATGGTGCATGACACACTGGCCAACAGAATGGGTGTCCTCAGGGCTGACCCGCAATGTGACAATCATGAAACTATTTCCGATTATTGTAGCACTGCACCTTTAGGGGCCCCAATCAGCTCACAGGAGAATAGTGTTTTGGTCAGACAGCATGTCACAGTGTTGGTGATCAATAATCAGACTGCAAAATGCCCCTTTGTGCTTCTTTTGCTGAATGAGCTCATCCGCTGCTGCCTAGCGCGTAATGTGTATTTTACTGGTAAGCATGTGCCAGGAGTACACAATGTGGTAGCTGATGCTCTGTCCCATTCTAAGTTGGCAGAATTGCGAGTGTGGTGGCCACAAGCAGACTAGAATATTTCTTATTTCCCAGAGGAGTTGTGGATGCTTGATGCCCCATTGCCCCCAATCTGATAGCGGCTTCCCTGGCCACCAAGACTAAGCGTATGTACAAGAATGCATGGCAGGTGTATGTATTGTTTTTGGGATCACCTGAGGTAGATAACCGATTTACACCACAAGGGGTATTGCAATTTTTGCCTAAGCAAAAGGGGAACGGGAAGTCATTGTGAATGGTGCGTAGACAGTTATTGGCAATTACTTTCTTCACAGGGCTAGAAGGGCTTGCTGATCCAACCAAGGATCCTAGAGTGCGACGGGCTGTACAGGGATGGGAGCATTTAGCCCCTGTGGCAGAATACAGCAGGAGACCTATTGATGTGGCTAGATTGTCCCCTATTTTGTGGATATTATTAGCCCAGGTCTGCATATCACCCTATGAGGTGTGCCTGTTCAGCCTAGCCTATTCACTGACCTTTTTTGGGACGTTTAGCATTTCAGAACTTTTAGCTTCGTCAAGGGTGGATCCAGGAACTGGGCTCGATGTGTCTGATCTCATTGTGACTAGGGACATCCTACAGGTCAGAGTGAGGAGATCTAAGAGAGACCCGTTAGGGAAGGGAGCGTGGGTGTACTTGTGTACAACTTTGGTCGCCCCCTATTGTCCAATGGCACTGACACAGGCATTCCTACGGATGCAACCAGAGGGTGGAAGTTCTAGACTGTTGTTGCATGCAGATGGCTCCCCGCTGACCAAATTTCAGTTCACACACAAATGTAAACGCTCCCTGAAGCTGCTGGGTGAGGAGACGTCACAGTTCACATCCCTTTCCTTCCGCCTTGGAGCTGTCACAACCACAGCTTCTATCGGCTTACTACCAGATGCCATCAAAAGGGTTGGCAGGTGGAAGTCGTCATGCTTCGAGCGTTATGTGAGACCCCATTAGGCATAAGTATGGAGGGTGGTTAGCTCGGTGCAACTCCTCCTCTTCCCCTCGGCTTTTGGTAACTTTCTCCTCCCCTCCTCTTTTTTCTCTCCTTCTTTTTCCGACAGTCGTTTGCGACCGCAGGCACAGATATGCTGGTATGACTATTCTTTTGTGCGCAGAGCTGCACAACAATTCAGTGGATCAGAATTGGAGAGGGCGCAGCTGGCGGGGTACTTCTGACATCACCGGGGTAGGGATTGGCGGGCTGCAGTTAATTGAGCTATTTGATCACTTGCGGGAGGTTCTCAAAATCGGTAGAATTCCCTACCCGGACAATCTTATTATTCATGCAGGGAGTAATGACATGATCCCCTGTGGTCAGAGAGGAGTGAAGGAGACTTTATTCTCCATGCTGTCTCGACTATGGAATCTGTTGCCGGCTACTACTTTTTATGTTCAGAGATAATATTACGACAGGTATGGCCAGAGGGGGCCCCTGCTCAAGCGGTAAATGACTCAGTAAAGAAATTGAACCATGCAGTCACTAAAATCTTGGCAGGCTCCTCATTGCAAGCGATCAGGCACTAGTTGATACAGGAATTCAAATCTGAGCTATTTCACAAGGATGGGGTGCATTTGTCTACCAGGGGCCCAGAGCTATTCATCCAGATGATGTTAGGGGTCATTTGCAAGGTTGGAGTGACAGCAGTGACTCAGCTCAGCGGGCACGTCTCCACACAGTCGATACAGCAATATGGCAGCAGTGCGACTCAGGTGTGGGTCCAATCAAGTGGGGCAGGCCATTCGCCCCTGGTTGTTACCTCTACATCGCAAGCCCCTCCCATTAGCAGTTCCGTTAGTTCTGGCTCAGTGCCACATGCAGTGGCTCTCTCTGCAGCAATCCCGGCACCTCAGCCCCTTCCCACCATCAGCCCAATGCTTTTTGGTTCCCTAACACCGGCGCTAGCTCCATCCATGGTCATTAGTTGGCATGTGCGAGCAACAACAAAAGCAAATTTCTACAAGGGGGAATATACACTGATGTCTTTGATCTTATTAACGCAGGAGTGGTCCTGGAAAAAAACAGAGCAGGCAAGGAGGGTGAGCTCAAGCAAAAGAAGCTATGGGTTGAGTGGTCCATCAACAACTGGGTAACAGGGTTTTCTATTTATTCAGCAATTCTGGTAGAGAAGTTCCCCACGGAGGCCTCACAACTGTTCATGTATATGTCTATGATTTATAGCGCAGCCTCTGACTTCCCAGGCTCCACTTGGCTGCAATTTGATCTGAAGTTTAGACAGATGAAGGCAATCTGCCCCAAAAGGGCATGGGACCAAAGAGAAATAATAATTTGGCATGCTAAATTCTACATGGCACCTGAAGTTGCCAAGGTCCCGTATTCCTGTAGTTTTGACTTAGGGGCAGGGGAACAAAAAGAAATAAACATTTGGCACACTAAATTCTACATGGCACCTGCAGTTGCCAAGCCCCCGTATTCCTTTTGTTTTGACAAAGGGGCAGGGGACAAGAGGCAGGCTTGCTGGAAGTATAATACAAAAGAATGCAATAGGGGGTCTGCCTGTAAATATTAGCTCATATGTTTTTTTTTGTGGGACTCAGGGTCACCCGGAGAGCAAGTGTTTCAAGAAGCTGGGAAAGGCAAGGGAACAGCACCCTCCCAAAAGCCGCTAACATCAGTCAGCCTGGCAAAGTACCCACACCCATTAGTTTGCATGTGCTTGCTCATCTTCTTGGCAAGTATAATTCTTGGCAGGATGCTCATCTGTTCTATCATGGTTTCAAATATGGGTTTGGAATTCTGTCTAGTGCACCGCCTACAATAGTACCCCCAGCAACCAGTTATCAGTGCTTCAAAATTCTGAGATCGCTATAGAAAAATTGATGAAGGAGGTACGAGCAGGACTGGTTGCTGGCCCATTTAGTTCAATCCCACGTCAAGACCTGGTGTGGTCGATGCTGGGGCTGGTTCCCAATAAAAAAATAGGAAATTTCTGCCTAATCCATAACCTATCCTTCCCGCTGGGATCTTCCGTCAATGACATGTTGGATACAGAGCTTTGTGCTGTACTGTGCACTTCCTTTGACAAGGCAATCCACAAGCTGAAAGGGTTAGGTAAGGGTGCCTTGAATGCAAAATCTGATTTTGAGGCCGCCTTCCGCCTCTTGCCAGTATATCCAGATGTTACTCGTTTGTTGGGTTTTACATTTGAGGGGAGTTTCTTCGTTGGTCTCTGTATGCCAATGGGGTGTTCAATCGCCTTCTCTGTCTTTGAGACTTTCCGTCATTTCCTGGACTGGGCCGTGAAGGATCTGGTGCTTACCCAGGACGTGGTCCACTACTTGGATGACTTGCTGTTCTTGGGCCCCCTGGGCTCACCAGCATGTGGGAAGGCCCTGCTGGGCTTCCAACAGTTGGCTCAGTCCTTAGGAGTTCCCTTGACGGAGGATAAGACAGAGCTGTGACTTGCATGGCTTTCCTGGGTATTGAGATAGATATGGTAGCCGGTGTGTATATGCTCCCACAGTGTTGGCATTCAGGCTTCCATTAAAGCATGCCTAGCCTCCAGGAAGGTTACCTTGCATCAACTGCAGGTATTAGTGTGACAGCTAAATTTTGCTCTTAGGGTGATACCCATGGGCAGGGTTTCTTCCAGGAACATTGCCAGGGCAATGGCTGGGTTAAAGGCAAAACACCACTACGCCAGACACTCTCTGAAGTTAGAGAAGATCTGCTCACTTGGAAGGGTTCTTGGCCAACTTCAATGCCACCATTCTTTCGCAACAACCAGTAAAATCGAATGCGGAGGTTGCACTCTATACAGTAGCAGCAGGCAGCAAAGGGTTTGGCGCGGTGTGTGGCACAAGATGGTGCATGACACACTGGCCAACAGAATGGGTGTCCTCAGGGCTGAACTGCAATGTGACATTCATGAAACTATTTCCGATCATTATAGTACTGCACCTTTAGGGGCCCCAATTAGCTCACAGGAGAATAGTGTTTTGGTCAGACAGCATGCCACAGTGTTGGTGATCAATAATCAGACTGCAAAATGCCCCTTTGTGCTTCTTTTGCTGAAGGTGCTCATGCGCTGCTGCCTAGTGCGTAATGTGTATTTTACTGGTAAGCATATGCCAGGAGTAGACAATGTGGTAGCTCTGTCCCATTCTAAGTTGGCAAAATTCCGAGTGTGGTGGCCACAAGCAGACTAGAAGATTTCTGATTTCCCGGAGGAGTTGTGGATGCTTGATGCCCCATTGCCCCCAATCTGATAGCGGCTTCCCTGGCCACCAAGACTAAGTGTATGTACAAGAATGCATGGCAGGTGTGTGTATAGTTTTTGGGATCACCTGAGGTAGATAACACATTTACACCACAAGGGGTATTGCAATTTTTGGCTAAGCAAAAGCAAATAGGAAGTCATTGTGAATGGTGCGTAGGCAGTTATTAGCAATTACTTTCTTCACTGGGCTAGAAGGGCTTGCTGATCCAACCAAGGATCCTAGAGTGCGAAGGGCTGTAAAGGGATGGAAGCATTTAGCCCCTGTGGGGGAATACAGCAGGAGACCTATTGATGTGGCTAGATTGTCCCCTATTTTGTGGATATTATTAGCCCAGGTCTGCATATCACCCCATGAGGTGTGCCTGTTCAGCCTAGCCTATTCACTGACCTTTTTTTGGGACATTTAGCATTTCAGAACTTTTAGCTTCATCAAGGGTGGATCCAGGAACTGGGGTCGATGTGTCTGATCTCATTGTGACTAGGGGCATCCTACAGGTCAGAGTGAGGAGATCTAAGAGAGACCCGTTAGGGAAGGGAGCTTGGGTGTACTTGTGTACAGCTTTGGTCGGCCCTATAGTCCAATGGCACTGACACAGGCATTCCTACGGATGCAACCAGAGGGTGGGAGCTCTAGACTGTTGTTGCATGCACATGGCTCCCCGCTGACCAAATTTCCGTTCACACGCATATGTAAACGCTCCCTGAAGCTGCTGGGCAAGGAGACGTGACAGATCACTTCCCTTTCCTTCCGGCTTGGAGCTGTCACAACCACAGCTTCTATCGGCTTACTACCAGATGCCATCAAAAGGGTTGGCAGGTGGAAGTCGTCATGCTTCGAGCGTTATGTGAGACCCCATTAGGCATAAGTATGGAGGGTGGTTAGCTCGGTGCAACTCCTCCTCTTCCCCTCGGCTTTTGGTAACTTTCTCCTCCCCTCCTCTTTTTTCTCTCCTTTTTCTGACAGTCGTTTGGTGACCGCAGGCACAGATATGCTGGTATGACTATTCTTTTGTGCGCAGAGCTGCACAGCAATTCAGCGGATCAGAATTGGAGAGGGCGCAGCTGGCGGGGTACTTCTGACATCACTGGGTGGGGATTGGCGGGCTGCAGTTAATTGAGCTATTTGATCACTTGCGGGAAGTTCTCAAAATCGGTAGAATTCCCTACCCGGACAATCTTATTATTCATGCAGGGAGTAATGACATGATCCCCTGTGGTCAGAGAGGAGTGAAGGAGTCTTTATTCTCCATGCTGTCTAGACTATGGAATCTGTTGCCGGCTACTACATTCTATGTTCAGAGGTAATACCACGACAGGTATGGCCAGAGGGTGCTCCTGTTCAAGCGGTAAATGACTCAGTAAAGAAATTGAACTATGCAGTCACTAAAATCTTGGCAGGCTCCTCATTGCAAGCGACCAGGCACAAGTTGATACAGGAATTCAAATCTGAGCTATTTCACAAGGATGGGGTGCATTTGTCTACCAGGGGCCCAGAGCTATTCATCCAGATGATGTTAGGGGTCATTTGCAAGGTTGGAGTGACAGCAGTGACTCAGCTCAGCGGGCACGTCTCCACAGAGTCGATACAGCAATATGGCAGCAGTGCGACTCTGGTGTGGGTCCAATTAAATGGGGCAGGCCATTCGCCCCTGGTTGTCACCTCTACATCGCAAGCCCCTCCCATTAGCAGTTCCGTTAGTTCTGGCTCAGTGCCATATGCAGTGGCTCTCTCTGCAGCAATCCCTGCACCTCAGCCCCTTCCCACCACCAGCTCAATGCTTTTTGGTTCCGCAACACCGGCGCTAGCTCCATCCATGGTCATTAGTTGGCATGTGCCGGCAACAACAAAGGCAAATTTCTACAAGGGGGAATATAGACTGATATCTTTGATCTTATTAACGCAGGAGTGGTCCTGGAAAAAAACAGAGCAGGCAAGGAGGGTGAGCTCAAGCAAAAGAAGCTATGGGTTGAGTTGTCCATCAACAACTGGGTAACATGGTTTTCTATTTATTCAGCTATTCTGGTAGAGAAGTTCCCCACGGAGGCCTCACAACTGTTCATGTATATGTCTATGATTTATAGATAAGCATGGGCGAATTTTGCGAATCTCGCGTTCTTGAATTTTGCGGATTTGCGAACTCGCAATCCGCAAAATCCGCGAATTCCCGCGAATTTGCGGATTTTTTTTTTTGTGTTCGCCCGTGTTTCTGCCAGTTCGCGAGGGTTTTTACAATTTCGCAATTTGCGAACTTACCTGTCGGGTCGCAAGTTTTGCGAACTTGTTGTTTCTACGTGTCCAGCCTGTTTGGGACACTCTTCTTCATCACTGCCACTCTCTGTCACCACTGTCACTCTCTGACTACTCATGCCACCCTCTGGCCCACCCATGCCACCCTCTGTTTCATCACCACACCCTCTGGTTGTCCAGTGTACATTATTTTCGGCAAAGCAAAGCACACCTTCCTGCCTCAAGTGACCTGAATTAATTTGGGGCTGATTAATGTGTCACAGAATATTTTTTTAGCTGGCACCTGCTTCCTTAGTGCGCCCTGATTAGTGATCTTTTGCACTTGCTAAGTGCTTTCATTGTTGCAAAATTAGTTACAACACCTGCCCTGCCCCAACTGACAATAATGAATCAGGGGCTGATTAATGGATTTTAACTTCCAGCCTGGCTCCTGCTTGTCTCCCTTAGCTGTAATTCAGGACCTTTGTGGCATATGTGTAACTATTCTGAGGTTCAGAGCAGGGTCACATAATAGTTGCAACTGCCAACTGAACTCTGGAGGGGCCCCTCAGGAAGCACTACAGGAAATGGCTACTAATGATGAGCCTGAACTTTTGAACCTGGTAAGTAGTTTCAGTTTTGCTAAGATCGTATTTCTGCAATTTAGCACTTATTCGCGGGGCGCGAAGTTGTACTGGGAAGCCGCGAACTCACGCGAACAGTGCGAGCAGTGCGAGCAAAATCCGCTGCTCGCGGATTTGCGGATTTTGCGGGAGATTCGCGAATCTCGCGGATTGCGAATTTCCCGAAAATCCGCAAAATCCGCGAGCGAAACGGATTTTCCGCCCATACCTATTTATAGCGCAGCCTCTGACTTCCCAAGCTCCACTTGGCTGCAATATGATCTGAAGTTTAGACAGATGAAGGCAATCTGCCCCAAAAGGGCATGGGAATAAAGAGAAATAAATATTTGGCATGCTAAATTCTACATGGCACCTGAAGTTGCCAAGGTCCCGTATTCCTGTAGTTTTGACAAAGGGGCAGGGGAACAAAAAGAAATAAAAATTTGGCACACTAAATTCTACATGGCACCTGCAGTTGCCAAGCCCCCGTATTCCTTTTGTTTTGACAAAGGGGCAGGGGACAAGAGGCAGGCTTGGTGGAAGTATAATACAAAATAATGCAATAGGGGGTCCGCCTGTAAATATTAGCTCATATGTTTTTTTTGTGGGACTCAGGGTCACCCGGAGAGCAAGTGTTTCAAGAAGCTGGGAAAGGCAAGGGAACAGCACCCTCCCAAAAGCCGCTAACATCAGTCAGCCTGAAAAAGTACCCACACCCATTAGTTTGCATGTGCCAGCTCATCTTCTTGGCTAGTATAATTCTTGGCAGGATGCTCATCTGTTATATCATGGTTTCAAATATGGGTTCGGAATTCTGTCTAGTGCACCTCCTACAATAGTACCCCCGGCAACCAGTTATCAGTGCTACAAAATCCTGAGATCGCTATAGAAAAAATGATGAAGGAGGTACGAGCAGGACTGGTTGCTGGCCCATTTAGTTCAATCCCACGTCAAGACCTGGTGTGGTCGACGCTGGGGCTGGTTCCCAATAAAAAAGAATAGGAAATTTCTGCCTCATTCATAACCTATCCTTCCCGCTGGGATCTTCCGTCAATGACATGTTGGATACAGAGCTTTGTGCTGTGCTGTGCACTTCCTTTGACAAGGCAATCCACAAACTGCAAGGGTTAGGTAAGGGTGCCTTGAATGCAAAATCTGATTTTGAGGCCGCCTTCCGCCTCTTGCCAGTATATCCAGATGTTACTCGTTTGTTGTGTTTTACATTTGAGGGGAGTTTCTTCGTTGGTCTCTGTATGCCAATGGGGTGTTCAATCGCCTTCTCTGTCTTTGAGACTTTCCGTCATTTCCTGGACTGGGCCGTGAAGGATCTGGTGCTTACCCAGGACGTGGTCCACTACTTGGATGACTTGCTGTTCTTGGGCCCCCTGGGCTCACCAGCATGTGGGAAGGCCCTGCTGGGCTTCCAACAGTTGGCTCAGTCCTTAGGAGTTCCCTTGACGGAGGATAAGACAGAGCTGTGACTTGCATGGCTTTCCTGGGTATTGAGATAGATATGGTAGCCGGTGTGTATATGCTCCCACAGTGTTGGCATTCAGGCTTCCATTAAAGCATGCCTAGCCTCCAGGAAGGTTACCTTGCATCAACTGCAGGTATTAGTGTGACAGCTAAATTTTGCTCTTAGGGTGATACCCATGGGCAGGGTTTCTTCCAGGAACATTGCCAGGGCAATGGCTGGGTTAAAGGGAAAACACCACCACGCCAGACTGTCTCTGAAGTTAGAGAAGAGCTGCTCACTTGGAAGGGTTCTTGGCCAACTTCAATGCCACCATTCTTTCGCAACAACCAGTAAAATCGAATGCGGAGGTTGCACTCTATACAGTAGCAGCAGGCAGCAAAGGGTTTGGCGCGGTGTGTGGCACAAGATGGTGCATGACACACTGGCCAACAGAATGGGTGTCCTCAGTGCTGAACTGCAATGTGACATTCATGAAACTATTTCCGATCATTATAGCACTGCACCTTTAGGGGCCCCAATCAGCTCACAGGAGAATAGTGTTTTGGTCAGAAAGCATGCCACAGTGTTGGTGATCAATAATCAGACTGCAAAATGCCCCTTTGTGCTTCTTCTGCTGAAGGTGCTCATGCGCTGCTGCCTAGTGCGTAATGTGTATTTTACTGGTAAGCATATGCCAGGAGTAGACAATGTGGTAGCTCTCTCCCATTCTAAGTTGGCAAAATTCCGAGTGTGGTGGCCACAAGCAGACTAGAAGATTTCTGATTTCCCGGAGGAGTTGTGGATGCTTGATGCCCCATTGCCCCCAATCTGATAGCGGCTTCCCTGGCCACCAAGACTAAGTGTATGTACAAGAATGCATGGCAGGTGTGTGTATTGTTTTTGGGATCACCTGAGGTAGATAACACATTTACACCACAAGGGGTTTTGCAATTTTTGGCTAAGCAAAAGCAAATGGGAAGTCATTGTGAATGGTGCGTAGGTAGTTATTAGCAATTACTTTCTGCACTGGGCTAGAAGGGCTTGCTGATCCAACCAAGGATCCTAGAGTGCGAAGGGCTGTAAAGGGATGGAATCATTTAGCTCCTGTGGCGGAATACAGCAGGAGACCTATTGATGTGGCTAGATTGTCCCCTATTTTGTGGATATTATTAGCCCAGGTCTGCATATCACCCTATGAGGTGTGCCTGTTCAGCCTAGCCTATTCACTGACCTTTTTTTGGGACATTTAGCATTTCAGAACTTTTAGCTTCATCAAGGGTGGATCCAGGAACTAGGGTCGATGTGTCTGATCTCATTGTGACTAGGGACATCCTACAGGTCAGAGTGAGGAGATCTAAGAGAGACCCGTTAGGGAAGGGAGCGTGGGTGTACTTGTGTACAGCTTTGGTCGCCCCCTATAGTCCAATGGCACTGACACAGGCATTCCTACGGATGCAACCAGAGGGTGGGAGCTCTAGACTGTTGTTGCATGCAGATGGCTCCCGCTGACCAAATTTCAGTTCACAAGCATATGTAAACGCTCCCTGAAGCTGCTGGGCGAGGAGACGTCACAGTTCACTTCCCTTTTCTTCCGCCTTGGAGCTGTCACAACCACAGCTTCTTTCGGCTTACTACTAGATCCTATCAAAAGGATGGGCAGGTGGAAGTCATCATGCTTCGAGCGTTATGTGAGACCCCATTAGGCATAAGTATGGAGGGTGGTTAGCTCGGTGCAACTCCTCCTCTTCCCCTCGGCTTTTGGTAATTTTCTCCTCCCCTCCCCTTTTTTCTCTCCTTTTTCTGACAGTCGTTTGCGACCGCAGGCACAGATATGCTGGTATGACTATTCTTTTATGCGCAGAGCTGCACAGCAATTCAGCGGATCAGAATTGGAGAGGGCGCAGCTGGGGGGGTACTTCAGACATCACTGGGTGGGGATTGGTGGGCTGCAGTTAATTGAGCTATTTGATCACTTGCGGGAGGTTATCAAAATCGGTAGAATTCCCTACCCGGACAATCTTATTATTCATGCAGGGAGTAATGACATGATCCCCTGTGGTCAGAGAGGAGTGAAGGAGTCTTTATTCTCCATGCTGTCTCGACTATGGAATCTGTTGCCGGCTACTACTTTTTATGTTCAGAGATAATATCACGACAGGTATGGCCAGAGGGTGCTCCTGTTCAAGCAGTAAATGACTCAGTAAAGAAATTGAACCATGCAGTCACTAAAATCTTGGCAGGCTCCTCATTGCAAGCGTCCAGGCACAAGTTGATACAGGTATTCAAATCTGAGCTATTTCACAAGGATGGGGTGCATTTGTCTACCAGGGGCCCAGAGCTATTCATCCAGATGATGTTAGGGGTCATTTGCAAGGTTGGAGTGACAGCAGTGACTCAGCTCAGCGGGCACGTCTCCACACAGTCGATACAGCAATATGGCAGCAGTGCGACTCAGGTGTGGGTCCAATCAAGTTGGGCAGGCCGTTCGCCCCTGGTTGTCACCTCTACATCGCAAGCCCCTCCCATTAGCAGTTCCGTTAGTTCTGGCTCAGTGCCACATGCAGTGGCTCTCTCTGCAGCAATCCCAGCACCTCAGCCCCTTCTCACCATCAGCCCAAAGCTTTTTGGTTCCGCAACACCGGCGCTAGCTCCATCCATGGTCATTACTTGGCATGTGCCAGTAACAACAAAAGAAAATTTTTACATGGGGGAATATACACTGATGTCTTTGATCTTATTAACGCAGGAGTGGTCCTGGAAAAGCAGGCAAGGAGGGTGAGCTTAAGCAAAAGTAGCTATGGGTTGAGTGGTCCATCAACAACTGGGTGACAGGGTTTTCTATTTATTCAGCTATTCTGGTAGAGAAGTTCCCCACGGAGGCCTCACAACTGTTCATGTATATGTCTATGATTTATAGCGCAGCCTCTGACTTCCCAAGCTCCACTTGGCTGCAATATGATCTGAAGTTTAGACAGATGAAGGCAATGTGCCCCAAAAGGGCATGGGACCAAAGAGAAATAAACATTTGGCATGCTAAATTCTACATGGCACCTGAAGTTGCCAAGGTCCCTTTATCCTGTAGTTTTGACTAACGGGCAGGGGAACAAAGAGAAATAAACATTTGGCACACTAAATTCTACATTTAACCTGCAGTTGCCAAGCCCCCGTATTCCTTTTGTTTTGACAAAGGGGCAGGGGACAAGAGGCAGGCTTGCTGGAAGTATAATACAAAAGAATGCAATAGGGGGTCCGCCTGTAAATGTTAGCTCATATGTTTTTTTTGTGGGACTCAGGTTCACCCGGAGAGCAAGTGTTTCAAGAAGCTTGGAAAGGCAAGGGAACATCACCCTCCCAAAATCTGCTAACATCAGTCAGCCTGACAAAGTACCCACACCCATTAGTATGCATGTGCTTGCTCATCTTCTTGGCAAGTATAATTCTTGGCAGGATGCTCATCTGTTATATCATGGTTTCAAATATGGGTTCGGAATTCTGTCTAGTGCACCTCCTACAATAGTACCCCCAGCAACCAGTTATCAGTGCTACAAAATCCTGAGATCACTATAGAGAAAATGATAAAGGAGGTACGAGCAGGACTGGTTGCTGGCCCATTTAGTTCAATCCCACTTCAAGACCTGGTGTGGTCGCCGCTGGGGCTGGTTCCCAATAAAAAAAATAGGAAATTTCTGCCTCATTCATAACCTATCCTTCCCGCTGGGATCTTCAGTCAATGACATGTTGGATACAGAGCTTTGTGCTGTGCTGTGCACTTCCTTTGACAAGGCAATACACAAGCTGCAAGGGTTAGGTAAGGGTGCCTTGCATGCAAAATCTGATTTTGAGGCCGCCTTCCGCCTCTTGCCAGTATATCCAGATGTTGCTCGTTTGTTGGGTTTTACATTTGAGGGGAGTTTCTTCGTTGGTCTCTGTATGCCAATAGGGTGTTCAATCGCCTTCTCTGTCTTTGAGACTTTCGTAATTTCCTGGAGTGGGCCGTGAAGGATCTGGTGCTTATCCAGGACGTGGTCCACTTCTTGGATGACTTGCTGTTCTTGGGCCCCCTGGGCTCACCAGCATGTGGGAAGGCCCTGCCGGGCTTCCAACAGTTGGCTCAGTCCTTAAGAGTTCCCTTGACGGAGGATAAGACAGAGCTGTGACTTGCATGGCTTTCCTGGGTATTGAGATAGATATGGTAGCCGGTGTGTATATGCTCCCACAGTGTTGGCATTCAGGCTTCCATTAAAGCATGCCTAGCGTCCAGCAAGGTTACCTTGCATCAACTGCAGGTATTAGTGTGACAGCAAAATTTTGCTCTTAGGGTGATACCCATGGGCAGGGTTTCTTCCAGGAACATTGCCAGGGCAATGGCTGGGTTAAAGGCAAAACACCACCACGCCAGACTGTCTCTGAAGTTAGAGAAGATCTGCTCACTTGGAAGGGTTCTTGGCACACTTCAATGCCACCATTCTTTCGCAACAACCAGTACAATCGAATGCGGAGGTTGCACCCTATACAGTAGCAGCAGGCAGCAAAGGGTTTGGCGCGGTGTATGGCACAAGATGGTGCATGACACACTGGCCAACAGAATGGTTGTCCTCAGGGCTGAACCGCAATGTGACATTCAGGAAACTATTTCCGATCATTGTAGCACTGCACCTTTAGGGGCCCCAATCAGCTCACAGGAGAATAGTGTTTTGGTCAGACAGCATGCCACAGTGTTGGTGATCAATAATCAGACTGCAAAATGCCCCTTTGTGCTTCTTTTGCTGAAGGAGCTCATGCGCTGCTGCCTAGTGCGTAATGTGTATTTTACTGGTAAGCATATGCCAGGAGTAGACAATGTGGTAGCTCTGTCCCATTCTAAGTTTGCAGAATTCCGAGTGTGGTGGCCACAAGCAGACTAGAAGATTTCTGATTTCCCAGAGGAGTTGTGGATGCTTGATGCCCCATTGCCCCATATCTGATAGCGGCTTCCCTGGCCACCAAGACTAAGTGTATGTACAAGAATGCATGGCAGGTTATGTATTGTTTTTGGGATCACCTGAGGTAGATAACACATTTACACCACAAGGGGTATTGCAATTTTTGGTTAAGCAAAAGCGAATTGGAAGTCATTGTGAATGGTGCGTAGGCAGTTATTAGCAATTACTTTCTTCACTGGGCTAGAAGGGCTTGCTGATCCAACCAAGGATCCTAGAGTGCGACGGGCAGTAAAGGGATGGGAGCATTTAGCCCTTGTGGCGGAATACAGCAGGAGACCTATTGATATGGCTAGATTGTCCCCTATTTTGTGGATATGATTACCCCAGGTCTGCATATCACCCTATGAGGTGTGCTTGTTCAGCCTAGCCTTTTCACTGACCTTTTTTGGGGCGTTTAGCATTTCAAAACTTTTAGCTTCATCAAGCGTGGATCCAGGAACTGCGGTTGATGTGTCTGATCTCATTGTGACTAGGGACATCCTACAGGTCAGAGTGAGGAGATCTAAGACAGACCCGTTAGGGAAGGGAGCGTGGGTGTACTTGTGTACTGCTTTGGGCGCCCCCTATTGTCCAATAACAAGACAACACTGAAGGGTCTTGGCTCTTTACACAGCGAGGCTGAGCCAGCCTTAATTAAACAAACAACACTGCTGCCAGCACTGGAAACACAACTTACCCTACTAATTCAAGGGGAGCAAGATGGTTGTTATGAACAAAACATAATAACCTGCTGTTGCCTTTGCAATTCACACAATTTAATTGATTTTTTACACCTCTCTGAGTGTTTTTTTGAACATTATTTTTTGTGCATGGAAATATACATTAGACAATATCAACAATATACATAAAGAAACACATACAATAAAGTAAAAATTGTGACTGTAGCAAGAAAAATATTTACAACACACTAAACATTTCACTCAATCTTGGCCAAACATTCATACCCCACCACTAACAATATACAAACATATACAGGTTCCGGTATCAAAAATACTATTGCAAAAGTAAAGAATACAAACAGTCCGTTTCTATATTATAATACAAAATATTGAACTAATCTGTTAAAGGGACCAAAATCCTTTCACTATTTATAGTCCATTCTGAAGTCTAATGTGACCCAGAACCAGATCGGTCGACGCGTTTCGAACCCCAACTTTTCAAGGGTTCTCCTCAGGACTAACAATGTTGCTAAAAAACAAGACAAAAGAGACACCAACTTAAGTTTGGCTTCATACTAAGAGCCCATCACCCCTATCTGCTAAAGAATACTGGTGACCCCAGTCATACCTTAAATCATGGATCCAAGTTGACCATTTGTATGCCACAGCAGATTGTTTTCAAGTCACATAAACAGGAGCTGGAAAATGATTGTGACCACTTTTTAGACAACACACATACACAGCCTCATGACCACCAAACTCTCTTCATCAATTTTCATGCACTTACTCACCCGCTACAAGCGCGGGTTCCACTTGTAGGGATTGCTTGTGATAGCTGCCTGGGGGCACCACCTTCTTTAAAGGGCCGATTACCTTCGCGGAAGGCTTCTGTCTTTGTATAACTCCGGTCAGGGAAGGACAGACTAATGCCAGCACGCCCCACAAAAGCGGGCTGGATGGAAAAAAATTGTAAACGGAGCCCAGTCCCTGTATCTTTCTTACCGTGTAAGTCGGTAATTCTTCCTCGCGTATGCCTCCGGTGTCCTGTCTGCGCTCGCTTGCTGCTTTAGTCAATGCAAACTACTTCCGGTGCATATGTGAATGCCCGGATACGGCTGCTGGGTAATGTAGTTTTAGTCTGAATGGAGAAGAACCTGGTCTTAATCATTCTCCGTTCTGAGGCCAATTTGTCGCGAAGTCCATCGTGATACTATACAGCGTTAGTTTGGTGTAAAAGTGAATGGTTGTCATTATTCGCGATTTTTATTACGGATCATGATGCATCAGGAGGAATTAATTAAATGCCACAACGCCCAACACCGCACATTGAATATGAGTGATGCTGCACATTAGTTGATGAATCTAATTGATGCCCTCAATTTCGTGAAGTGTGCATCCTGGACCAGTGAAGTGTGTTGATTCTGGTAAAGAATTGAATGATGGAAAAAACTCATAAATGCAGGTGGATGATTTTAAAGGGGCAATCATGCTAAATCAGGAGGAGTTGATGATTCAAACCAAAGGTTATGGCCATTCAATGAATAAGAGTGGTATTGTACATGTGATGATGAGTCTGATGGATGTCCTCAGTTGAGGTAGACAGTTCTTCTAAGAATTCGGCTTGTAAATCTCAGAAATCTCATTCAATCCTGAAGTCGCAGTATTGAACTTTAATATCAACAATGCTTCTCGTTGGTTTAGTCGTGCTTCCAAATCTCCTCCTCTGGGATCTCTCTCTATTTTAGAAAGCACTGTCCATTTCAACTCTGATTGATCATGGTTTTTCGAAATCCAATGGTTCACCATTGGCGCATTTTCCACAGATCTACGAATTCTCGATTTGTGCTGTGTAATTCTCTGTCTGACTTCTTGTGTAGTTTTACCTATGTACAACATCAGGCACGGACAGAGGATCGCATAAACTACATTCCTAGTTTTGCAATTCGTAAAGTCATCGTGTTTCCAATGGATGTTTTGAAATGAAAATACCGAATTTTCTATCGTGTCATCGCAGCAAGTGCAAGTGCCACATTTGTGGTGCCCTGTTGTGGGTGGTAAACCAAAGAGACTTTTCAATGTGGGTGCCTTTTCTATGGGGAGGGCCGCTCGGACTATATGATTTGCCACAATTTTTTCTTTCTTGTAAGCAAATAGAGGCGGAGCTGCCAAGTCATCAGGTAGATATTTCAAAAGATGCCAGTTTGATGTTATCAATTTTTTCAATGGATGGGCTGCAGGACAAAAAGTTGTTACACAAACCATTCTTTTTAGATCTGGTTTGGTTTTCTTCTCCAGTAAATTCTCCCGAGGTATCCACCATGCTCTTTTCAAAGAATTTTTTACTAATTTCTTTGGGTACCCTCTTTGCATCAGGTGCTCCTTTAAGTCATTAGCATGTTTGAAATATTCCTCTTTAGCCGAGCAATTTCTGCGGATCCTCAAAAATTGTCCGAATGGTAGGTTCTGTCTGAGGCTTCGAGGATGGTTAATGCTGAAATGAAGGGCTTTGTTCCTATCTGTAGTTTTGCGAAACAGAGTAGTGCTTAGACCTCCTTCCAGTGGTACCACTTTGACATCCAAGAAAGTGATGAATTTTTCGGATGCGGTGCAGCTAAACTTAATATCATTAGATCTGGCATTCAACCAGATAACAAAATTATTAAGTCCCTCATGTGCTCCAGTCCAGAGCAAAAATATGTCATCGATATATCGCATATAGTTTGAAATATGCTTGATGAAGGGGTTGTTATTGTACACAAATTTCTCTTCGTATAATCCCATTAAAAGAATAGCTAATTCCGGTGCGAAAGGGCAGCCCATCGCTACTCCCTTCGTTTGATAAAAAAATTAGGAATGAAATGTAAAGAAGTTTTTTTGGAGAGCAAATGTGGCCAATTCCAAGAGGAAATCATTGGGAACTCTTACCGGTTTTTCTCTTGTTTCCAAGAAAAATGCCAATGTCTCAAGAGCTTGTTCTTGGAGGATCTGGGTATACAAAGATACCACATCCAGTGTTACCAATAATTGCTTAGAGTCGTCAAACTGTACCGTAGATATTCTATTTAAAAATGCCGTGGTGTCCTTCAGATGCGATGGAATTTTTGAACGAATGGTTTTAAGAAGAAATCGATGTATTTCGCCACAGGTTCAATTAAAGAGTCGCACCCTGAAACTATGGGTCAACCTGGCGGATTGATTTCGCTTTTGTGCATCTTAGGTAACACATAGAATACCGGAATTCTGGGATATTTATTCTGTAAGAAAGCGAATTCCTTTGGACCAACAAAGCCCTGATCAAATCCTCTCTGGATTATATTGAAAAGTTGATTTTGTAATTCAACTGTGGGATTTTTACCAATGCGTCTGTAGCAATTAATGTCGTCCAGTTGTCGAAGGACTTCCTGTTTGTATTTATTCACATCCCAAATAACAACTGCTCCCCCTTTATCTGCCTGTTTAACCACAAGTGATTTGTCATTCTTTATGGAAAACAAGGCCTCCTTTTCACTTTTTAGTAGATTGTGTTTAACGTAACTTTTCTTTTTCTCAATGTCAGTAATTCCTGACAAGATGGTTCGTTCAAAAGTTATGACCTCCTTCGGAATTTTTGATCCTGATGGGCAGAAGGAAGATTTTTTTCTAAGCTCAGTGACTTCCATGATACATGCTTCTGGTGTCTCAATAAAAAATGTTTTTAAACGGATCTTCCGACAGAACTCCAGTATTTCCAACTTCATTTTAACGAAGTCTGTGAATCTAGATGGAACAAAGTTAAGGCCCTTCGCCAGTATTGCTGCTTCAGCTGATGTTAGCACTCTGTCAGAAAGATTGAAAATGGGTGATTGCTCTAAGACTTGTAGTGCTGACGACGAGTTTTCATCTCCCATGGTTGCGCAAACGGCTTCCGTCCTCTGCCTCTCTGTTGTCCTCGCCCTAAAAAAGGCGTTTGTTGATGTTGTTGTTGCTGCTGTGGATCTTGTTGATTACCTTTTCTGTTCGGATAGAATCTAGTACTTGTGTTTGATTCACCTTCCGATGAGGATGAAGTGTCCAAAAATGTTACAAATTTACGGCGTGAACGTCCTTGATTATCCTGAAGGAACCGCCGTGAGTCAGACCGTGTGTAAAACTCTTTGTTTAAGTAAGGGTATGTGGACTCCAGAGAAAAATTCTTTTTATCCAAGTCGAATTTGTTGCTCTTTTGTGTCACTGTAAAGTCTTTGAACTCTAACATTTCTTTTTCTACTCTTTCCAACAATCCCTTGGCATCCGTAATTAGTTGGTTATCCTGAATCTCTGTCTCCAAGTTAGCAATTTCCTCCAATTCCTTGAGTGAAATTCTATGAGCAGTCTCGATGGTTAAGACCATTAGGTCGCGACTCCATTTAGTTTCGATTCCACTGAAGCCTTTTTTGTAATCCTGATCCTCTGTGAAGACCACTGGGATGTTGCGGATTTGGAGCCCTGATGGAATTGTTCCCGCTCGCAAATGTTGTAGTAGAAAGTGACCGTGTAGGTCTGTTCTTATTTGTTTTTTACGTAATCTAATGAGTTTTTCTGACTCGTTTTTGGTTTGAGCAGTAAGACTAAGGGTTGTAGATCCAAAAACAGGGGGGTCTCTGATAAGGTTCTGAATATGTTCCTCGCTGTACGCAAGCGTGTCTTTTTCAGCCATACCATAAATATACAATCCAATCTGACAATGTGAGACAGTGATATAAAGAAAGAAGCGGAAAAAACTACAAACCAAGCACAAAGTCCATACCTTTAGGACCACTACTTGAAAGAACAAGTACCCTGTGGCAGCTAATCTTCTGCCCAACAGGACCTCGCGGGCACCTGCCCACTCTAATAACAAGACAACACAGAAGGGTCTTGGCTCTTTACACAGCGAGGCTGAGCCAGCCTTAATTAAACAAACAACACTGCTGCCAGCACTGGAAACACAACTTACCCTACCAATTCAAGGGGAGCAAGATGGTTGTTATGAACAAAACATAATAACCTGCTGTTGCCTTTGCAATTCACACAATTTAATTGATTTTTTACACCTCTCTGGGTGTTTTTTTGAACATTATTTTTTGTGCATGGAAATATACATTATACAATATCAACAATATACATAAAAAAACACATACAATAAAGGAAAAATTGTGACTGTAGCAAGAAAAATATTTACAACACACTAAACATTTCACTCAATCTTGGCCAAACATTCATACCCCACCACTAACAATACACAAACATATACAGGTTCCGGTATCAAAAATACTATTGCAAAAGTAAAGAATACAAACAGTCCGTTTCTATATTATAATACAAATTATTGAACTAATCTGTTAAAGGGACCAAAATCCTTTCACTATTTATAGTCCATTCTGAAGTCTAATGTGACCCAGAACCAGATCGGTCGCCGCGTTTCGAACCCCAACTTTTCAAGGGTTCTCCTCAGGACCAACAATGTTGCTAAAAAACAAGACAAAAGAGACACCAACTTAAGTTTGGCTTCATACTAAGAGCCCAGCACCCCTATCTGCTAAAGAATACTGGTGACCCCAGTCATACCTTAAATCATGGATCCAAGTTGACCATTTGTATGCCACAGCAGATTGTTTTCAAGTCACATAAACAGGAGCTGGAAAAAGATTGTGACTACTTTTTAGACAACACACATACACAGCCTCATGACCACCAAACTCTCTTCATCAATTTTCATGCACTTACTCACCCGCTACAAGCGCGAGTTCCACTCGTAGGGATTGCTTGTGATAGCTGCCTGGGGGCACCACCTTCTTTAAAGGGCCTATTACCTTCGCGGAAGGCTTCCGTCTTTGTATAACTCCTGTCAGGGAAGGACAGACTAATGCCCGCACGCCTCACAAAAGCGGGCTGGATGGAAAAAAATTGTAAACGGAGCCCAGTCCCTGTATCTTTCTTACCGTGTAAGTCGGTAATTCTTCCTCGCGTATGCCTCCGGTGTCCTGTCTGCGCTCGCTTGCTGCGTTAGTCAATGCAAACTACTTCCGGTGCATATGTGACTGCCCGGATACGGCTGCTGGGTAATGTAGTTTTAGTCTGAATGGAGAAGAACCTGGTCTTAATCATCCAGCCCGCTTTTGTGAGACGTGCTGACATTAGTCTGTCCTTCCCTGATGGGAGTTATACAAAGACGGAAGCCTTCCGCGAAGGTAATCGGCCCTTTAAAGAATGTGGTGCCCCCAGGCATCTATCACAAGCAATCCCTACGAGTGGAACCCACGCTTGTAGCGGGTGAGTAAGTGCATGAAAATTGATGAAGAGAGTTTGGTGGTCATGAGGCTGTGTATGTGTGTTGTCTAAAAAGTGGTCACAATCTTTTGCCAGCTCCTGTTTATGTGACTTGAAAACAATCTGCTGTGGCATACAAATGGTCAACTTGGATCCATGATTTAAGGTATGACTGGGGTCACCAGTATTCTTTAGCAGATAGGGGTGCTGGGCTCTTAGTATGAAGCCAAACTTAAGTTGGTGTCTCTTTTGTCTTGTTTTTTAGCAACATTGTTGGTCCTGAGGAGAACCCTTGAAAAGTTGGGGTTCGAAACGCGTCGACCGATCTGGTTCTGGGTCACATTAGACTTCAGAATGGACTATAAATAGTGAAAGGATTTTGGTCCCTTTAACAGATTAGTTCAATAATTTGTATTATAATATAGAAACGGACTGTTTGTATTCTTTACTTTTGCAATAGTATTTTTGATACCGGAACCTGTATATGTTTGTATATTGTTAGTGGTGGGGTATGAATGTTTGGCCAAGATTGAGTGAAATGTTTAGTGTGTTGTAAATATTTTTCTTGCTACAGTCACAATTTTTCCTTTATTGTATGTGTTTTTTTATGTATATTGTTGATATTGTCTAATGTATATTTCCATGCACAAAAAATAATGTTCAAAAAAACACCCAGAGAGGTGTAAAAAATCAATTAAATTGTGTGAATTGCAAAGGCAACAGCAGGTTATTATGTTTTGTTCATAACAACCATCTTGCTCCCCTTGAATTAGTAGGGTAAGTTGTGTTTCCATTGCTGGCAGCAGTGTTGTTTCCCTATGGTCCAATGGCACTGACACAGGCATTCCTACGGATGCAACCAGAGGGTGGGAGCTCTAGACTGTTGTTGCATGCAGATGGCTCCCCGCTGACCAAATTTCAGTTCACACGCATATGTAAATGCTCCCTGAACCTGCTGGGCGAGGAGACGTCACAGTTCACTTACCTTTCCTTCCGCCTTGGAGCTGTCACAACCACAGCTTCTATCAGCTTACTACCAGATGCCATCAAAAGGGTGGGCAGGTGGAAGTCGTCATGCTTCGAGCTTTATGTGAGACCCCATTAGGCATAAGTACGGAGGGTGGTTAGCTCTCTGCTACTCCTCCTCTTCCCCTCGGCTTTTGGTAAATTCCTCCTCCCCTCCCCTTTTTTCTCTCCTTCTTTTTCTGACAGTCGTTTGGTGACCGCAGGCACAGATATGCTGGTATGACTATTCTTTTGTGTGCAGAGCTGCACAGCAATTCAGCGGATCAGAATTGGAGAGGGCGCAGCTGGCGGGGTACTTCAGACATCACTGGGTGGGGATTGGCGGGCTGCAGTTAATTGAGCTATTTGATCACTTGCGGGAGGTTCTCAAAATCGGTAGAATTCCCTACCCGAACAAACTTAATATTCATGCAGGGGGTAATGACATGATCCCCTGTGGTCAGAGAGGAGTGAAGGAGTCTTTATTCTCCATGCTGTCTAGAGTATGGAATCTGTTGCCAGCTACTACTTTCTCTGTTCAGAGGTAATACCTCGACAGGTATGGCCAGAGGGTGCTCCTGTTCAAGCGGTAAATGACTCTGTAAAGAATTTGAACCATGCAGTCACTAAAATCTTGGCAGGCACCTCATTGTAAACGATCAGGCACAAGTTGATACAGATATTCAAATCTGAGCTATATCACAAGGATGGGGTGCATTTGTCTACCAGGGGCCCAGTGCTATTCATCCAGATGATGTTAGGGGTCATTTGCAAGGTTGGAGTGACAGCAGTGACTCAGCTCAGCGGGCAAGTCTCCATGCAGTCGATAGAGCAATATGGCAGCAGTGCGACTCAGGTGTGGGTTCAATCAAGTGGGGCAGGCCATTCGCCCCTGGTTGTCACCTCTACATCGCAAGCCCCTCCCATTAGCAGTTCCGTTAGTTCTGGCTCAGTGCCACATAAAGTGGCCCCCTCTGAGGCAATCCCACACCCTCAGCCCCTTCTCACCATCAGCCCAATGCTTTTTAGTTCTGCAACACCTGCGCTAGCTCCATCCATGGTCATTACTTGGCATGTGCCAGCAATAGCAAAAGAAAATTTCTACAAGGGGAATACACTGATGTCTTTGATCTTATTAACACAGGAGTGGTCCTGGAAAAAAACAGAGCAGGCAAGGAGGGTGAGCTCAAGCAAAAGAAGGTATGGGTTGAGTGGTCCATCAACAACTGGGTGACAGGGTTTTCTATTTATTCAGCTATTCTGGTAGACAAGTTCCCCACGGAGGCCTCAAAACTGTTCAGTTATATGTCTATGATTCATAGTGCAGCCTCTGACTTCCCAGGCTCCACTTAGCTGCAATATGATCTGAAGTTTATCCAGATGAAGGCAATCTGCCCCAAAAGGGCATGGGACCAAAGACAAATAAACATTGTGCATGCTAAATTCTACATGGCACCTGCAGTTGCCAAGGTCCCTCATTCCTGTAGTTTTGACTAAGGGGCAGGGGACCAAAGAGAAATAAACATTTGGCACACTAAATTCTACATGGCACCTGCAGTTGCCAAGCCCTTGTATTTTTTTTGCTTTGACAAGGGTGACCACTGCGCCTTCCGGCCTGGTCACCCCCATGCTCCTGTGCCTGCTCCCGCAGCCCCAGCCACCCGAGGGCCGCCGAGCCAACACCAGCCTCCCGCCGCCCCAGCCACCCGAGGGCCGCCGAGCCCACACCAGCCTCCCGCAGCCCCAGCCACCCGAGGGCCGCCAAGCCTGCTCCAGCTTTTCCCGCCGCCCTAGCCCGCGGCCCCGCCCCCCGCCAGCCGATTGGCTCTCGCTCCTGCCTCCCCGCAGACCCTCCCGACCGGCTCCCTTCTTATGACGTCCCCAGAGCGACCGCGCAGCGGACGCGCGCGGCGGGAGCACCGATTGAGCGCCGAAGGTGCGCCAAAGGTAAGCCCGTCTACGCCCGTCCGCGCCTGGACCGTGCCCAGTGCCAGGACCCCTGGCCCCCGCAGAGGCCACCCCTCCCGCCGGACGTACGACGCCGCCACCCTCAACGCACTCAACACCGGCCGAGCCCCGGGATGCTACCGAGCCACTCCGAGACTTACCCACGGACCCTTCAGCTGCCACGCCTGCAAGTTCACATGCATCCGGACCTGCACTACACCAGCACCCACCAAGCCGAACACCAGCAGCAACCACCTGAAGTGCATCCTGCTCAACACCCGCTCCGTCCACAGACACGCCGTTCAACTCTGGAACCTCCTCGACACCACATCTCCAGATGTCGCCTTCCTCACGGAAACCTGGATGAACGCCTCCTCAGCGCCCGACATCGCCATCGCCATCCCAGACGGATACAAGATCACCCGGGGATACCGCGTCAACCAGACGGGAGGAGGCATCGCCATCATCCACAGGAACACCATCCGCATCACGACCAACAACTACGACACCCTGACAACCGCCGAACACCTGCACTTCCAGATCCACACCGACCCCAAGACCACCCTCAGAGGCACCCTGATCTACCGTCCCCCGGGACCCCGCACACAATTCAGCGAAGACATCGCCAACTTCATCATTTTTCTTCAGGTGTTAAACAAACTACTAGCGCCAAGAAACCGTACGGTATACGCTGCGCTCTACAAATGTTTTAAATTAGAAATTAGAATCAGCCCGCACGCCCTCCCCTCTGCTGACTACATCCTCCTCGGGGACCTCAACTTCCACCTGGAGAACAACAATGACCGCAATACCACCACCCTGCTTGACAACCTCTCCAACCTCGGACTCAAGCAGCTGGTGACAACCCCCACCCACCTCGCCGGACACACACTCGATGCCGTCTTCTCATCCAGAAAAGACATCGCCTTCAGCCACGCCACCGGACTCCACTGGACGGACCACAGCTGCGTCCACTTCAGCTTCAGAAGGACCATGATCCACCACCACCAGTTACAGGTTGCACGAAGAAGCTGGAACAAGATCACGGCCGACCAGCTCACCTCAGCCCTGAACCAGCACCCTCCCATCAGCTCCGCGAACCCCAGCCAGGCCGCCGACAACCTCACGAAGTGGATCAGCAACTGCGCAGACGACCTCGCCCCACTGAGGACCCCGCCCAGCAGACCCGGCAGCAAGAAAGCATCCTGGTTCACCGACGAACTCAAGAGCTCCAAGAAGAACTGCAGAGCTCTCGAGAAAGCATGGAGAAGAGACCCAACACCGGACAACATGACCACCCTCAAGCTCGCCACTCGAAAACACCATCAACTGATTCGCGCCACCAAGAAAACAGCATTCAAGGAAGACTGGACAACAACTCACACAACAGCAAGGAACTCTTCAACATCGTGAAAGAGCTCTCCAACCCCGGAATCAACGACATCACCCCATCACAAGACCTCTACAACTCCCTCGCCTCCTACTTCCACAACAAGATCGCTGACATACACAACAGCTTCAGCACACAACCAACGCTCCCCACGACCGCACCAACGCCCCCCACCACCACCCTCAGCGCCTGGACCCCAATCAACACCGAAGACACCATCCGCACAATAAACTCCATCCACTCCGGATCTCCAACCGACCCCTGCCCTCACCACGTCTTCAACAAAGCCGACGCCGCCATCGCATCCCAGCTATGGGACATCATCAACGCCTCCTTCGACACCGCAACCTTCCCTGAGAGCTGGACGCATGCCGAACTCAACGCTCTACTAAAGAAACCAACAGCAGACCCCACCGAACTCAAGAACTACTGCCCCATCTCGCTCCTCCCGTTTCCAGCCAAAGTCATCGAGAAGACAGTCAACAAGCAGCTGGCCGCCTTCCTCGAGACGAATGGATCCCTCGACCCCTCACAGTCAGGCTTCAGGGTCAACCACAGCACCGAGACCGCCCTCATCGCTGCCACCGATGACATCCGTGCCCTGCTTGACAACGGAGAAACAGCGGCCCTCATCCTCCTAGAACTCTCCACGGCATTCGACACTGTCTGCCACTGCACCCTAGTGCAACGCCTCAGGAACGTCGGAATCCAGGAGAAGGCACTGGAATGGATCATCTCCTTCCTCGCTGGAAGAACCCAGAGAGTCCGCCTACCCCTGTTCAGGTCAGAGGCCACCAAAGTCATCTGCGGCATTCCTCAAGGCTCCTCGCTCAGCCCCACCCTCTTCAATGTCTACATGAGCCCCCTTGCGGCCATCGCACGCCAACACAACCTCTCCATCATCTCCTACGCCGACGACACACAGCTGATCCTCTCCCTGACCAACGGCCCCGCCACTGCCAGAGCCGACCTACACGAAGGGATGAAACACGTAGCCGAATGGATGATGACCAGCCGCCTGAAACTGAACCCAGACAAGACGGAAGTTCTCATCCTGGGCTCCTCGCCCTCCGCCTGGGACGACTCCTGATGGCCACCCGCCCTGGGCTCCGCACCCAAACCAACAGACCACGCACGCAACCTGGGCTTCATCCTGGACTCCTCCCTCTCCATGACCAGACAAGTCAACGCCGTCTCCTCGTCTTGTTTCAACATCCTGCGCATGGTACGTAAGATCCTCCGGTTGATCCCCACCGAGACCAGGAAGATGGTCAACCAGGCCCTCGTCACCAGCCGTCTGGACTACGGCAACGCCCTCTATGCCGGAACCACCGCCAAGCTCCAGAAGAGACTCCAGCGAATCCAGAACGCCTCAGCAAGACTCATCCTCGACATCCCCAGACGAAGCCACATCTCCAGACATCTGAGAGACCTGCACTGGCTCCCGGTCAACAAGAGAATCACCTTTCGCCTCCTCACCCAGGCACACAAAGCCCTGCACAACCAAGGCCCGAGTTACCTCAACAGCCGCCTCAACTTCTACGCTCCCACACGCCACCTTTGATCGACCAGCCACGCCCTCGCCGCCGTCCCCCGCATCCGAAGAGCCACAACAGGAGGAAGATCCTTCTCCCACCTGGCCGCCAAGACTTGGAACTCCCTCCCGACTCACCTCCGCCTGACCCAAGACCACCTCGCCTTCAGGAAGCAGCTCAAGACCTGGCTGTTCGAGCAGTAGCGGACCCCCCCTCCCCAAGCGCCTTGAGACCCTCCGGGTGAGTAGTGCGCTATATAAATGCTATGATTGATTGATTGATTGTGATTGACAAAGGGGCAGGGGACAAGAGGCAGGCTTGCTGGAAGTATAATACAAAAGAATCCAATAGGTGGTCCGCCTGTAAATTTAAGCTCAAATGCTTGTTTTGTGGGACTCAGGGTCAACTGGAGAGCAAGTGTTTCAAGAAGCTTGGAAAGGCAAGGGAACAGCACCCTCCCAAAAGCCGCTACCATCAGTCAACCTGACAAAGTACCCACACCCATTAGTTTGCATGTGCTTGCTCATCTTCTTGGCACGTATAATTCTTGGCAGGATGGTCATCTGCTATATCATGGTTTCAAATATGGGTTCCGAATTCCGTCTAGTGGGCCTCCTACAATAGTACTCCCAGTAACCAGTTATCAGTGCTACAAAATCCTGAGATCGCTATAGAAAAAATGATGAAGGAGGTACGAGCAGGACTGGTTGCTAGCCCATTTAGTTCAATTCCTTGTCAAGACCTGTTGTGGTCGCCGCTGGGGCTGGTTCCCAAGAAAGGAAAGAAAAGTTCTGCCTCATTCATAACCTATCCTCCCAGCTGGGATCTTCAGTCAATGACATGTTGGATACAGAGCTTTGTACTGTGAGGTGCACTTCCTTTGACACGGCAATCCACAATCTGCAAGGGTTAGGTAAGGGTGCCTTGAATGCAAAATCTGATATTGAGGCCGCCTTCCACCTCTTGCCAGTATATCCAGATGTTACTCGTTTGTTGGGTTTTACATTTGAGGGGAGTTTCTTCGTTGGTCTCTGTATGCCAATGGAGTTTTCAATCGCCTGCTCTGTCTTTGAGACTTTCCGTCATTTCCCGGACTGGGCCGTGAAGGATCTGGTGCTTACCCAGGACGTGGTCCACTACTTGGATGACTTGCTGTTTTTGGGCCCCCTGGGCTCACCAGCATGTGGGAAGGCCCTGCTGGGCTTCCAACAGTTGGCTCAGTCCTTAGGAGTTCCCTTGACGGAGGATAAGACAGAGCTGTGACTTGCATGGCTTTCCTGGGTATTGAGATAGATATGGTAGCCGGTGTGTATATGCTCCCACAGTGTTGGCATTCAGGCTTCCATTAAAGCATGCCTAGCGTCCAGGAAGGTTACCTTGCATCAACTGCAGGTATTAGTGTGACAGCAAAATTTTGCTCTTAGGGTGATACCCATGGGCAGGGTTTCTTCCAGGAACATTGCCAGGGCAATGGCTGGGTTAAAGGCAAAACACCACCACGCCAGACTGTCTCTGAAGTTAGAGAAGATCTGCTCACTTGGAAGGGTTCTTGGCACACTTCAATGCCACCATTCTTTCGCAACAACCAGTACAATCGAATGCGGAGGTTGCACCCTATACAGTAGCAGCAGGCAGCAAAGGGTTTGGCGCGGTGTATGGCACAAGATGGTGCATGACACACTGGCCAACAGAATGGTTGTCCTCAGGGCTGAACCGCAATGTGACATTCATGAAACTATTTCCGATCATTGTAGCACTGCACCTTTAGGGGCCCCAATCAGCTCACAGGAGAATAGTGTTTTGGTCAGACAGCATGCCACAGTGTTGGTGATCAATAATCAGACTGCAAAATGCCCCTTTGTGCTTCTTTTGCTGAAGGAGCTCATGCGCTGCTGCCTAGTGCGTAATGTGTATTTTACTGGTAAGCATATGCCAGGAGTAGACAATGTGGTAGCTCTGTCCCATTCTAAGTTGGCAGAATTCCGAGATATGGTAGCCGATGTGTGGATGCTCCCATAGTGTTGGCAATCAGACTTCCATTGAAGCATGCCTAGCCTCCAGGCATCGACTGCAGGTATTAGTGGAACAGTAAAATCTTGCTCTTAGGGTGATCCCCATGGCAGGGTTTTTTCCAGGAACATTGCCAGGGCAATGGCTGGGTTAAAGGCAAAACACCACCACGCCAGACTGTCATCTGAAGTTAGAGAAGATCTGCTCACTTGGAAGGGTTCTTGGCCAACTTCAATGACACCATTCTTTCGCAACAACCAGTACAATCTAATGCGGAGGTTGCGCTCTACACAGTAGCAGCGGATCTATGACAGAATTTCGACAGACAGAATTTCGACCTACACAAATATCGGCGTAATTATATCGATAGCAAAAATATCGACGCCCATGTACAACATGGTAAGTACCAAAATATCGAAAAAATAATATCGATGTTAAAAATATCGTTGTTAAATATATCGATTTTTTTAAAATTTAAAATAACATAAAAAATACTGTAAATAATACTTATTATTACTTAAACATATTTAAATATATGTAATAATGGTAAAAAAATTAATAATACATATTTAATTTCAAAAATAATAATTAAAAATAATATATAATATATACTTACTTAACAATAATTACTATTCCCACTCCAGTGGGTGCAACAGTAGGGAAAACTGACCCTGAACCCTAAAAATACCCCTTTACCCAAAAACCTAAAACTGACCCTGAACCCTAAAAATACCCCTTTACCCAAAAACTGAAAACTGACCCTGAACCCAAAAAATACCCCTTTACCCAAAAACTGAAAACTGACCCTGAACCCTAAAAATACCCCTTTACCCAAAAACTAAAAACTGACCCTGAACCCTAAAAATACCCCTTTACCCAAAAACTGAAAACTGACCCTGAACCCTAAAAATACCCCTTTACCCAAAAACTGAAAACTGACCCTTAACCCTAAAAATACCCCTTTACCCAAAAACTGAAAACTGACCCTGAACCCTAAAAATACCCCTTTACCCAAAAACCAAAACTGACCCAGAACACTAAAAATACCCCTTTACCCAAAAACCCAACCTGACCCTGAACACTAAAAATACTCCTTTACCCAAAATTAATTAATATTACAATTAAATTACTTCCCACCCTATTCCCCTATAAACCCACAACCCGCTCCAGTAGTAAAACATATAATTTAGTTAAAAATAAACATAAATTATCAATTAATTATTCTATTATTCAATTAAAATAATTCATTGCCAATTAATATTTAATAGCAAAATAAATTAATCATTAAAAATAATCATTTAATTACAAATAAGTTACTTCCCACCCTATTCCCCTATAAACCCACAACCCGCTCCAGTAGTAAAACATATAATTTAATTTAAAAAATACATAAATTATCAATTAATTAATCAATTAATCAATTAAAATAATTCATTGCCAATTAATATTGAATTGAAAAATAAATTAATAATTGAAAAATAATTATTTAATTACAAATAAATTACTTCCCACCCTATTCCCCTACAAACCCACAACCCGCTCCAGTAGTAAAACATATAATTTACTTAAAAATATACATAAATTATCAATTAATTAATCAATTAATCAATTAAAATAATTCATTGCCAATTATTATTTAATTGCAAATTAATTAATCATTAAAAAATAATTATTTAATTACAAATAAATTACTTCCCACCCTATTCCCCTAAAAACCCACAACCCGCTCTGGTAGTAAAACATATTATTTACTTTTATATATTTTTTTATTTATAAAAACATATTAAACACATATTATAACAATTAATTTAAATACTAACTAAAATTTCTAACACATATTAGTAAATCGAAATTACTTACATCGATATATATGCTATCGATATAAGTAATTTCGATATTACTTACCTTAGGGTCGATATTCTGGCCATCGATATTCTGGACATCGATTTTCTGTCCCATCGATATTAGCAACTCGATATTAGTGTGAGTCGAAAATAAAAAATCGATATTTTGACTGTTTACCAGTAGCAGCAGGCAGCAAAGGGTTCGGCGCGGTGTGTGGCACAAGATGGTGCATGAAACACTGCCCAACAGAATGGGTGTCCTCAGGGCTGACGTGCAATGTGACATTCTTGAAACTATTTCCGATCATTGTAGCACTGCACCTTTAGGGGCCCCAATTAGCTCACAGGAGAATAGTGTTTTGGTCAGACAGCATGTCAGCAGTGTTGGTGATCAATAATCAGACTGCAAAATGCCCCTTTGTGCTTCTTTTGCTGAAGGAGCTCATCCGCTGCTGCCTAGTGCGTAATGTTAATTTTCCTGGTAAGCATATGCCAGGAGTAGACAATGTGGTAGCTGATGCTCTGTCCCATTCTAAGTTGGCAGAATTCCGAGTGTGGTGGCCACAAGCAGACTAGAATATTTCTTATTTCCCAGAGGAGTTGTGGATGCTTGATGCCCTATTGCCCCCATTCTGATAGCGGCTTCCCTGGCCACCAAGACTAAGCGTATGTACAAGAATGCATGGCAGGTGTATGTAGTGTTTTTGGGTTCACCTGAGGTGGATAAGCGATTTACACCACAAGGGGTATTGCAATTTGTGGCTAAGCAAAAGTGGAATGGGAAGTCATTGTGAATGGTGCGTCGACAGTTATTGGCAAATGCTTTCTTCACTGGGTTGGAAGGGGTTGCTGATCCAACCAAGGATCCTAGGGTGCGAGGGGCTGTAATGGGATCGGAGCATTTAGCCCATGTGGCGGAATACAGCAGGAGAGCTATTGATTTGGCTAGATTGTCCCTTATTTTGTGGATATTACCCCAGGTCTGCATATCACCCTATGAGGTGTGCCTGTTCAGCCTAGCCTATTCACTGACCTTTTTTGGGACGTTTAGCATTTCAGAACTTGAAGCTTCATCAAGGGTGGATCCAGGAACTGGGGTCGATGTGTCTGATCTCATTGTGACTAGGGACATCCTACAGGTCAGAGTGAGGAGATCTAAGATAGACCCGTTAGGGAAGGGAGCGGGGGTGTATTTCCTTACGGCTTTGGGCGCCCCCTTTTGTCCAGTGGCACTTCTACAGGCATTTCTATGGTTGCAACCAGAGGGTGGGAGCTTTAGACTGTTGTTGCATGCAGATGGGTTTCCGCTGACCAGATTTCAGTTCACACACATATGTAAACGCTCCCTGAACCTGCTGGGCGCGGAGTCACCACAGTTCATTTCCCTTTCCTTCCGCCTTGGAGCTGTCACAAACACAGCTTCGATTGGCTTACTTGCAGATGCGATCAAAAGGGTGGGCAGATGGAAGTCGTCATGCTTCGAGCGTTATGTGAGGCCCCATTAGGCATAAGTATAGAGGGTGGTTAGCTCGGTACTACTCTTCCTCTTCCCCTCGGCTTTTGGTAACTTCCGCCTCCCCTCCCTTTTTTCTCTCCTTCTTTTTCCGACAGTCGTTTGGCGACTGCAGGCACAGGTATGCTGGTGTGACCAATCTTTTGTGCCCAGAGCTGCACATCAGTTCAGTGGTTCAGAATTGGAGAGGGCACAGCTGGCGGTGTACTTCAGACATCACGGGGTGGGGATTGGCGGGCTGCAGTTAATTGAGCTATTTGATCACTTGCAGGAGGTTCTCAAAATCGGTAGAATTCCCTACCCGGACAATCTTATTATTCATGCAGGGGGTAATGACATGATTCCCAGTGGTCAGAGAGGTGTGAAGGAATCTTTATTCTCCATGCTCTCTAGAGTACAAAATCTGTTGCCTGCAGGTATGGCCAGAGGGTGCTCCTGTTCAAGTGGTAAATGACTCAGTTAAAAAATTGAACCAGGCAGTCACTAAAATCTTGGCGGGCTCCTCATTGCAAACGATCAGGCACAAGTTGATACAGGTATTCAAATCTGAGCTATATCACAAGGATGGGGGGCATTTGTCTACCAGGAGCCCAGAGCCATTTATCCAGATAATTTTAGGGTCCATTGGCGAGGTAAGGTGCAGTCGACCTTGAGGAGGGGGAGGGCAAGAGCACCAGGGAGCTCCTCTCCCTGTGGTGGAGTCTTTTGCAGCAAAATAGCGAGAGATACCAAGATGTGGACTTTGTATTGACTGATTAACCCATGGACAGGGGGAGCATTCAGTGGGGCTCTGGGCTGGCGTGAGGGAGCCTGACCTGCTGGTGGTCCTGGTCTCTCCAGCCCTACCCAGATGCCGGTGTTAACGTAACGTTTGGGGGTGCAGCTGTGATCAGGAACCCCAGTGGGGCCAATGCGTTAGGCGGTGCCCTAGTGTGGTAGTTACCTCTGGGATGGAGGTTGGAAAAGTTGCTACTAATGTCTGCTAGACAATGTGATAAATCTATGTGTGTCTGGGTGGTTAATGCAATGTTTTCTGAATGTAATTTCAGTTTTTCACCTATGTAACCTTCTGAATATGTATGCAACATTTGCTCCATCATAAGATTGATTTTAAGGTTCGAACTAATGATTGTTGACAAATATGCTTTGATAAATGATCAGGTTAATAACGATCATGTTAATTTGAAATAAAGAACCACGCCGTGGAGTATCAATAACCTGTGCTAGGACACTATTTGACAGTATTGTGGGTAACCCTGGGCGAAGAACTACGCTCCGTTCGCGGAGTTTGCGGAGTTTCGGCAACTCCGCGCTCCGCGGAGAACGCGAAGTTGTCGAATACTCCGCAAACTGCTGCGTAGCGTAGTTCTCGCGCGCTCAATAGCATTTTCGCGTGCGCGAGGATGCTTGTCGGTAAGATCGAGTTGCCGAACATGCAGAAACTGCAATTTGGCACAGAATAACTCGCGAACACGTTAGTAGTGACCGGAAATAAGGGGACGCGAGCGGGCGGGACAAACCTCATGGGTAACTTCGCGCGCTACACATCCCGAGCATGCAGGCAATCAATCAATCAATCAATCAGGATATTTGTATAGCGCGCTCCTCACCCAGAGGGTCTTAAGGCGCTTGGGGGAGGGGGGTCCTCTACTGCCATGTCTTGAGTTGCTTCCTGAAGCAGAGGTGGTCTTGGGTCAGGCGGAGGTGGTTGGGGAGGGAGTTCGAAGTCTTGGCTGCCAGGTAGGAGAAGGATCTTCCTCCCATGGTGGATCTTCGGATGTGTGGCACAGCGGCGGGGGCGTGGCTGGTCGATCGTAGCTGGCGGGTGGAAGTGTAGAAGGTCAGGCGGTTGTTGAGGTACCTGGGGCCCAGGTCGTGGAGGGCCTTGTGTGCGTGGGTGAGGAGTTGGAATGTGATTCTCTTGCTGACGGGGATTCAGTGAAGGTCTCTCAGGTGTCCGGAGATGTGGCTGTGTCGGGGGATGTTCAAGATGAGTCGTGCAGAGGCGTTCTGGATGTGTTAGAGTCTTTTCTGGAGTTTGGCTGTGGTTCCGGTATAGAGGGTGTTTCCGTAGTCCAGTCGGCTGGTGACGAGTGCCTGTGTGACCGTCTTCCTGGTTTCGGTGGCGAGCCATCGGAAGATCTTTCGGAGCATGCGTAGGATGTTGAAGCATGATGATGAGACGGCATTGACTTGTCTGGTCATCGAGAGGGAGGAGTCCAGGATGAAGCCCAGGTTGCGTGCGTGGTCCGTTGGTTTGGGTGCGCTGCCCAGGGCAGGGGGCCACCAGGAGTCGTCCCAGGCGGAGGGTGATGATCCAAGGATGAGGACTTCCGTCTTGTCTGAGTTCAGTTTCAGGCGGCTGTTCCTCATCCACTCGACTACGTCTTTCATCCCTTCGTGTAGGTTGGTTCTGGCCGTTCCTGGGTCGTTTGTGAGGGAGAGGATCAGCTGGGTGTCGTCGGCGTAGGAGATGATGTTGAGGTTGTGTTGGCATACGATGGCTGCGAGGGGGCTCATGTAGACGTTGAAGAGGGTGGGGCTGAGTGATGATCCTTGTGGTATGCCGCATATGACTTCAGTGGCCTTGGATCTGTATGGAGGGAGGCGGACTCTCTGGGTTCTTCCGGTGAGGAACGAGATTATCCACTCCAGTGCCTTCTCTTGGATTCCGATGTTGCTGAGGTGCTGCACTATGGTGCGATGGCAGACCGTATTGAATGCTGCGGAGAGGTCCAGGAGGATGAGGGCCACTGTTTCCCAGTTGTCGAGCAGGGCTCGGATGTTGTCAGTGGCTGCGATGAGGGTGGTCTCGGTGCCGTGGTTGGCGCGGAAGCCGGACTGCGAGTGGTCGAGGCTGGTTGGGCGAGCGCAATTGGTGATCCACTGTGTGAGGTTGTTGGCTGCTTGGTTGGGGTCCGTTGAGCTGGCGGGAGGGTTCTGGCTCAGTGAAGTGGTGAGCTGGTCGGTGGTTATCTTGTTCCAGTTCCTGCGGGGAACCTGTTGCGGTGGTGGTGAGTCGTCGTCTTTCTGAAGCTGAAGTAGACGCAGCTGTGGTCTGTCCAGTGGAGTCCGGTGGAGTGGCTAAAGGAGATGTACTTGCTGGAGGAGAAGACTGGGTCAAACATGTGTCCAGCGTAGTAGGTGGGGGTGTTCACCAGTTGCATGAGTCCGAGGTTGGCGAGGTTGTCCAGCAGGGTGGTGGTGGTGTTGTCGTTGTTGTTCTCCAGGTGGAAGTTGAGGTCCCCTAGGAAAATGTAGTCAGCAGAGGCGAGGGCGTGCGGGCTGATGAAGTCTGCGATGTCTTCGCTGAATTGTGTGCGAGGTCCTGGGGGTCTGTAGATGAGGGTGCCTCTGAGTGTGGTCTTGGGGTCGGTGTGTATCTGGAAGTGAAGACGTTAAGCGGCTGTGAGGGTGTCGTCTGAGTTGGTCGTGATGCGGATGGTGTTCTTGTGGACGATGGCGATGCCTCCTCCTGTCTCGTGGACACGGTCTCTCCGGGTGATCTTGTATCCGTCCGGGATGGCGACGGCGGTGTCGGGCGCTGAGGAGGCGTTCATCCATGTTTCCGTGAGGAAGGCGACGTCTGGAGATGTGGTGTCTAGCAGGTTCCAGAGTTCTACGGCGCTCCCTAAGTTGAAAAATGGCTCGCGAACGGGTCAAGCAAGCTACTACGCATGCTCGCGGAGCTATGCATAGTTCGCGGAGTGCAAGTGCATCTTCGCGTAGCTCCGCGGAGTGCGGCTACGCGAACTAAGCCCAGGCTTAATTGTGGGAAGGGGATTGTCGAAGGGGGTTGAATTACATGTGGTATGCATACTATGTGTTGGCGCCACCCGCACCTCGGACGTGACACCCTTAGTTGCATCTCAGGCGGAAACCATTCCTCCCCCCTCAGTGCACCAGAAGCGATTGCCTAAGGGAGGCCAGCCTGTGATGTCATCGGGGGTGTAAGGCTGTCCTGAGGACGATAAAGTGGCAAGCGGGACCTGGGCCATCCTCTTTGTCCCTTCCAGTCTCTCCTCCAGAAGGTGGACCAGCAGGAAGTTAACGAGAGATACCAAGATATGAACTTTGTATGGACTGACTAACCCTTGGACAGGGGGAGCATTCAGTGGGGCTCTGGCTGGCGGGAGGGGGAATGACCTGCTGGAGGTCCTGGACTCTCCTTCCCTTCCCAAGATGCCGGTGTTAAAGGAACTTTTGGGGGTGCACCTGTTATGTGGTGCCCCGGTGTGGTAGTTACCTCTAGGATTTGGAAAAGTTGCTACTAATCACTGCTGGACAATGTGATACATCTATGCTGTTGGATGCCCTGGTGTGTTACTCAGGGGGCCTGTGCAAGTTGGGGCCTGCTGGCACGGTGGCACAGGGGGTGTTCAGCACCATATATGTGTCTGGGTGGTTAATGCAATGTTTTCTCAATGTAAGTACAGTTTTTCGCCTATGTAACCTCCTGAATATGTATGCATCTTTTGCTCGATCATAAGATTGATTTTAAGGTTTGAACTAATGATTGTTGTTGATTATACTTGTATAAATGATTAAGTTAATAACAATCCTGTTCATTTTAAATAAAGGACTACGCCGTGGGGTATCAACAACCTGTGCTTGGGCAGTATTTGACAGTATTGTGTTGAGGGGATTGTCGTAGGGGGAGCGAATCGCATGTGGTATGTATACTATGCAGTCATGTTCATTACACATCTGGTCAACTAATTCCTCATAAACTGATTCCAGGTTAAGAGCTGAAATTTGATTACAGGCAAGCAAATGTTTGCACCGAGATCTTAATTCTGAATTTTGAGATCATTATTAATCCCCCTCTGTTTTTCCATGCCATACCGCGGCAGGTAAATCTTGTTGCAATTTATTTGGGAAAATATTTTGTAAAAGTGCTAAGAATATTGATCTTGATGCAATAAAGACGGAATCAACCGTATGCCTAATTTTATAATCTAAAACTCCAAACATGAGGTATTTACTGCACCTGGTAAAAACAGTCCACCCTATAAGTTAAGTGGAATAGGTGAAGGTATTTACCACAGTAGTAACTTTCATTACCCCAGGAGTGAGGCATTTACTAAGTTTTTAAATTGTAAATGAAACACGACATGCAAAATTGGTATTTATCTCACTCAATTTCACAGGTTTTGCCTTTTTTGTTGGTATTTCACCCCCCCCATACAGTTTGGCATGTTTGGCCTGGTAGAACTTTTCAGGGACAAAGTGAGAGGGTGTAGTAATTTTCACGTAACTTGCAATTCCTATCCCTGTCTAAACACAATTGGAATTTAACCTTACACTTATCATTGGGGATGCACTCTGGGCTATCGGTATTTACCCGCATGGTAAATACCACCCCTTATTCCAGCGTATGTGCCACCAGGCCCTTAGTGGTGAATAGCATTATCAGTTTACATTATTGAACCGCATTTTTACAAAAAAATAAACCAAAAGTGTACAAATCGTATTTTAAATTGTAGTTTGAAAAACAAATTACAAATTCTACTCACTAGGGTTAAATTAATGGATGGCAGCTTGACCTCGAAAAAACTTTGTAAAGACAAACAAGTGTGCGCCCAATAAGTCAAAAGAAAGTTCCATTTAGTTTGCTCCTACAAAATTTAGGGCCGGATTATGAGTTTGGCAATCTGACCGCTGCAGTCACGTTGGATTCACTGATGCCAGCTAAGCAGCCCACCCACTCTATTGCGATGTTGTCAGATTTCCGAATGAAAGACTGCTGACAATGACAGCCATTCACCAAATGCTGTAGCCTAGGTCTGGGGAAAGAAGCTGCCATAGTGCGGCACAGAGAAGTTTCACTGCAGTCCAAATTACGAATTGGCATTTCGGCGAGCCAACCATGGTGGTGGGATCGCCTGCTTCGAGTTGTTGCAAATGAAGGATCCTTTCAGTCTCTGACGTGGATCCTTTCCTTCAGGTCACCCCTTAAAAGCAGCATCTTGACCCCGAAGAAAATTACCCTTTTGGTGCCGAAATCCAGGTAAGTCCATTTTATACTATTTACCCATTGACTGATCTGGGCGCATATGATCCAAACTTCAGCATTGGGTGGTAGCTATGTTTTCACCTGTGTCATACATATATGTAAATTCGACACTTGTGCAGTCATAATATAAACACATGCATCAACAAATATGAAAAAAAAATCATTGTCGTCAGAAAGACTGCCGCCAGACCATTGGAGACATCGTAATACGGCGGGTGGGTGACCAGTGCTGCGGCAGTCTACTTCAGACTGCCACCACGGCGGTTTGGCAGTCGGACTGCCAAACTTGTAATCAGGCCATTAGATATTTTAAAGTAGACTTCTACCTTTGTGGCACCACTGTAGGTCACTTTTCAAAGACAATCCAAATACACTCTTGCCCCAAATCAAACTGCACACAGCAAGAGCTTATCTGTGGATACTTACCAGCTCCTTAAAAGAAAAACAGTGGACAAACCAAGTAATGCAGACAGGCTCTGCGTCACTGGGTTGCAAAGTAACTGGTGAGTATGCACAATCTAAAACCATGCAGCATAACAATGTAGCATGTTATAGCATAGCATAACATGCCATTACATAACACAGCATGGAAAGAGTAAGGAAATTGAGCCATGTGTTGAAATATGTTAGGGTTTTAAATAAGGGAAACAAAGAGTGAGACTTTAGGTAACACAGCTGTATGTGAGCCACAGAATAAAGAGGGTGCATGACAGAGGCTTTTATGTATCTAAGACAATGTCGGTCGGTGAGCCTCCGACCGCTCGTCAGAGGCTTACCGACCGACACAGTAGGTTTATAGTCCTATCTCCAAATTCCAATGTCAGCGGTCGGAGTGTAAACCGACCGGTCAATCCGTTTGTGTTCCAATGGGCTCAATCCAGTTTTCGACAGCCTTTCCATCTCAAACTTTCTGCCATTGAAAGGCTGTCAGAAAGCGACTTTGGGGGTCCCAACCAGGGCCTCCAACCTTCTGCAGCTTACGGTTGTTGGCCAGGGGGGCAACTGTAGTGCCCCCCCTTTAAATCCCTGCACCGTGTGGCAGACACCGTGAGGTGCCTCCCACATGGAGCTGGGATTTACACAAACTCCCACTTCGCTAGGGGAGCTTGTGCTATGGGTGGTTCCGGCCTTGCACACAAGCTCCCAAAGAAAAATGGTTGACATCTTAATAGGACCCTATATGTACAGTGGAGAATGGTTTCGGGAATATGGTAAAGTCATGTAAATACCCAATTAATATTAGTATATTAGAGGAGGAAGAGAGAGATAGGAAAGAAAGAGAGGTTTAAAGATAACAGGGTCTAAATGAAGCAGAGGTGGAGAGGGAGATTTGAGCAAGGCCTCTAAATAGCACAGGGGAGGAAATGCAATGGCGGTGGTATGAGATGTGAAAGAAACATTTAAATACCCAGGAGTGTAAATATAATAGAGAAGGAGAAGTATGAGAGGGGTATGTGAGAATCCAAATGAATTAAATATATCAGACGAAGATGTGGGGAGATGAGATATGTGATGGATATTTGGAAATTCAGGGTAAAATGCAGTAGAGAAGGTGGAGAGGAACTATGGGAGCGAAAGGGAGGCATTAAAATACCCTAGAGTAATGAATACAATATATGGAGCAAAGAGAGATATGAGGGAGTCATTTAAATACCACAAAGTTAAAAGAGCAAGAGTGCAGAGAAAGTTGTATGTGAGAGACATTTAATCCCCATAAGGGGCTAAACACATTGACTGGGGACAGGGGGATATGAGAAAGGCCTTTAAATACTCCAATAGAAAAAATCAGTAGAAGGAGATGTGACGCATTTATTTAAATACCACATGAGTTTAAATTTGCTAGTAAAGAGATGTCAAAGAGAGGCGTTTAAATGCCTCAGGTGTCATAATAAAGTAGAGAAGGGGAAGGTGAGGTAGATTAGAAATGGATTACTGACATAATATTGATGTATATATTATTGAAACACAAAAAAATCTGAAAATAGATATTGTTAACAAAAATATCAACTTCCTATACTTTACTTATAAAACCACAAACATTGAGAACACATCTATTGTTGTAAAATTATTAATTTTTACTTATATCAAAAACACAAATATCGGAAACAAAAAATATTGACACCTTTAAATAAACATATATTATATAAAAAATATCTATTCAAACAATATTGACTACAGTAACATTGCCAAAATAAGTGCATTCTCAATAATAAATAAAAAGAAACACTTTTTATGTAAAATAATTGTAAAAAATAAACATACAACATTGTATACACAAGTTTGAATTAAAAATAAATATATTAAAATAACAAAATGTTTATAATTGACTTCAATAAACTATATAACTAAATTCATAACAAAATAACCCCGAGAATACTTACAAACATTTATACAACAATCTAAATATATATATATATATATATATATATATACCTGCCAGGCTGGTTGAGGCACTCATCCTGTTACTAATTACCCGTGCAGCCGATCTGAACGCTGCCACGGGGTAGGAAATTGCAAGCACCGCCATCAGCGAGCAAACCTGCTCACAGGCCACGCCCACTTCTCCAGGCCACGCCCCCTTTGTTTATATAAAGCGAGCCTGCCCACAGGCCACGCCCACTTCTCCAGGCCACGCCCCCTTTGATTATATAAAGCGCCGACGCCCAGCCCTTCCCAGAATCTGTACTCCTGAGGCACAGCCGGGAGCTCTGTTTGAAATTGTGTCATTTTTAAAAATATTGTGTGTGAATTGATTTTAAAAATGTACACTTCTTTCCCTCACCTGCCAGGCTGGTTGGGGCACTCATCCTGTTACTAATTACCCGTGCAGCCGATCTGAACGCTGCCACGGGGTAGGAAATTGCAAGCACCGCCATCAGCGAGCGAGCCTGCTCACAGGCCACGCCCACTTCTCCAGGCCACGCCCCCTTTGATTATATAAAGCGAGCCTGCTCACAGGCCACGCCCACTTCCCCAGGCCACACCTCCCTACGTCCTTTTCTCTGGATAAAACTATGTGTAACACCCGGACGCGCAGCGGACGGGCGCAGTGGGCGCGCCGTCAGCGCGCCAAAGGCAAGCCCGTCTGGGCCCGTCCGGGCCTAGCCAGCCCCAGGCCCAGGAACTCTGCCGGATCCGCTGCAGAAACGTGTGGTGTATACAAGTGACATGCTTCGAGCCCTTCGCAAGGAAAAAAAGCAGGACTGTCACTACGTCCACGCTGAAGGTAAACCCTTCGCCAACTGTGTACGATGTAACCCAGCCAAACAAGGCTTGGGAAAGCTGGGGCTACAGATTGGCCTCCTTAACTGCCGCTCCCTCCCTAACCATGCGCACGAAATCAACTTGTTGATACAGGATCATGGCCTGGACGCGCTGTTTCTCACAGAAACTTGGCTCTCTGCTAGCACGGACTCGGATATTGTCATTGCCCTTCCCCCAGGCTACCTCATTCAAACTTTACATAGACCTAAAGGGAGAGGAGTGGGGCTGGCAATTATCCACAGAGAACATCTCGCCTGTAGGACTAGCGACGCCAACATTGCAGACTGCGAAAGCTGCCATTTCTCCCTTCAAATCTCCCCGACACACTCCATCTCAGGACTGTTGATTTATCGCCCTCCGGGGACAACAGGGAATTTCCTCAACGCCCTCATTGACATGGTATCACAATCAGCCTCCTCTGCCTCGAACTTCCTCCTCGTGGGCGATCTCAACCTTCACCTTAACGACCCCAACGATCCCTTAGCTTTGGATCTCCAGCAGGACCTTAGGTCATTTAACATCCGACTTGTCAACAACGAACCCACCCACGACAAAGGACACCTTCTGGACCCCGTCCTGACCAATATTGGGGATATCACCTCAGATCCCCCCATCCCCCTTCCGTGGTCAGACCACTTTCTTGTTCCCTTCTCCTGGGACCTTGCCACAGCACTCCCCCAACCCCCCAAAATCCGAGTGACGGACCGACGTTGGCACAAGCTTGAACCGGCAGAGTGGGCCAGCTTACTCTCAGATTCGACACCTGCCCTCTCCATGGATTTGGTCACGGCCGACGAACAATTCAATTCCTGGCTCACATCTTCACTAGACCAACTCCTCCCGAAAACCACCACTCTTAAACACATAAAAAGAGTGGCTCCCGCTCCCTGGTATACTCCGGCGCTCAAATCTCTGAGACAGGAATGCAAGAGATCAGAACGCTTTTGGAGGAAGGACAAATCTAACAAAAATAAGGAAGCCTATCACACGCCTCACAAATTTACAAAACCGCCCTCCGCAAAACCAAAAGTCTATTCCTCCAAGAGAGAATAGAACACTCCGCTAGCTCCAGTAAAGAATCTTTTACCATTTTAAAAGAACTCCTCAAAGTCCCTGACTCGGGACCGAGAGACCCACCAGACCCCAAAGCTGATGAGGAAAAGTGCCACAAGCTGGCTAATTTCTTCAAGGAGAAAATCCCCAAAATCCTCGACTCTATTCCACCTACTAGTTCGAGCGAGGAGAGAAAATCCAGCAACTCTCCTACCCTCCCATGCATCACTTCCTGGGGACAAGTGAAAGTAGAAGAAGTCGAAGATACGCTGCAAGTTATTAAAAGCGGATCTCCCAGGGACCCTGCCCCTTTACGTATTCTCAAAAAGGTAGCACCCTCGATCGCTCCTTCTCCCACTCACCTCATCAACGCCTCCCTTCAACAAGGAGTCATCCCCCCTAGCTGGAAGGGGGCAGTCGTCAAGGCACTTCTAAAAAAACCCTCCCTTGACCCTGTCGACCTGACAAACTATAGACCAATCTCCCTCCTCCCGGGAACCAGCAAGATCGCAGAAAAAATGGTGAACAGAAAGCTGTCACAATTTTTGGAGAACAACCGTCTAAAAAACTCGCAGACGGGTTTCCGCCCCGGGCAGGGCACCGACATTGCTCTTCTCATGGCGGTGGAGGAGGCCAGAGCACTCTTAGATGAAGGAGGATCAGTGGCAGTGATCCTCCTCCACCTCAGTGCGGCCTTCAACACCGTCAACCATCAGCTCCTCATCCAACGACTCATGAGCGTCGGTGTGGAAGGAACTGCTCTGTCCTGGATATCGTCCTTTTTGAGTCAATGCTCCTTTCAAATCTGGGAGAACAACACCTGCTCCTCCGACACTCCCCTCCAATGTGGCGTGCCTCAGGGCTCCTCCCTGAGCCCCACATTATTTAACATCTACATGTCCCCATTGGAGGAGGTTGTTATCCCGTTCGGAGTGAGCATCGTCAGCTATGCCGATGACACTCAGTTAGTGGTGTCCCTTTCTCATCCGAAACAACAACCTGCAGACCTTTACAACTGTCTGACGCAGATACAAGGATGAATGAATAGATCGTCTCTGAAACTTAACGGCTCAAAGACTGACATTCTCCTCCTTGGCCAGAAGGGACCCACTTTACTTCATAACATCTGGCCACCCTCTTTAGGCCCGATCCCAGATCCGAAACCAGAGGTAAAAAGCCTGGGTGTCTGGCTCGATAAGGAATTATCTTTTGCAACACAGGCAAAAAAGGTAGCCGGCACGTGTTTTGGACTGCTCAGGTCAATTCGAAAGATCCTGCCCCTACTCCCCCACAACTCTCAAAAACTGCTGATCCAAGGACTGATTCTTTCTAGGCTCGACTTTAGTAATTCCATCTACTTAGGGGCCCCAGAGGCAACCCTGAATAAACTACAAAGGGTCCAAAATGCAGCTGCCCGGATCCTTACTAACACCCCGGCCAGAGCCTCAGCCAAACCAGCGCTGAAGTGTCTCCATTGGCTTTCGGTTAGAGAACGTGTGATGTTCAAGGCCCTCTACCTAGCACACAGACTGCTCCAAAACAATGGTCCCCCAAGCCTAAAAAAATTTATCAAACCATACAAAGCCCCTAGATCCCTCTGCTCCGACCAGGAACACCTCACCTCAACCTCACCCTTTGGCTATCCAACACCGCCGACACCTTAGCACCACTGAAAAAACGTCAACACAAACTTGGCAACAAGAAGGCCTCATGGTTCAACGATGATCTCAAGAAGTCCAAGAAACTGTGCCGCTCCCTTGAAAAGGCCTGGAAAAAAGACCCATCCACCAGCAACAAGGACGCCTTCAAAAGTGCCACCCGCACTCACCACCAACTGATCCGAAAAGCCAAGAAAACAGCATTCAAGGATCGACTTGACAACAACGCCCACAACAGCAAGGAACTTTTCAACATCGTCAAGGAATTTTCCAACCCCTCGGCCAACTCCAACGACATCACCCCCTCTCAAACCCTCTGCGATTCCCTAGCCTCTTTTTTCCACAACAAGATTGCTGACATCCACAACAGCTTTGACAACCAACCCGGAAGCCAACCCACCCTACCATCAGCTGACCATCTTCCCCTCGTTAACACCCTTAACGCCTGGAACCCAATCTCCACTGAGGACACCATCCGACTGATGAATTCCATCCACTCTGGATCCCCCACAGACCCATGCCCTCACCACATCTTCAACAAAGCAGACTCCATCATAGCACCGCACCTCCGAGACGTCATCAACTGCTCCTTCAACTCCGCTACCTTCCCAGAAGACTGGAAACACGCTGAACTCACCGCCCTTCTGAAAAAACCAACAGCAGACCCCACCAAACTCAAAAACTACCGCCCCATCTCGCTTCTTCCATTCCCGGCCAAAGTCATCGAGAAAGCTGTCAACAACCAGCTCGCCGCCTTCCTCGAAGCCAGCAAATCACTCGACCCCTCACAATCTGGCTTCCGAGCCAAACACAGCACTGAGACCGCCCTCATCGCAGCAACAGACGACATTCGAACTCTACTGGACAATGGAGACACAGTCGCCCTCATCCTCCTCGACCTCTCTGCAGCCTTCGACACAGTCTGCCACAGCACCCTTTTACAACGCCTCAGAAACATCGGAATCCAAGGAAAGGCACTGGAATGGATCATCTCGTTCCTCACCGGAAGAACCCAGAGAGTCCGCCTCCCACCATTCAAGTCTGAGGCCTCTGAAATCATCTGCGGCGTACCACAAGGATCCTCACTCAGTCCCACCCTCTTCAACGTATACATGAGCCCCCTCGCGGCCATCGCCCGCCAACACAACCTCAACATCATCTCTTACGCGGATGACACTCAACTGATCCTATCTCTCACCAAGGACCCCAGCACCGCCAAAACTAACCTACACGAGGGAATGAAAGAAGTCGCCGAATGGATGAAACAAAGCCGTCTGAAACTGAACTCAGACAAAACAGAAGTCCTCATCTTAGGTAAATCCCCCTCTGCATGGGACGACTCCTGGTGGCCGGAAGCCCTCGGAAATGCACCCACCCCGACAGACCACGCACGGAACCTTGGCGTCATCCTGGATTCTTCACTCTCAATGAACAGACAAGTCAGCGCCGTATCCTCTTCCTGCTTTAACATTCTTCGCATGCTCAGAAAAACATTTCGCTGGATCCCCACCGAAACAAGGAAAACAGTCACCCATGCCCTGGTTACGAGCCGACTGGACTACGGAAACACCCTCTACGCAGGTACCACCGCTAAACTCCAGAAAAAACTACAATGAATCCAAAACGCCTCAGCCAGGCTCATATTAGACATCCCACGCAACGAGCACATCTCTGGTCACCTTAAAGACCTCCACTGGCTACCAGTCAATAAGAGGATTACTTTCCGTCTGCTTACCCACGCACACAAATCACTCTACGACATCGGACCAGACTGCCTCAATTCTCGACTGTCCTTCTACACCCCCTCCCGCCAACTTCGCTCTTCCAGCCAAGCCCTCGCCACTGTACCTCGCATCAACAAGACCACCATGGGAGGCAGATCCTTTTCATACCTGGCTGCCAAAACATGGAACTCACTCCCCGCTTACCTTCGCCTCACCCAGAATCACCTAGCATTCAGAAAACAGCTTAAAACGTGGATTTTTGACAAATAACCCTCCTCCCCTTCCTAAGCGCCTTGAAACCCTCTGGGTATGTAGTGCGCTATATAAATTTTATGACTTGACATGACTTGACTCATTGTCACCCCCAGAATTAAGATGGCCCGAACAGGAGGAAGACGTTTCTCGGTTCACACCGCACGTCTCTGGAACTCATTACCGCACTACCTGAGAACCGAATCCAACTACCTACGGTTCAGGAAGCAATTGAAAACCCACCTCTTCCCTTAACCCCTTTACTGCTAAGGCATTATTCTTCTGCTCATATAATTTCCATTGAAATCAATGGAAAGTCCATGACGAGTTACCCTTGTCATTAGCGGCGAAGAGGTTAAACTGTCTCTTGTCTCTCCCCTTCCCTTGCTGACTCCTAGTTGTACTGATTTTAGCGCTGGGATACTTACGGGTGACTACGCGCTCTATAAAATTAAATAATAATAATAATAATTATATATATATATATATATATATATATATATATATATATATATATATATATATATATATATATATATATATATATATATATCCTACTGGAGGTTGCCAGTAGGTGGTTATAGTTAGGACCTAGTTACCATAGGAAAATCGCACCATTCTATTCCCAATAACTTTGGCACCGATTGACAAATCTTTGCAAAATTTTCAAAACTCATGGCCCGCTCAGGTCCACTTCTATCTTGAAAGTTTCGGGGTGATTCAGCAAGTGGGGAACGAGAAAAAAGGGGGTCCCAAAACGTGATTTCTCCAGGCAATTTTCCATAGGAAACTTTAGAGGCAACTACAGCCCGAACTGCTGAACGGACTTACACCAAATTTGGCAAAAAGGTAGCCCTTGGTTCAGAAAGAGCCCTTTTTTTGTTAAATGGTGTAAATCCGTTCAGTAGTTCCAGAGAAATTTGAAAAAGAAAAAATATCGATATCTGGACGGAGCCTAACCACACATGTCATCGTTAGATCTGATTGGCTGTCACCACTTCATCCTGGAATTGCTGGCAGCCATCTCAGGACCAATATACATGATAGTACCCCATTGAAATGCATTGTAGTGAACAAAAGATTTTGAAGGTTATCAAAAGGAGAACTATAAAGGGTGATAACAGACTTTAGCTACATTAGAATTCATTTGTTGATGGCACCATACTCATTTCAGGAGTTGTGGTGTGTTCTAAGGTGATTTTACAATATGAAAAAACCTTCTGCTGGGATATCATGAATTATGTTTGAGAGAAAACTATTTTCACATACTTGTCCCATAGAGTTTTGGAATGTGCTCCAGAAGCTAAAATGAGAGCATATTTTCTGTAAATTCACATTATCTTTCTCAGTCATGTGAGAATGAAGTCTGACATTCTCAGTAAAACATGTACATCCAACAAGGGCAGAGACTGTCACTTGATTCCTTTGTGTTCTACTGCAGCTTCCCAGAGTGTTCTAAAGGACAACTAGAGTGCTAATAGCCTTACTTATGACAAAAGTATGACACACCTGAAGTCATCTTGATTGGAAGAAACTGGTAACACTTAAAACATTTAATTTAAAAAGGAACAAAATGATGGGGTTTCCGCTTGATTCACGACCAACCGTCGCCTAATTTTGACACCGCTACGCGGTGATTTCCCCACATTGCCACGTTAGTGACCAGCGCCACCTGGTGGTGGTAAATGGTATTGCACCTCGGTCTATTCTTATAACAGCTTCGGGGAAAGCCCAGCTGTTGGAGCACCGGCGAGGAGCTGCCTTAAGGTACCGCTTTTGGCCGCCATAAATGTGGCAGGGTATGTTCAGACCTGAGTCCCTTGCTCACTTTGCCACTGGATTCAAGCAAGCTGGGCTGAAGACGGCTGGAATGCCAGAAACCGGTCCTCGGAAGCTTGTTTCCGGTCCAGGGGAGACATGGCTTGGCAGTTCGGGCTGGACTGTTCCCATGAGGCACAGGGTCAGACTGATTTGCATATAGCCATGTCTGAACTGGGGTGGCAGAGTGGGCTAAAGAACGGTGATGGATTAAACCCAGATCTTTTGACTGGGTGTGAGTGTTTGATTTATTCAGATGCTTTGTCGATCACTACCCCCTTTTGTACCGCTTTTGGCCGCCATAAGTGTGGCAGGGTATGCTCAGACGTGAGTCCCTTGCTCACTTTGCCACTGGATTCAAGCAAGCCGGGCTGAAGACGGCTGGAATGAGAGAAACCGGTCCTCGGAACATGGTTTCCGGTCCAGGGAAGACATGGCTTGGCAGTTCGGGCTGGACTGTTCCCATGAGGCACAGGGTCAGACTGATTTGCATATAGCCATGTCTGAACTGTGTGGCAGAGTGGGCTAAAGAACGGTGATGGATTAAACCCAGATCTTTTGACTGGGTGTGAGTGTTTGATTGATTCAGATGCTTCGTCCATCACCACCCCCTTTTGTACCGCTTAAGGATATTAAAGGCATTTGTTCTGTGCGCAAACCCTCTGCTATCATGTCTTCTCCAGAAAACCATTTTTACTCCTCCTACCAGGAAGTGGAGGAGGAATGGCCCCCCCAAATTCTCCCTCCAGCAGTGGACCAGGCCCTCTCTCTGGCTATTTCTAGGGCACTGGCTCCTCTTGGGGATCAGGTTGATAAGCTGGCAAAAAGCATCCCTGGGGTGTTCAGTGACCCACATCTGGTGGTGGCGGGTCCCAGTAGCTCCCAGATGGGGAATAATAGGGCAGTTAAGCCTAACGCGGGGCACTTGGAAGGGTTTGATAAACATATGGAGACCATCCTCAAGAGTGCGGGACACTAAAACATGCGCCCTGCAGGGAGGAGGAGGAGCCTGGAGAAAATTGTCACGCTGTCACCACTATTGTAGACCCCGACAGCGGGTTTCCTTTAGAGGGAGAGGATGTATGGGAGGACGATTTCTCCTCCGATGAGGATAAGGACTCGGGTGTCCCTGGAGTTTAGAGTCCCACTCCTCTCAGTCCCCGGTTGGGGACGGGGTCCACTTGGACATGTTCGTGCCTACCCAAATTTACCACCCTAGGTCGGCGGAGTGGACCCCTACTGCCAAAGTGGCAGAGTATGTGGTGGGGAAAATCCATCAACCCCTTGAAAGGGAGGTCAGGAATAGGATGAGGGGAGAATGCCCCAGGCCCTCACTGAAGGGGAAGGTGGCACACACGCCTGAAATTGATGAGAAAGTATGTACATTTTTTTCCAAGGATATGAGGGATCACAAGAAAGGAATTGATAGGTCTTGGATGTGGTAGGGCCCTTGACCCAAATTATTCAATTGGTGGAGTGTTCAAAAGAGTCAGGGTCCCCTTTGTCCATGGATATTGTGGCTGGTTGGGCGCACTACCCTAAACCCTAAAACACTACCCCCTCCACCACCCAAACACCACTGCACTACCCTAAACCATAAAACACTACCCCAGCATGACCCCCTACACTACCAATACACCACTGCACTACCCAAAACCCAAAAACACTACCCCCAGCACAACCCTCTACACTACTGCACTACCCTAAACCCTAAAACACTACCCCCAGCATGACCCCCTACACTACCCAAACACCACTGCACTACCCTAAACCCTAAAACTCTACCCCAAGCACGACCCCCTACACTAACCAAACATCAATGAACTACCCTAAACCCTAGAAAAGAAACCCCCACCCTATGCCCAATCCCCATCCCCTCTCTCTCCTCTTGGTTCCTGCTTCACGTTGTCTCTGAGGGGCGGTGCACGTCGTTGTGAGGAAACAAAACAGCTTCTGTTTCCTTACAACGACGTGGATCGTCTACATGTTTTTTAGAAAGCATGGTCATTTACCATACTTACCTTTACAACAAAATTCGTTGTAAAGGCCTGCATGGTAAATGACCATGCATTCTAAAAATATGTGTAAAATTGACTTCGCGATGTACAACGCATGCGTAGTAATGCATGCGTTGTAAAGGTTTCGCAAAGTAAAAAAGTCGTTGTAACGGCTGTTTACCGATCGAAACTGGCTCCTGTTCTTCAGTGAGACGTTTATTTGATTAATTAGGAGAAAGGAATGTGGTATTTTTTATCAAAAAGTGCATTCCCGGCTGTTGTATTGTGAAAGTGTCCGCGTGGCCTGGTTTCACTTCCGGTAGAGAGTGGAAGAGTCAATTTTGGATCTAAAGGAGTTCTGTTGTTGGATGGGGCCGGCGCGACACGTCATCAGAAAACATAGCTAATGGAAAGTGTCCTCCCTGAAGAGAGGAGCAGTGACATGAGAGGTCAACGAGTGTGCGTCCAACCGCAATATGACCGTACCGCGTGACCCATGTGCCGCCTCCAGGGTACGGGAAGCCGAAGCAGCATCGCAGGTCCTCTTGAAGACCATTGTAGCACTAATTCTACATTTTTGTAGGGCATTTTAACTTTGTTGTTCCTGCCAGATACAAAGAGAAGATCCTGTGTAATTCAGTGCCCCCGTTACCTTTTCTGTGGGTTGTGGTGCTTGTCACTTCACTGTCCCGCCGATGCACACGACTGGGCACCCCACCTCGTGTGCCAACTGCAGGGCCTCTGCCCCCGGATCACTGGTTTTAGTTTCTGGAGTGGCAACATAAACAGTTGCTCCCAGAGGACTAGCCTGAAGACTTAAGTGAATATCCCCTGCACCAGCATTCCACAGAAATTCATTCCAAGCTCTCCCACGTCGACGAGTACATCATAATAGCACAGCCCTGCTCACGGCACCGTATGACATCATCGGAGCCATAAGAGGACCTTGTCTGCATGCTGACATCAGTTCCATCCATTTTTCCATGCCACAGAGGCAAACAGGCGGACTGAGACATTTTCACATGTATACATAGTATAATAAATATATATATTCACTGAAAAAACATAGGTTTCAGGCCTGTTATAGTTAGAAATTAGTATTTTAAAAACCTTAGAAATTCACTGAAAAAACCATAGGTTTCAGGCACGTTTTATAGTTAGAAATTAGCATTTAAAAAACCTTAGAAATTCACTGAAAGAACCATAGGTGTCAGGGGAGTTATAGTGAGTTGGACATTTCACTGGTAAAAAATCATAGAAATTTCCTCGTTATAGTTAGTTCAACTAACTATAACTTGCGTGCCCGTAATGCACTGCTGATGACGTCACATAATACATCACTCATGACATGGTCAGTAACATCACTCATGACATCACTGATGACATTACTGATGATATCACTGTTGACATCATCCAGTGAATGTGTGTTTTTCAAAAAATTAAATATGTTTTATATATGTATATCTCAAGGTCGATGGAAAAATAAATGGGTATGTAAGTGTCTAAATGGATGATTTTTTTTGTAAAACTGATTGTATAACTGACTGATTAAGTGTATCTTAGTGAATACATTGGTTAGTGAGTATTGTTTAAATATGTAAATATCTGTATCAGTCTCTCACTTTGAGTACACGTAGCTGCATTGGTTGGTGACTAGCTACATGAGTGTCTATATGGGTTATTACTTGGTTTTGTGAGTATCAGTATGAGTGTCAGTATGGATTGGTGGTGGGTATTACTTAGTGAATAGATGCATGAATGAGTGGCTCACTGTTTGTATGTGTTGAAGACAGCATGTGTGCAGGACTGTATAGGTGGATGAGTGTGTGTATGGGTGTGTTAGTGAGTGAATGACTCTCTCAATAGTGTCTTTAAGTGTAACTACATATGTTTTAAACGAGTATATGTGAGTATTGGCTTGTATATAAGTGAGTATATGTGAGAGTGAGAGATTGGAAGAGTTCCTGTATAAATAAGTAGGTGTTTCCATAAGTGATTGTTTAAGAGAGTAAGTATGTGTAAGTTTCTGTAGAAGTAAGTGTGGTAGTGTGTGTATAACTGTATATGAAAGTAAATGGATGATTGATACTTTGTTTGCATGTGTGACTATGTTTGTGAGTAACTCTATGGATAAGTGGCGGTGTGTAACAGGATGTATAGGTGTATGAGTACATATGATGAGTGAGTACATGTATGAGTGACTGCATAGGGACTGTTGATGAATGAGTGGATGTGTGTGTAGTTCTTCGAATTACTGAATAGGTGTGTTGTAACTGGTATTGGTATGTCCATTGTTGTGAAAATGTTAGTTTGTATTTTTGAGTGTGTGTATCAAAGGTTATATTAGGGTGAGAGGAGGTCTGCCACTCTCTTACAAGGATGATGTCATCAGTGATGTCATTTGAGATGTCATGAGTGATGTCATGAGTGATGTCACTGACCATGTCATGAGTGATGTAATATGTGACGTCATCAGCAGTGCACTGCGGGAGTGTGAGCTATAATTAGCTGAGCTAACTATAATTGGGGACTTTCTATGGTTTTGTTTGAGTGAAATGTTCAACTAACTATAAGGACCCTGAAACCTATGTTTTTTTCAGTGACTAAAGACTATTCTGTGCACCAAATTGGGTCCATGCTCCATGTTCTTTGGAAAATAATTTACAAGAGGCCTGTTGGCAGTGGAGTTCTTGGAATATTGAAACCGGTTTCACACGGACCCCCTTCAGGATTATAGGGCTTATCTTCGCACAAAGAAGAAACCGTCTGGCAACGGACAACAAACGCTGCTTAATCCAGGAGGATTACAATTGTGAAGAGCCCCCCAATAGCGCGAAGAGGTGCAGAATCCTACAAAGTAAGCGGGACAACAAAACCTGAGTCGGAGGACCCAGGGAAAGCTGTCAGGAGCTGAAGGTAGGACTACGTGCGCCGCGCTCAGAATTGGGTGAAGCTTGTGCCAAAGCCGAGTTGCGCGACCGAGTGCATAAAACATTTATAAAAATACACCCGTGTTCCGGTAACAACTCAGCATAATACGTTCCTATATCAAGGTTGCAATCGTGTGGGCTAACACGTTGAGAGATCGTGAGGCAGCTGCGGTGGAGATGTTTGATGACACAGTATCGCCGTTAACAAACTACAAAGCCCAGAATGCACTGAGCGGAGCAAACAATAGCACACTCCGTGACAAATTCCGTACCCTGGAAAAGCTAAGAAAAAATGAGCAGAGCAAATGGTGGGAGGGCAGGTCCCTCCAACGCTATCTGGATGTAAATCGTGTGCCGAGGGGATTGTGCATACTAATTGCGCCAAGCTACGAAACGCCCGATCCGCATATGTTGAAAGAATGGGTGGAAACAAACTTGGAATCATCCAGAAAACTAATGCTAATTTTGGTTAAATACGCTGAAACGGACCGTCAAAAGCTGCAAGTACAAATTGATGGTTTGATTGATGACATTAGGCAATGGGACAAAGTGAAGAAGAAAACAAGTTAAGAAAAGAGATGATATCCCGCCTAAAGAAAGAGGAGGACAAAATAAGAGAACGGAAAACCTATAAATATCACAGAGACAGGGATGATTATGAATGTGGCCGAATCTTCACTTTCGCTAAAAAGTATGAAAGTATGAAGATATCCAAATTCTGTGGAGTGTCAAAAAAGGCAAACAAGGGCAATCAGAGAACAAAACCTGGTGAATCATCAGCCTCAGATTTAAGTTCGGCAGTAGAAAGTGAAACAGAGGATACTAGAGAGGGAAGAGCAGGGGCGGATTGGCAAGGCGGGCATTCGGGAATGGGCCGAAGGGCCGGTGCCTCAGTGCCCTCTGTAGGCCGTTTTTTTTCTCCCCTGTCCCAGTCCACAGAGAGTGGACTAGGAAAGGGGAGAAAAAAAAACGGCCCACAGAGTGCACGGAGACAGAGACTGAGAAAATGAAAGCAGCCTCACTGTGCGGCCAGACAGCGATTGTCAGCTGTAGGCTCTCCTTCACCCCTACCCTGCCAAGCAATCAAGCTGAGGCTGGGCTAGGGAGGGGTGATTGTTTGCAGGAATCGGCCTCCCTGGGGGCCAGGTGTTTCTCAGGCCTTTGAGCCATTTGCACCTCGGCCCCCTGGCGCCCATGCAGCGCAGCCCAGAAACGGTGTTAGTCTTAACACCTCGCCCACAGCCCTTCACATTCAGGGCATAGTGGGCGAGGAAGAATGGGTCTTGCTGTGGGGGCCTGGTGATGTTTGGAATTTTTTTGTTTTATTTATTTATTTATGCGATTTTATATAGCGCGGACTTTACCCGAAGGTGTCAGAGCACTTCACACTAGGAACAGCAATAATACATGAGGAGAAAATTATAAGTGGACAAATTACAAAAGCAAACGTTAAGTTACATGAATCAAAAGTGACAATAGTGAGCAACCAAAATACAAGAGGAGCAAACAATACATTACAGGAGGAAAAAGAGATATGTGTGCAGGTTACAAAAGCGTACTAAATACAAGTAGAGGTATAATACTGCAATTAATGGCAGACACTCCAGCACAAGAACAAACGTTACGTTGGCAATGGTGGCACTTGTGCAAGTATCTAAAGCAAACAAAAGTGAGAGGTAGCAAACAGTGTGTTACAAGAGAAAAGTGACTTGTGCAAGTTACAAAAGGGTACCATACACAGGTACAAGGGTAATACTACAGTAAATGGTAAATACTCAAACTGCCAGAACACACTGAGAAGGCACTTCCCATGCACCAGCTTCACCTCAGCCTCCCCCCTGGCTACCTGGCTGCCTTGGATGACCCAGAAAGCTGTGTTTTGTGCTCCCCTGCCAGGACATTTTCCCAAGGCCTGGAGGGTTGATTAATTTACTAATTGCAGGGGCCTTACCTCTTTTCATGCGCTCTTGAGCTGAAGGTCTGGGGAGGGCTGAGTAGGTTAGTAATAGCAGGGGCTTTGCTTCTTTTCAGGTGCTCCTGTGCTGGAGGGCTGGAATAATTTTGTGACAAAAAGGGGCCTTGCTATTTTTTTTAGTTGCTCAGCATGTAGGCCATTGTCACCTTGGCCCTGTGTTGTGTGCAAAAACATTATCCTCCCACTTTCATTCCTTGTCTGTGCAAATGGTGTTTCATGAAAGGGCACGCCCCTTGAATGTGGGCCACGCCCCTTAAATATGGGCCACGCCTCTTGAATGTGGGCCACTTTTTTCGTCAGTGCCCGGGCCGAATTGTGATCCCAATCCGACCCTGGGGAAGAGTACCAACTACAATATCATTAGTTGAGGAACTGGATTTTTTCGTAGAGGAACAAAAACAGACCCTGTGTCCAAAAAGACAAGTAATAAAACAAGCAGTAAAAACAATACCCTCAAACGCCGACAAAGGAGAAGGGCAAGGAAAGGGAGAAACCACCAGGCGATACCAAACACGACGGTGGAATCGGAAATAATTAGACAAGAAAATGTGCAACAATCTGTGAATACCACCATCACAGTAACGAACCTGTCAAGCGTAACTTTAAACACAGCTGAACTGCAGTTACTATCATTGGGTTTGTCATTTGCACCAGAAAGCTCCTTTGACTATGCCGCCACGAGAATGGACATTTACAGAGGCATAAGGAAACTAAAACTAAAGAAGTATCACCTGTTACAAGGAAATGCTGAACTAGTTGAAAATGTTACACTGATTGTTTCATCGCCATCGGTGGAAGCAGCAACATGCTACAACTTCACTAGCCAAGACATGACACTGCTACAAGATTTGGAAACCCTCGCTGCAATAGAACCACAAGACACAAGAAAAAAAGATGCAAGTAGTGTGGCACACAATACAAAATTCAAACCCCAGTCAACCTTTGTTCAAATAATGCCAAGAGATGGGATAGATGTTTATCACAAACAACTAATCAAAGAACTGAAACAGCTAAACTACAGAACAAACAAATCAAAAAAGAAAAATAAGCAAGAAATCAAATATCAGCCATTGATGAGCAAACTATCCAGCAATAAGGAAATTGTAATACGCAATGCAGATAAAGGGGGAAATCTGGTAATCTGGAGCAAATCGGATTACATCAATGAAGCTCAAAAACAGTTTACAGATAAGGAGTGTTATTGCCGATGTGACCATACTATGCTAAAAACAACATATGAAAAGTTCTATACAAAACTAATGGCTTGGAAAGGATTGGGACTTTTAAGCAAAGAGGAATATTTGTTTTTAAAGAACAATACACCGACTATACCGGGCTCTGTACTTTATACCCAAGTTACATAAAAATCCAAAGAAACCTCCAGGACGCCCTATCATCTCGGCAATGAACAGTCTAACAGAACACGCATCCCAATATATAGATAATTTTTTACAGGACTTTGTCCAGAAACTGCCCTCCTACCTAAAAGACACCGGTGACTTTTTGGCTAAAATACATAACTTTGAGTGGCACAAAAATTATCTATTAATCACCATGGATGTAACAGCTCTATATATGAGCATTAGCCATAAGGATGGAATGAGGGCAACCGAAAACTATCTTGGACAGAGACCTGATATACACAAACAACATAGTAAAATGATCTTAGACATGATTGATTTCTGCCTACATAATAACATTTTTCTTTTCCAGCATACACTATATCAACAAATACGTGGTGTTGCTATGGGGGCCAGTTTCTCCCCCATTTACGCCTGCCTCCACATGGGCTGGTGGGAGGAACTGGTCCTCCATAGAAAATTTGTGAACACCCTAAATCAACATGTTAAATGCTGGTGGCGATATATTGATGATTTGTTTTTAATTTGGCATGGGTCTAAGTCAGAAGCAAACATGTTTATTCACGAATTGAACCAAAAAAAAAAAGTCAAAGTCAAGTCAAGTCAAGTCAAAAAGTTTTATTTGTATTGGTACTCGACAGAGGACCACAAATATACAGTTTACAGAAATAAAAAATAATTTCACATTAATCAATACAATGGTAAAAAAGATTTTAAAAAATTATAGAAATTGTAGCAAACAAATTCATTTGGTGGCTGTTTACACAACTCTAGTAGTTCACTCACTCGTGTAATTCTGCAGGTGCGATAAATAGAGGCAAGGTATCTTGTGCGTGCTATAGTTACTTTTGAGCTAGGACATACAAACAGCAAGTGCTCAATGTTTTGGTCACCCCCTTCACACAAGGGACATAGCGATGATCCTCCTGGCGACCCTCTTACTGTATAGGTTAATACGGGTAAGATGCCCAATCTTAACATGGTGACTGACCTCCTTGCACCATGGGTCAGAGAAAACCCGATGTATGGGTGAGTATGTTGGTATTCCAGTGAGTCTATATAGGATTTATATGTTGACAATTTTTTACAATGTTCGTAGTCTAGTTCATAGCTTAGCTTCGGGGTGAAACATTTTAAGAAAAGTTTCATTTGGGCTGCTGACCAAGTGAGCAAAATGTCCGGACTAATTTTTGCCATTTTGAATATAGCTGTCATGTTGTTTAAAAAAGTCTGATTTTTTGCTTCATCGTCAAAGGTTTCTTTTTTCAGTAGGTATCTTAAGGTGCCCTCCTTTGCATGGAGAAGATTGTAGGTCCACCTAATTACATTGGCTACCGCTGTGACGTAGGAGCTTGTAATGGAGAATTCTAGTTGCAGAGCTTGAACTGGTATGGAATCAGAGACCTTCATTATTCTTTTTAAAATGTTTCCCTCTTTACGATCCATATAGGTCCACTGCTTTATTGGAATATACTCTGTTGCGTATGATAGCACAGGGGGAATTTTTACTTTATATATTTTTAACAGAGAGGAAAAGTGCCTGTTCCCAGTAGAACGATAAAGTCTTAAGAGGGCCTCAGCGTGTACTTCAGATTTCCTCATTAAGTTTTCTATCTGTTTTACATTTGATGTGTTCTTGGAGAGAATCCTGCCGAGATAAGGATATTCGTTAACTATTTCTATTTTTTCTCCTCCTAGGCTCCAACTGTACTTAGCACTTGATTTCTTCCCCGAGAAGACCACCATTTTTGTTTTCTTTAGATTTGGGATTAAAAAGTTTGCTTTTGAGTAATTGTAAAGAATGTCCAGTGATTTTTGCAAACCGAAGGGAGTAAGATCAAGCATCACTATATCGTCAGCATAGAGTAGTGCATGTATGCTGTGCTTAGCGATTTTTGGGGGTAAACTTGAGCCCTGCGGTAACTGTTTGGGCAAGTCGCTAAGGTATAAGGAGAATAGTATCGGGGCCAGGAGACACCCTTGCTTTAGTCCATTAGCTGTATTTATCCTTTTCGTTAAACCTTTTTCTCCCCCCTTTTGTACTTGGCACTAGGTACTGGTGTGAAGATTTACTATGGTTTGGAGCAATTGTTCTGGGATTCCAAGTCCCCTGAGTTTGTGCCATAGGGTTGGTCGGTCAACACGGTCAAACGCAGTCGAGTAGTCTATGAATGCTGCGTATACTGCCTGAGATTTTCCCATTACATATTTGTCTAATATTGTCTGGATGATAGCAATATTATCTGTAACAGAATGTTTCGGCCTGAAACCTGCTTGGAACATTGGAATTATATCCAGCGAAAAAGCCCAATCCTTTAGTCGTTGTAAAACCTCTGCTGCAAAGATTTTTCCTACAGCATCCATTAGTGCAATTTGTCGATAATTCCCTGCGATGATCTTGCTCCCCTTTTTGTGTATTGGGATGATAATACTCCCCTGCCAAGATTTTGGAATTTGTCCAGTTTTAAAAATATGGTTGAATAGGATCGATAACAACTGGCTCCACTCCTTTGAGTTTGCTTGAAAAATCTTTATTGGTATCTGGTCTGGGCCAGAGGCACCTGTTTTTCTTGCTTTTTGGATATTCCATTCCACTGAGGTTGCTGTAATTTTGAATATTTGTGAGTTGTCTTTTTCCTTATTTTTGTCTGGACTTTTTCCATCAGAGCTAATCGGGTTTGCTTTGTACAGGTCAGTCAGGTAAGTTTCCCAATCCTTTGGTGGAACAGGTATTGTTTGGAGTTTCTTTTTTGTGCCTGTTATTTTGGCTATGAGGGACCCATATTTGCGTTGATTATATTCTTTTGCAGCTATTTGGATATCAACCCAGTTACGATCTTGTATTGCTTTTTTATTTCTTTGTTTCTCTCTTCTCAGTTTATTTTTTAGTTTATTGATTTCTTTCTCAATAGACGGGGAAAAGTTCATGTATTGGGAATGTACAAGTTTGTTCAGTTTTTTCTTCGTGATAGAATTTTGGGTTTTATTTTTATTGTGATTTTGATTATACCACCTATTATCTCCTGGAGTAGCACGATGTAGTTTATCTAGTAGAAAATTTTTGAGCTCCTTAATTATGTATTCAAAATTTTCTATTGGGTCTTCCGAGTTTGTTTTCGCTAGGAGTTGAGTATGCTCAATCGATGTAGAAATTCTGTCCAGAGTTTTAGAGCTCCAGAAAATTCGTCTCTGTTCACTTTTTATCAAGACAGAACTTCTATGAAACATTATCTGACTATCAGATGATGTTTGAGGCATCCATTCAGTAGTTAGATTCATTAAAGCATGGTCACTCTCTAGACTGAACTTTACTTGTAAGTATGTAGCAGTTTCCAGCAGATTCATGCTGCAGATGATGTAATCAATGATAGAAAAGCTTCCATTGCCCCGTCTGGTGTATGATGCCGGAATGTCATCTTCTATATTGCCATTCAGGATTACTCCATTTAGATTAGGTAATGTTGATAGTATTAGTTTGCCTCTTTTATCGGTTTTTGTGCCTTTAGGGAATTGTGGGGTTGAAAATTCTACAAATTCCTCATTAAATAATTGAACCCATTTGCTTATTTCAAAATTAGAAATTTTGCCATTTAGATCACCTGCGATTATATATGGTATGTGGAATTGGTCTTCTACTATCTGCATGATGGTTTCCATGATATCCAGAAATGTAATATCTTGTTTCTTACCAGGAGGGGCATATACATTGAAAAGCAAGATTGCCTTTTTGGATGCTGCATTATGTATTTTTAAGAAAACCTTGATGCATTGCAGGTTGTCTGATTTGGTCTGAACAACTTCCTGGGCCCTCATGTATTCTTCCCTCAATAGAATGGCCAAACCACCTTTTGCGTGGCCCCGGTTGGTGGCTTTAGCTGGGATATCGTAAACATAATAACTTTTCAGAAAAAATGATTCAGTTGCCCAGGTTTCTTGCAGCATCAGGATATCTGGATGATTACTTATGGCTTCCGACATTTTATTATTAGTTTCTCCTGCCATGTTCCACGATATTATTTTTAAACCATTGTTAAACAGATTGTCCTGGGCGTGTGGAAAATTTATTACTATTCAAGGTCTCAGATACCCATGACCACGACTTTATACATTCGCTATATTCCTTTTCTTTTGAGTCTTGATGCCATACTGCCCTTTCACCATTTTCCACCTGTATTTTTAGAATGTCTTTCCCTAAGTGATTAATTCCTGAGTTCGTCACTCCAGTCACGTCAGTGTTTCTTAGACGATTTTTGTATTGAGAATTAGAGATTAATCGTATTTGGTTGTCATACCATGAAGGGATTTTGTTTTCTTTTGGATCCACTCTTTCGATGACGTCGTATCCATGTTTATGTAATGTCTCTTTTTCATTAAGTATGATCCCGGGGAGAACAGATGACCAGAAGGTTACTGTTACTATTTTGTTATTGTCTTGTTTCGGGAAAATTACTAAATCTATTTCATTACTATTCAAGGATTTCAGATGCTTTATGTAGTGAAGGAGGTTGATGACCCTTCCTCTATTAAGTGGAACTGTATCCGTTGGAAAAAGTTCTTCAATTTGTAGTGTTTTGGAATATGGCACTTCCGCTTCATATTGGTATTTTTCTTCATTTTTTCTTTCACATGTGTTTTGGTATACTGTTTTTTCGAAGAGCTTGTGTGGAAGATATTCTTTTGCTGTTGGGTCCAATAGTTGAAATTTTTCTTCATTTTTTCTGTAACTGGTTTCCATTTTTTCAAGAGGTTGAGGCTTTATAGTTTCAACTACTTGTACTTCTTGTGTTTTATTGACAGTTAAAAGTTTTTGGAATTTTAACTTGCGGTTTTTCATTTTATGGATCCGTCTTAAAGGTTTTTTCCTCCTTCTTTTTCCTTCAACTTGTTCGGTTTCCTTTTTTTTGTTGGTTATTTCACCCTTTTCACTTTCTGATGTTTTGTTAAGGCTAGCTTCTTGAGAGTTTTGAACAGTATCATTTTTATGTGTATTTGTTTTTATTGGTTTTGAAAAAATTGGATATTGCCTTTCATTTTGGGGTATTTCCGTAAATAATTTTTTTAAGGAGAATATTGTTGTTTCATGTTGGCTTTCTAACTTCCCCTTTTTTCGTTTTAGTACATCTGATGTCTGAGTACCACAGTCACGTTTTAATGTCTCCTTTTCAGTGTTATGATTACTTGTGTTATTCTTTTGCAGTTCATTGTTATTGGGTATCAGTTGTTTTTTTTCTATTTCAGGGAGTTCTTTTCTTTTCTTCTTTTCCTCTACTAAATGCTTTAATATTCCAATTTGAACATCCAAAGTTTGGTCCGAATTTTCTAATATATTTCCCAAAAAGGAAAGGACCGACTCCAGTATTTCATGTAGCGAAAAGAGGGCTCTTGACATTGGTGTGACAATGTTAGCTGAAATATTGTTTTTTAAATTAAAAGGGTCCATTGATTAATCAAGTGTAAGAGGTTGTTCAGGAGTTTTTAGCAAAGGACTATTAGTTAACTTAAACTTTGATTGATTTTCTGATATCTTTGATTTATTAGCACAAAGTTCTTCTAATTGGCATGAATTTCCGAAGCTTTTTATGGGTGTGGAGGATATTAGATGAATCGCCTCTTGATCCTGGGATTGTAGATTTTGTGAGGAATTAATGGGTTTTTTTGTGTTGTCAGATACCAGATTGCTCAAATTTAGAGTTGGTTCAGCTTTAATTTCAGTGCATATTTTTGCCCCTGTATATATTGATGGATTGGGTGTATTTTCTGTCTCCAATAATTTCTTGTCTGTTTCCTCTTTAGATGTTAGAGCAGAAAAATATTTACTGATAGCCGGGGTCCGTGTTATGCGACCTTGTTTTATTGATTTATCTGTAGTTTTCCGTACCGCATCCTCGGTGCCCATACGTTTCATAAAAATAGTCTGTGGTCGTAGTTTTTTAAGCCCCATTTCCTTTTCGTTTAGTTATGTTGTTACTATCAAGCTACAAGACTATCTTCTATCGGCCCACTCTTAGCGAGCAAAATTTGTATCAGTCATGTTTCTTGTTACAATTTAGCTTTGCGTTTCGAGAGCAGATGTTAGTGGGGTGGCCCGTCCCGTCCTTGTACGTCCTCGGACGGCCACAGACGGCCCGCCCTTTGCCCGGGCTTAGTGCCGCGCTTAGTCCCGCGCGCGTCCCGCGTCGCGGTAAGGCTGATGTTGTTTTTATACGTATCGCCGGTGGGCGTGTCCGTGGGCGTGTCGCCTGGGGGAAGAGGAACCAGCTGATCTGAACAGGGGTTGCTGGTCCTCGCAGTCCCCCGGGTTGGGCGTGTAGTTTCGCCCTGGCCTCTTACCCTATGGACTCCAGCTGGGAGCGTTGAACAGAGCCTGCCGACTGCAGCTCTCGCTCACACCAGCGAGTCCTCGGGGAGGCAGCACCTAAAACACGCAAAGTAAGTTGATCCGTCCTCTCAGAATACCGGCAGCACAGGCAGCAGGAAACAGCCAAAACAGGTGAGTGGCGCCCGAGAAGCGGGTGTCACGAATTTGAAGTCCAAAATCGCCGGTGGGGGTGTCCGTGGGCGTGTCGCCTGGGGGAAGAGGAACCAGCTGATCTGAACAGGGGTTGCTGGTCCTCGCAGTCCCCGGGTTGGGCGTGTAGTTTCGCCCTGGCCTCTTACCCTATGGACTCCAGCTGGGAGCGTTGAACAGAGCCTGCCGACTGCAGCTCTCGCTCACACCAGCGAGTCCTCGGGGAGGCAGCACCTAAAACACGCAATGTAAGTTGATCCGTCCTCTCAGAATACCGGCAGCACAGGCAGCAGGAAACAGCCAAAACAGGTGAGTGGCGCCCGCGAAGCGGGTGCCACGAATTTGAAGTCCAAAATCGCCGGTGGGCGTGTCCGTGGGCGTGTCGCCTGGGGGAAGAGGAACCAGCTGATCTGAACAGGGGTTGCTGGTCCTCGCAGTCCCCCGGGTTGGGCGTGTAGTTTCGCCCTGGCCTCTTACCCTATGAACTCCAGCTGGGAGCGTTGAACAGAGCCTGCCGACTGCAGCTCTCGCTCACACCAGCGAGTCCTCGGGGAGGCAGCACCTAAAACACGCAGAGTAAGTTGATCCGTCCTCTCAGAATACCGGCAGCACAGGCAGCAGGAAACAGCCAAAACAGGTGAGTTGAACCAAAATGACATTAATTTACAGTTCACCTCAGAAATTAGTGCTCAACGGGTTATTTTTTTGGATGCAGAAATATATATAGAGGGCGGTAGGATTGAAACAAAAATGCACAGAAATCCTACTGCGGTTAATTCAGTACTACACGCAAGCAGTCACCACCCAAAACCCTTGGTCCAGAGCATCCCCTATGGGGAAATGCTGCATATAAAGCGCATTTGTAGCACCGAGTGTGAACTGAGAAAAGCCCAACTAGAAAGTAAATCAAAATTTTTGGAACGGGGTTACACTGTTAAATATATTGATGCTGCAATACGGAAGAGTAACTCAATAGACAGAAATAAGCGATTAAAACTCAACCTACCAGAAATAGAACTTAATGTTGAGATGGATATTGCTGTAAAGCAGGTAAAAAATGCAGACCCACCCTCCAAAGAATTTAGAATGATAGTTGGGTACAGCAAGCAAAACAAAGAAATCAGCCACATAATCCAGAGAAACTGGTCATTGGTCAAGAATGATCCAGTTCTGGGTGACAACTTACCTTTCAGACCTTCGATTACAAACAGAAGGGCACCCAACATGAGAGATAGACTGGTGGTAAACAGCCCAACTGAACAGCCAAAAATTAACTGGCATAATCAAAGAAAGAGCTTTTACAAGTGTAAGACTTGTAAAGCTTGTCAGAATGGGGTAAATGCCACCAGTTTTGAAACTGCTTTTGGTAGAGGTGAACAATTGATCACCAAAGCTCTGTAATGCAAATCGGAATATGTTGTGTACATTCTAGAGTGCCCCAGTGGGCTTAGGTACGGGGGAAGTATCAAGCTACAGGGGCATAAGGGAATTTTACAACATATTAGAGCAATCAAGAATCGAGATTCAACTTACCCCGTTGCTCGACATTTTAATGAGTTTCACCAAGCGGATCCAAAGCTTTTAAAATACTATTTAATTGACAGTGTACCTTTTAACAAGAGAGGGGAAAATAGGGAGGGTAGTCTCCGTAAAATGGAAACCAGGTACATTTTAGAACTGGATTCCAGACACCCCAATGGTCTGAATATTACTGAAGACTTATACACATGTCTATAAGCGGGTACTTTGTTTTTTTTCCATATCTGCGATAACTACAGGAATAAATTCAGTGAATTCCTAAGCAAAGAACAACTACCAAGGGATGGGCTAAGTAAAGAAACTAAAAACACGTTAAGTATGTTAAAGACCTCACGATAGATAAATTGATAACGGAATAAGATAAAGGCTTTTATCTTATGTGTTTCATTTTAAATAGTTTTTATACACTTAAAAATGAAAATTCACTTTTAGTATTAGCTTTTCACTATAATAGAGATATACTACTGTTGATAGAGGCTTCTTTCGACAGATAAGCTTTATTACAGAAATAGGAGGCAATTAAAAATTAATAAAACATCATAGTCGGGGAACCTATACAATACCTATGTTATAGTGCAAATTGAAGGTCTACACCAACTAGATATAACAGCCAAGAATAGAAAGAATTCAAATTGTATTCAGCTGTATTATTTTACACAAATTTTAAATAGATTTTATATGGTATATTTAAATCTATTGATAGGAATATATATTTATATAATTCATATTTATTTGTATTTTGTGTCTAGTAAAAATATATTACAATATACTTATATCTGCACTATTTTGCACAGTGAATCAAAGTTTGCACATGCGTGCGCGGTCCGGAACTGACTATACGCCGTTTGGAAACCCCTTGTGGTATCCAGCTCTTCGTAATACAATTTTGAGGTAACTTCGGTACCTTATACCCAGCTCACGCACGTAAATTGGAAGTGTGACCCCAGTAATCATCATTGGCCCGTCACCAGACCTCTTAACCGATACCGTAGAGGCTACGTCTTTATCATACATAACTACCTTCGACAGGCGTTCCACCGGATTGCCCGCGGGGGCACCGGTAGGATTATCCATCAGTCTGCGCCAGTGGCCTTACAGAAACAAATAGGTCGATTATCAACTGGGTGTAGACCTGAACAGCTAGACCCCAGACCACCACCAATTCAATAGTCAGGTAACCTGCCTCTTAAGAAGCTCGGACGGAGGTCCAACCTGACCAGCATTATTGGTGTTTGATCCAGACTACCTGCTGGATCATGGCAAACCCACACCCCCCCCCCCCCCCCCCCCATCATTGTCCTGAAGAAGACACCCAGCCGAGGTCCTAAATATCCCAGGAGCATCAGGGTCGAAACGTCAACGGTTTTCCAATTGTCTGCCTGTACCTCCCTCAGTCCAATTTCATTCCCCCTTTCAATTGTTACGGACAGGCTTATATGATAGCGGAAGTTTTCCCGCTTTTTGTTGTGTAAATATTATAATTGTATAATATAATTGCCATCTTTCTTTCTTTCTGTCTTCTCCAAATCACAAGAGCACCCCCTTTCCTATTCACTGACTATACTCTGATAGTCTTTTGCGCCGTTTATAATCATAATTGTTTTATGAAGATGTAAATAAATATGTAAATCTTGGTACAACAAGAACCCAGAGTGTGGTTATAATCTATTGTTCTTGTGTCAGTTTAAAACTGCTACTTTTGGGTACTGTTTTCTTCACTGCATTCAATGTGCTTATAAGTAATACTTACTCCAATATATCTCCCCCCGTTGTTTGAATCAATGTATGCAGATTTAATTGCATCATTAAGACATAAGTGATACTCATACAGGTTTTTGTTTGAATTAATGTCAAGGACCACTTTTCTTTATATCAAAGTTTGCACATGTACATATGAAAACCTTAGTATTTATATTTGAATGTTTAATACTGTGTAACTATTTATTGCACAATATTGCACGCATATGTCAAAATATAGGTATTTATACCACAATTGGGATTTGGACAAATGATTAGTATAAATCAACTGTCAGGAAAACACAACGTAATAGGTAGCTATGAGGAACATGTTATTTTAATGTACATCTGTGCCCTATGTAGTAAACGAGAAAACAATATGCACTGTCACTTTAACACAGCAACTAAAAGAAAAAAAGTGAAAAAAGTGTTGGTATAAAAGTAGTCAGGTGACTGACTCACGTGTCGTGATCAAGGCACTCCGGTGCCGAAACACATAATGGCTGACATGAACGCGACTGAATAAAGACTATTCTGTGCACCAAATTGGGTCTGTGCTCCATGTTCTTTGGAAAAGAGTTTACAAGAGGCCTGTTGGCTGTGGAGTTCTTGGAATATATATATATATATATATATATAGGCAATGCAGGAAAGCCAAGCAACGCGGTAAACCAGGCGCGGAAAAAGAAAAATCAGAAGAGGTGAAACCGCCGGTAAAGAGACAAGTAAGAAATGCAATGACAGTTATTAACTTAACAGATATGCATTTGAGCCCTGGGGAAATTAACACACTGTCACTGGGTTTGCATACTGCCCACCCAGTAATTTCAATTATGCGCGAACAAGGATTAGAAAATTAAAATTGAGAAAACTTTATCTTCTGAATAAAAACAAAACTCGAAAAACACCCACTAATAGCGGCGCAGGGGGAGCTGACTCGCAGATAATATCAGCGGGGGAATATGAGCTCCACTGTGACCTACAGGAACTATACAGGGAAGGTAGCACGGATGACATCATTGATGCTGATATACCATTGAGAACTAATGCCCCGGGGGCAACGCACTTCAGACCAAAGTCAACGTTTAATCCAGTGCTAGTTCATGATAACAATGATGTTTTTAATGAATAGGTAACGTCAGAAATTAAGAATCTACACAGGGTATCAATGACCAATGACAATAAAAACCAGAAGCAGAATAGTGCCTATGGGAGTCTGATGAAAAAACTACAGAGTGAGAGCAAGGTGATCATCAGACAATCGGACAAAGGGGGCAACATCGTCCTTTGGCCCAGGCACCTTTACATGGAGTAAGCTTTAAAACACCTAACCGATAGACAGTGTCATGGCAGGAGCGATTGGCCAACCGCAAAGTAAGCATGGAATAATTTCAACTCCAAATTACATGCTTGGAAGAGCGAAGGGCTTCTGAGTGGGGATGAGCTCAAGTTCCTGAAAACGAATTACCCGGTGATTCCGGTATTTTACTTGATCCCAAAAGTACTTAAAGATCTGACCAAACCACCGGGGATAGCGGATGTTTGAAAATACTTCCCGGTACATCGACCATTTTCTTCAAGAACATGTAAAAGCGTTGCCCTCATATTAGCATATTAGAGGGACACGGGGGACTTTCTGGAGAAGATCAAAACAGTAGTGTGGCAGGACAACTATTTACTGATCACACTTGATGTGACCGCACTATATACCAGTATTAACCATGGGGACGGGTTGTGGGCAGTGGGACACTTCCTGCGCAGCAGACCGTCTTCTATGTTAGAGCATAATGCAATGATCAGTGAAATGATAGAGGTTTGCCTTACCAATTATTTTCTGTTTCAAAGTCAAATATTCCAGCAGTTGAGAGGAGTGGCGATGTGGGCCTGCTTCTCCCCTAGATACGTGTGCTTGCACATGGGGCTATGGGAGGAGCAGGTCCTAGGGACCGCCTTTGCGGATGTGATGTTAAACAACATAATAACATAGCACAGGTTCATTGACGACATCTTCGTAGTGCGGAGGGGGTCGGAAATTGAGGCAGAGAAAATAATTGCTGATGTAAATGTTAATAATTAGAATTTAAGCCTCACTGGTCAGATTAGCAAAAACATGGTTAATTTTTTGGACGTTGAGGTGTACATTGAGGGAGGCAAGTTGGAGACTAGGTTGCACCGCAAGGAGACAGCTGGCAACACAGTCTTACACGCGTCAAGCCATCACCCAGCCCACCTGATCTGAAGCATCCCCTATGGGGAGATGCTGAGGATCAGGAGAATCCGTAGCACAGAAGAGTCATGTTCCCAAGCTCAAAACAGTAGCAAAGAGAGGTTCCTGGAGAGGGGCTATTCGGTGTCTTTAGTGGAGAAAGCTATGATGAGAGCCAACAAGCATACAGATTAACAGAATCAAGAGGGTGAACCAAGGGAAACCCAAGAGAAGGGAAGTAGCGAAACGGGAGAGCCTAGGCTAATAACAGCATACAGCCGACAATATAGGCAGCTACAGAATATAATCCGTAGAAACTGACCCATCATCAAGGGGGACCCCGTTATTGGTAGATCTCTCGCAGATAAACCGGCAATCATGTACAGCCGTGCGAGGTCTATGAGTGATATGCTGTTGAAGAGTAAGTATGAGCGCAAAATTCGTTCCGCTCGCGGATTTTGCGAATTTTTTGTAAATCCGCGATCCGCAAACTCCCGCGAATTTACCGCGAATTCGCAAATCCACGAGCGGCGGATTCCGGGGGCAAAAGTTGAAGCCTGGCTGGCCTGTCAACTTGTAACTATTTTAGGATGGCGCGGGCAAGCTGCCAGCACCATCCTAAAATAGTTACTAAGTTAGCTTCAACAAGAAGCTCTAATAGATAAAATAAACCAGGTGCTCGCACCTGCTTTATTTTATCTATTAGAGCTTCCTGTTGAAGCTAATTTAGTAAGTATTTTAGGATGGCGCTGGCAGCTTGCCGGCACCATCCTAAATTAGTTACAACATGCCCTTCCTGTGAGCCCAAAAACAATCGTGAGCGTCGTCGAGGCTGGACAGGTGTGCCTTCTTCCCAACTCTACCGTGGAAAATCAGCTGTGATGCTGGATAGAGGCCTTTGCATCCTTGACTTTCACGAGCACAATACCTGTGCTGTTCTTGTGACCAGGGGTTTCTTTCTCTTCATCTGCTGAACTGATCTTTCTCAGACCTTTTATGCACACAAGAAGCATGTGTGAACTCGCATGGTAGCCCTGCCCGTTTGGCCCCGCCCACACACTCGCGGTTTGCACCGTCTTCCCGCCATTCACCCACTATGATGGACAGCTCACTCAAGGGACCCCTGCGCCCGCCGGGGCGATTGCATAGTAACACACACATGGTCGCTCGAACTACCGTAGTTGATGCTCAAATTCAGTGACTCATTCATTAGCCCAAAAACAATCGTGAGCGTCATCGAGGCTGGACAGGTGTGCCTTCTTCCCAACTCTACCGTGGAAAATCAGCTGTGATGCTGGATAGAGGCCTTTGCATCCTTGACTTTCACGAGCACAATACCCGTGCTGTTCTTGTGACCAGGGGTTTCTTTCTCTTCATCTGCTGAACTGATCTTTCTCAGACCTTTTCAAACACACAAGAGGCATGTGCACTCGCATGGAAGCCCCGCCCCAAATCCGCAGATCCGCAAATCCGCAAAATCCGCAGATTTTGCGGATCCACGATCCGCAAATCCGCAAAATCCGCGGATCGTGGATCCGCAAAATCCGCCCATGCTTAGTGAAGAGCAGCCGTGAGGTTGTAAGCAATAACTGGCTGCAGACAAGTAAGGGCTCCATAAAGTGCGCCATATGCAAGGCGTGCAAAATGGGGAAGAATAAAACAACATACATGACCCCATTTAGTGAGTTACCTTTACCCATCACCAAAAAGATCACGTGTAAATCTGAGTTCGTTTTGTATGTGCTGGAGTGTGCGTGTGGCCTGCAATATGTGGGTAGTACCAAGTTGCAGTTTCACAAGTGCATACTCCAGCACATGCGGGCGGTCAGTAACCGTGATGAGGCCTACCCAGTGGCGAGGCATATCAACTCCTGCCACAATGGTGATCTGGGGTGCTTGAGCTATTTTGCCATAGACATGGTCCCACCAATTCGTAGAGGGGGGGACAGGGAGGCACGTCTAAGAGTACTAGAGACCAAGTACATCATCAAGCTTAATTCCAAGACACCGAATGGTTTAAACGCCACTGAAGACTTGCACACGTGCCTTTAAGGGACCCAGCAGAGCTACGCGAGTAGATAAGGTTTGAGAAATAAGAAGCAAGAAACTGAGAAAGGAAGTCATCGTAGCATGAGATTGTCTTTTTAAAACAATAAATATAAATATGTAGGATCTTTAAGATCATTCGCGAGGTGATAGGAAAATCACAATTTTGGTTTTTTTCCCTCCTATTTGTGTTTACTCCGATTAAATTGCATAAGGTTCTACCACGTTATAAGGGCAGTCAGGACGCAGTTATTTTTGATATCGTATGAAGAGAGCCCACTTGGGCAGAATTAAAACTACCACCCACAACCCACATCCTTTGAACACGCATGCACTTATCTCAATGCAAAGTTTGCACATAGAAGCAGATTTGCACAAATAATGAATTGAATATACAATATCAAATAAGTATCCTAAATTTTAGATATATATGAATATTTATTGTTTTTAATGATATTTATTTATTTGCGGATATTTGCACATATTGTGTTTTTGGATACAGAGGAACCCAGGTGAAATAGCATCAAATATGTGGTTTTATGTGGGGGGTGGGATTGGTGGTAACATTTTATGAGGGGCAATAGTTTTTTAAACAACATTGTTTGTGTAAATAATTTATTGGTGTGCTAACCCTCGTAGCTGACGATACTGAAATTAGGCAGCAGTATGTTTTCTATGTCCTCAGGCCCGGTGGTCAGATGAACTGACAATGCACTTTAAAAATCTGGTGATTAGCTAACTAAGTCATGTGATCAAGGGCTCAAGGCCCAAAACGCGCCATGGCGGAGAGAGAAATGCACAAATAAATATTTGGCAAAATTACCTGACTGGGTCCGGCTCGTTTTTTATCCTGACTACAGCGGGGGGTACAGCGAAGTTCCTGGAAAAAAATAATATATATATATATATATATATATATATATATATATATATATATATATATATTCACTGAAAAAACCATAGGTTATAGACCATATATAGTTAGGAATTCGCATTTACAAAACCTTATTTTACTCACACAAAACCATTGAAATTCCATATATAGTTAGTTACACTAACTATATATTGCGCACCCGCAATCCACTGCTGATGATGTCACATATTACATCATTCATGACATGGTCAGTGACATCACTGATGACATCTCAAATGACATCACTGATGACATCACTGATGACAACATCCAGTGACTGTATGTTTCTGTAAAGTTAAAATATGTCTTACATATTGAAGAATGAGTGGATGTATAAGTGTCTGGATGAAGGATTTAGTAGGTGCATGACTGACTGTATGAGTGAGTGATTAAATGTGTCTCACTGAGTGCATGGGTTAGTGACTAAACTGTCTTAATTTGTGCATCATTATGTCTGTTGTTCTGTAAACTGTTGCATGTGTTGATAAGTAGCTATATGAGTAACTATATGGGTTATTGATTGGTTGCCCAAGTATTTGTATGGGAGACTGAGTGTGTGTGTGGGTGGCTGGGAGGTGTATGACTCTGTGCATAGATGTGTGAGCAGTTGATTCACTAGATGTATGGTTTCAAAAGTGCATGTGGAAAAAGCTGTATGGGCGGTTGACTGTGTGCATGAGTGTATTGGTGAGTGAATGGAAATCTCAGTGCTACATGTCAAAGTAAGTACATATGTAAAACACAGTACATGTGAGAGTTGACATATATAAATAACTGTGCATAAGAGCCAGTGAATGTGCGAGTGGCTGTATGGATCATTGTGAACTTGTATCAGGGATTGTATAAGAGAGTAAATATGTGTTAGTATATGTTTGAATAAGTAAAGTTTGTATAACTGTATAGTTGAGGAAATGGAGGTGTGATTGATTCTTTGCATGACTGACTAGGTGTGTGAGTAACTCCATGGATGAGTGACAGTCTGTGAGTGTCTGTTTACACTGATTGTATCTAAGGTTATATTAGAGTCTGAAGAGGTTCATCGTATTATCACATGAATGATATCATCAGTGATGTGATCAGTAATGTCAAATGAGATGTCATCAGTGATGTCATCAGTGATGTCATTTGAGATGTCATCAGTGATGTCATTTGAGATGTCATCAGTGATGTCATCAGTGATGTCACTGACCATGTCATGAATGATGTAATATGTGACATCATCAGCAGTGGATTGCGGGTGCGCGATATATAGTTAGTGCAACTAACTATATATGGAATTTCAATGGTTTTGTGTGAGTAAAATAAGGTTTTGTAAATGCGAATTCCTAACTATATATGGTCTATAACCTATGGTTTTTTCAGTGAATTTTCAAGGTTTTGTAAATGCTAATTCCTAACTATATATGGTCTATAACCTATGGTTTTTTAAGTGAATTTTCAAGGTTTTGTAAATGCTAATTCCTAACTATATATGGTCTATAGCCTATGGTTTTTTCAGTGAATATATATATACATACATATATAAACATATATCATCTGTATATCTTTATAAATACAAACATAAATGCATGCATACATATACTTATATGCATACAGATGCATGTTATTTACATGAAAGTTGAAAAAACACTAATAAAAGCAAAGCTAAAAAGCCACCTCATTACAAAGAGAATGGCTTTAACTTAAACGAGGGCGAGATCTATTGCATTTTCAATGCTTGTTTACTTTCGTTCCATCAAGAAGGCATTCAGATGTGTCACACATTTGCCATAAATTCTGAATGTTAGCACTCTAGTTGCACATTAGATCACTGTAGTAAAGCTACTGCTCACCAGGGACGTCTGTTGCTGGTATTCAAAGTGCATGTTTCAGTCTGCATGCCAGAATTTTTCTAATGAAATAGAAGAGGATTTGAGAAGTCACTCAAAATGATCCCTAATTTTTCTTTCTGAAGCACTAATCATACTTTCTATGGCAAAATTAACCCCCTCATGTTGTTCCTTTTTAAATCGAGTGTTTTCAGACTTACCACTTCATTCCAATCAAGATGGCTTCTGGTGTGCCATACTTTTGTCATAAGTAAGACTGTTAGCGCTCTAGTTGTTCTTTAGAACACTCTGGGACATTCTGTCATTGGGCTATACTTGGGGTACATCTGGGTGATATTTGGGCTACATTTAGGCTCTTTTGTCTCTGGTGGCCATCTTGGGAGACTGTATGTCAGAATTTTTTAATGAAATTGAAGAGGGTTTGAGAAGTCACTCAAAATGTGCCCTAATTTTTCTTTCTGCAGCACTAATCATAATTCATATGGCAAAATATACCCCCTCATGTTGTTCCTTTTTAAATTAAATGTTTTAAGAGTTACCACTTTATTCCAATCAAGATGGCTTCAGGTGTGCCATACCTTTGTAAAAAGTAGGACTGTTAGCGCTCTAGTTGTTCTTTAGAACACTCTGGGACATTCTGTCATTGGGCTATACTTGGGCTACATCTGGGTGATATTTGGGCTACATTTGGGCTCTTTTGTCTCTGGTGGCCATTTTGGGAGACTGCATGTCAGAATTTTTTTATGAAATAGAAGAGGATTTGAAAAGTCACTCAAAATGTGCCCTAATTTTTCTTTCTGCAGCACTAATAATACCTTCTATTGCATAATATACCCCCTCATTTTGTTCCTTTTTAAATTAAATGTTTTAAGAGTTACCACTTTATTCCCATCACGATGGCTCCAGGTGTGCTATACCTTTGTAATAAGTAGGACTGTTAGCGCTCTAGTTGTTCTTTAGAACACTCTGGGACATTCTGTCATTGGGCTATACTTGGGCTACATCTGGGTGATATTTGGGCTACATTTGGGCTCTTTTGTCTCTGGTGGCCATTTTGGGAGACTGCATGTCAGAATGTTTTAATGAAATAGAAAAGGATTTGAGAAGTCACTCAAAATGTGCCCTAATTTTTCATTCTGCAGCACTAATCATACTTTCTATGGCAAAATATACCCCCTCATGTTGTTTCTTTTTAAATTAAATGTTTTAAGAGTTACCACTTTATTCCAATCAAGATGGCTTCAGGTGTGCCATACCTTTGTAATAAGAAGGACTGTTAGCGCTCTAGTTGTTCTTTAGAACACTCTGGGACATTCTGTCATTGGGCTATACTTGGGCTACATCTGGGTGACATTTGGGCTACATTTGGGCTCTTTTGTCTCTGGTGGCCATTTTGAGAGACTGCAAGTCAGAATGTTTTAATGAAATAGAAAAGGATTTGAGAAGTCACTCAAAATGTGCCCTAATTTTTCATTCTGCAGCACTAATCATACTTTCTATGGCAAAATATACCCCCTCATGTTGTTTCTTTTTAAATTAAATGTTTTAAGAGTTACCACTTTATTCCAATCAAGATGGCTTCAGGTGTGCCATACCTTTGTAATAAGTAGGACTGTTAGCGCTCTAGTTGTTCTTTAGAACACTCTAGGAGGCTGCAGTAGAAGACAAAGGAATCAACTGACAGTCTCTGTCCTTGTTGGATGTACATGTTTTACTGAGAATGTCAGACTTCATTTTCACATGACTGAGAAAGATAATGTGAATTTACAGAAAATATGCTTTCAGTTTAGCTTATAGATCCCCTTCCAAACCACTGTGGGAAAATCATGAGATATTAGTTTTCTTTCAAACAGTATTCATGATATCACAGCAGAAGGTTTTTTCACATGGTAAAATCACCTTAGAACCCATCACAATTCCTAAAACGAGTATGGTACCATCAACAAATGATTTATAATGTAACTAAAGTCCTAAAACCCTCTATTAACTACAATGCTTTTTAATGAGGTGCTATCATGTATATTGGTCCCAAGATGGCTGCCAACACTTCTTGGATGAAGTGCTGACAGCCAATCAGATCAGATGTGTGGTTAGGCTCCGCCCAGATATATATCTTTTTTTTAACCTAAATTTCTACAAATCCACTGGAGCACATATATTGAGACCTAGCAAAGGCACATCGGGCTAACAGTCCCTACAATTTTGCCAAGTTTCGTGCAAATCCATTCAGCCGTTCGAGCTAAAAGTGAGGCCAACCGCCCTATGGAAATTAACATGGGAAAAACGTGTTTTGGGACCCCCCTTTTTTCTCGGCCCCCCCTTGATGAACCCCCCCCCCAAATTGTCAGGGGCTGCTCAGAAACAAAATGTTCCATTTTCCTGAAAATTTCAGCCAATTCCGTCCACAAACGCCAAAGTTATTAGACATAGAATTTTCAAAAATCCCATAGAGAAAAAATCCTAACTATATATACCTACTGGCGACCGCCAGTAGGTAATATATATATACATATATATATATACATCGGCAGCAGAAGGTCGATTTGGAATCACCTATTTGTTTCGGCGATCACACACAGAAAGACCAACGAATCCCAAATGATGGCAAAAGGTAATTTATTTCCGAGAGAGGTACAGCAGCGTGGCAGACAACGCGTTTCGGACAGTTGCCCTTGTTCACATCAGCAGTATTTTCCCTAATTCCCTCTTTTTAACTGAATTTGTGTGCACCATGTGACAAATAAAAACAAACAAAATACTTGTAGGTCCGAGTCACAATGAATACATCCGGGGTTATTACTTGCCATTTCCTTCTTATTAGTAAATACATTGTTTACATTTATCTTGGATTGACGACAATTGTTTGATACCTGCATAAATGCATGTTTATATAACGTGTTCTGGATTAGTATCTATAAAGTGCGTTCTGATTGTGCAATTGCGCATGTGCAAAATACAAATAAATACATTGCAGTTCCGAAGACAAACCACCTTAAATATACACATAAATAGAAAAAATTCAATAAATATGTATATAAAAAAAGTTTTCTCTACAAAACAATTCTTTGGTTAAAAAGTAATCATGTGCATACATAAAAACCCTCTATTCAAGTATAAATATTATTTCATAAGATTTCATCATTGTGGCTGTACCATTGTTAAGGTGCAATGCAATAATACTGTGAACCTCACTCTCAAATGTGCAATATAGTGCAAACAGATATTAAAGTGCTATCCAGAACCCAATCTATCATGGTAGTCCAAGCATAGTAATTTCATTTATTTACAAAATACCCAAAAATGGGGACATCTATTTTGGATGGCAACCCCTTCTAAAATGACCAGTATGACCTACATGTAGTGTATATTTAAAGTGTAACTAATATCACGCAGGAGAATCATCGATCCATCACTGCCTCAAATGATTTAAAAAAGAGAACAAAAAAAGATCAATTCTGGGTGTAGGACTGAAACTGATTATATATTCAACAAATAAATGGAAGGCTTAGATTGAAGCAATAAACCGAAATCTGCCCAATGTCAGGAAGGTGCTAGCAAATAAACTGACTACGGAGCCTGTATTGATAGACAAATGATTCTTTTACAGAAAATAATACAGGTCTTCCGTAGTGTTGAGCCCATGAGGTACCTTGAAATCTAGTTCTAATATCATTTTAGATTCCAATTGCCGCAACATCCTATCCCGATCTCCTCCCCTTCTAGGAACTGATGTGAGGACATAGTAGCTTAGACATTGAAGGTTGTTACCGTGTACACTTTTAAAGTGTCTAGCCACTGGGTAGGAGCTGTCAATATTGACGATTGCCCGAATATGCTGCAATATCCTGGCATGCACCGGAAGCCTGGTACTACCCACGTATCTCAGGCCGCAGGTACACGCCAGGACGTAATCAGCATACTCTGTCTTGCAACCGTAGTTACCTTTGATTGGCAATGGTACTGGGCTGAATGGAGTATTGTAATGTTGGGTGTTGACTCCAAAATTGCAGGCCCTGCAACTACTGCACTTGAAAAACCCCAGCCGGGGTGGGAACCAAATTTTCTTTCTGGACAGTTCAGGGCAAGGATTAGAGATGTGTGCACGTAAGGAGGGTCCCCCCCGAAACGTAATATCTGGCAGGTAAGTGTTGAGATAACATTGCGTCAGTTTTCAATATGGGCCAACTTTTGGATAAAATGGACCGAACCTTCCTGTCCTGGCAGCTATATGCAGTGATAAATCTAATGGTAGATTCAGCTGAATCTTCCTTGGTGACTATGTTTGGGGTCACTGGTTTGAACAGAGTTTCTCTAGGTCTTATTTGCATTTTATTTACCGCTCTTTTTAATATTTTTTCTCTATATCCTCGCTCCCTGAATCTGTCTAGTGCTACAGCAGTGCAAACTTTCAGCTCTTCCTCACTGCTACAAAGTCTTTTTAACCGAAGTAGCTCTCCATAAGGGATATTGTCTATAATATGGCGGGGATTGGCACTCGTGGCATGAAGGGTTGTGTTTCCCGACAAGTCCTTTCTATGGAGGGTGGTGGCTAATTGTCCTGCTCTGTGAAAGACCTTGACATCTAAAAAGCCCACAGCTTTCTTACTGATGTTATGCGTGAACCTGAGATTGTCCTCATTTTTGTTGAGTGTCTTAATAAATTCTTTCACCCTCTCTTCACTCCCTCTCCAGATTAAAAACACATCGTCGATAAAACGAACCCACATACCTACATTTGCTGTGAACATCGCATGATGTGTTTCCATGAGGACCCGCTTCTCCCACCATCTAACGTGGCGACACGCGTAGCTGGGTGAGAAGCAGGCCCCCATGGCCACGCCCCTTTTCTGCACGTAGACATCATTACCAAACAAGAAGTAGTTATGATATAAACACCAGCTCACTATATACATATATCAGTAGGTAGTTATAGTTAGGATTGTTTTCCATAGGAAATCTGCAACATTCTATTGGGAATAACTTTGGCGCCGGTGGACGAATCTTTGCAAATTTCTCAAAGAAGATGGCCCGCTCCGCTTCGCTCCTTCCCTGAAAGTTTGGGGGAGATTCGTCAAGCGGGGGCCGAGATAAAGGGGGGGTCCCAAAACGTGTTTTCCCCATGTTAATTTCCATAGGGCGGTTGGACTCACTTTTAGCCCGAACGGCTGAATGGATTTCCACCAGACTTGGCAACATTGTAGGGACTGGTACCCCGATGTGCCTTTGCTATGTCTCAAGATATATGCTCCAGTGGTTTTTACGAAAATTAACTTTGAAAAAATATATATTGGGCTACATTGGGCTATATATGTTAGAGACCAAATGTAGCCCAATGTAGCCCAATGTAGCCCAAAGATGGCCACCAGAGACAAAAAAAACAAATGTAGCCCAAATATCAGCCAGATGTAGCCCAACTATAGCCCAATGACAGAATGTCTCAGAGTGTTCTAAAGAACAACTAGAGCGCTAACAGTCTTACTTATGACAAAAGTATGGCACACCTGAAGTCATCTTGATTGGAATAAAGTGTTAATACTTAAAACATTTATTTTGCAAAGGAACAAAATGAGGTGGTTCATTTTGCCATAGAAATTATGATTAGTGCTGAAGAAAGAAAAATTAGGGCACATTTTGAGTGACTTCTCAAATCCTCTTATATTTCATTAAAAAAAATTCTGATATGCAGTCTCCCAAGATGGCCACCAGAGACAAAAGAGCCCAAATGTAGCCCAAATATCAGCCAGATGTAGCCCAACTATAGCCCAATGACAGAATGTCCCAGAGTGTTCTAAATATCAACTAGAACGCTAACAGTCTTACTTATGACAAAAGTATGGCACACCTGAAGTCATCTTGATTGGAATAAAGTGGTAACACTTAATACATTTAATTTGAAAAGGAACAAAATAAGGGGTTTCATTTTGCCATAGAAAAAAAAAAGTTATATATATATATATATATATATATATATATATATATATATATATATATATATATTACCTACTGGCTATCGCCAGTAGTTATATATAGTTAGGATTTATTCCCTATGGGATTTTAGAAAATTCTATGTCTAATAACTTTGGCGTTTGTGGACGGAATCGGCTGAAATTTTCAGGAAAATTGCACATTTTGTTTCTGAGCAGCGCCTGAAAATTTGGGGGGGTTTCGTCAAGGGGGGGCCGTGAAAAAAGGGGGGTCCCAAAACGCGTTTTTCCCATGTTAATTTCCATAGGGCCTTTGGCCTCACTTTTAGCTCGAACGGCTGAATGGATTTGCACGAAACTTGGCAAAATTGTAGGGACTGTTAGCCCGATGTGCCTTTGCTAGGTCTCAATATATGTGCTCCAGTAGTTTTTGAGAAATTAACGTTCAAAACAAGATATATATCTGTAACAGCGCTCCGGGCTGCGCTCCGGTCCGCTTACTTTTCGCGAAACGGAACTTTGCGTGCAGAAAGCTGATTGGCTCTCCGGTGTCTGTCAACATTCTAAACAGTCCGGAGTGGCCGCCATCTTATCTCTCGGTAGGATCGAGAGAGAAGAAGAGGTGAAAAACGAAGGGGGAATTTAATGAAAGGGGACAAGGTATACCCCTCTTGACCCCCTAGGAATGTTGTTGGGGTTATTAAAGGGTCCCGTGGGGAAAATAAAAAAAAAATGATTTTTCACGGTAGAAGCGCTTCACGGGCCGCGAACTGGGCCGCAAACTGGTAGCGAAACGTGAATTCGCCATTTTGTGCTTCGTTTTAATTAAATTACTAGGTATAAGGGGGTGCGGGAGACGTATCCTAATCCCTTATGTTTCCTGAGGGTGGCTGAGGAGGCTCATATATGTTGATACATCTCTTCCAGCGGCTGTGCGTGAGCTTTTTTTTTTTTTTGCTGCGTGACGTCTGTTAACGTTCGATTCGAAGGAAATCAGGAAGTGTTGACCGCCAATTTGTCACTGCGATAAAATATTTTGTTATAAATGAATCCTTATTGATAAACATTGTCTGCGCCATCTTGCCTTTTTGTCCAATGCCACAATTTTGTCGTGCACGGCAGCCATTTTAGATGCCTTGACCAGGCCCACTCTCTGCACGCCGCCGATACTCAGCACGGCTCCCCACCCTCGCAAGCATCTCCCCCACGCACTGGTCACCCCCGCTCTCTCTCTCATGCATGGGCCATATACTTCCCCCCATCTGCGCTGCTCTTCTCTGAGAATCACACCCTGTGCCCGCCCGACACCTCCCTTTCACCCTATTCACTACCGCACCCTCTGACACTCCTCTTCCTCTGTGTCCGATTGTCCAGGCCGGACCCAGGCTATCACCTAGCCCTGCGGATGTAGTTTATGGCCCCAGCTGTAGAGAATCCAGACATGCCAACCCTCCCGATTCAGGCGTGAGACTACTGATTTCAGTGCTAGTCTTTCGCCTCCCGATTCCTGCAAGGAAAAACCCGGGGGCATATTACCAACAACTAGCGATAATTTTTGTCTCTAACTTGTTTAGAGACAAAAATTATCGCCGCACATCGGCGAATTTTATCGCACATAAACCTTGCTATTAGCAAGGTTTATCGCAAATGCGATAAAAAACGGCCGCAATGCATGAATATCGCTGAAAAGTCAGCGATATTCATGCATTATCCAGCAAATGCTCTTAGCCATGTTATCCACCTTCCATTGGATAACATGGCTAAAAACTGCTCTGTGCGTGAGCATTTTTTTTTTTTTGCTGCGTGACGTTTGTTAACGTTCGATTCGATGGAAATCAGGAAGTGTTGACCACCATTTTGTCACTGCGAGTAAATATTTTGTTATAAATGAATCCTTATTGATAAACATTGTCTGCTCCATCTTGCCTTTTTGTCCAATGCCACAATTTTGTCGTGCACGGCAGCCATTTTAGATGCCTTGACCAGGCCCACTCTCTGCACGCCGTCGATTCTCAGCACGGCTCCCCACCCTCGCAAGCATCTCCCCCACGCACTGGTCACCCCCGCTCTCTCTCTCATGCATGGGCCATATACTTCCCCCCATCTGCGCTGCTCTTCTCTGAGAATCACACCCTGTGCCCGCCCGACACCTCCCTTTCACCCTATTCACTACCGCACCCTCTGACACTCCTCTTCCTCTGTGTCCGATTGTCCAGGCCGGACCCAGGCTATCACCTAGCCCTGCGGATGTAGTTTATGGCCCCAGCTGTAGAGAATCCAGATATACCAATCCTCCCGATTCAGGCGTGAGACTACTGATTTCAGTGCTAGTCTTCCGCCTCCCGATTCCTGCAAGGAAAAACCCGGGGGCATATTACCAACAACTAGCGATAATTTTTGTCTCTAACTTGTTTAGAGACAAAAATTATCGCCGCACATTGGCGAATTTTATCGCACGTAAACCTTGCTATTAGCAAGGTTTATCGCAAATGCGATAAAAAACGGCCGCAATGCATGAATATCGCTGAAAAGTCAGCGATATTCATGCATTATCCAGCAAATGCTCTTAGCCATGTTATCCACCTCCCATTGGATAACATGGCTAAAAACTGCTCAGGGCAGGTGTTAGCTTTTGGAGATATTCGCGCTTAGCGCGAATATCTCCAAAAGTTGGTAATAGGAGATAGCGATGGTTAGGGACTGTTTCCAGTCGCTAAAATTTTGGCACGCCCACTTTGCATGTCATTAGTGATAAATATCACTGACATGCAAAGCGGGGCCCAAGATGGTCGCTATCTCCTTTTAGCTGTCACTAACTGGTGTTAGCGACAGCTTGGTAATAGGGAGATCATTTTATCTCTTTTTTTTTGGCTTTTAAAGCCAAAAAAGCAGAAATAAACCCCCTTGATAATATGCCCCACGATTTCTCGGGGGTTTCAGCTGACAGGGCTTGGTATTGTGTTACGTGCTAATTCTTCCAGGAAACGTCAGAGGGTCGATGCAGGGGTTCTAGAAGGGGTGATAAACCATTTAAGCCTCATGAACAAGCGCATGGTCTTTTAAAGATTTGTGAAGTACTCGGGGCGGCGGTGTGTGTGTGACCTCTTTCAGGAGCAGGCGGGGGGGGCACTGCTAGCAACTTGCCAGGTCAGGTAGTGTTCAACACGTGCATCACCCTTTCTATGCCTGCTATTGCGCTCCATGCTTCGGAAAGGTAAGAAAAAGAACGTGCATTTGAGTTTGAAATGTCCGATCCTGTAGCAGTACACTTGCAAAGCCCACACATGACAATAACCCGATTCAAGGCCCCATTCACCCGATTTTTTAAAAATATATAGCACTCCAACAAAGTTGGATTTTAAAACTTTAGTAACTTTTAAATATAACGAACGCAACAAAAACTGTAAATATATTTAAACATTTTTTGAAATTAACCAGAACTATAACGATAACAACAACAACAACAATAATATAACTTTTATGCCTAAATTACGCAAACATTTAGCTAATCTGCTAAAGGGGGGAGTCGCCATTTCTTTACAATAATCAATAATGAAAAATCAACATCAATAGGGTTGTCCGTTTTCTCGATGCAGCACTATAGTGCAACATACACAGCACCTGGGGTGTCAAGAGTGAACAGGTCCTAGCTGCTTAACCAATGACTGACAAATGCTATATTAAACACTTATTATGTATAATACTTGCATTCACAATAGTTTTACTTTACAAACCAGAACAAAAGATGTCCCCTGTAAGTAAACCCATATTAGCTGTTTCAGTTATTGAACATCCTAAGGTTTTATGACATGGGGAACAGTGGTGATATCCTGGGCGGGTGATGGAACTGGGATTGTTAATGGAAAAACATCTACAAAGAAAACTATTGGTGAATTATACTTCTCCGGAAACTATAACGATAACAACAACAATAATATAACTTTATTAACTTTTAAATATAACGAACGCAACAAAAACTGTAAATATATTTAAACATTTTTTGAAATTAACCAGAACTATAACGATAACAACAACAACAACAATAATATAACTTTTATGCCCAAATTACGCAAAGATTTAGCTAATCTGCTAAAGGGGGGAGTAGCCATTTCTTTTGATAATTTATTTATCCATCCATAGCCTCTCTAATCTCCATTACAATATGTTTCTTGCTGTTGCTAGCTGATGAAAAAACTAAAGTGATAACTTCCTCATCCTTATTTTGTCTTTCTTTGTTCCTTAAGATGTTATCTGTGTCAACCTCTTCCGAGAATGCTGATGCGTTAGGGATTTCCTTGTGTTTCTTATTAGCATTGGTGTCTGCACACTTCTTTGTCAATTCTGTGAACATGATAACTGCTTCATAAACAGACGATATCTTTGTTTAGTCATTAGTGTTAAGTGTGTCTGAAACTACAGTGCCCTTCTGTTTTTCTTTCTTCAGGCTCTACAGAGTTTTGTGTGTTGTTCTTTTGAGCGACAATTATTCCAGAGGTTTCAGGTTTACTTGTTTTGTCCTGCAGTGAGTTAACAGCTTTAGAGACTTCATGTTTATTTGCTATGTCCTGCTGTCCGTCAACTGCTTCAGAGACATCAGCCTCATTTGTTATGTTTGACTAGATCCTGGACCTGCCCGGCCGCGCCCAAAATGGAGCCGGTGTAAATGGGACTCGTAACTGCTTGTTGTGTACTGGTTGCCCAACCTTGATATCACGAGATACATATGCAGTTTTGAAGCACATGGCGGAGGCTCGTCTGCTGTAGTGGGGCGCCCCTTTATTGTTTCAGTCGCCATTCCGCTCGCTTTTGCTACACTGTGCCTTTTCCGCCATTCAGCTGTTTACCGCCCGCTCTTACGGCTACAGCGTCTCGCTCACCATGTAGTTGAGTTGCTCCCACTCTTGCGGTGCAGCGATAGGCGGCTGCCACAGGACTCTTAAAATGGCGGCCGGCTCTTCGGATTTGGGCCTGGTCCAGTAAAATGGCCCTGGGACACCTTGGAACTCGGACGCTTGTCTGCCAGGGCTTGGGTTCCATTCTCGAAAGCGTCCCCTCAGCCTTGAAGATTGAACAAAAGTCTTGGGGGCCGTCGACTCCCGCAGGCTTCCGGTGGGGAGCGGCTGCCATGATTGCTTGCGGAATGGCCACGACGGAGCTACGAGATGGTGGTGCTCTCATGGTGACGCCAGCTTCAGTCTGAAACATCCAGAAACAAGGTGGGGCTTTCATCGTTTGGGAAAAAAAATGTTTTAATCCAATGAAAAGTGTTATTTTTAGGTCACATGACCTAGTCTTACATCATTAGGAAAACAAAAGTAAAATGAACCAATGAAAAGTTTTATTAACAAGTCACATGACCTGTTATGCTTACGTTACGCGCTGCGCGGCGAGCTCTGGATCGTTTCCGGGAAGCTGCGCCTTGCGCACCGGAGCACTTCCGGGTGGCATAACGCGTCGCGTCATATGACGCATTACGCGACAATGCAGGTCCAGAATATAGTCAAAATGTCTCCACCAACCAGCGGTCGGAATACAACCGCTTTCAGCAGTCCAAAAAGTTCGGTTAAATCTTAAGAGCGGGAGCAACTCAACTACATGGTGAGCGAGACGCTGTAGTCGGAAGAGCGGGCGGTAAACAGCTGAATGGCGGAAGAGGCACAGAGTACCAAAAGCGGGCGGAATGGCAACTAAAACGGTAAAGGGGCGCCCCACGACAGCGTGTCTTCAGGTCAAACGGATTGTGGGACAAGGTCCAGAATGGAAGAGTCATCAAAAGGGAAAAAATTCCGCCGGACCCCGGGAGCCGGCCGCCTATGCCGGGGGCGATCTCAGGCCACACCAGGGCAACACGACTTGGGGAGGGGGCAGGAGCCAAGCGCCCCCTCTCAGTCCGCGCCATCTCACCGCCCCTCGGGGGCCTCCGTCAAGCGGTTTAGGGAGGCACCGTATCACATTGTTTTCCAATGCAGTCAGGTCCACAAACGGACCCCACTTACTTTGAATAGTGAAGCTGCAGCAGGTGCAAATAAGGTTTAAACAGTGTTACAAGCGCTGCTTAGAACTCTGAAGTATGGCACTCAACATCCAGGACTTATGCCATTTGTGTAAGGCAGTGACATCGAAGCAACTCAGGAACAAAAAGCATGAACGAACATTCACGTATGAAAATCTTATTTGGGGAAGGGGTAGAATCCAAACGCCCCCTCCCAGTTCGCGCCACTACACCGTATGTGGAAAATCTGAAGCCATCGTTCTACAAACTCTCAACGCTTGCTATCAGTGCATGAGTTTCATGCTCGATCGATTGAGCTAGCCGGATCGGGCAATAAAAAGTATAAAATAGTTATGTAAATAGTTATTTAATAAAATGTTTTACCCTGTTTCTTTGCTGGTGTGTTGTCTATATTTATAATATTTGCATAGGGTTTGTCGTTATTTTGGGCGGGGTGGGTGGCGGAGTCGAGCTGTCTTGCAGCCCTCATGGTGTGGAGCTCAGTTCATTTCACTATTTTCGTATTTCTCATGAAGGGTTGTTCCTAATGTTTGTATTTTACCGAGGTCAAAAAGAGATCGAATTAGTGGTCTACTGATTTTGCTCGAATACTTTTATTTTTTTACACGATTTTTCACTATCTGCAAAGACTAAACAGAGTATTGCGACTTTGTGCTTGTTTGTAAATAGAGAATGATCCAAAGAGAACCAATTCTAAAACAGTAAATGCTTGGATAACAATCAATCAAATGGAGAGACAAGCAGGTACGACGGATTACAACGGGGGTAAAGGTCTGCGTTAACTACCGTTCACTATCTGCAAAGAGAGAGTACTACTAAGAGAAAAGAGGGGAGGGGGGGGCAGCGTTCAAAGCACATCAGCGTGCATAAACACGAAAACGTTTTTACCTATCACGTACTTGACATTTGACAGCTTTTGATATTTGCTATTAAAAAACCATTGAAATTCACAGAAAAAACCATAGGTTATAGTCGATATATAGTTAGGAATTTGCATTTACAAAACCTTGAAAATTCAATGAAAAAACCATTGGTTTTAGGCCATATATAGTTAGGGATTTGCATTTACAAAACCTTATTTTACTCGCATAAAACCATTGAAATTCCATATATAGTTAGATGCGCTAACTATATATCGCGCACCCGCAATCCACTGCTGATGATGTCACATATTACATCATTCATGACATGGTCAGTGACATCACTGATGACATCACTGATGACAACTCAAATTACATCACTGACAACATCACAGATGACATCATTCATGTGTTAATACGATGAACCTCTACAGACTCTGATATAACCTTAGATACACTCAGTGAAAACAGACACTCACAGATTGTCACTCATCCATGGAGTTACTCATACACCTAGACAGTCATGCAAAGAATCAATCACACCTCCAATTCCTCAACTATACAGTTATACACACCTTACTTATTGAAACATATTCTAACACATATTTACTCTCTTATACAATCACTGATACAAGTTTTCAATGATCCATGCAGCCACTCACACATTCACTGGCTCTTAAACACAGTAATTTATATATGTCAACTCTCGCATGTACTGTGTTTTACATATGTACTTACTTTGACATGTAGCATTGAGATATCCAATCACTCACCAATACACTCATGCACACAGTCAACCACCCATACAGCTGTTTCCACATGCAGTTTTGAACCCATAAATCTAGTGAATCAGCTGTTCACACATCTATGCACAGAGTCACACACCTCCCAGCCACTCACAAACATACTCAGTCTCCCATACAAATACTTGGGCAACTAATCAATAACCCATATAGTTACTCATATAGCTACTGATCAACACATGCAGCAGTTTACAGAACAACAGATATAATGATGCACAAATTAATACAGTTTAATCACTAACCCATGCACTCAGTGAGACACATTTAATCACTCCCTCATACAATCAGTCATGCACCTACTAAATCCTTCATCCAGACATTTATACATCCACTCATTCTTCAATATGTAAGACATATTTTAACTTTACAGAAACATACAGTCACTGGATGTTGTCATCAGTGATGTCATCAGTGATGTCACTGACCATGTCATGAATGATGTAATATGTGACATCATCAGCAGTGGATTGCGGGTGCGCGATATATAGTTAGCGCATCTAACTATATATGGAATTTCAATGGTTTTATGCGAGTAAAATAAGGTTTTGTAAATGCAAATCCCTAACTATATATGGCCTAAAACCAATGGTTTTTTCATTGAATTTTCAAGGTTTTGTAAATGCAAATTCCTAACTATATATCGACTATAACCTATGGTTTTTCTGTGAATATATATATATATATATATATATATATATATATATATATATATATATATAAACTGAAAAAACCATAGGTTTCACACCAGTTGTAGTTAGGAATTATCATTTAAAAAACCTATTAAATTCACTGAAAAAACCATAGGTTTCACACCAGTTATAGTTAGGTGGAAATTTTACTCGCATAAAACCATTGAAATTCCCACGTTATAGTTAGTTGGACTCACTATAACTTGTGCGTGCAATGCACTGCTGATGACGTCACATATCACATCACTCATGACTTGGTCAGTGACATCACTCATGACATCACTGATGACATCTCAAATGACATCACTGATGACATCATCCAGTGAATGTGTATCTTTCTGAAAAATAAATATTTTTTATATATGTATATCTAAAGGTTGATGGAAGAATAAATGGGTAAATAAATGTCTAAATAGATGTTCTTTTGTGTAAAATTGATTGGTTAACCCCTTCGAAGCTAATGACGAGCTGGGCTCGTCATGGCGCTTACCTGCCGTGCGCAGATGACAAGGCCAGCTCATCATGAAATAAAGTAAAACAGCAATTCCCAGCGCAGGACGGGAAAACGCCTAGCAGCCATGTGGTTAACTGACTTATTAAATGTATCTTAATGAATACATATATTAGCGAGTAATGTTTAAATATTTAAATATCTGTATCATTGTCTCACTTTGTGTATAAGTGGCTGCATGGGTTGGTGAGTAGCTACATAAGTGTGTATATGGGTTATTAGTTGTTTTTTTGAGTATCAGTATCAGTGTCTGTATGGTTCGGTGGGGGATATTATTTAGAGCACAGATGCATGAATGAGTGACTCACTATTTGTATGTATTTTGAAGACAGCATGTGTGCAAGACTGCATGGGTGGATGATTTTGTGTATGGGTGGGTTAGTGAGTATGTCTTTTTATAATTGATTGTTTAAGAGAATAAATATGTTTCCGTTTCAGTAGAAGTATGTGTAGTGGTGTGTTTATAGCAGTATAATCAAGTAAATGGTTTTTTGATAGTTTATTTGCATGTGTGAATTTGTGTGTGAGTAACTATATGGATGAGTATTAGTGTGTAACAGGATGTATAGGTGTATGAGTACATATGATGAGTAAGTACATGCATGAGTGACTATATAGACCTGTTGGTGAATGAGTGGATGTGTATGTAGATGTTGGAATTACCTAATAAGTTGTTGTAATTGGTATTGGTTTCTCCTTTTTTAAGAAAATGTTAGTTTCTATTTTTGAATGTGTGTGTCAAAGGTTATTTTATGCTGATAGGAGGTCTGCCACTTTGTCACAAGGATGTTGTCATCAGTGATGTCATTTGAGATGTCATCAGTGATGTCATGAGTGATGTCACTGACCATGTCATGAGTGATGTAATATGTGACGTCATCAGCAGTGCATTGCACGCGCAAGTTATAGTGAGTCCAACTAACTATAACGTGGGAATTTCAATGGTTTTATGCGAGTAAAATTTCCACCTAACTATAACTGGTGTGAAACCTATGGTTTTTTCAGTGAATATATATATATATATATATATATATATATATATATATATATATATATATATATATATATATCACAGAAAAAACATAGGTTTCAGGGACGTTATAGTTAGTTGGACATTTCACTCATACAAAACCATAGAAATTCGCCTGTTATAGTTAGTTCAGCTAATTATAACTCGCGCCCCCGCAATGCACTGCTGATGAAGTCACAAATTACGTCATCACTGATGACATCACTGACGACATCTCAAATGACATCACTGATGACATCATCCAGTGATTGTGTGTTTCTCTAAAGTTTAAATATGTTTTATATATATGCCAAGGTGTATTGAAGTAGCTAAATGAGTGTCTATATGGGTTATTGATTAGTTGCCTGAGTATTTGTATGGGAGACTGAGGGTGTGTGTGGGTGGGTGGGAAGTGTGTGACTCTGTGCATAGATGTGTGAGTGATTGATTCACTGGAGGTATGAGTTCAAGAGTGCACACAATAATAAAATTGCCGCCTCCTAGCAGACCTGAGTACGCTTCTTCTTCGTTGCTGGAGATGGATTGGGTTTTCATTTAAATAAAGGGTTAGCAGTCTAAATGCTGGCCACGTGACACCAGTTATTTGTGGCCCTTTCTTGAGACCGCAGAATGTTGTAGGAGTACGGAAGTACTAGAGGAAGAGCCCCCAGTGAGTGTGCCAGGAATTGGAACAGGGATGATAGCAGCGCAGAGAATTGGATCCCGTAGTGAGGCGGTTTTGCTGACTGCCAGCACGGGGTTCGTAATTCCCACACTCTAGAAATGCCTTGCCTTAAAGACTGGTGCCTCCTAGGGACTGGGCACCGCGGACGCCGACGTTGAAGCGGTGAGGCTTGCTCGGCATATTCATTGTTTGTTCAGTGGCCTCTCTCGACCCTGAGACTATGCCTGGTTTGAATTGACATTGTTGCTGCCTGTCACTATTTACAACAAGACTGTCAAAATTAGGAGACTGCACTGAAGGGTCCCTACCAGTGATGTTTTGAGTTGCTCTCCTGCTTAAATTGACCCCACGCCTTAAACCCTCAGACGGGACCCATGCCTGTGAACATTTTGTCAAGGGCAGTCATGGTGCATGATGGGATCAGTAGTCCTTTTGAAGACAGGAAAACGCACAGAGGGCCGGCATTTATGTCTGACAATTACACACTATGGGCCTCATTAGGATCGCGGACGGACTTGCGTCCGTCCGCGACCCCAGAGGATGAGGGAACGTCCACATGGGCTGCGGCGTTCCCTTATGTGCGATTAGGATGTGACCGCCACCCTGGCGGTCACATCCTGGATATTTAACATTGCGGCGGGTGCTGCTTCAAGCAGCACCCGCCGCAATGTTAAAAGTGCATGTTTAACATTTACATGCACAAAGCGGCAGGCACCGCGCAGAGCCTGCCGCTTTGTGCAAGTAAATGCTGGGGGGTACCATAGGTACCCCCCATGTGCACCCCCCACCCGCCAACACCCTGGGGGCCCGCAACGGGCCCCCAAAATCAAAAGTACACATGCTTTTCCACGGCGGAAAAACCGCCGCGGAAAAGCATGTTTACAAATGCTTCCTAATTTGGCTGGCGGTGTCTGATAGACACTGCCAGCCAAATGAGAGCTTTTCCGCCGCGGTTGTAATCTGACCGCGGCGGAAAAGCAGCAGACAGTAACCAAGACCCACCAGCCATCGTAATGCGGTGGTGGGTCTTTGGTGAGTCCGCAGAGGATTTTCCGCCTCCTCCGAGCCGGAGGTGGCTTCCCCCGGCCCGGAGGAGGCGGAAAATCCTCCATCATAATGAGGCCCAAAGTGTTTATATGTTCCGGGTGCTTACAGAATATCACCATGTTTTACAGTTAATTATACTGGCACATGAATTTTTTTATATGAGCACGGTGATCACAGTTAGATTTGTTTTACTGCTGCTTACGCTGGTAAAAGAATTATAGATATTAGCACAAGGGGCACAAGCTGAGTTGGTTTTCGCAGAGGAGGTTAAAGGGCAATTGCCGGTGTGGCAGCCCGCGCATTATCTTAACAGCTCATATGAATACAAGACTCATTTGAATAGTTTTTCGATTACAGGCATCATAGTTTAAAAAGATATTTTAAAAGATTTTTATTTTAGTTCAACATATAATGGCTACAGAGTTAGGAGATTGGCAGCATCATTTTTATGCATAGCATTTTCCTCACATTACTGCAGATTTTCACGTTTACATTTATATATTTTTTGCCTGCTTTGCTCATATGTTCACACGGCAAATGCGACGTTTCAGGTTGGTAGGCTATACATTAAGTCATGTTTTGTATTTGAGGGGAAATACTACCATAATAATATTACATTATGTAATGTTTTCCGTTATCGGCCTCACGTCTTAGCAACTTATGTAATGAGCATTGTTACATCGTACATGCTTTATACCATCACATTGCATCATAGTATGTCTTTTGTGTTTATGCATGCTGCAGTAGGAGGGACTATATATAATATTAAGTTTTGGCACCAGTCAGATTTAAAAAGGTTTCTGCGAAGCGGAAATACGTCTCTTGTGTTTCATGGTGTATTGGAGGTACAAGCTTGGATGCATATGTATTGGAGGTACAAGCTTGGATGCATAGCAACTGCCTAAAGCTGAATGCGGAGAAAACGGAGGTTATGACCTTTGGCAACATCTCTCCTGAATGGTCCCCAATTTGGTGGCCTACTCAGATGGGTCCGCCTCCGGTCCCAGTTGCAAAGGTCAGGAATCTTGGAGTGATCTTTGATAAACACCTGTCCTTCAAACATCATGTAAATAAGGTTGTTTCAGGTGCCTTTTTCACGTTGAAAAAGATAAAAAAGCTGCTACCGTACTTGCCAGCATCAGCTGGAAAAACACTGATTACCACCTTGGTGTTTTCCAAGCTTGATTACGGAAATGCCCTCTTTTTGAACACGCACAAATATATTCTGAACAAGCTTCAATCCGTTCAAAATATGGCAGCCAGAGTCCTCCTCAACATTCCAAGGCGCCAGTCCACTTCGGCAGCTATACGCCATCTTCATTGGCTAAGAGTGGAGAGCAGGATTAAATTTAAGGCATTATGTATTGCCTATAAGGCCGTACATCACACCGGCCCGAAATTTCTAAGAGAGGCATTTCAGCCATACACCCCTATAAGGAACCTAAGATCAGCAGCCAGTTGTCTACTAGCTGTTCCCCGAACAAGAACCGCCACCTGGGGAGACAGGCGCTTCTTGGTAGCAACTCCCAGATTGTGGAACTCTCTACCCTCACATATCAAAACGGCTCCTACTCTCATCTGTTTTCGTAGGGCATTGAAGACTAGCCTCTTCAACCAATAGGTTTGTGCTTACCACTGTATCTTAAAGTATCATACTGCGCCTAGACACCCTTGGGTAGTAGCTGCGCATTAAAAATTCCATAAATAAATAAATAAATAAATAAATAAATGGTCGAGGCAGACTCACAATAATAAAATTGCCGTATCCTGGCAGACCTGAGTACGTGCCTTCTTCGTTACTGCAGATGGATTTGGTTTTCATAAATATATATATATATATATATTCTCCCCAGCTATGCATGTTTACATGTAGGCTGGTGGGAGGAGAATGTCTGCAGATCTAAGCACAGGGCACTTTATGATTTACATGTGATGCATATGTGGCGTTACATAGATGACGTGTTCATTGTCTGGAAGGGAAGCGAGGAGGAGGCTAGGGGGTTTGTTGAGCTCATTAATGTCAACGAGCTCAATCTTACATTTACTTCCCATGTTGGGAATTGCCATTAAGGACAGAGAGCCCTACCGCTTTGCAGACGCCTCATCTTTTGGGGAGGAGAACACCGTGTCCCTGCACATCCTGCCCGCCTCCTGCCGCTCGCTGTCCAAGCTGAGCCGCCGAGTGGAGCGCGGGTCAGGGGACTACAAGCCCCATCAGCCCAAGCGGGCTGCAACGCTACAAGCCGCGCCAGGAGGCGCTTAAAGCCGAGGTCAGCCCTGACAAACAGCGGAATTGCCATTAAGGACAGAGAGCCCTACCGCTTTGCAGACGCCTCATCTTTTGGGGAGGAGAACACCGTGTCCCTGCACATCCTGCCCGCCTCCCGCCGCTCGCTGTCCAAGCTGAGCCGCCGAGTGGAGCGCGGGTCAGGGGACTACAAGCCCCATCAGCCCAAGCGGGCTGCAACGCTACAAGCCGCGCCAGGAGGCGCTTAAAGCCGAGGTCAGCCCTGACAAACAGCGGAATTGCCATTAAGGACAGAGAGCCCTACCGCTTTGCAGACGCCTCATCTTTTGGGGAGGAGAACACCGTGTCCCTGCACATCCTGCCCGCCTCCCGCCGCTCGCTGTCCAAGCTGAGCCGCCGAGTGGAGCGCGGGTCAGGGGACTACAAGCCCCATCAGCCCAAGCGGGCTGCAACGCTACAAGCCGCGCCAGGAGGCGCTTAAAGCCGAGGTCAGCCCCGCCTCGCAGGACGCCGGGCGAAGCCCGGGCCAAGGGCGGGCCCGTTTCAGCCCGTTCCAGACAGATCCAGGCAGGGCTGGGCCCCCTCCCCTTGGTCCGGTCCGTACCCGCTTGACGATCCTCTCTTCAGTTAAAGGTACTCTTTGGTTCTGTGATTGTGATTCTTTTGGACCACTGCCTCTGTGCCTGCATATCCACACTATGTCAGTAACAAGGGGATCCAGAAGTAAGACTGCACTTAGAACTGCACAGTTTATAGGTCCTATCGACAAATTTATCTCCACTACTACTGAGGCTATCAATTTAAACATTTCCCTTTTAGAGCGCAGGGTTTCCCAGGACCTTGCGTTTGCTAGGAGATCCTCCCTGGGTCTCATAGCTACAGCTTTAACCCCAGCCCCAGCAGTTACATCTATTCCCAGCCTTTCTCAACCTGGAAATGTTATAGCACAATTACATTCCATTCCCAATGCCGTAGATTTATCGGCCACAAACTTGTCATTGGGTCTGGACTCTATTGAGAACCTTGAGATCACCCCGGATTTAGAGCGGATTGTAGTTGACGACCAGTCTCAAGGTATTCATTCTATGGGGGTGAGAGAAGGCGCCATTCCTAAGCAGTCAATACCTACAAACAAAGGGAATAAGGCCAACCAACATCCTAAAAACAAGAAAAAGAAAGGGACTACTACAGCACCAGCCATGAATATACCTACCGGTACTAACCCTACAACATCTGCTTTGCTTAATTCACATAGTACTTCTAATGGTATTGTCCAGGGGGTGCACCTGGTCCGTCTGACTTTGATAATATCCAGTTGTTTGAAAGACTCAGGGACTTATTTAAACAACAACTCCTGCCCCTGGAACGGAGTATCATGGCCATTGAGAAACAGCTTGCTATACTTATTGATAAATCTCCCAACCATCCAAGGGCAGGAGCAGCTAAATCTGGGGGGGTTACACCTGCGGTTTCAGCTGTGGTGTCCTGTCCGGGGGTCCCTTCAGCTAAGACTAACATAGATAAACCACCTGTTAATACAGTTATGTTTAATACCAAATCTATAATAAAGGATCCTACAATTCTAACATTGTCTAATTCTAACACCTGCACTAATTGTTCCAAATCTAAGCCGAAAGATAAATCAATACCCCAGACACCGTCATCTAGTCAGCAAATTCTTGCTGTCCAGACCCCACAAGTTACTTCCAATGATGCTAATCGTACCCTTACTAATGAGCCTTTACAGCAATCTACCAGCAATAAAAAGGCCCCCAAAGCTAATTCCCATGCAGACAAAAAGAGGCCTAGACCCGAACGCCCTTTTCAATTGGCCCCAGAGGTATCTCCATTTACGGCAATTTTAACAGGAGTACCGGAACTTCCAGAGGGAACTGATGAACCCCACTGGCCCCTCCGGAATAAAATTCTGCAATGGCTTTGCATCCATAGGCCTTTGAAGCCCCCATTCACCTGTAGAATATCCTCGGTACGTAGGGTTTCTTGGGTGGGTAAGATCCCCAAGAGCATTCAAGGGGATTGTGTCATCATTACATGCGAGGATGCCTCTACTGTGAACCACATATGTTCATGGCCTGATCTAGAGAAGAAGGGAGGAATCGATACCCATCGACTCTCCTTTTTCTACCCCCCTACTTCTAATTACCACTACCCAATTCCACCGCCAAATTGGGCTTTGAACCAAGAACACCAATGGGACTATGGCGACCCATGGCAAATTCAACAGTTTAGAGGTAGGGATTGGGTACCTCGTCCCTGGTATCCCAACAACAACCGTTTTGCAGACGGCGGGTGGCAGGGCATCCAAACCACTAACAGATTTGACTGCCTGGAGATGGTGATTGACTTTATGTCCCACTTCCACCGACTCCAACTGTCTACAGGCGGTCGGTATCTGATGCGGTTGTGTGATCTGACCCCGTCAGCCCTAACTCTGCTCCCACAGTGGCCCCTGTGTTTTCTAGTGGTCACATGGTTTTACATAAGACTACAGCATCCGAAAGTTCTTCTATCCAATCACCCCCCTTTTGTCCCCACCCTTTTAACACCCAATCCCCCACTTGTCGGGTAGTAACCGGACCCTCAAAGATACCAGCTCAGGTAACTAAGCCTGGTGACCTTATTTTGATATCATGGAATATCGCTGGTATCGCAGGGAAATTAAATACTCCTTTTTGGTCTAGATTCATAGGAGAAGGGTTCGATATAGTCCTCCTCCAGGAGACCTGGAGTCAGGAAGATATCAACGTAGAAGGTTATTCTTCCTATTGCCTGAATGCCACCAAATCCAATTCTGGCAGGGCAAAGGGGGGTCTTTTGATTCTCCTTTCCAACAGATTGGAAACCTACAAAGTTAGAAGCAGCTCAAATGTGGGAGCTCACAGCCAGGTATTAAGGATTGCATGTGCTAAGGGTAAGGACCTGGTTCTTGTCAACTTTTATAACAACATCTTTGATGCCTCCAGAGGGAATATCTTGTACCCCCTGGAAAAAGAAATTGCCAAGGCTATAGGCATTTCAAATAAGCAGTTAGACATCCTATGGGCTGTAGACTTTAATTTGCAGCCATGCCAGCTATCTAAGGGTAACCCATGCGGTTTTGGAGTGGAGTCGGATAATTTTAATGGGGGTACGGGAAGGAGAGAGGATTCTCCCCACTTCCCGCACTGTCATTACGGCTCCACCTTAAATAACTCGCTACTAAAACTAGATTTATCCTTATTAAATTGTAACAAAAATAAGCAGAATGCCAGTTGCCCCACCTTTACAGGGAGGGAAGCTGGAACTTTTATCGATCACATCTTGTTCTCAAGTAATGGGGACTATTCAAGCTTGTATGTGAGAGAGGAAAGTCTTAGCGATCACAACAGTATTTGCGTCACCCTTCCTTCAAGGGGTGTCACACAAAGAACTGGGGAAACCTGTACCACCGATATAGTGTCCCAACGGCCTAATGGTCCGAGAATCAAGTGGACGGGGGTCAATTCTGCGGCTAAACAAAGGGAGGTAATAGTCAGCTGTAAAATTGAGATTAGCTATTGCCTTAAAGATGTTGTTAACCACGACCTTCTGATATCTCAATTTATTAATATCAATACCATCATTGAGGGTATCTTTACTAAAAAACCCTCAGCTAATAAAACGATAAAACTGGGATGGTTCGATAAGCCCTGTATTGTAACCTTACGGGAACTAAAACGAGTTTTAGGGCTCAAACCCCGTGATGGCATTAGCATCAAAGAAGCAAGGGTTAATTACAAACTGGCTATCTCTAACAGGAAAAAGGTACTACAGAGAGAAGCTTGGGATAAATTGAATGAAGCTGTTGAGACAAAAAATAGTAAACTCTACTGGGAAATAGTCAACAGTCCATTCTTAAATTCGGAAGGTGTCCCAGAAATTACTTCTTATGTAGCTTGCGAGGGCTGGGTCTCTCATTTCACCAATATTTTTAATCCAGAAAAGGTATCACTGACCCTACCTCTTGTTGATTTGCCAATGTGGTCACCTATACCTTTGGAAATTACGCTGCAAGAGGGACTAGAAGGCCTTGCTAATAGCAAGGGGGGGAAGGCCCCGGGACCTGATGGGGTGCCCATAGATCTATTAAAAACAGAACCTAACCTGTGGGCCCCCATTTTGGTTAGGACCTTCAACTGTGCAGCAGAAGGCAATTTCCCTCCCTCTTGGGGTCAATCGGTTATTGTCCCCTTATATAAAAAAGGCAGCAAATCCGAGGCCTCCAACTATCGGCCAATTTCTTTATTGGATGCCTCAGTAAAGGTTATGAGCAGAATTCTGCTCAAAAGACTAGAAACTTGGGCAGAAGATATGAGTATTTTAACTAAAGTGCAATACGGCTTCAGGAAGGGGATGGGTACCTTGGAGCAATGCGTGAACTTGGATCTTTTAATTAACAAATACATAGTGGCCAAAAAAGGTAATTTATTTTTATGTTTTGCTGATCTGAGCAGCGCATTTGATTTAGTTGATCATGGCATTCTTTGGCAGGTTTTACTGGAGTTAGGAGCACCGAAAGAAATAGTACATTTCCTGGCTAGGCTTTACCAGAAACTTTCTTGTAAAGTCCGATATGGCAGCCATGGTGAATGCACACCATTCTTCAAGGTATCTAGGGGCATCCGCCAAGGATGCGTACTAGCTCCTCTTTTATTTTCTCTTTTTATTAACTGTGTTGATCGCACCTTGGCCACCATATCAGCAGATGCCCCGCAGATTGGAGGCAATTCTGTCTCAATCTTACTTTATGCGGATGACGCGGTACTTTTATCACGCACTCAGATAGGCTTACAACGTGTCATTGATGGTTTTATGTTGTTTATACAAAACAGGAGACTCTGTGTAAACAAATCCAAGACCTATGTTATGTTGTGCGGTGAGTCAGCCAATAAACTAAAGTCCAATTTCTATCTAGACAGCGATAAAATGTTACAAGTTAAAACATTCTGTTATTTAGGAATCACCTATGCCAATGATGGATCCTGGAAATCAGAGCTTGAAAATGCTAGGTTGAAAATGACTCGCTGTACCAGCAGTGTTTTTCGCTTCTCATCTAAGCTCGGCTCGAGAAGCATTCGTGACATGATTAACATCTACAATATTCGCTGTGTTCCCTCGGCATTGTATGGGGCTGGAGTGTGGGGCCACACAGATGGCACCCCCCTCCAAAAAGAGGAGAACAAGTTCCTAAGAAAAGTGCTATGTGTTCCCCACTCTGCCTCCATTCAATTAATTCATGACGAGGTTGGGGTCGAGTTTATCTCGGACTTAGCAGCCGTTCGTCCACTCTTATTGTGGCGTTCTATTTGGGCTAAGCCTGAAACTCGATTCACTCAAGAAATTATTCTTGACTGTATAGGCCTGGACTTTTCTTTACGTATTCTTTGGCTGAAATACATTAGTTTTTGGTTTAAGACTCTGTTTGATATTGATGTTCTCACTGACCCCGAACTTGCGGTAGAAATACCCAAAAAAGAGATTAAACAAACTTTCTTGATGTACAAAAAGAAAGGGCGAGATGAGGCATATGGCAAGTTAACTACTGTAAAGTTCTATAGAGAACTTAACTTACCATCGGGGTTCCAAGCATATCTCCTACATGTCAGCCGCCCATCTCATCAATATGTTTTAACTCGCGTCAGGTTGGGCATTGTACACCATCTTGTTGCGTTCCCAGTACAGAAACAGAAATCTGAAACCCCCTGCCCTTGTGACAATGTTTCACGCCAGAGTTGCTGCCATTTCCTACTTTTTTGTAAATTTTATCATTTTCTAAGATTAAGGTACTTAAAACCTATATTTATTAAATACAATATACGGTCTTTTAAGAATGCCCTTGTGTTATTATCAGCTTTAGAAAATGTGGACATATGTTTTTTTGTTGCCATTTATATTTTGAAATGTACAGCTGCCAGGAAAAGTATTGTATTGCCATGATCTCCATATTCCTGTCTGTACTTCTCAAAACGTACAGCTGCCAGGGTGAGCACTTTTTTAGCAGTGTTCAATTTATCTTTAACCCTGTCTGTACATGTTTTCTTTTTCTTGATTCTTTTATACTTTTATCATACAGCTGCCAGGATATATTTAGTGCTGCTATATTTCTATACTTTCCTGTCTGTATCAACAAATTTTAAATCAAAATTTTTATGTCCCATGATTAGGCGGGGGCTTGTTGTTCAACGTACAGCTGCCAGGATAAACATTTTGTGCTAATTTATTTACTCCTGTCTGTACGATTTTAACTGTTAACTTCTATTCCTTTTTGCCATTTTTATGTGTTATTTAATTACGATCCAATGTAAACGCTTGTCAGTATGTGTCCTATCCTCACATGAATTATCTTGGATTCCCCTGTATAAATTTCGTATTTTATAACAATTTTTAATGTAATGGATTGATTTCATGTTTTGCTTGTATGATTTGTTTACAAATCGAATAAAAGCTTTGAAATTGAATTGAGTCTAATTCCACCAACTTCCTAGACATCCAAATTTCTGTTCAAGATGGAAGCATAGAAACAAGCCTGTATCAGAAACCTACAGCTGGCAATACTTTATTGCATGCCTTTAGTTTCCATCCACATCACACAATAGCCAGCCTTCCTTAGAGGTACCTGGTGGGTTAGTTGGCCTCCAGGAACCCTCAGGTTTCAAATGAATTTAATAACCCAACTTAAAAAGGGCCACGGGGTGCGTTTGCACAGTGGTGCAGGGAGTGGCCTGATGTGACAAGTGTGCAAATGTGCCCTGTGACACATGTTAAGATAGGGGATTAAGTTCTCTTGAATCCTGAGGGTCCCTGGGGACCAACTAGCCCATCAGGTACCTATAGTATTCCCTAGGGAGCTGTGTTGCAGAGAGGCGTTCAGAGGCCACGCCCCATTTTACACCTCTCTGCAACACAGCTCTTTGACGCGCTGCTCTCGTTTACAAAATCCAAACCAGAGTTTGCTATGACAGGGCGCGAGCCGCACGGCTCCCGCCCTGCCATAGCCAACAGCAGTGTCCCGGGGCACTGTAGGAGCCGGCTCTGGGGGGTGGCGTCCCTAGGGCCATCACGGTCTCCACGAGGGGGGCTGCGCAGCCCCCTCCCACCTAGTGCCCAGCCCCGGGGAGGTGGTGGTCCCCGGGGGACCGTAACTGAACCCTCCCATTTGCATATTAGTGCCCTGGATAGATTGCGGTCCCCGGGGCATGTAGGGGGGCTTGAGACCCCCACACAGGTTTATTTATTGTCATTGAAAAGACCAGGGGGGTGGCGGTCCACGGGGCAGTGGGGGGCTGTGTGGCCCCCGCAAATAATTAATGAAAACCCCCGGAGATGGCAGACCCTGGGGCCCCTCCACACATTTAAAAATTAGCCCCAGGGTTGGCGGTCCCCGGGACTGCAGGGGGGAAATAGGTCCCCCCACACATTTTTTTTAGTGCCCCCAGGTCCTGGTTCACCCGGGGGCTTCAATACAACAGAGCGCGGCAGCCCGCGCTTATTTTTTTTTATTTTCTCGGCCGGATTCGCAACCCCAGCACAAATTCAGCCAATTTTATTTTTAAAATTTTTTGGGGGGGGACCCCCTGAGCAGGCCTAGGGGTCAAGGCGTTTCTACCCTGCCCCCTTTTCTTTTTTTTCACCTTTGTTTTTCTGTTTTCTTGTGATTCGGTTCTACAGAGTCACAAGATGTTTGCCAACACTTCCTGGCTTGGAGTGTTGGCAGCCAATTAAAATGAAGCTTGTGGTTGGGAGGGTTCACGGATCTACTGCCCCCCAAGATATTGATATTTGTTTTTTTTCAATTTCTAAGCAACTACTGAACGGATTTACACCGTTTTAAAAAAGGTCGCTTTCTGAGCCGAGCAGTACCTTTTTGCCAAACTAGGTGTAATTCCATTCAGAAGTTCGGGCTGTAGCCTTGGCTGAAATTTCCTATGGGAAATTGATTTTTTACTCTTATTTTTTTCATTTCTCAGCAACTTCTGAAGGCATTTACACAATTTTTTTAAAAAAGGTCGCTTTCTGAACCAAGAGCTACCTTTTTTGCCAAATTTTGTGTCATTTCGTTCAGCAGTTCGGGCTGCAGCCTTGGCTAAAATACACTATGGAAATTAAAATGGAGAAAACACTTTTTGGGACCCCTTTTATTCTCAGCCCCCACTTGACAAATCACCCCAAACTTTCAGGATAGGAGCTGAACTGGATAGACTTTTTATGGGAGAATTTCGCAAAGATTCGTCAAACGTTGCCAAAGTTATTGCCAAAACAAAAACCGCCTTTTCAATAGAAACAAGGTCCTAACTATAACTACCTACTGGCGAGTGACAGTAGGTAATATATATGTGTGTGGAGCAGTGCGTCTCTGATGCAGGGGCATTTTGGAATGAATATTTACACATGCCTGGTACATCCGTGAGAGTTCGCACCTCCTTTAAACATTGTAAAGGGATCGTCTGACCTTTACTGATTAGGACAAGGACGGCGCAGCTAGTGCCATAAACATGGAACAAGCTTTCAGCTCTGAGGGCCACTGGAGGGCTGTTATTGATCCAGGAATTGTTTGAAATGCACACAACCACTGGAGGTGAAAAATTGCGAATTGCAACTACAAGTTCCGGCGTGCATCGGAACTGATTCTACCAAGAATGGCACACCGGAGGCCAATAAAGTAACGCAGGAAACTGTAGGAACATGTAAAAGAGATGTGCTTTTAAACTCCCTCTGAAGAAAGAGCATGAATACTCTAAAATGTGTCAGGCAGATGGACATTTGAAGCAGACCTGCAATCCTGTTCCTTTGCAATAAAAGAGTTTCAAACTTACTGACTGGAGGAGTGCGTCTTTGATATATATATCAACTGCTGCACTACTCTGGGAGTTTGAATGAACTGCAGTTGACAAGCTACGGTGGTCCACACTCTTGCTTTTTCCCTTTTGAGGACTGGCTGAACTGGAAGGTGTTTACATGCATATATATATATATATATATATATATATATATATATATATATATATATATATATATATATATATATATATATATATAAATATATATATAATAGGAACTTCGTCCGCATGCCATCCACTGGCCATAAAAGACGAATCGGACCCAAGTAGGTAATTTTGCTAGTCTTTATTCAGTGCAGCCATTGATCGCCATGACGCGTTTCGGGCCCTGGAGCCCTTGATCACATGACATGGCCAGTAAAAACCCGTGAATTTAAAGTGCATGATAGGGTCACATGACCCTGGGCCTATAGACATAACCAACAGACTACTGCCTAATCCACACAGACTTACTTGCAGTCGCAAAATGTTGTATACAGTATACATAAGAACACTATGCAATGTTGCTAAATGCCACAAATGCTATTGTTATTATTCTCCAATTTGAACCCAGAATTGAATGTTTGTGCAAATTTCATGGTAAATAAATAAATAAATATTCATAAGTATATAATAAATATTAAATAAAGCCCATTTCAATAAAATACATCAAATGTAAAAATACGGCTAATATTTCATGTACATATATGCGCATTTACCCAAATAAAAACAGGAAAACATTTTAAATTCATTAATACAAAATTCAAAAATGTGCAAAATCTGCTATATCTGTGCAGAACAAGCAACTTTCCTTCTTACTGGGTTACACTAGGAGGAGAATTTTGAGAATAAAAGCCCCAGTGGGCTTACTGTGTATGTGGATAACTGCGTCTATACTGCCCATATACTATCACATGCACACTTTAATAAAAGTGATAACAATTCTTTACTCCCTTGTGACTAAAATCCTAATTAATAAAATATTTATAAAGCAGCTTTCTGTTTGTATGACACACCCCACTGTTTTTTTCATTTACATCTCTAGTGGTAATGGCCCATGCCTATATATCATTTCCTTACTTCAATTTATGTGTACAGATCCTCAGTTGCATTCAGACCATTCGGTGTCTTGGTATTCAAATCAAGAATATATCTAGTTTCAAGCAGTCTCAAGCCTGCCTCTCTGTCTCCTCCTCTACGCATTGGCATCACCATGTCAATAGCATAATAACTGAGGCAATTTAAATCTCCGTTGTGGCACAGATTGACATGTCTGGCCACTGGGTAGGCTTCATCCTTCTTGATAACTGCCCGATTGTGCTGGAGTATGCGTTTGTGGACTTGTAGCTTTGTATTACCCACGTATCTTAGCCCACACGCACACTCCAGCACATATACCACAAAATCTGATTTGCATGTCAATTTTTTACCAATCAGATTTGGGACCTCACTGAATGGGGATAGAAAGGTTGTTTTGTTTTTCCCCAAAGTGCACGCCTTACATGTGGCGCATTTTATAAAGCCTTTACTTTTCTGGAGCCAGTTGTTTTTATTCATCACCTCCGGACTGCTTTTAACCAACATATCGCCCATTGATCTGGCACGACTGTATGTTATTGCTGGATAACCAGTCAAAGTCTTGCCAATCACAGGATCCCCCATAACAATTGGCCAATTCTTGCGGATGATTCTCTGTAATTGCTTATGTTGGCGGCTATAAGCTGTGATAAGCCTGGGTTGCCCACCTACACTAACTTTCAGTTCGGATGCCTCATTAGGTTTTCCCTCGGTATTGGGCAGAATGTTAACCCTATTGGATCTTATCATGGCTTTATTTATCAAGACCTCTGAATAGCCCCTATCTAGGAACCTTTCCTTGCTGTTCAATTGCGATGCCAGACATGACTCTTCCGTGCTGCATATTCTTCTGATCCTCAGCATCTCCCCATAGGGGATGCTGCGGATAAGGTGGCCTGGGTGATGGCTAGACGCATGGAGAACCGTATTACCCGCGGTCTCCTTGTGATGCAATCTGGTTTAGAGTTGCCCTCCTATCACCTGGACTTCAACATCTAAAAAGTTGACTTTGTTTGTACTGATCATACCGGTAAAACTTAGGTTCAAATCATTTGTATTTAGATCTAAAATAAATTGTTCAGCTTCTGTAATCGACCCCCTCCAGATTATGAAGAGGTCATCTATGAATCTAAGTAGTGATACAACATTGTTGACCATCACCTCTGCATGCGCGATTCCCAGGACCTGCTCCTCCCACAGCCCCATGTGCAAGCACGCATAGCTGGTGGAGAAGCAGGCCCCCATCGCAACTTCTCTTAGTTGTTGAAACACCTGATTTTGGAACAAAAAATTAATTTTTTTGAGACAAAACTCTAACATTTCCATAATCATGTTGTAATGTTCCAGCATGCATACCGGTCTCTTGTTCAAAAAATGTGCAACTGCTCTCAAACCATCTTTATGGTAGGTAATCATTATGCCACTTAGTTGTTTTGATGTTTTCCAAGAAGTCCATAGTGTCTTTCATGTAAGACGGCAAGGTTTTAACAAATTCCTGAAGAAAGTGGTCAATATAGCGGGACGCATTTTCAAATGTCCCTCCCCTGGCCGATATTATCGGCCTACCCGGTGGCTTAGTCCGATCTTTATGGATTTTAGGAATTAGATAAAAAACCGGGATTATTGGATGATTTGTCTTTAAAAATGTCAATTCATCACCACTTAAAAGCCCTTGTCCTCTCCAGGAATATAGTTTAGTATTGAACTTATCCCAAGCAGATCTCGTGGTTTGCCAATCACTCCTTATATAGCATTTTCTGCCATTGAGCTGCATCAGCGCCTCCTCCATGTACATATGCATTGGACATATATCCACCACCACGCGTATCCAATGTTTTTGACTGAGACCTCGAGGAACACAGTTGCTGAGAAAGCGCTTTTGGAGAAGGACCGCGAGTGCTGGGAACACATTGAATTCAAGAATAAGGAAGCATTTACAAGGAAATAACGCGGTTGGTCATATTTCACAAGCCACCTCGCCGGTTGGCGGCAGACACAAGATAAAATCGCCTGCCTACAGAAAACGATTGATCCCTTTGGTTCCCCGCACTCTGACAACAAGTCCCACAAGCCTTCTCCACCCCATAAAAAGAGCCTGACAGAAAGAATAAAAGCCCTGATGAGAGCCCAGGGACGTTTGTCCTAGTCTCGAAACGCGTCGGCAGCTTTGGTGTAATAGAGCAATATTAACAAACAATACTATGATTAGCCAGTCAAAACATTATCAATTTCGAGTCATTCAGTTGACCATATTCCCCATTCTTTCGATTTGTTTCATTCATTGATTCTATACGTATATGATATCGGTGTTTTGTTATGTATTAATTTCTTTGTAGGATGTTTGATGTTTTAGGTTTAAAGCATTTTATTGATACACTTACAAAAGAAAATAGAGACAGCTGTCGCCAAGAGGTAGTGCAAAAAATAACCATACAGGTGCACCTTCATCTTGTGAAAGTTCTGCAATCATAATGTCCATCCGGGCTTTGTGCTTGGTGCTCATGCAGCAGCGACAACGTCAAAAATAAACAACCCCTTCCCAAACTCCCCCTCCCTCTCTATCCCCTCAACCCCCTATCCGCACCCCCCTGTACAGTACTAAATTCGTTCTCCTATACCATTTCCCTCAGGCCACCTTCCCTACCCCATCGACTGCAGCTCCAAGCTCGTTTGTTAGTCTGGGCTATTGGTGGTGTTAATCTCAATAATCGAAGGTATCAGGGACATGTGAGTTCTTTGAATTCCGTCATTAGTAGCGAGTGAAATGGCTGCCACAGGTCACAGAATTGCTCCACCTCTCGTGCCACCATGAGCGACAATTTTTCCATCCCCAGGACATGCCACAATCTATGCAACCAACCCGTAGAGGAGGGGAGTGTGGTGGTACGCCAGTAGATGAGTATGTTTTGAACAGCTGAACCCAATGCTATCGCTATCTGTATACCCCTACGAGATTTCAAAGGGTACATCAACCCGTTGGGCAAGCCCAAAAGGACGTACGCGGGGAAGCGGGGCAACTCAATGTTGAAACAGCGGTCAATCGCATCCAAGACCTCCTTCCAATAGGGGCTCAGCAGGGGGCAGTCCCATAAAACATGTGTAAGTGTGCCCTTCTGCCCACAAGCTCGCCAACAAGTATCCTCAATATTATGGTTCATTTCGTGCAGCCTCTCCGGTGCATATTACCAATACGTGGATATTTTAGTGAACGTCTCTGTGAGTCCCGTGTGGTACGCGGAATGTCGTGCTCGGTAAGAAATGTGGTCCCACTATGTATGATTCAGGGTTCTCCCCAACTCCCTTTCCCAGCGTTCCCTACCTGGATTATAAATATGAGAGGAGGTCGCCTGCAAAAATGTATATAAATCTGAAATAAGTTTCGTGTCTGAGGTGCACGTCACAAGCCACCTCTCGTAAGGCCGGAGCTTCCTGTCCGCCAAATCGCGCACTTGTGGCTGGAGTGCCCAGTGGCGCACCTGCATATACCGCATCCTTTCCGTCTCCGGCATGTGATATTCTCGCTTGAAGTCTTGGAACGGGATGACGCCGTCCGGGTCATACATATGGAACAGTGCTCTGCATCCTGCAGTTCGCCAGCGTGCATAGGCCCCAGGTTCCATCCCAGGCTGAAAATCTAGGTTCCCGACCAACGGTGTGAACGGCGAGGGGAAAGTAGTAAGATCATATGCCGCGTTGGTGGCGTCCCACACTCTCATCGGGACAAAAGACGCATACAGGTTGGGGGGGGCGGTGATCCCTATGTAAGAAGGGCACCTCCTGCAGAGTCCGGCCTGCCACTGTCTGATCCTGAAAGAGCCAGTGTTTGTCTGACTCCCACTTGCTCCACTCCACTAAATATCGCACTTGCGTAAATCCGATATGCCCAATCCCCCAGCCTCCGAGGCCAGTGTGGATAAGGCTCTCTTGAGTCTGGGTCTGCGGCCCTGCCAGATGAAACGGGCGAGGTCCGCCTGAGTTTGCTGGATCCATCCTCTCGGGGGCTGAAGCAGCAAAGCTCAAAACAGGTATAGCACCTGCAGCAGGAGAGTCATTTTCACCGCAGCAATGCGGCCGAGCCAGGACAAGGTGCCTTTGCTCCAGCGACCTAGTTCCTCCTTAATTTTCCTACCCAGAGCTGCGTAATTGGCGGTCACCATAGCGGGTAGGGTGGGCACCAGTAGGATGCCCAGATATGGCACCAAGTCCTTAGACCACTGCATAGGGAAGAGGCCTTGCAACTGGGTTCTTGTGGCTGCAGTCAATGAAATATCAAGAGCTGCCGATTTTCCTAAATTCATTTTGAAGCCTGCGACAGCAGCAAAGTCCTCTATCTCAGTAATACATGCTGGGAGTGCCCTCCTCGGGTCTGACAGCATTAGGATAATATCGTCTGCATAAAGGCTAATGGTATGCGTGTAACCTCCCATCTGTATGCCGGTCACATTCGGGTTTTGGCGTATCCTTTGGGCAAAAGGCTCCATATAGAGGGCGAAGAGCAGCGGGGACAGTGGGCACCCTTGTCTGGTGCCCCGCTCTATCGCAAAGCTCTGAGAGTTAATCAATCAATCAATCAACCAAAGCATTTATATAGCGCACTACTCACCCTGAGGGTCTCAAGGCGCTAGGGGAGGGGGATCCGCTACTGCTCGAACAGCCAGGTCTTGAGTTGCTTCCTGAAGGCGAGGTGGTCCTGGGTCAGGCGGAGGTGAATCGGGAGGGAGTTCCATGTCTTGGCGGCGAGGTAGGAGAAGGACCGTCCCCCTGTGGTGGCTCTTCGGATGCGGGGGACGGTGGCGAGGGCGTGACGGTCGATCGAAGCTGGCATTTGGGAGTGTAGAAGTTTAGGCAGCTGTTGAGGTATCCTGGTCCTTGGTTGTGTAGGGCTTTGTGTGCGTGGGTGAGGAGTTGGAAGGTGATTCTTTTTATGACCGGGAGCCAGTGCAGGTCTCTCAGGTGTCCGGAGATGTGGCTTTAGCGGGGGATGTCCAGGATGAGTCGTGCTGAGGCGTTCTGGATCCGCTGAAGTCTTTTCTGGAGTTTGGCGGTGGTGCCGGCGTAGAGGGAGTTGCATAGTCCAGACGGCTGGTGACGAGGGACTGGGTGACCGTCTTCCTGGTCTCGGTGGGGATCCACCGGAAGATCTTTCGTAGCATGCGCAGGATGTTGAAGCTCGACGAGGAGACTGCGTTGACTTGTCTGGTCATGGGGAGGGTGGAGTCGAGGATGAAGCCCAGGTTGCGTGCGTGGTCTGTTGGTTTGGGTGCGCTGCCTAGGGCGGGGGGCCACCAGGAGTCGTCCCAGGCGGAGGATGAGGATCCCAGGATGAGGTCTTCCATCTTGTTAGAGTTCAGTTTCAGGCGGCTGTTCTTCATCCATTCGGCTACCTCTTTCATCCCTTCGTGGAAGTTGGCTCTGGCGGGGTCGTTGGTGAGGGAGAGAATCAGCTGGGTGTCGTCGGCGTAGGAGATGATGTTGAGGTTGTGCTGGCGTGCGATGTCTGCGAGGGGGCTCATGTACACGTTGAAGAGGGTTGGGCTGAGCGAGGAGCCTTGAGGAACGCCGCAGATGACTTCGGTGGCTTCAGATCTGAACGGGGGGAGGCGGACTCTCTGTGTCCTACCGGCGAGGAAGGAGATGATCCACTCCAGTGCCTTCTCTTGGATTCCGACATTGCTGAGTCGCTGCACTAGTGTACGGTGGCAGACAGTGTCGAAGGCCGCGGAGAGGTCTAGGAGGATGAGGGCCACTGTTTCTCCGTTGTCAAGCAGAGCTCGGATGTCATCGGTGGCTGCGATCAGGGCGGTCTCGGTGCTGTGGTTGGCCCGGAAGCCAGACTGCGAGAGGTCGAGGGATCCGTTCGTCTCGAGGAAGGCGGCCAGCTGCTTGTTGACGGTCTTCTCGATGACTTTTGCAGGAAATGGGAGCAGCAAGATGGGGCGGTAGTTCTTGAGGTCGGTGGGGTCGGCTGATGGCTTCTTTAGTAGAGCGCTGAGTTCGGCGTGCTTCCAGCTCTCCGGGAAGGTAGCGGTGTCAAAGGAGGTGTTGATGATGTCCCGCAGGTGGGGTGCGATGACAGCGTCGGCCTTGTTGAAGACGTGGTGAGGGCAGGGGTCGGTAGGAGATCCGGAGTGGATGGAGTTCATTGTGCGGACGGTGTCTTCGGTGCTGATTGGGGTCCAGGCGCGGAGGGTGGTGGTGGGGGGCGGTGGTTCGCTCGTGGCATGCGTTGGTTGAGTGCGGAAGCTGTTGTGTATGTCCGCGATCTTGGTGTGGAAGTAGGAGGCGAGGGAGTTGCAGAGGTCTTGCGAAGGGGTGATGTTGTTGTTTCCGGCGTTGGGGTTGGAGAGCTCTTTGACGATGTTGAAGAGTTCCTTGCTGTTGTGTGCGTTGTTGTCCAGTCATTCCTTGAATGCGGTTTTCTTGGTGGCATGGATGAGTTGGTGGTGTTTTCGGGTGGCGATTCACCTGTACCACTGCAGATGGAAATCAATAGCAGTTGAATACTAGGGTGCGGAATTTCTCACCTATGCCTACCTTTGATAAAACCTTCTCTAAATATGGCCAATGTACCTGGTCGAAGGCCTTCTCAGCATCGACCGCCAGCAGCATTCTCTCCCCGGGGATCCAGGAGGCCTTCTCCAAAATATGAACAACTCTCTTGGTGTTGTCCACCGTTTGCCTCCCTGGGACGAACCCCGCCTGATCCGGGTCCACCAACCCCGGCAGATGAAGTGCCAGGCGCGCCGCCAGAATCCCCGTATACAGTTTGAGGTCGGTGTTCAAAAGAGAAATCGGCCTGTATGAGCTGCATTGTGCCCGATCCTTCCCCGGCTTGGGGATGACCGACACCGTCAGTTGCGGTCTCTCCCTCCTGCCCCTGCTCTCTCCTGCCTCAAGCTGGGTATCGTTTGCGCAGCTCTGCTGCTAATCACAGAGATTGTCCTTTGCTGCATTATTTGCTTATTTTTACACCTGCATTAGCTGCCCTGAGATCGTGTGCCCGTGTTTGTTGTCCATTGCTGCATTATTTGTTTGTTTGTACTCCTGCATTAGCTGCCTTGAGATCGTGTGCCCGTGCTTGCTGTCCATTGCTTCATTGTTTATTTGTTTTTACACCTTGTATTGGCCTGCCCTGAGATCGTCTGCCCGTGTTTGTTGTCCATTGCTGCATTATTTATTTGTTTGTACTCCTGCATTAGCTGCCTTGAGATCGTGTGCCCGTGCTTGCTGTCCATTGCTTCATTGTTTGTTTATTTTTGCTCCCTGTATTGGCATTTGTGTGGCCGCCCCGCGTAGTTATTTGGTCGGTTTCACCCGACCCGGTCGGCGCTTCCGCCCCAGCCGCCATTGCTGTTGTTGTTGTTGTTGCCCGGAGCCCGCCCCCTCCACCATGCACCCGCCTCCCAGCTGCTCCTCCCTCGCTCCTCCCCCCTCCCACTTATGGCAGATGCTCTTGTGCGCAGCGTTCACGCGCAGCGGTCACGCCCCAGTTGCGCCGAAGGTGCGCCAAAGGTAAGCCCGTCTACGCCCGTCCGCGCCTGGACCGCGCCCAGCGCCAGACCCCCTGGTCCTCGTACCACCCACCCCACCCGCATTACATACGACGCCACCACCCTCTTAGCTCTAAACCCCGGCCGTCTCCCCAACTGCGTCCAAGCCGCTCCTAGACACACCCATGGACACTTCTCTTGCAACTCATGCAAGTTCGACGGCACCAAGAACACCTCCTCATCCTCGAACACAAAACAGTTATCTGACACCAACCACCTAAAATGAATCCTGCTCAACACCCGCTCGGTCCACAGGCACGCCATCGACCTCTGGAATCTACTAGACACCATCTCTCCGGACGTCGCCTTCCTAACAGAAACATGGATGAACGCCTCTTCAGCCCCAGACATCACCATTGCCATCCCGGAAGGCTACAAGATCATCCGTAAGGACCGCACCGACCAAACTGAAGGAGGCATCGCTATCGTCCACAAGAATTCCATCCGCATCTCTACCAGCTCAGACGTCAACCTCGCTAACGCCGAACACCTTCACTTCCAGATCCACACCGACCCCAAGACCACACTCAGAGGCACCCTCCTCTACCGGCCTCCAGGACCCCGTGCACAATTTAGTGACGACATCACTGACTTTATCACCCCACACGCCCTCCCCTCCGAGGAATACATTCTATTGGGAGACCTCAACTTTCACCTGGAAAAGAACAACGACAGCAACGCCACCACCCTGCTGGACAATCTCGCCAACCTCGGACTCAAACAACTTGTCACTACCCCCACCCACATTGCAGGTCACACACTCGACCCTATCTTCACCTCAAGCAAACATGTCTCCTTCAGCCACACCACAGCTCTCCTTTGGACGGACCACAGCTGCGTTCACTTTATCTACAATAAGACCACAACCCACAACCATCCTCAACCTACCCTGCGAAGAAACTGGAACAAAATCACCATCGACCAGATCTCCTCATCGCTTCTTCAAAACCCCCCTGCCCACTCCTCAAACCCCGACCAAGCAGCCATTAACCTCACCCAATGGCTATCCAACAGCGCCGACATCCTAGCACCGTTGAAAAAACGCCAAATCATATTAGGCGGCAAAAACGCCTCCTGGTTCAACGACGATCTTAAGAAATCTAAGAAACTCTGTCGCTCCCTCGAGAAGGCCTGGAAAAAAGACCCAAACACCAGCACCAGTGACGCCTTCAAAAACGCCACCCGCATACACCACCAACTAATCCGGTCTGCCAAGAAAGCCGCATTCAAAGACCGTCTAGATAACAACGCCCACAACAGCAAGGAACTATTCAACATCATCAAAGATTTTACCAACCCCTCAACCAACTCCAACGACATCACCCCCTCTCATGCCCTCTGCAACTCCCTAGCTTCATTCTTCCACAACAAAATCGCAGACATCCACAACAGCTTCGACAACCGACCCGGAGACCAACCCACCCAACCCTCTGCAAGACCTTCACCCCCCTTGAACATCCTTAATGACTGGAACCCAATCTCCACTGAGGACACCATCCGCCTGATGAACTCCATCCACTCAGGATCCCCCACAGACCCATGCCCTCACCACATCTTCAACAAAGCAAACTCCATCATAGCACCACACCTCCGAGACGTCATCAACTGCTCCTTCAACTCCGCCACCTTCCCGGAAAGCTGGAAACATGCCGAACTCAGCGCCCTTCTGAAAAAACCCACAGCTGACCCCACCGAACTCAAAAACTACCGCCCCATCTCGCTCTTTCCATTCCCGGCCAAAGTCATCGAGAAAGCTGTCAACAACCAGCTCGCCGCATTCCTCGAAACCAACAAATCCCTCGACTCCTCACAGTCCGGCTTCCGAGCCAAACACAGCACTGAGACCGCCCTCATCGCAGCAACAGACGACATTCGAACTCTACTGGACAATGGAGACACAGTCGCCCTCATCCTCCTCGACCTCTCCGCAGCCTTCGATACAGTCTGTCATAGCACCCTATTACAACGCCTCAGAAACATCGGAATCCAAGGAAAAGCACTGGATTGGATCACCTCGTTCCTCACCGGAAGAACGCAAAGAGTCCGCCTCCCACCATTCAAGTCAGAGGCCACTGAGTATTCTGTTTAATTCAGAGACTCTGTCCCTCACCACCCCTTGTTGTAAATATTTTTGTCCACCCTAAGCGTGGAAGGGTATACTCAGATGTGAGTCCCTTGCTCATTGCACCATCAGGATTCAAGCAAGCCGGGCCGAAGAGGCTGAAATGCCAGAAACCAGTCCCCGGTAGCTTGTTTCCTTCCCAGTGTAAGAATTGGCTTTTGTAGTTTGGTTTGCCCTGTTCCCATCATGCACTGGGACAGGAACAGACTAATTTGCATACAGCCAGGTTCTGAAACTGGGATGGTGCAGTGAGCTAAAAAACGGTGTTGGATCTAGCCCTGATCTCTTGACTGGGTGAGAGTATTCTGTTTAATTCAGAGACTCTGTCCCTCACCACCCCTTGTTGTAAATATTTTTGTCCACCCTAAGCGTGGAAGGGTATACTCAGATGTGAGTCCCTTGCTCATTGCACCATCAGGATTCAAGCAAGCCGGGCCGAAGAGGCTGAAATGCCAGAAACCGGTCCCCGGTAGCTTGTTTCCTTCCCAGTGTAAGAATTGGCTTTTGTAGTTTGGTTTGCCCTGTTCCCATCATGCACTGGGACAGGAACAGACTAATTTGCATACAGCCAGGTTCTGAAACTGGGATGGTGCAGTGAGCTAAAAAACGGTGTTGGATCTAGCCCTGATCTCTTGACTGGGTGAGAGTATTCTGTTTAATTCAGAGACTCTGTCCCTCACCACCACTTGTTGTAAATATTTTTGTCCACCCTAAGCGTGGAAGGGTATACTCAGATGTGAGTCCCTTGCTCATTGCACCATCAGGATTCAAGCAAGCCGGGCCGAAGAGGCTGAAATGCCAGAAACCGGTCCCCGGTAGCTTGTTTCCTTCCCAGTGTAAGAATTGGCTTTTGTAGTTTGGTTTGCCCTGTTCCCATCATGCACTGGGACAGGAACAGACTAATTTGCATACAGCCAGGTTCTGAAACTGGGATGGTGCAGTGAGCTAAAAAACGGTGTTGGATCTAGCCCTGATCTCTTGACTGGGTGAGAGTATTCTGTTTAATTCAGAGACTCTGTCCCTCACCACCCCTTGTTGTAAATATTTTTGTCCACCCTAAGCGTGGAAGGGTATACTCAGATGTGAGTCCCTTGCTCATTGCACCATCAGGATTCAAGCAAGCCGGGCCGAAGAGGCTGAAATGCCAGAAACCGGTCCCCGGTAGCTTGTTTCCTTCCCAGTGTAAGAATTGGCTTTTGTAGTTTGGTTTGCCCTGTTCCCATCATGCACTGGGACAGGAACAGACTAATTTGCATACAGCCAGGTTCTGAAACTGGGATGGTGCAGTGAGCTAAAAAACGGTGTTGGATCTAGCCCTGATCTCTTGACTGGGTGAGAGTATTCTGTTTAATTCAGAGACTCTGTCCCTCACCACCACTTGTTGTAAATATTTTTGTCCACCCTAAGCGTGGAAGGGTATACTCAGATGTGAGTCCCTTGCTCATTGCACCATCAGGATTCAAGCAAGCCGGGCCGAAGAGGCTGAAATGCCAGAAACCGGTCCCCGGTAGCTTGTTTCCTTCCCAGTGTAAGAATTGGCTTTTGTAGTTTGGTTTGCCCTGTTCCCATCATGCACTGGGACAGGAACAGACTAATTTGCATACAGCCAGGTTCTGAAACTGGGATGGTGCAGTGAGCTAAAAAACGGTGTTAGATCTAGCCCTGATCTCTTGACTGGGTGAGAGTATTCTGTTTAATTCAGAGACTCTGTCCCTCACCAGCCCTTGTTGTAAATATTTTTGTCCACCCTAAGCGTGGAAGGGTATACTCAGATGTGAGTCCCTTGCTCATTGCACCATCAGGATTCAAGCAAGCCGGGCCGAAGAGGCTGAAATGCCAGAAACCGGTCCCCGGTAGCTTGTTTCCTTCCCAGTGTAAGAATTGGCTTTTGTAGTTTGGTTTGCCCTGTTCCCATCATGCACTGGGACAGGAACAGACTAATTTGCATACAGCCAGGTTCTGAAACTGGGATGGTGCAGTGAGCTAATTAATGGTGTTGGATCTAGCCCTGATCTCTTGACTGGGTGAGAGTATTCTGTTTAATTCAGAGACTCTGTCCCTCACCACCCCTTGTTGTAAATATTTTTGTCCACCCTAAGCGTGGAAGGGTATACTCAGATGTAAGTCCCTTGCTCATTGCACCATCAGGATTCAAGCAAGCCGGGCCGAAGAGGCTGAAATGCCAGAAACCGGTCCCCGGTAGCTTGTTTCCTTCCCAGTGTAAGAATTGGCTTTTGTAGTTTGGTTTGCCCTGTTCCCATCATGCACTGGGACAGGAACAGACTAATTTGCATACAGCCAGGTTCTGAAACTGGGATGGTGCAGTGAGCTAAAAAACGGTGTTGGATCTAGCCCTGATCTCTTGACTGGGTGAGAGTATTCTGTTTAATTCAGAGACTCTGTCCCTCACCACCCCTTGTTGTAAATATTTTTGTCCACCCTAAGCGTGGAAGGGTATACTCAGATGTGAGTCCCTTGCTCATTGCACCATCAGGATTCAAGCAAGCCGGGCCGAAGAGGCTGAAATGCCAGAAACCGGTCCCCGGTAGCTTGTTTCCTTCCCAGTGTAAGAATTGGCTTTTGTAGTTTGGTTTGCCCTGTTCCCATCATGCACTGGGACAGGAACAGACTAATTTGCATACAGCCAGGTTCTGAAACTGGGATGGTGCAGTGAGCTAAAAAACGGTGTTGGATCTAGCCCTGATCTCTTGACTGGGTGAGAGTATTCTGTTTAATTCAGAGACTCTGTCCCTCACCACCCCTTGTTGTAAATATTTTTGTCCACCCTAAGCGTGGAAGGGTATACTCAGATGTGAGTCCCTTGCTCATTGCACCATCAGGATTCAAGCAAGCCGGGCCGAAGAGGCTGAAATGCCAGAAACCGGTCCCCGGTAGCTTGTTTCCTTCCCAGTGTAAGAATTGGCTTTTGTAGTTTGGTTTGCCCTGTTCCCATCATGCACTGGGACAGGAACAGACTAATTTGCATACAGCCAGGTTCTGAAACTGGGATGGTGCAGTGAGCTAAAAAACGGTGTTGGATCTAGCCCTGATCTCTTGACTGGGTGAGAGTATTCTGTTTAATTCAGAGACTCTGTCCCTCACCACCCCTTGTTGTAAATATTTTTGTCCACCCTAAGCGTGGAAGGGTATACTCAGATGTGAGTCCCTTGCTCATTGCACCATCAGGATTCAAGCAAGCCGGGCCGAAGAGGCTGAAATGCCAGAAGCCGGTCCCCGGTAGCTTGTTTCCTTCCCAGTGTAAGAATTGGCTTTTGTAGTTTGGTTTGCCCTGTTCCCATCATGCACTGGGACAGGAACAGACTAATTTGCATACAGCCAGGTTCTGAAACTGGGATGGTGCAGTGAGCTAAAAAACGGTGTTGGATCTAGCCCTGATCTCTTGACTGGGTGAGAGTATTCTGTTTAATTCAGAGACTCTGTCCCTCACCACCCCTTGTTGTAAATATTTTTGTCCACCCTAAGCGTGGAAGGGTATACTCAGATGTGAGTCCCTTGCTCATTGCACCATCAGGATTCAAGCAAGCTGGGCCGAAGAGGCTGAAATGCCAGAAACCGGTCCCCGGTAGCTTGTTTCCTTCCCAGTGTAAGAATTGGCTTTTGTAGTTTGGTTTGCCCTGTTCCCATCATGCACTGGGACAGGAACAGACTAATTTGCATACAGCCAGGTTCTGAAACTGGGATGGTGCAGTGAGCTAAAAAACGGTGTTGGATCTAGCCCTGATCTCTTGACTGGGTGAGAGTATTCTGTTTAATTCAGAGACTCTGTCCCTCACCACCCCTTGTTGTAAATATTTTTGTCCACCCTAAGCGTGGAAGGGTATACTCAGATGTGAGTCCCTTGCTCATTGCACCATCAGGATTCAAGCAAGCCGGGCAGAAGAGGCTGAAATGCCAGAAACCGGTCCCCGGTAGCTTGTTTCCTTCCCAGTGTAAGAATTGGCTTTTGTAGTTTGGTTTGCCCTGTTCCCATCATGCACTGGGACAGGAACAGACTAATTTGCATACAGCCAGGTTCTGAAACTGGGATGGTGCAGTGAGCTAAAAAACGGTGTTGGATCTAGCCCTGATCTCTTGACTGGGTGAGAGTATTCTGTTTAATTCAGAGACTCTGTCCCTCACCACCCCTTGTTGTAAATATTTTTGTCCACCCTAAGCGTGGAAGGGTATACTCAGATGTGAGTCCCTTGCTCATTGCACCATCAGGATTCAAGCAAGCCGGGCAGAAGAGGCTGAAATGCCAGAAACCGGTCCCCGGTAGCTTGTTTCCTTCCCAGTGTAAGAATTGGCTTTTGTAGTTTGGTTTGCCCTGTTCCCATCATGCACTGGGACAGGAACAGACTAATTTGCATACAGCCAGGTTCTGAAACTGGGATGGTGCAGTGAGCTAAAAAACGGTGTTGGATCTAGCCCTGATCTCTTGACTGGGTGAGAGTATTCTGTTTAATTCAGAGACTCTGTCCCTCACCACCCCTTGTTGTAAATATTTTTGTCCACCCTAAGCGTGGAAGGGTATACTCAGATGTGAGTCCCTTGCTCATTGCACCATCAGGATTCAAGCAAGCCGGGCCGAAGAGGCTGAAATGCCAGAAACCGGTCCCCGGTAGCTTGTTTCCTTCCCAGTGTAAGAATTGGCTTTTGTAGTTTGGTTTGCCCTGTTCCCATCATGCACTGGGACAGGAACAGACTAATTTGCATACAGCCAGGTTCTGAAACTGGGATGGTGCAGTGAGCTAAAAAACGGTGTTGGATCTAGCCCTGATCTCTTGACTGGGTGAGAGTATTCTGTTTAATTCAGAGACTCTGTCCCTCACCACCCCTTGTTGTAAATATTTTTGTCCACCCTAAGCGTGGAAGGGTATACTCAGATGTGAGTCCCTTGCTCATTGCACCATCAGGATTCAAGCAAGCCGGGCCGAAGAGGCTGAAATGCCAGAAACCGGTCCCCGGTAGCTTGTTTCCTTCCCAGTGTAAGAATTGGCTTTTGTAGTTTGGTTTGCCCTGTTCCCATCATGCACTGGGACAGGAACAGACTAATTTGCATACAGCCAGGTTCTGAAACTGGGATGGTGCAGTGAGCTAAAAAACGGTGTTGGATCTAGCCCTGATCTCTTGACTCGGTGAGAGTATTCTGTTTAATTCAGAGACTCTGTCCCTCACCACCCCTTGTTGTAAATATTTTTGTCCACCCTAAGCGTGGAAGGGTATACTCAGATGTGAGTCCCTTGCTCATTGCACCATCAGGATTCAAGCAAGCTGGGCCGAAGAGGCTGAAATGCCAGAAACCGGTCCCCGGTAGCTTGTTTCCTTCCCAGTGTAAGAATTGGCTTTTGTAGTTTGGTTTGCCCTGTTCCCATCATGCACTGGGACAGGAACAGACTAATTTGCATACAGCCAGGTTCTGAAACTGGGATGGTGCAGTGAGCTAAAAAACGGTGTTGGATCTAGCCCCGATCTCTTGACTGGGTGAGAGTATTCTGTTTAATTCAGAGACTCTGTCCCTCACCACCCCTTGTTGTAAATATTTTTGTCCACCCTAAGCGTGGAAGGGTATACTCAGATGTGAGTCCCTTGCTCATTGCACCATCAGGATTCAAGCAAGCCGGGCCGAAGAGGCTGAAATGCCAGAAACCGGTCCCCGGTAGCTTGTTTCCTTCCCAGTGTAAGAATTGGCTTTTGTAGTTTGGTTTGCCCTGTTCCCATCATGCACTGGGACAGGAACAGACTAATTTGCATACAGCCAGGTTCTGAAACTGGGATGGTGCAGTGAGCTAAAAAACGGTGTTGGATCTAGCCCTGATCTCTTGACTGGGTGAGAGTATTCTGTTTAATTCAGAGACTCTGTCCCTCACCACCCCTTGTTGTAAATATTTTTGTCCACCCTAAGCGTGGAAGGGTATACTCAGATGTGAGTCCCTTGCTCATTGCACCATCAGGATTCAAGCAAGCCGGGCCGAAGAGGCTGAAATGCCAGAAACCGGTCCCCGGTAGCTTGTTTCCTTCCCAGTGTAAGAATTGGCTTTTGTAGTTTGGTTTGCCCTGTTCCCATCATGCACTGGGACAGGAACAGACTAATTTGCATACAGCCAGGTTCTGAAACTGGGATGGTGCAGTGAGCTAAAAAACGGTGTTGGATCTAGCCCTGATCTCTTGACTGGGTGAGAGTATTCTGTTTAATTCAGAGACTCTGTCCCTCACCACCCCTTGTTGTAAATATTTTTGTCCACCCTAAGCGTGGAAGGGTATACTCAGATGTGAGTCCCTTGCTCATTGCACCATCAGGATTCAAGCAAGCCGGGCCGAAGAGGCTGAAATGCCAGAAACCGGTCCCCGGTAGCTTGTTTCCTTCCCAGTGTAAGAATTGGCTTTTGTAGTTTGGTTTGCCCTGTTCCCATCATGCACTGGGACAGGAACAGACTAATTTGCATACAGCCAGGTTCTGAAACTGGGATGGTGCAGTGAGCTAAAAAACGGTGTTGGATCTAGCCCTGATCTCTTGACTGGGTGAGAGTATTCTGTTTAATTCAGAGACTCTGTCCCTCACCACCCCTTGTTGTAAATATTTTTGTCCACCCTAAGCGTGGAAGGGTATACTCAGATGTGAGTCCCTTGCTCATTGCACCATCAGGATTCAAGCAAGCCGGGCCGAAGAGGCTGAAATGCCAGAAACCGGTCCCCGGTAGCTTGTTTCCTTCCCAGTGTAAGAATTGGCTTTTGTAGTTTGGTTTGCCCTGTTCCCATCATGCACTGGGACAGGAACAGACTAATTTGCATACAGCCAGGTTCTGAAACTGGGATGGTGCAGTGAGCTAAAAAACGGTGTTGGATCTAGCCCTGATCTCTTGACTGGGTGAGAGTATTCTGTTTAATTCAGAGACTCTGTCCCTCACCACCCCTTGTTGTAAATATTTTTGTCCACCCTAAGCGTGGAAGGGTATACTCAGATGTGAGTCCCTTGCTCATTGCACCATCAGGATTCAAGCAAGCCGGGCCGAAGAGGCTGAAATGCCAGAAACCGGTCCCCGGTAGCTTGTTTCCTTCCCAGTGTAAGAATTGGCTTTTGTAGTTTGGTTTGCCCTGTTCCCATCATGCACTGGGACAGGAACAGACTAATTTGCATACAGCCAGGTTCTGAAACTGGGATGGTGCAGTGAGCTAAAAAACGGTGTTGGATCTAGCCCTGATCTCTTGACTGGGTGAGAGTATTCTGTTTAATTCAGAGACTCTGTCCCTCACCACCCCTTGTTGTAAATATTTTTGTCCACCCTAAGCGTGGAAGGGTATACTCAGATGTGAGTCCCTTGCTCATTGCACCATCAGGATTCAAGCAAGCCGGGCCGAAGAGGCTGAAATGCCAGAAACCGGTCCCCGGTAGCTTGTTTCCTTCCCAGTGTAAGAATTGGCTTTTGTAGTTTGGTTTGCCCTGTTCCCATCATGCACTGGGACAGGAACAGACTAATTTGCATACAGCCAGGTTCTGAAACTGGGATGGTGCAGTGAGCTAAAAAACGGTGTTGGATCTAGCCCTGATCTCTTGACTGGGTGAGAGTATTCTGTTTAATTCAGAGACTCTGTCCCTCACCACCCCTTGTTGTAAATATTTTTGTCCACCCTAAGCGTGGAAGGGTATACTCAGATGTGAGTCCCTTGCTCATTGCACCATCAGGATTCAAGCAAGCCGGGCCGAAGAGGCTGAAATGCCAGAAACCGGTCCCCGGTAGCTTGTTTCCTTCCCAGTGTAAGAATTGGCTTTTGTAGTTTGGTTTGCCCTGTTCCCATCATGCACTGGGACAGGAACAGACTAATTTGCATACAGCCAGGTTCTGAAACATGGATGGTGCAGTGAGCTAAAAAACGGTGTTGGTTCTAGCCCTGATCTCTTGACTGGGTGAGAGTATTCTGTTTAATTCAGAGACTCTGTCCCTCACCACCCCTTGTTGTAAATACTGAAGTCATCTGCGGCGTGCCACAAGGATCTTCACTCAGCCCCACCCTCTTCAACGTATACATGAGCCCCCTCGCGGTCATCGCACGCCAACACAACCTCAACATCATCTCCTACGCTGATGATACTCAACTGATCCTATCACTCACCAAAGACCCGAACACTGCCAAAACCAACCTACATGAAGGAATGAAAGAAGTAGCCGAGTGGATGAAGCACAGCCGACTAAAACTGAACTCAGACAAAACAGAAGTCCTTATCCTAGGTACCTCCCCCTCCGCCTGGGATGACTCTTGGTGGCCAGACACCCTTGGAAAAGCACCCATCTCGACGGACCACGCACGGAACCTGGGCGTCATCCTGGATTCTTCACTCTCTATGAACAGACAAGTCAACGCCGTTTCATCATCCTGCTTCAATATTCTTCGCATGCTCAAAAAAACATTTCGCTGGATCCCCACCGAAATTAGAAAAACTGTCACCCACGCACTGGTCACGAGCCGCCTGGACTACGGAAACACCCTATACGCCGGTACCACCGCAAAACTCCAGAAAAAACTCCAACGCATCCAGAACGCTTCAGCCAGACTCATACTAGACATCCCGCATAAAGACCACATCTCTGATCACCTGAAAAACCTCCACTGGCTCCCCGTCAATAAAAGGATTACTTTCCGCCTCCTAACCCACGCACACAAAGCACTCTACGAACTTGGACCCGAACGCCTTAACACACGACTCTCCTTCTACACCCCCTCCCGCCAGCTACGATCCTCCAACCAAGCCCTTGCTACTGTACCTCGCATCAACAAAACCACCATGGGAGGTAGATCCTTCTCCTACCTGGCAGCTAAAACCTGGAACTCACTTCCCACTCACCTTCGCCTCACTCAGAACCACCTAGCATTCAGAAAGCAACTTAAAACTTGGATATTGGACAAGTAATTCCCCCACCCTTCTTCAAGCGCCTTGAGACCCTCTGGGTATGTAGCGCGCTATATAAATCATTTGACTTGACTTGACTTGACTTGACTTGACGTTGCTTGGAGTAACTCCGGAGGGATAGCCCCAGGATCAGAGAAGGAATTGTAAAGGCGTGTAAGGATAGGTGCCAGCGCGGGACAAAACATTTTGTAAAAAAGTAACCGTCCGGGCCCGGGGCCTTCCCGTGCTTAAGCTTGGAGATGGCTGAAATAACCTCCTCGATGCGAATGTCCCTTCCAGATGTTCCGCTTGTGCTGTGGTAAGGGAGGGAAGGTCAACCGAGTCGAGATAGTCTGCCTCCTCTCGCCCCGATGGGGGCTCACCTGCGTACAGGTCGGCATAGAATCGTTAAAAACCCTCCGCAATCTGGCCATCCTCCGTGGCGGTCACCCCAGCAGAGACTGTTAGTTCTTTCACTAGGTGTCGTGTGTGCGCTACGCGGAGCTTGTTTGCTAGGAGCCGGCTGCATTTATCGCCGCCCGTGTAGTACGCATGTTTCAAGCGTAACGCAGCGTATTCCTCTCTATCCATGTCTAACGCTGACAGGAGTTTCCTCGCTGCTTTCAGCTGCTTCCTGTCCGTTGATGTACCTGCTCGAGTTCACGCACCTTACTGGTAAGTTCGTCCCGCTTCCGCTGACGCTCCTTACGCTCCTTATTCTCCGCTGAAGAGATTGCAATGAATTCTCCTCGGAGCACGGCTTTCAGCGCCGCCCCCTGTGTCGCCTGGGTGGTATCGGTATTGTCATTGTGAGTCTGATATTCTCGAATCGAGTCCTGTATGTGCTGCACCACCGCCTTCCTGTGCAGCAGAGTGTCCCTAAGGCGCCACACCCCCAGCGAGGGGGACACCGGCGGTAGACGGAATGTGCCTGTGACGGGAGCGTGGTCCGACAACGAGAGGACTCCTATCTCTGAAGCTACGGCCAGATCCCGGGCCCGTGACCAGAATGTGGTCCAGCCTCGCATAGGTTTTATGCGCGTGTGAGTAATAGGAGTAAGCGCGTGTGGTGGGATTAAGGCAGCGCCAGAGATCCTGGAGTTCTAGGTCTATCATTTGAGTCTTGCCTGTTTGTGAGATCTACCCCGCTTGTGGGTGTCCCTGCGCCGACCTGTCCACGGACGAGTCGAAAACCACATTCAGGTCCCCTCCTATGATTATGTGCCTGTCCGGGCCTGCGGTGATATCCGTCAGGGCCGATCGTAAGAATCGTTCCTGGTGTTCGTTGGGGCTGTATATCGAACCGATAGTAAAGACCTGACCTCCCACCTTTACTCTATATGCTAGGAGTCTCCCTTTCTGTTCTACCAGCTTGTGTAAGACCTCACCCTTAAATGTTCTGGCCACTAGGATGGCAACTACTGCTGTTTTGGTGGTGTTGGATGAGAAGAACTGCGTTGGGAACTTTCGGGATTGCATTCTATGGCAATCTCGAGCCAGGAGGTGGGTCTCCTGCAAAAGACAAATATCTGCATGCGTGTTTTCAAGTAAGGACAGCACTGCCCTCCTTTTCACCGGGTTATTCAGCCCCTTCACATTAAGCGTTACAACCATAAGGGCTGACATCGGTGTGGGTAAAGGATTAGCTCTGTTGGTGGGTCATGTCCCAAGGGGGGCGGCCCCAGTGCCATCAGTGTGTAGGAGTGGTGTGCGAGCAGAACGAGTGCTTCAAGAGTACTGTACAGTCCCTCCCCCTGCCCCCCAAGTCCCCACGAACACCCCTCAAACAGTCCCCTCTCGCTCTCCCCACTAACTCCCCAACCTCTGCTAGAAACTCCCCAATGTCCTCCCACCCTCCCCACTCCCTCAAACCACACTCAAACTGACCCCAACAACTCCCTTCTTCCTCTCCCCCCCCCCCCAGTTGGACCCAGGGTCCCATTGTCCCAGTCCGGTCCTCAACGGACAAATCTGTGGAAAGTTACTCAAGTGGACGTCCAGCCACTACCCACTCACCCGCCGCCCCCCCCCCCAGACCCCCAAACCTGCATCTTCAGTAAAGCTGTGTCGATCTCCCCCCGGAGGCTATTCAAGCTGTCAAAGCTACATCACCAGTCGCAGTGGACCTGTCCACCTCCTGAACCGCCTCAGCCATGTCCGCTCTGATGGTGGGTGAGTCCGGTCGTGCTGAGGACACAGAGGATCGCCTCGCTGGGACTGTTTGCCAACCGTCCCTGGTGGTACGGCGTCGTCGAGGGGTGGGCACAGCGTCGTCTGTTGCAGTGATCCCCAGCACGCCACAGGTGTCCTGAAGAGAGCTAAGTTGGTGCAGAGTTCCATTCCACCTAAAGATGAGGCGGAAAGGGTGCCCCGGCCCCAGGAGTATTGCGTGTTGTGGTCCCTCAAAAAATCCGATGCTATTTTGAAAGTCTTGCGCTTTTGAAGCGTGATCACCGACAGGTCTTGAAAGAGGGCTTCCTGATGCCCCCGGAATCTCAGGGACTGCTGCCGTCGTGCTTCACGGAGGATCTGCTTCTTCAAGGGGTAGTCTGGCAGGAAGGCTAGAATATCAGGGGGAGGGGCCAAGGCTCGGCGCGATAGGCCCACCCTGTGTGCTCTGTCTATCCTAATAGAGAAATCTGCCGGCTCCCCCAGAATCTCTCAGAAGAGGTCCTGCAGATACCCAGCCACGTCCTCACCTTCTTCTCCAGATGGAACGCCCCGGACTCTGATATTGTTGCGGCGAGATCGGTTTTCAAGATCTTCATTGTGCGCCTGGAGGTCAAGGTGTTGCTCCCTCAAGCGCAGCACCTCCTGTTGCAGCTGCGCAACCTCCTCGTCTCGGGTATGACCCGCTTCCTCCACTGTGGCCACCCTATCGCCCAAGCCGTCGACTTCTCTGCGCACTTCCCGTACCTCTCCTGCCACCTCCTGTTTCAGTGCGTGGAAATCCTCCCTGAGCGAGCTGAAGAGAGTCTCTAGGAAGGATCTGGTCACCGGGGGCTCCCTTCCCACGTCCCCTTGGGAACTGCTCGCAGGGCTCGATGATTGCTGTCCTCTATCTTGCCTCGCCGGGCCTCTAGTAAGCATGTCCTGCAAAGCCCGGTCCCCTTCTTGTTTCCTCTGTTGCCAGCCATATCGCCAACGGGGTTGCACACCGAGTAGTGCGTTGCTGAGGTAAACAATAACTCCGAGCCGACCTAGCCCTGATCATGCAAGGCGCTCAGATTCGTAGCAACCCTCTCACTCGTCCCAGCGGTTTGCTCACCCCAACTCGGATCTCCGTCGCTTCCTGTGCACTTGCCCAGGGGTCTGGAATGAGGATGTTGGGTCCGGGTAGGTCGGTTCTGTTCTGTGCAGATCGCTCGTGCCCTGCAGAATGAGTCAACGGTTCGCCGGGATGTCACCCGGGGCAAACAGTGCCTCGTAGGTTCCCTCCCAGGTTGGTCCAGTTCTGTGGCCGAGGCTGCTCCGGACCTCGTCTCCTACGGCCCGCCTGTGCTGTGATCCGCGCTGGGGCAGCGGCCCATTCCTCACTGGCGGTTGTTCACCCGCGTCTCCTATCAGTGCGATAGTAGCCCACTCTTCTACTGGGCCCAACCAGCAGCTGGAGGTCCGGTCCAAGGCCTAGCTCCTCTGCTATGACACCCCCTCGCTTCGCTGCCCTCCTGAGGCTCCGCTATCGCCGATCTCAAGTTACCATCTGGGGCGGGTGCATGGTCTCGGGCTTCGGCCCGTTGGAGAGACGCGGAGGGCTTCCCGCCACTAGGCCTCGACCCCGGCCTCGTGCACAGGCCCGTGCCGGCGTTCGTGTTCGGGCCCCCTCTTCTGGTCGCCGAGTGTCTGCTCCTCACTCCCCGACGCTGGGGTCCGCACTGGGGGGAGGGGGGGGGAGGGCGCCCCTTCACCACCCCCTACCTGTGCCTGCGCTTCTTTGGTGGCTACTCCACTGCTGTCCGGTCGTGTCAAGAGTCGCGGGCCGCGACTGAAGCATTGCTGGTCCTGCTCTGCAGCCAAGTGCGACTGCCTGTGCCCCCGGCTTTGTCCGGGCCTCTTTGGTGCAGGTATCCCTCTGTTGCCAAGTGCAACTGCCGGTGCCCCGGAGTTTGTCTGGGCTCTTTGGTGCCAGGTGTTCCTCGGTAGTCTGTTTGTGGCAGGGGCTATGCACGCCCTTCCCGCAGGCTGCGACCCCGGGCTTGCGTGGCGGCTCCCCGGCCGTTCGTGTGTCGGAACCTCCATCGGTCACTTTCGGGTCGCTTTCAGCCCCGTACTCGGGTTCCAAAACTCACCGGCGCCCGTCCCCCAACAGCCCCAGCCGCCGCTTGGCAATCCGGCCCTCAGCTGTAGTCAGGAAAGTCTCTGTAGTAGGCCGCGTCCCCGACCTCGCGTATTAAGAGCCGGGCGCCGGAGCACCGCCCCACTCCCTCACCGCGTTGGCACTTCGTACCTCTCCTGGCGTTGTCTAGCACTCGGGTCCGGCTCGGGGCTATGCCGGTAACTGCCTCTTGTTGTTGGGTGGTGCAGGGTCCTCTCTGCTACCCCGCCCGGGGTTAGTGCTCCGCGGCGCTCCGGCCAGCCTCCTGGCAAAGCTGCAAAGATGGCCGTCCCCCTTCTCCGCTGCTCCTAAAGACCCCAAAAGTCGATTTCTGTGCTGAATAGAGGGCTAATGCAAGGGCGTCCTCCGTTCTCTCAGTTTCCGCCTCTGCTCCGGTGCCGATCGGGGGGAGGGCTCCGTGGTCGGAGGAGCTCGCAGAGAGTGCATCCGCTCACCTCGCCATCTTGGCCATGCCCCGTTTGATGTTTTATATATTATTTTGACATTGTTTCTTTCTATGTGTATCAAACCAATTGTACAGTGATGTAAATATTGAATGCACAGTCTGTTTCATTTCTGCCTATTAATGTTAAAAAAGATACTTTAAAAGTCAAAATAATTGGCATTGAATAAGCATGCCTGGTTGGAAAGTAATAAATATTTTTCTAACCTAAAAACGTTTTTTCGTTTAAGTAAGTGTGGTTTAGGCAATTTGTGTGCTTATTCCTACCCGAATACAGGAAGCACGAGCCACATCGATCCAAGTTTGATTTAAATTCAGATTGATTCTCCGGGCAAAACAGACGCGTTTCGAGCACACAAGCTCTTGGTCACATGACCACAGTTCAGAGTTCTTATTATTTATAGATTATGCATCCCACACGACGCTTACCTTAAAGAAAAGACTATGCATTAAACCATCAATGCAAAATGTCACAAAAATGAACATACAACACAGTGTGTCTACAAAAGGGTAAAATTACAAAAACAAAATACATTTAGTACATTTTTTAATTACGTTTGAAATAAAAGGACAATTATTTAGATAAAGAAAATTCCTTCAGTATCAACCAAACAAGTTAATATGCATTTGTTTGGCAAATGGTCATAGATAAAATGCATCAAGGCGAAATTAATACAGTATGAAAAACATCTGTTTGTTCCATGTATAGCTTTGCTGTGACAGACTTAGGGGGCAGCTAAACGATAATGCAGTGTTATAGAACGGTCTGTCCTAAAGCATGGTAAGAGGTAGTACAGTGTTCCTATAGTAGGATTACCTTGACGGTTCTTAGATATTAACTCGCACCTGTCTCAGATGTATACATTCGATTAAGAATCCTATGAATTAGTGGGTAAAGTACCCATGTGGATTAATTGATTTGCCATGACTAATGGTTTTACCGCAGTGTCATGTTGTATCCCTTGCATGGGTATAGTACCCTTTGGTGAGAAAAAACAATAAGAGCAAGATCACCTATGTGTCACTATATATGGAGAGAGTGATTGCAGGAACAAACACCAGTTTCTCGGTGCTCATATCTTTTAATCGTGGTGCAGGCAAGTCTTATTCCAGTCAGGCAATCTGTAAAAAAGTGAAGAGACATGATTACTATGTTCACGATTCAGGACCTGAATATTTATCCATGAGCAACTATATCAGCTTCCTTAAAAGAATCTGTTTTCAAGTTCAATGACTGTAAATATCACATTCAGAAGAATTCCATAAATTACCATTTCTCAATTTACTTTCTAAGCTATCAAACAAATGCACAGATGACAATTCAAAAAAATAATTACCAAACACTGTACGAGCTACATAAAGAAAAAATACAGTTGATGGTTCGAACACCTGAGATAAAACAGCAAAAAACATTAAAAGTTAAAAACAAATATATGTATAAGTTTTCAGTATAACTAACTCCTGTTCCTCAAAGGAATTACAGGAAGTATTAGGTCATAGATGTACATATATCTCCTTGTCATTATTCATTCCAACAGGGAAGGTGCTACCAACTTGTAGAATAAATCTAGACTTTGCTCTGCGTAGGGCTTGGATCCTATTTCTACCCGTTGGGTTTTTAGGGATGGTGTCTAATGCAAAGTATTTGGAAGCAGTCCAATCCCTGTTGTGTGCCTGGCTAAAGTATCTTGCTGTGCTATAACTAAAATCCTTATTACTCATAGCTCACCAGTGCTCCAAGATTCTTTTCTCCACTGGGAAGGTGGTGGACCCCACGTACTACTTTCCACAGGGCATGTGATCAAGTAGATTGTAAAATCAGTGCAGCAACTTATGTTTTTTCTTATGCGCCACTGTCTGTTCGTTCTCTAGAGTATAACCTCTCTAATGTTGGTGCTGTGACTACAGGCTTTACATTTGGCACACTTTTGGAATCCTCCAATTTTCTCAAGCCAGGTTGTCTTACATTGAGGCAAATGGCTTCTGACTAGCATGTCCTTGACAGAGGGTCCCTTTCTATATGTAATAGATGGATTGTGCTCTAGCTTGTCTTTGAGGATCAAGTCTTTTGTCGGATGTCCCATCTCTTTTTGAATATTTGACTGAATTGTGCTGATTGAGTATTATATGTGGTTATCAGTCTTATCAATGATCATTTGTCTGTTGCTTTCCTTTTACGTGCCTTGTGCAGGGCATCATCTCTCTTGATTGCATCAGCTTTTCTCTCCCCTATTTCAAGCATCTTGAGTGGGTACCCTCTAGCAATGAATCTATTTCTCATCTCTTTCTGATTGCTCTGATAATTCGTCTCGGAGTTACAGTTTCTCTTGGCTCTCAACAATTCGCTGAAGGGGATGCTCCACCTAAAATTAGGGGGGTGGCAGCTGGCTGAGTGCAAAATGGAGTTCCCTGCTGTCAATTTTCTAAAAAGAATAGTTTTCCATTTAATTTCTCTGATGGTAAGTCTTATATCTAGGAAGTCTACATTGTGTTGACTATGCTGCATGGTGAATTTAAGGTTAACTGTATTCTCATTCAATACTGTCAAAAATTCAAATAGTTCTTCCCTCCCCTCCCACACAACCTCCGCCAGACGTTTACTTTGTTGGTCCATTGTTCAAGGGACTCACTCGAGAGCACCTGCTTCTCCCACCAGCCTATCAACAGATTGGCATAGCTGGGAGCAAAGCAGGTGCCCATAGATGTTCCCTAGACTTGCTTGTACAATACACCATTAACAAAAAAACATTTTTCAACAAACATATCTCAATCATCTGTAAAAGCATTTGGGTATGTGCTAACAAATGTATACTTCTAGTCTTAAGAAAGTGTTTGCACGCCCCAAGGCCGTCATGGTGTCTAGTGTTTGTATAAAGACTTTCCACATCCAGACATACCGGCCAATGATCTTTGACCCAATGGATATTTTCGATTTTTTGCAGAAAGTCTATGGTGTCTCTCACTAAGGATGTAAGGTCTTTAATATCTCCAGTCAGAAAGGGATTCACGTACATGGAAACATGTTCAAAAAGACTATTCTTAGAGAAGATTATGGGGTGACCAGGGGGTTTGGGTGGGTCTTTATGCACCTTAGGTAGTAAGTTAAAGGTGGGTGTTGTGGGTGTATCATTTTTCAAGAATTGCAGCTTATCCCAATTCAATAAGGTGTTATCAACCCACTCTCTGAGATGTTCAGTAAATCTAGCATGTAGTTTGACTAGGTACGATTTGTCTACTGTGATATAGTAAGTGGCGTTATTAAGCTATCTTATTGCCTCCTGTACATAGTCATTCCTATCCCATAGTACGATATTCCCGCCTTTATCGAACGGTTTGTAAGGCTAAAATGGCCTCTCTCTGTGTTTTTTGGTTAAATTAGATCTAATGACCTTTTTTAAGTAGATGTAAAATGTCTTGGTTAACCTCCTCATGAAAAACGTCAATGTTATCTTTCAGGATTTGTGGCATGTATTTGGATTTTGCCCTGAAGTGTGTGGTTACCAGTCTTGCTGGGTCAATCCCAAAGCTAGCTACTGTTGTAATGTTACCTCAGTCATGTAGATCCGCCACTTGTGAGTCATGGGTTCCCCCTTCCTCTACTAGATCTTAAAGTGATCTAAGAATGGTAATGCCCGAAATGGAAAGGGATGTTACTGGTATGGTGTCTTGTAAAGGACTCTGTTCTTTCTTTCTCAAGGTGTGAATTTTGAATAGCTTCAATTTGCGTACAAAATGATACATATCTATGCGTGTCTGGGTGTAATCAAGGGGTGTGTCAGGACAAAAGGTCAAAACTAATTTAAGCACATTCTCTTCAATTTGCGTAATTACCCTTTTGGATAAGTTCATTACAGTAAGTTCTTGTCCATCCATTATTTGGCCCTCTGAGACTGTCCTCTTGTTCCCACGCCAGTATTGCAGCTCTTTCCTCTGTCGGTTTTGTCTTCTTTCACTTTTGTGTGTTATAGATATGTATATATGCCGCAATGATAAAGAATATGTTTATAAATATCTATGCACTGTGTGCCAGGCACCATGTGGTGCCAGGCACACGGGGTATGGATGTCATGGGGGCATCACATATGCTCCTCTGGTCCCATAGCAAAGGCCCATGTGTGCCGGGGCCCTACTAGGGTCCCTCAAAGTCCCATTCTGTCTGTCTTTACATGGCGGTCACACTGCCATGTAAAGGCAGTTGGAAAAGTGACATCGTAATACCTACAGTGGTGCCTCTGCAGACACCGCCCCCATTGTAAGTTATTACACTGCAACAGATGCCCCAACGGGCTCCTTGAACCTGAAATAAAAACCAGAAAAAGGTATATACCAAATAAATGCTCCTCGAAAAATGAATCAAAGTAAAAAATATTGGTTTACTATCAATCAAAAGGGATTTCTTTAAAACAAATACTAACTCCAAATGTCCATGTTCGAAGACAAAAACCTGTAAATTAAAGAAGAAAACCCACCCGCAAAATAGATTACATTTTCAAAAATACATGTACATTACAGTTAATCATTATAAAATAAGTACCATAACACAAAATAACAAAAAATAACGATACTTTACTAAAACTGCGTATGAAATGTAAAGAATTATTAAGCATTTAAAACATGTAACAAATGTTGTAGAAAATGTTAGAAATTGTAAAGTACAAATGTAAAACTTGTATAAAATAAAGACATTTATTTAATATGTACTGAAAAACTTATGTTGAAATGATGTTGGAAATATGTATCCAAAACTGTTTAAGAAATGTTTTACAAAATCAAACAATCGACAAAAAGTGGAAAATGTACGACATAGTATACTATTTATATTTGATTTACATGTTTTATGTCATGAAAAAATGTTTTATTCATCTGTATGTAAAGGTTTGTATTTACATTGAAATACATATATCTCTAAAAATTTAAATATATATATACATAAAATTTGAAAACCTAAATAAAATTAGAAAAATGTGTTAAATCTTTTAAAAAAAATATGTAATGAATAATATTATTTATTACACACATACAACAAACTATTTTTATAGAATGTTTCTAAAACCACAATATTAATTAAATAGCATAAAATATTTTTCCGACCCACAAATATCATTTAAACAGAGGATTTCACATAAACATTATCATTTTAAATAATCTCACGCTAACGTAGACCATTTTTAAGAAAGTGTTTGACACTAAAGCTGGGACATTTACTTTTCCCGTTCCAATCTAAACCAACTTGGGAAAGGTGTTAGACTTTAAAAAGGTGCCATTTACTTTTAAAACACTCTAATGTAAACCACTTTGGGTACAGTGTTGGACTCTAACATTTTGACATTTCCAATTCCCACTCGAATCTAACTCAATTTGGGGAAGGAGTTGGACACTAAATGGGTGAAATTTAACATTCCCACCCTAATATAACCCAATTCAGGGAAGGTCTTGGACACTAATAGGGAGACATTTACTATGTACAATCCAATCTATATCAATTTGAGGAAGGTTTTGAACACTAAAAGGGTCACATTTACTATTCTAACTCCAATTTATACCAATTTGGAGAATGCGTTGGTGACATTTACCTTTCCCTCTCCAAACTATACCAACTTCGCCCTACCTACCTGCCGTGAGGGCAACGGCTCGATCACCACAGCATAGTCCAGTGCCGTGAGGGGAACGGCAGCCACGCAAACCAGCTCAGCTCCACCTGGTCAAAGAAATGCAACCCCCAGGTGCCCCGGCGGCCGAGTCGCGTCCCTGACGCTACCTTCGCGCCTGGAGGCGCCAGAAAAACAAGGAGCGCCGAGCGCTCAGGGTCCCCCTGCTTCGCCCTACCTACCTGCCGTGAGGGCAACGGCTCGATCACCACAGCACAGTCCAGCGCCGTGAGGGGAACGGCAGCCACGCAAACCAGCTCAGCTCCACCGGGTCAAAGAAATGCAACCCCCAGGTGCCCCGGCGGCCGAGTCGCGTCCCTGACGCTACCTTCGCGCCTGAGGGTGCCAGAAAAACAAGGAGCGCCGAGCGCTCAGGGTTCCCCTGCTTGGCCCTACCTTCCTGCCGTGAGGGCAACTGCTCGATCACCACAGCACAGTCCAGCGCCGTGAGGGGAACGGCAGTCACGCAAACCAGCTCAGCTCCACCGGGTCAAAGAATTGCAACCCCCAGGTGCCCAGGCGGCCGAGTCGCGTCCCTGACGCTACCTTCGTGCCTGGAGGCGCCAGAAAAACAAGCAACACCTCTCGCAACCCCCCGGGCAAAGGGCGAAGGGCGGGCCCTCTGTGGCCCTCAGTGGACCGAACAGGATGGGACGGGCCACCCCCCTTGTAACTTCTGCTAAAGGAGGTATAGTGTACATATATTATTTTACCTTTCTCCTGTAACATCACCATCTCCTCTTTGAACATGCCCTGTAAGGGGGGTACAAACTCTGCTGCGCAGGGGTGTTCAGGGCAAGCGGCGCAAATGCACCAAACGACGACCACAAGCTCCCTGCCTACTGTACATGTGACAGACATAAACTGTCCCTGTTATTCTCCATCTAGTACGCTATCTCCTCCACTATACTCCCCAAGAATGCATAACCTGTCCTTGTGGGATGAACTAAACAGTCTATGCAAAACTAAGTATGTCAGTGTGGATGCACCCTCTCTCGTTAAAGGCACCTGTACTACAAATACTAAAGGCAGTACACATGAATCCCCCTTTTTATCAAACAAAGTTAACACACTGTAATGACCGACTTTTTCGGCCCTCTTTGGAGGGAGGATGATGGAAGATGACTCCAGCCTATTACCCTTATAGTACAGGGATTAGGACTATAAACAGGACTTATCCATGAGGCACAGTAGTGCATTTTCCTACCCTTTTCTTTAGATCAGGGCTTATAAACTTAAGCTAGGGGATAGATATATTAGTATTAGTGATGATCCATCCTTTTGCAAGAGTGTTAGTATACCTTCTATGGAGTTATGCTTATTTCGGGCCTTGTAGGCCTTAATCGGGACAGACTCCATCTTGCCCTCTGCCTGGTAGCTTGAGAGGCTTTCTAGGTCAAGTGTAATGTTTTAATTTCGAGGTGTTGTTCGCTTGGAGAGAACCGGCTCAGGCTGGCCCTTATCGAAAGACTGTATTTTTCTCCACTCCGAAGACACAACTTCAGGCCGGCCGGCTGGGAACGTGTCCTTGGTACGGGGAGGTACAAGAATTTGGTGGGCGGCAGGTTACTGGCCGTAACTTTCCATGAAGGGACAGGCTTCGATATTAGCGAAAGTGTTAGGCAATGAGTCAGTCAGTCCGTAGGTGGCAGCTAGCCGTTAGCATCTATGCCATTAATTATTTCCAGGCAGACAGTCGCCATCTTGAAGTCCGAGAAAGCTGAGACTCTCTGAGAAAGATTGAAGGAGAAGGAGAAGTAGCGCAGAGCGACCAGAGACAGAGAGAGACAGCAGTTAATAGCGAGAGAGGTTCCAGTGACTTGGAAGGAAGCAGAGGAGATCGAGCATAGCGGTGCAGACGTGTACCCGTGACTGCTAAGGTGTGATTCCGAGACGAGCCAAGACACAGACGAGAAGGGAACCTAGATGACTGCCGAACCCCGACTTCACGTTAACAAGGTGACCTTTGCCCTTTCCCTTATAGAGTGCACATTCTAACCTTTTACTTTTCTTTGCAGAATATATATATATATAATCGTATAGTGTTGTGTTTATAATTATTGTAATAAAAATACCCCAGTTCTTAGTGAACCGACATGTGCCTTGTATTCTTGTTCAATCAGGGTAACCTGGTCTTCTAGTCAGACATTGTTTGCATGAACGGATGCGAATCCCGATCAGGTAAGAAATGACTGAGTAATGAGGGAGAGAGGGAACGTTGGATGCCAAGAGCAGAAGGTACATACTTCAATTTGGAAAGCCGTACTAATTTCTATTATCGTAGTTTTATCCTGAGTAGACAATGAGAGATTTCTTCCATAGGTGTTCATAGGAAAGTGATCGTCGTTGGTATGCGGCGTTAATGAGAGCACCGGGGGGACACGGTGTGTAGATCCGCCGGATTGTGGATCGTGTGTAAGTGAATGAGAGCACCGGGGGGATACGGTGTGGAGGTCCGCCGGATTGTGTACCGGATGAGTGAATGAGAGCACTGGGACTTCAGGCCCGTGTGTAGGCACGCCGGATTGCGTGTCGAGTGAGCACTGAGAGAGATCAGTGTGTAAGGGTACATAATCAGATCTGCCCCAGGGTAGATTAGTCTGGGCCTAAGTGGCCGCGAGACTAGCTGGTATGAATAGGATATTGTAGAAAACTTATGCATGTTTATTACTATTTTCCTCCATCCTTAGGTACGAGATGTACATACCTATATCCATACCCATTGTAAATATGTTCTAAGGAGGGAGGTGATTACGTTCCGATTGGGTTAGAGGGGCTCCTAGGAGCTGATTCCATCTTGTCCGAAAATCCAGTCGGTACAAACACAAGCCTCTGTACTTTCATGGTTATTACCCGTTAAAGGAAAGCACGATGAGGACAATGCCGAAAGGACTGAATCCAAATTCCACAAACCATCTGTAAGCCCTGCACTGTCTGGTCATAATCTCCCTATCACCATGGAGACTGATGTTAAACTGGATGATCTAACATCTTATTCCCAGATTTCTTTTCTGACTCAGATTGAACAACTTGTTAAAACCATCATTTCCCCATTAACAGACAAAATCAACGCTATAGGGGAAAGGCTCTCGGGTCTAGAGAATAAAATCGCGGCTATCTTGAAACCCATCGATAATCCAGTAACATTGAACCGACCCCAGCCAATTACCACTTTTCCAAGAGCTAAGCTAACTGCCATCCACAAAAGCATGCAAGTCACCCTATAATCCCCTAAAATCCCAGAATCAACTACCTCAAAAGCTCCTTTCAAATCTGTTATATCAAGGCCCTCAGAGGTCAAGACAGTACGCAATTTACCATACATACACCTTCCGCCAGCAGCCGCGCCATACGTGTCCGTCCTATCAGGAGTACCAGCACCTGCGATGGGAAAAGCTGAAAGACAGCAGGACCTATTAAACAAAGTCATTTTTTGGATGGGAAGAAATAGACCCCTACCACCAGACAAAGATGGCGGAATCCTGAGTGTGAGAAGGGTGGGCTGGTTGGGCCCACTACCAAAAAACATTTCAGGGGACTTGGTACTTGTTAGATTCAGGAACCGGAACATCGCATCATATTTAAGATCTTGTCCGCCTCAAGAAGGGGATGGTCCAATACATATTTGGGATTTATTTGATTTTTACCCCTGTAGGCCAAATATCCCCCGGTCAGGACCAACAATAGCTTACCACCACCGGTTGGGTGGGGAAGCCCAGGTACCTAGTGGTTTTCTGTTTCCAACAGATTTGAACCACTGCACAACTGTCGTAATTTTTGAGTCCACTCACCTAAAGGACAAACCCGTGTATTTTTACTCTAGAGAGGGATAAAACCCCTTGAATAATATGTCACACCACTGATCTCTGAGGGTGGGGTAATGTCTTTTTGAAATTGAAGTTATGTTACCCTTGAATGTACATATTTATTTTTAATTTGACTATCATTTTTCTGTACGCTTTCATGATTTTAAAAAACAAAATCGAATAAAGCTCTCTTTCATTCATTATACCAACTTGGGGGTGGCCACTAAATGAGTGGCATTTACTATTCCCACTACAATCTAAACCAGTTTGATAAAGGTTTTGAATACTAAAGTGATGACATTTCCAATTCCCATTCCAAGTTAACCCAATTTGGGGAAAGTGTTGGACACTAATGGGTGACATTTAGTATTCCCAATCCAATCTAAACTGATTAGAATACGGTGTTGGGCACTAAAGGGGTTACATTTACTATTCACATTCCAATTTATACCAAATCTGGGGAAGGTGTTGGAAACTAAAGGGGTGAGTCACATTTACTGTTCCTACTACAATCTAAACCATTCTGAGGAAAAGGGTTGTACACTAAAGTTGTCTTTTTTACAATAACCACTCCAATCTAAGTCAATTTGAGGAAGGTGTTGAACACTAAAGGGGTGAAACCTACTATTTCCACTGCAAACTTAAATGTATGTGGGATGCCGCACACTAAAATATTATATACACAATCAGTGCTCCCTACTCTGACATAATTTTTATCTCTAAAATACACTACAATGTTCTTAAACATTACACTAACCAGAACCCCAACCTATATATTCATAATTAAACATTAACATATGAAAGAGTATTTTGTATCATTATACAGATTAATATTTTAATTAAATATTTACTACCATTCCTAAACTTTGAACTATTAAATCAAAAATAAAATCACAATCCAAAATAAACAATCATACAATTAAAAAAAACATAAAGCCAAGTTTTTAAATAAAAAAATTAAAATATTTTTTTACAATCGTATTATAATTTTAAACGTAAAACAAAAATTATACAATTCTTTTTTATTAAAAAAAGTTTAAATATTTTACTTTATTAAATTCTATTTTAATATGTGTTTATTGTGAAAACTTTCTTTGTAATTGAAATATTTATTTTATTATTTACACTAATATATTTTTAAGTTAATATAATTAAAATATATTCTAATTAATTATAAAACATTATTTATAAAAGTTCCTAATATAGCAAATTACATTTTTGAATGTTACAATGTTAATTTGCATATCATGAAAGTAATTAACATTAAGGGGTCGATCCCGATTTCGGCCGGAAAACGTATTACCCGACAAGGACTCGTCAATATTTCCGACTGAACCATACACACGCCTTACAAATAGCTGAGTACGATGCGATGCTTAAAATTTAAGACCAACTCGGCTGAAAATTATATTATACATCCGAGTCAGCAGGAAAGGAGTCTAACACGATAGACCCATACACGCAGGATTCGAGATAGCCAAGTGTCAACCTGACGCCACAGACACGTACGCGAACGATGCCACATAGCCAAGCATCAACACAACCCAACAGACTCGGATGAGAACGATGCCACATAGCCAAACATCTACACAAACCGACAGACTCCGTCGCAAACAATGCCTCATAGCCGAGCATCTACATGACCCGACAGACTCCGACGCGAACGATGCTACATAGCCAAGCATCAACACGACCCGACAGACTCGGACGCAAACAATGCCACATAGCCAAGCATCAAGGCAACCCGACAGACTCGGACGCGAACAATGCCACATATCTCAGTACGAATGAAACAGACTCGTCCAAAACAAATTACACAAGAACAAGCATTAGGCGTTGTCAAAACAACTTACGAAAAGTGAAAAAAATACTAAAATGGAAACAGAAAAAAGGCTACAAAAAATGCATTGTCACCTCCAAAAAAACCTATTTCAATTAATAAGACACCCACAACCCAACCTATATAAAGGGAGCCAAAACTTCCCAACACCATTTGCTATTTTGACAGACATGCAAGCAGACCACACCACTAGACAGACAGCTCCTCTAGCCATCACAAACACACACATCCCATCCACCAAAGAACCTCCACAAAACTAGCACCAAAGAAACACAACTCCACTCACACACACTCACCCTCACCTTCACACATGCACACATCTTTACCAACACCCATCACCATACCACCAAAGAAGAATCCACAGTTCTGAGCTGCTGAGTTGGAAGTGAATGTCAACAAGGTGAATGCACATTCACCTACCTTGCGCACAAAGGAGGATATCCAGGCCCGGTATTATGACGTTTGCAGGAAGGTAAAGGGGCTTATTCACAGAGAACATGCCCTGAGCACCAAGACTGATGGTGGACGTTATAACCGATGCATTTCACCACCTGGGTGGTGAAGGTACGGGACCTCCTTCTACAGGAGGCCATAACTAGACTAGCTGGAATACCAGAACCTGGTGAGTACATGTACAAATAGTATAAATTCACCCCAAATACACAGCCACAGACACCTCAGCAACAAATCTTGAATGTAACTTTGTACACACTGTTATGGAACACCGGGGACATGCTGGCCCATTTGTCCAGGGTGGGAGGAGGAGTGGAAGCAATGACTACTGCCACCAGCACACACTAGTCCCACCCCCTGGTCCCACAGAACAAACCTGTCACTATGCTGTCCCGGAGAGTGAATGCAAATGCCCTGTCAAGATGGCTACACAGGGCCATCATGTACGAAATTTGGAAAAATGTATTGCCAGTCCTTGGCCTACTCACACAACTACAGACCATAACCTTAACTGTACATTCCACACACTGACATTTAAAGATCAGTCACATGTGCCCTCAATGTGCATGTTACAAATGTGTGTGGCGGACAGGATAATCTCTAATTAGCAGTCACACCACATAACACAAAGCACACACAGATAAACACACATCAGGGACAATGCCCATAGACAGTAGATGGGAGGTATAATGTAAGATGGCTGACACTCTTGCACTGTGTCATGTGCACAAGGCATTGTTGTGTTTTGCATTGTAAATCAACATCAGTCAGCATCCTTGAAAACTACCACCTTGAAAACTACCACCCTCACTGTCATTGATCCTCTGACAATGATAAGTAAGCTGGTCAGTTTGCCATTGGAAAGTGGGGTAGAAGTCAACACAGCCTAACTCAAGCACTCAACACACTGTACCTCACAGCTCTGACCACGAAAAGGCAAATGACCATCCTTAGGAAAGTTCTCAGTCCATGGGGAACAAGTAGAATGTAAATGAAGAGATCATGTGCAAAAGTATGCATAAAAAAAGTACTACAACAAGATTTTCGCGTGTGCAAAGTGATGAGAAATATCAACACAAATATGTCTTCTCACGTTTCAGACGTTTACAAACAATGCTAAAACAATACAGGGATAACAACAACCATGTTGTGACATAGCAGGACATCACAATGCAAAACATCACACAAACTTGTGTAGGCTCTGCGCAGGAGTACAAACCTATACTATTTACCATAACAAGTCCAGTGTGGCCAACATTAGGGAATGTCAGATCATACTCTTATCACATAATACAACAAATCATGTTAGAGACTCACCTACAGCATGTCAATGTAATTACCTGTGTTTCAATGGACTGCCATGTAACAATGCATTTGTCAGAAGAAACGCGTTGCTATTGCATTCGAGGTTACACATGTGATGTCATTGATTGTTCACATTAACACATATATTCTAGCAAAATCAGCAAATGCTGATTGCTGACACATATTCAGGAGAGTGAGTTTGCATATCACATCTGCAATGTAACAGTGACAATGATTCACAAAGGCAAGCAAAGATGCACAATTCTTGCTAAATATCAGATTTGTTACAGTATGTATGTCATAGTGAAAACACTTATGTGTCAAATACCAACACAACTGGCTCATGCACAGTGTGACACTTGACAAACAATTACTACTAACAGTCAAGGATAACAATACATGCACATTGATGCACAGAGCGGGACATGCTCAGTAAAGCACATGTTTCCAAAATCACAATGTTCGATTAACAAAGATTTCAGTGTCTTTGATGATTGATGAGTAGAAATAAGAAGAAAATGCTACATTATCTACATCTACACATTTGTCTGTGTACGACACCATAACCTTTGTAAATACACAACATTGAGTCTCTCTACTACCCACAGATACTCCAGAACAGAGGGCATTATCTGGAGAAGATTCTGAGTCCGCCAGCAGCTCCAGCACAACGTCGGACACTGAGACCTCCAGTGGGGATGACTCTCACACCTCCTCAGGCGATGGGAACCAACCTGGCACCTCCGGTGTGGGTCAGCATGCAGAACCAGTACAATCAGCAGCCCCAACAACCACTCCTGCAACATCCATTAACATCCAGGCGGCCCGGATACCCACAGACACAGCCAGACAACAAAACCCTGGGAGCACAGCAAGACAGCCCAATATGGATTTGGCAGGAAATACCAGCCCTGTCAAAAAGGAAGGAGGACAGGAGCTGTCAGTGCGTGCAAAGCCAGGCAATGTCCATGCGGGTAGGGTAAGGAGTGGTGTGAGGGTGCGTGATGGGAGGACATGTCCCACAGCTGGTGTTGGAGATCAAGCTGACCCCGAGTTAGAACGCATTTTCAATGTCTATCACAAATGCATTAGAGACTTTGGGCAGGTTGTCGGGATCCTCAGGGACATGAAACATCAGCAGGCTGCACATTCTGACCGGATGGACAACCATATGGACAGTGTGGACCCACACATGGACCTTATGGACCAACACATGGACCGTATGGAGTACAACTGGTCATAAATAGACAATCTCACTGAGGTGTACAGGGACATACTTACATGCCTACACCAGATAACCACCAACATTACCCCACCTTCCAGTGTGCACTCCGCACCTGTTGCCACAACATTGGCAACTGCCACAGGGAATGATGAGGAGTCTGGCGTAGAGTCCCCTCCACCGCAGCAGCCTGATACTGAGGGTCCCACCCCACCAAAGAAGAGGAGGAACCGTCCAAGGAAGGATGGCAAGTGAGAGACTGATGGGCATGTATCCCCCCCAGGTACTAAAGAAATGCTCTGGATATACTCCATTGTGTGCAAATCATTCACTTTGTTGACAGTCCCTGGACTCTCCCACGTGGGTTGAAGCATCATAAGTTGGACCAAATGCCAAATTGACTGTGGACTTTGCTCGGAAGATTTTTCATCTGAAAACACTTTCAACTCCTCTATGAACAGTAGATTTCAAAATTGGGAATGCAATCACCTTTAACTGTTAGATTTTTTCACATGCACATTAATACGTTCATATTCACACAATCCCTGTGTCATCTGTGAATTATACACTGTACACACTTTCTAAATCATGATCAGTATCACCTGGCACTATCTCCCAATGAGATGCATGACTTCTGTGGTAGTGATTCTTCTCATACAGAAGTATGCACAACAAAATAGGCCGTTGTTGAAGGATGGTTGGACATTTGTTGCACATCAGAACACACAATCCAAAGACTCACTACCTCTAGCATCTCATTAGCTAAACTAAACATACAGAAGAGACACAATGATTCTACCACCCAGTACCCAGTACTAGCAACATCTCAGAGTCAAGGTAGCAATGCACACATTCACGCTCACTCACCCATGCTTGTCCACAAAATTATGAATCAGAGTGTGTGTAAAGTTCAAGAATTTATGTTTGAGAAAGAACTATCTCTGTCTGTTGTCTTACCATGCAGTATAGGAGCTTGCAGCAGCTGCAGAATACATGATTCTCAAACAATATACATTTTCATAATTAAATAGAATACTAGAGGTGAAATGTGTCTACATCATCAGTGTGGAAATCACCACCCTCCCTGTGATGTTGACATATTCATCAAACTATTGAATAACTCTGTGGCAATACGGGTTAACCGCTCACCTCAGAAAGTAGGAGTACTGGTTACAGCATGTGCACAGCAAAGCTCTGGTGTGTAGATGGAAATCTTCCATCTGTGTAGATGATTCCCCTGTGCATCAATGTAATGCAAGTATTCCACTTATGTGTGAAAAAGTGTAGCATTTCATGGCTAAACTATACGTGCTGAGTAGATCTTCCATTATAAAGAGTCTTGTTTTCAACCTTGTGGCGCATCTCTTCATCTGCACCAAAATAATCTCATGTGGACTCCAAGGCATCTTGCACAACAAGCATAGAAAGAAAGTGTGCTAAAATGTAACACACAAAACTAATATATAAGCTTTGCTCCGGTTAATTTAGCATAGTCCAGCATGATCCTAAGGACCAGTTAACAATTCATCCACTGTCTTGTGAAAAATTGTCACATTACATTACCAGGGATAGACACGGAAGATCACCACAACACACATAGCACATGCAACATTTTAACATTGCACACAATGTTGTCAAATTAAACCATTGAACCGCACAAACAAAGACCATTGTTGAATGAAATGAACACCATGGCAGAAAAACATGATATAAACGGGTGCAGCATATGTTTGCAATAGACAGGGTAACATAAATCCGGTTGGATATTTACTACATATAACTTTAGTAAGTGGTGCTTTACATTACAGTGCATACGCTGGATCATTGTATCCGTTTGTTTTTTTAGTAGCACCTCTATCTTAACACAATTTAAATTTTTACTCTATTTCAGATGTGCTATCATTTGGACTCTTATTCACCCGCTACTCGCGGCACTAGTATTTTTGTGATATTAGGAACCAAGGTGAGATTTTAGCACAGTGCACATCAATACGGTTAGGTTTAACTATCTTTTACATGCCTTGCGTCTGGTGCACTAGTAATAGATACTGTTCTCCTTGCCCTTAGCCATCCGATTCAGACCCGTTTTTATAATTGATGACATGTGCTGATTGCCGGGTTGGAATTATCACCTGCTTTCCGGTAAGGGACTCGTTATATATTTTTTTCTCTGTAAGATCAGCCCTCTACTCGGTGTCTACACCTCTCATAGTACAGTCTTAAATACAACTTGCCATGATGACGTATCCAACTATTGACTCACTATTGTCCATTGTAAAGTCTGACCAAAAACTAGGAGTAATTTCAACAAGGTAGTGGAGACCATCAGAACTTAACATACACTGTACAACGGCAAGGACCCTGTAAATTTGCATACCCACACACACATATCACTACATAGTGTCCAATATACACACATCAGGCTTAGGAAAGGCATCATCAGACATCTTTGCATACTTACACTCAAGTAAAGAAGTTGTTAATAAGCTGTCTCCTGACATCCACCCCCTCTTCTTCCTCCTCCTCATCACTGGCAACGTGCCCCAGGCCTTGGTCTTCCCATGATGGAGAACGTTGATCCCTGTCATCCTGGATAATTGGTAACTTATTCCTCTTAGCCTTGTTGTGAAGCATGCAACACACTGTAATGATTTTGCACACCTTCTCTGAGGAATATTGAAGGGCACCTCCTGTCCGGGCTAGGCAGCGGAATCTGGTCTTCAGCAGCCCAAGTGTGCGCTCAATCACACGCCTGGACCTCCCATGTGCCCTGTTGTAACGGACATCAGCAGGTGTGACTGGGTTCCTGAGTGGTGTCAGCAACTGGGGCATGTTTGGGTATCCAGAGTCTCCATTTATCAAATACAAATGATCAGTTGAGCAACCACAGGGTACAACATGACAGACAATAATCACACAACTGACACTGACAACTTGACTCACCAACAAGCCAGGCACGCTCATTCCTGAGCTGGGACATCAGCTGGGGAATCCGACTCATCCTCATTATGTATGCGTTGTGGGCAGATCCCGGGAAATGCACACATACATGGGAGATGATCTGGTCCGCAGACATACCACAAGGGCATTGATTAAATGAAAGTGTTTACAATTCCTGTACACCTGTTCATGGGCTCGTAGTGCAACCAAACCCACATGAATCTCATCAATCCATCCAATCACATGTGGCATGAATCCCAGGGCATAAAAGTCATCCTTAATGGCACGGAACTGTAGATGTGTGGGAAAATGTATGTACAGGTTGAGGAACCTCAACATGGCCTCACACACATCCCGGAGCACTCGACTGAACATTGTCTGGGATATCCCACCAGCATCAGACACAGTAAACTGGAACAAACCAGTGGCAAAGAAATGTAGTGCCGCCATCACCTTCACCTTGGGGGTCAGGGCAAAGGGTTATGTGCGCCAGGTACAAGTGTGGTGACAACTGGTTGGTTAATTCCAGCACAGTGAAGTCAGATGTCTGAGGTTGACCTAATCCAAAAATTACAGGAATGTGAGAATGAACATACACACAATTATGTCACATATTAGCAAAGAATACAGTGTTGTACTGTGACTACTCACACTTCTCTGTCACTCCCCATGTGATCAATTGTAACAGACACAACACCACACAATTAAGTATCAGCCATAGACTCTTAGGTCAACTAGCACATGAATTTAATGTACACAGACATGGACAAGGTATTACAACCTAGCAACAACACTACATACAGACAGCTTGTCACCATTCACAACACTGTCATGGTGTGGACATTATCATGATGTGATGTATGACCTACACACCACAATGATCCCCTGGGACAGTGCCAAGCATAGGAGGATGATCTGTGAAGTGGCCACTCACACTAGTCATGTCCCTCAAAAACACTGTTAAAGTTGCACTGTAAGCTAGGATCATAATGTGAGTAGTCTTGTCTTTTGTCTCTGTCCCATTTGACATGTGCTGAACTCCATCCACACAGGGCATAGAGCATGCCATTATTCATACATACATTGTCTGAGTTGATGAGTGGGCATTGCATGTATGAGTGAGCCAACTCATGATGGAGCAGGAATGACAGATTGCATGCCCTCAACAGTGTCGTACGACACGGGTACATATTGCATGGACGCGTCTGTCACATCCTGAAAGAGCCGGATTGAACAGATTGCATGCTTGATTCAATGCTGTTCGATGCGGGTGAGTTTTCAAAACACACGTCTGCCACATCCTGACTGAGCCGGACTGACAGATTGCATGCCCAGAAAAGTGTCGTACGACGCGGGTGACTATTGCATGGAAGCGTCTGCCACATCCTGACCGAGCCAGTCTCACTGATTGTCTGTTGGTCGTCATGGTGACAGACGCGCATTTTGCATCGTGCACGATTCGCGTACGGTACGATTCGGTTTACTTTTTAAACAAATGTATCAAAATCTAAACTGTCATGATGCAGATATTTTGAATGTTGCGGTAGGCGTGTCCGAGGCATCCTATCTCATGGATTGAACTAATTCACAGGATGTGAATGAGTCATACCTATCGCTTTGGACGCATGGGACCGATTCTGCCTCTGCAGCACAGATATGAGACTGTCTCTTGCCCTGGGAGCTCACTTGCCTGTACTAAATGATCCATATAGACATCTTTGCTACCACTGCTGCTGTCTCTGTATCCTCTGGCTCCAAGAATGGCATGTACTGTGGAGAGGGCCTCAGCCTTCACAGTGTAGGAGAACCAGGCCCTGCTGGACAGCCTCCAACCACAGTACAGCAAGCTGTATGGGAAACCAGGGTAGCAGGTGAGTGTGTAGTCCACAACCTCTCTCATTGTGCATCTTGTCTGACTGGCACTAATGACATTCTGTAAAGCATTGGCTAGCATGTTCACTCAGTAGTTGCTACACCCAAAGTGTGCAGCTACCTGCAGTGAACAGGTACTGTGGTGTGAGAGTGCATTTTGAGATGGTCATACTAGCCAGGCAATGTTTCCATGTTGGTGATACAGGACAAGTGTCCATCCACATAGTTGCACTACCTGTGTACATTAGATGTCCTTGTGAAAAGCACATGTTTATCCAACTGTGTGATGCACAAACATGTTGTATGTCTGTTAATGGTCCGTTAACTTTGTCCTCCTCACAGGTTGATGCCCATCAGAAACAGGAGATCTGGCTGACCATTGCCCGGGCAGTTCGATCTGTGGGGGTCCACAGGAGTCGCATCCACAGCTGCCAGAAGAGGTGGCAGGACCTACATGGCTGGACCAGACGCATTGCTAGAGTCCAGCTGAAGCTGTCGCCTCCTCGCAGTAGGGGCGGACACTGGACCCCCCACATGCGTCGGATTCTGCCAGTGGTCTTCCCTGACCTGGATGGGCTGTTGAAGGCCAGACAGCAGCAAGGAGGGGGTAAGTGCATGCCTTGTCTGTCAACTGTGTCTAACATGATCTTTGCATTCCTTAAGCCTGGTTACGCTAACACAGTTTGTCTGTCTGCTGGAACTAGAATCATGTCCATTGATTCTGTAATGGCTTTTCCTCATCTGATACACAGGTGTGTCCCTTTCAGTCAGTGACATGTCTCACTGGGGGTGGGGGAGCCTGCTGTTGTCCAAGGTTGATGTGGTGTACCGCATCTGCTACCGGCAGAATGTATTTGCCTTCATGAGTGGGGAATTAATAGGCATGTGTCTGCACATTGACAGATTTGTGACATGCACTCTGTTTGGGCCATATATACGTGTCCTAGTTGATGCTCTGCCTCGCCATATGTTTCTGGGGTGTTTCAAAAACACACATGCAGCAGGTGTGTCAATGTTGTGTTCTCTGAAGTATGTCCATCATGTGTGTCACACATGCATGGACACATGCCTACTGTTCAGGCTAATCCCATGTTGCACATGGCCCAGGTCAGGTATGCCTACTCTGGACATGGTGTACACTCAGTTCTCCTAATCATGTGTGTCCAAGTCAATTTAATGCGTTGTGCAATGTGCAATGAGGTGTCAGCCTCTGTCTCATTGTGGAGTGGGCTAGCTTTTTAGACTCCTGGGGTGTCAAATATTTTTGGGTGGGCAGCCAGCTGACATGTAGCTGTTGGATCTTCATGATGGGGTCAAACATTGGTGTGTAATCACTTGACTGTGCCTGATGGTGTATCCAAAATTTAAGTGCGGGCAGCTATACTTCATTGTCATCAGACTGTGATGTGATCATGTTGACAGACTTGTGCTTGCTGTCACTCTACTGTGGCATTTGTATGACGTGGGATCATCAGTAGCCTTAACATGTGGGTAGCAGTGGGGCAACATGTGCACTTGACAGATGCAGGTCTTCTATTCCCCCGAACCACATGATTGAGATACAGTGGAGACTGTTGGTTTTGTGATGCACTGCCCCAGTGACAGAAGGCAGCAATGACTGGTTACCCAGACTGCCCTGTACCATGTTGTTTCATTTGTTTTAGTGTCCTGCCGTGATGGAAGTTGTCCTGCATGCACTCAATTGAGGCATCATCCAGCAAAACATGAGCACATCATGGTGTGTGGTGAAAGGAGCATATCCATATAACTGACACTTACTTGGGCAATCCCTTTTCCAGACATATGTACTGAGTCAGTGGCAGGATATGGTATATGTGTGTATTGACACATTTCCATCACAAATCCTGCAGTTCAGATAACTGTCTATGTGGTGCATGTGTGCACAGATGAGTAGTGTCTGGCTACATGCACCATACTGATGTCTCCATGGACATGCAGGATATGAGAGGCATGGTTTACTGGCAGACTGACGTGTGTTTTACAAATATGTATCAGCACTTTATAGAATTTACTGCAAATGATGCACAAATATGCGCTGTAATGTGCTGTGCTGTGCTGTGATATGTGATGTCAATACAGGTGGCTGATGTTTCTCTGTTTCCCCTGTTGATTTGCAGTTACATCTACGGACACTGGAGAAGACAGCTCCAAGGACCATGAGGAGCCACAACGTCAGACAGGGTCTGCTGCAGAGGATTCAGAGGGACCCAGTGGCATGGAGGATGAGGGGAGCCACACTGAGGAGACCTTGGCTACGTCCACCTCGGCTGCTGAACACCCCAGCTTCAATGATGACTCCCTTGTGGAGGCGGGTGCCAGCAGCCCCCAGACAACACCTACCGTGTCTGGCCCCACCACCACCACCACCATCTCTACCCTCCCATCTGCTCCTATCCCAGATGTCCGGGAAGGCTCCTGTGTAAGGGAGCATATCTCTTTCGTGCCAGGCACCACACCCCTGCCCCAGTCTCCCCTGCTTCCCTGAGTCTTGAGTTTGTGGACTTACTTACACAGATCCATGTAGGGCAGACATCAATGCTGAGTGTCCTCCATTCTCATACCAATCTGTTGACCCAACTGGTGTCCTACATGGAGGGCATCTCAGCTAACATGTCAGCCCTACATCAGACCATTCAGTCCATGGCCTCCACACAGACGGCAGCAGTGTCCTTCCTCCTACAGGCCCTCATCCCTGCTACATCTGCCACATTCACAGTCACCACTCCCCTGCCTGTCCAACAGACACACAGTTTGGACAGGTCCCCCACGGGTCGGCGTCTTCGTCTTGCGCTCTTCGACCTCAGGTTTGGACGCCATATTGGAAGCCGCGCCCCGAAGGGGCCCTCTGGACCTGGTGTAAATGGCAAATGTTGTTGAGTTGCCAAAGCAGAATTTCAGTCCAAAATCGTAGAATGCCAGACGAGGGATATGGCAAGAAAGCACAGCGGGCCAAGGCCACCTCAGCCCCAGAGCCGGATCACTCACAGAACAGTCAATTGGGAGGTCGAGGTGAAATCGAAACTGAAAGCAACAGTGCCACCGGCGGGGAAGATGTCCTTTAGCCGCTGTTGTTGACTTACTCCTCGGCCAGCCAGAGCAGCAGAGACCCCAGTCCCGGTCAGCCCAGAAAGTTGAAGTCGATGCAAAGACAGTTCCCGAAGTCCGATTTCAATTCTTGAAAGAATATTAGAATCAGCAAGAGTAGATCTTCAAAAGCCCATATTAAAAACCAGGATATTCCATGGATATTTGCGAGAGGGTGGCGCGGGTCCCGGGAGCCCTCTGCTTACGCGACCATCTTGGATGCCCGCGTAGCTCCTCCAGCTTCTTTTTAACTTTCACGTCCTCAGGTAAGGGTGGGCCTTAGAGTGCCCATACCGGGATGTACCATGTTACAACGCATACCATTACAACTACCTACTATTACAACGCGACCATTACAACGCATACCATTACAACGCATAGCGCTTTGAGATGCTGGATAGTGGTAAGTATAATTTACTATTCTAACTCCAGTCCCCGTGGACACTAGGGAAGGTGTTGGATAGTAAATTATACTTATTCCCTATCCTAGAGCGCCCCCCAGCGCAATGCGTTGTAATGGTATGCGTTGTAAAAGTTGCGTTGTAATAGTAGGTAGTTGTAAAAGTTGCGTTGTAACAGGTGTATACCCCATACCGCTGAGGTACACTCCCCACGGTCCTACGAATGCACCGTAAATCATACACCGAGGGCAGAAACATGTTGACCCCACTTTAAGTGGAAAGAGCCGAACAATTAATTTGGTGATTTCCAAACACATCGTTTTTAATATGTCAGATTGGCCACCGAATAACATTTTTTTTGTGTGAGACACAATCTGTACATTTTTAACCTATCAAATTCACACAATCTTCACAATTAACCAGCTTCGCAGTAACCTGGCATTGAAGCACACCGGGGAGGCATTCGGCTTCTGCCGGTGGGCCCGATGATGAAGCATGTCACCAACCAGGTTGGTGGGTGAGGGCTTTCTATACAAATCAAATAGATTTGCATATGCATTCTCTTTCCATTTGTGCTTCTATGCATTTGATGAATTACACTCTTCTGTTGTTTAATCTGACTTACCTGGGGGACTGAGAGTGTACTCTAGCTTCCCTCCCTCTCTCGTTGATAAGAAACACAACATTAGTGTGCCATTTTATTCTTGTACTCGATATTCAAAAGTGCAAATACTCCTTTAATACCTTCCCTTCGGGATAGTATAGGTCCAAGATTTACTCTGAGAGGTGAGAGTGGTTACTACTGAGATCTCAGCAGAGACAACAAAAACACTCAACACTACTAATTCAGACAGTTGTTTTAACTATCAAAGAAAAACAGCACTGTGATCCATAAACAACCAAATACTAACTAATATAATATAAATGCACATTGCAAAAGAAAAAGAAACATACGCAGGCTTTTCATAATAAGCAGAATGGCTTTAAAAAGGGTCTCTCTCAATAAGTCTGAGAAAACCTGATCTAAAGCCATTGCCAGGAGGGTTTGAGAACTGCTTTCCATATTAAACACAACTCCACCTAATGCATTTTAAACACCTGCTCACAATAACCATTCTCTGCCTACTGGCGTTTAATGCTGGGTTTTGACTATCTGTAGACATCTCTCCAAAGATCTCCAGTGAGTAGTCAAATCTAAAGGGAAATCAGACTCACCTAGCTCATGTTATTTATTATTGGTGCAATATTTCATCTTTATCTTATGTTGCTTTTAGGCTGCACAGGCTTTCTGAAGCCTTTACAGAGGTTTGAAGGACATCAGACCTAGCCACAATCTTCCTAAATTCCCAGGTAATGCATCATATCAGCTGAGAGGAGCGAAGCAGGAGGGCACGGGTGAAGGCAGCGACGCTGCCTGCATTAACACCACTGGGGAATTGAAGTGCCTGCTTGCCTTAGCCACCTCTGTGCGCTGCTCAGCACAGCTGTCAGGAAACTGTCATTTTTTCAGGCCTAGAGCTGAAGTGCAGAATCTACCCTTGCACAAACAATAATACTCAAAGGCTGGGCAACCAGACAAATGACCTGGAGCCCCCATTGGGGGTGAGAAATGTATATAGTTTCGGTACATTGGAATCCCTGTAAAGAAGATGGAGGGTCTTCATATGGAAGTACTTCTTTTTTTTTTTTTTTGAGTTTGAAAGCTTTATTAAAGAAAAACAAGTATTACAAGAAGGTGACATCAGCAAAATAGGAGAAAAGGAGTATATGATGGGATACATTTAAACAGAAGCAGCCAATATCACAATAAAAACAAAGCATTTTGAATTATGTGGGGGGGAGGGGGGAGGGGAGGGGGGGAGGGAGAGGAAACATGTTATTATCATTGAGGATGGATAAAGAAAAACGATAAAAATACAATGGATATCAATAAAAAAGTACAGTAGAGAACATCTTATTTAGCAAATACTGGAATGAAGAACAAGTAATATTGGAGACCAATATAAAGCTAAATCACAATAGTAAAAGTGAAAATATCATAAAAAACATCATAAAAACTACAGGCAAGAGTATATGCGTTCAGGGGGGTTTGAAATTATCCGAAGAAAGTGGAGAGTAAGTCTTTTTGGCAGAATGATCTAAGTATAGAGTAAGAGGTAGCCAGTAAAGTTCAACATTTCGGGAGGGTTTGCAAGAGGAAGCAAAGGCAACATCAAGTCTGTGTGATTGACATACAAGATTCCACCAGCAATTTAGGGACAATTTGTTCAAGGATTTCCAATTAGAGACAATATGTTGTAATGCAAGAGCTAGCATAAGATCAAAAAGACCGTGGGAGTGTGTTGGGAGATCTAAATCTTCTGAAAGGCTACCAAGAAATACAAAGGAGGCAGAAAAGTGAATAGAAATGTTGAAAATACGAGAAAGGCGAGAGAATATCTGAGACCAAAAAATACGAGTTGAAGGACAGAAAAAGAAGAGGTGTAAAAGATCTGCAGAAGGGGCATTACAGGTCCAACAATTAGATACAGCAGTAGATTGAAAGCGAGAAATAGAAAGAGGAGAAAGGTATAGTCTGTGGTAAAAGAAAAATAGGGATTGAGTAAGAGAGGCAGTACGGGAAACCTTCAAGGATCTGGCCCAGACTTTGTCCCAGAGAGAAGTCGACCATGAAGAGTGTAAGTCTGTTTCCCAGGACAATTCCAATTTCGATTTGGGACGATCTGGATTGGGGGCTGAGAAGTACCGGTAAATGAGGGAAGCTTTAGGAATAGTAGAAAGGACGGCGAGTAAAGATGAAGACGAAGCTGCGAGTCCGTCAGAAGGAAGAGAATAATATCGATCCAGAATAGTTTCCATGAGGATAAGGAATTTCATTGCAAAAGAAGGAGGGCAGTGGAATTGAGAGCGAAGTTTAGGAAAGGAGCAAGAGGATGAACCATCAAAAAGATGATATACCCAAATGATACCTTTTGCTCTCCATGATGGCCAAGCAATAGGTCTGTTATTTATTAATATAAGTGAGTTGTACCATATAGGCGATAGAAGGAAGGATTCCTGTGTCATCGAGGCAGGGGAGACTAAAGGTCGGAGAAGAGAGGAAGTATGTTTGAATAGAAGAGGGTTAAGGCATGGGGCTTTGGAAGTAAAGTGAATTACTTCTTGTAAAGAATATGGAAGCAATAACTCCTGTTCCACAGAAAGCCAGAGCGGAGAAAAAGGGGAGGGTTCCTGAGATAACCAGCGGGAGGCCTGTCGAAGTGAGAAGGATTTATGGTAAAGGCGAAAGTCTGGAAAGTTGGTTCCACCATTAAGTTTAGATTTACGTAGGTGTAAAAGAGATATGCGGGCTTTTTTCTGTTTCCAAAGAAATTTGGACAACACAGAGTCAATGCGACGGAAATAGGAGAATGGGATGCGAATGGGAAGCATGGATAATAAGTAGATTAAAATGGGGGCAATCATCATCCTGATGGAGTCAAGACGGCCCCACCAGGAGAGAAATAGTGGGTTCCATGAAGTGAGTAAGGAGTCAATTCTGGATATAACTGCATTCATATTGAGTTGAACAGAGGAAGAAATAGAGGTAGAGAAAAGAACACCCAGATATTTAATTTTTGTAGAATTCCAAGCAAAGCCAGTGGCTGTGAAGAAGTGGGGAAGGCAAAATTTAGTTAAGGGAAGGATCTCTGTTTTGTCAGAATTTATTTTGTAACCCGAGACCAAAGAAAAGTTCTCGAATTCATTTAATAAAGAAGGGACAGAGGTGGTCGGATTTGAAATAAATAAAAGAATATCATCTGCATATGCAGATAGTTTAAGATGTTGTGTACCATATGGGAAACCCGAGATGGATGGATTATTACGTATGGAAGTAAGGAAGGTTCAAGTGCCAAAATAAATAAAAGAGGTGATAAAGGACAGCCCTGACGGACTCCACGTTGGAGTATGAATGGGGAAGTGAGTTGACCATTAACAAGAACAGAGGCCTTGGGCATAGATTCAATCAAGGAAATAAAAGATATAAATTTAGGATTAAAGCCATGCCATTTTAGGGAAGCCATGAGAAAGGACCAGTCAACCCGATCAAAGGCTTTCTCAGCGTCTACTGAAATGGCCGCAAGGGGGATTGATAGGGAAGGGGCTTTACTTAAGACATTAAGGAAGAGCCTAGAGTTATCCGATGTTAAGCGGCCCTTAACGAAGCCACATTGTTCTTTCCCTATGAGATGTGGGAGGAGTGGGTCAAGGCGAAGCGCTAGTAATTTTGCAAAGATTTTATAGTCCACATTGACTAGGGATATAGGTCGATAATTTTTACAGAACTTAGGGTCTCTACCATCTTTAGGGATAAGGCATATGGTAGCGTCCTGGAATGAACCTTGGGCTGATCCAGTAGAACAAAAAGATTGAAAGAGAGATAGAAGTTTAGGTAAGAGGAGGTCTGAAAAGTGTAAATAAAATTCAACTGGAAAGCCGTCGGGTCCTGGAGTCTTGCCTTTAGTAAGGGAGGATAGGGCAGAAGAAAGCTCCGAAAGAGTGGGATCAGAATCGACCTTTGAAAAATTAAGGTGAGAGGTATCTGGTTGAGGTAAATTGTCAAAATAAGATTGAATTAGTTCTGGAGTGGGAGGATTTTCCGGAGTGTATAAAGTCTTATAAAAGGAATGAAATTGGTCTAAAATTTCCGCGTCGGTATGAAGAAGAGTATTAGAGGGAGAATAAATTGAGTCAATGTTAGTTTGTTCTTTACGGGACTTTAAATAGTTAGCTAATAATTTACCTGATTTATTGCGACCTCCGTAGTAACGAGCACTGCTCCGAAGGAGAAAAGAGGAAGCAGAGTCCGTAGTGAGCTTATTAAAAGCAATCTTAGCTTTAAGTAATTCAGGAGACATAATCTTAGTAGAGGAAGTATAGAATTGATGTTCCAGAGATTTAATATGTGCAAGGGTAATTTTACGTTTTTGAAGGAATTTTTTCTTTTTTCTAGAGACAAAATCAATAATGAAACCTCGGGCCGTGGCCTTGAAAGAGTCCCAAAGAACATGAGGGGGGGTATCAGGAGTATAGTTGAGATGAAAAAATTCAGAGGCAAAAGAACGAAAAGAGGAAGAAAAAAGAGGATCAGTAAGAAGAGAAGGGTTAAAACGCCAGCGAGAAGATTTAGGAGTAGGAGGAAGGAGGTCAAAAACAGTAACAATAGGGGCATGATCAGAAATAACTATAGGTTCAATTGAGGAGGAAATAAGGTGTTGAGAGAGAGATGAAGAGAGAAAAATGTAGTCCAAACGAGAGAAAGAGGCATGAGGAGGAGAGAAAAAGGAGAAATCCATAACATCTGGGTGTGTGAGTCTCCATGAGTCCACAAGATGAGTTTGAGTGATAGTGTCAAGGAATTGTTTATGTGGTTTGTGAGGGGAAAAACGAACTGAGGATCTACGGTCTAAAAATGGGTCAACGATCTGATTACAGTCTCCACCTAATAGGAAAGAGTCATGTTTATATTGGATACATTTTGCTGTAATGGAGGGCCAAAAAGAGGAGTCAAAACATGTAGGGCCATAAACATTGAATACGGTAATTGGGATATTGTTAATTCGTAGTTTAGCTAAAACCCATCGCCCCTCATCATCCTTTTCTTCTAGAATTACTTTACATTGAAGGCGTTTATGAATCAAAATGGCTACCCCATTCTTTTTTTGAGAAGCGGGAGAAAATAAAACAGTTCCAACCCATAATCGCTTCAGTTTCAAAGATTCAATATCTGAGAGATGAGTTTCTTGAATAAGAACAATATCAGGGTTGTATGAGGAGAGGTGGGAGAGTACTCTTTGCCTTTTGATAGGGTGATTAAATCCTTTCACATTCCATGAAACAACTTTGAAAGTGAAAACTTAGTAAACTGATCAAAAGCGAAATATGCAAAAACATACTGTATATATAGTAATTCAAACTGTAAAGAGATAATAACTATAAAGTTCGTCAAAAAGGTAGAAGGAAGAGCAGGTAGAGAATGAAGGAGAAAAGAAAAAAGGGAGAGGGAAAGGGGAAGGAACAGGGAAAGATGATCAGTAGGGAAGGAAGAAGGAAGAAAAGAGAGAAAGCATAGGAGACAGTACAAATCCAAAAGGATGACTGTATTGAACATACCTGGAAGGGGAAATGTACACAAAGGGAAGGTGGGGAGGTGGTGATGCGTTACAAGACGGACGGACCAGGATCAGGAGCAGGACCACATCGAGACCGCACAAAAGGAACATGGGATGGGACAAAATGGTGAAAGGAGTATCCGAAACATATCCGTCTGGGGAAAAAAGGAAAAATTGTTAACATATAGAACATGTGACGTAAAGGTATAGGTTCAAAGGTGAGAAAAAGAAAGTAGAGATATATAGAAGACGTAAGAGAAAGATATCAGAGAAAAGATATGCAAAGTGAGAATGTGGGAAATGGAGAGAAGAAAAAATGGAGAAGTACATGAAGTCAAAGACAAACTAGTAGAAGAACAATCATATAGACAGTAAAAGTTCTATTTCAGCCACTGTTTGAAGCAGAAGAGGAGGCATCCATCCCTTCTTCACTCTGAAGAAGAAGAAAGTTTCTTAATTCTCCAGGTTCCTGAAATGACCAAGTCTTGTTCCGATAGGTAACTCTGAAAGTACAAGGGTGAAACAAGCCATATCTTGCTCCCAAGGAGCGCAGAGAAGGACGCATAGCTAGAAATTCTTTACGTCTGGATGCAGTGGCGTTAGAAAGATCATGAGAGAAATACACTCGTTGACCTTGCCAATTGACTTGTTTCTTATTCCTCGCAGCTGAGAGAATCAAGAGGAGATCCGTGTATTTCAAAAAGAGGATGATTACTCCACGAGGTTTTGAGGAAGAATCCGTTCTGGCACCTAGTCTATGAGCTCTTTGAATACTAATGGAGGTAGAAGGTGGGAGGTCCAGAAGTTTCGGCAGGAAAGTGGTAAAGAAAGACATCGGATTGTCCCCCTCAAGATTTTCCGGCAAATTGTAAATACGGAGGTTGTTCCTCCTATTGCGATTTTCCAAATCTTCTGTGTGTTTTTGAAGTGAGAGAACAGTTTTTTCTAAGGTGTCTATACGTTGGGTGTTGGACTGAATGTCGGGGAATTGCTGTTCAACAGTAGAAAGTCGGGCATCCATGTTTTCCCACTTATCCTTTAAAAGCTGCATGTCTGTACTTGTTTTTTCAATAAATGGACGCAGTGCTCGCAGCTCCTCCAGAATTTGATCAGTAGGAGAAGTTGAAGGATTGTCCTCTGGTGTAGGAGAATTTTGCTTGAGGCGTTTGCCCGCTGGAGCAGGTGGGGAAGATGTACTGGTATTTGTATGAGCCAAAGATGATTTTTGAGAGGTCATTTTTGTAGTAGAATTGGCTTTATGTGTACCAGATGAAGAAGAAGCCCCCGATGTGCTCACCGATGGTATAAAGACAAATTGCGGTTTACGTAATCTGACCATAGAAATGAGTGGTCGTACCGTTAAATAGGCTCAATTCCCTGAGAGGCAACCAAAGGTGTGCTTGGAATGTTCCGGAAATATCTCCGAAGAGAGGGTAAAGCACCAAGGTGATTTATGTGAGAGAGCTTCCGGGAAATAGAGCGAAATATTCAGTGAGCACAAAAGAGAGGGTGACTAAAATGGTAGCATGCGGAAGGGCATCCTGAAAGAGCTGAGGCGCAGGAAATATGAACAGAAAGTTCTCAGAGAAAATTGTCAGTATAGCGCCATGAGGGAGGACATGTAGGAGAAAAAGTATTGTAGAACTTTGACCATGTCAGCTCATGAAAAAGCAGTTGTCAGGGGTGAAGCATCGTGAAAAGTGCGTATTTGCCGTGTGCTCCAAGGTAAAATAAGAGGAGAGAAAAACGCAGCAAAAGAGTCTTTTAAATAATAGATACTGCTCACCCCTGAGATGAAAACAGCGTCGTGAAGGTCGTTGGTGTCTGGTGACACTTCGTGTGGCGGTAAAGCCTGACAGCTGAGGCTCCGAGACTCGGGAGAGTCTCAAAATGGCGGCTCCGTGAGGGGCTGGGAGAACATCGCAGAGAAGAGCGAAAACGGCACCACAAGCGTTGGAAAGCCGCTCCGCCGACTCCGCTAACGTTCCGCAAGAGAAATCCAGCGACTGGGTTCAGGAGCGGTCCCGGTTACATCGGGAAATCACGCCGTGAGGTGATCGATGCGGCGGAGCTCCGTACCTAGCCGGCCATCTTGCGCGGCATCCAAGCCACGCCCCCCAATATGGAAGTACTTCTGACACTACTGAATGCAGCTGCAGGCATTTGTCTTCACAGTTTTATCTTAGAATCTGTTGTATAAGCTAAAAATACTTTTTACAAAGTCTCTCATAATATATGGGAGCATGTAAGCCCTGCACAAAATCCTACCTCTAATTTCCAAATGCATGTTGTGATGAGTCTTGTTGCCTGTAATAAAGAAATGTCCTAAGTTAATATTATAGGTTCTGATGTGAGAATGCTTTTTGCCTTAATTGTTTACTTAAGGAAAATGGGAACTGCCTTTTCCTTCCTCTCCTCATGTTTTTCTAAAATGTAAAGCGTTCCGCAGAAAGATATTTATGACAACATGTGTTTCTTCCGCTATTGGTCATTTCTAGAAACATAGAATCTCAGCATGTTTAAACACATATTTTTTTTTATCTCACATACATGAAACTGGTCTTAATATCTTTAGGCATATATTGTTATGTCTTTTTGGTGTGTTTAATTTTGCAGTAGATATTCTGCTTTTATTGTATGTGTCTGCAATCGTGAGAGAGCAAGACACAGGATTTAACCCCTTAAGTGCTGCGCACGACCAATGGTCGTCAGCAGCGCTACCTCCCCAGTGCTGCGCACGACCATTGAACGTCCATTCAGCACTAGTTCTAATGGACAGCGCAGCACTGGGGAGGAATGTGTATTAGCAGCTATGGAGTTAAGCTCTGTGTGGGAAGCATGATGTTTTGACCATGTTTTATAAGGAATAAAATACCATCCCTGTACATTGAAAGGATACTGCAAGTCACCTTAGAGTTCAATGGCATTTTAAAGGAATTCAGTCTTCGGCCTTGTTCCTCTGTATGGTTATGGAAATACATTGTGACTTGCAATATCTATGTAATGGATGGCGGGAGTACTAGATTGCATACAAGATCAAAGAAACCACTGAATACCATAAGATGTTTCAACATGGCACAATTTCAGTCAGTGGCGGCTCCACCGCTAAGGCAGAGGAGCATCGCCCCCTGCTATTTCAGTAGTGCAAAAAAGAAAATGATAATTACAGAACGTTATTATCATATATTTTGTTTTCTATACAGGAGTCAGGTGGAGCTGGACACTGTGACGCCAGAGCTCAGGATCATTAGTTTGCACTCCTCTAAGTGCACATTATGGTTTGGCCAGGCCTCCAGGTCCGAACAAACAGCCATGCGCACTTGACATGTTCTTCATTCAGCTGTGTTGCACAGCCCCATGGAAGATATGACCAGCCTCCCCAGGCACTGCCTGAGCATCCAAACAGGATGCCCAGACCAATCACAGCGCTGCTCCAACAGAAACGGGATTGGCTGGGAGAGTCTGGAAGGCTGGGTGCTTCCGGTGCTTCCAGCACAGAAGATGGAGGAGAAGCATGCAGTGGCAGGAGAGGCGTGCTACGGCGTGGGGGAGCTGCGGAGAAGGTACGTTTATTTTAATTTTTTAATACAACCCCCGTCTCACCACCCCCGTTCCAAGGCAGCCGCCACTGCTTTAAGTGGCACATAGCAAAATCATATGAACATTGTACACTTTTCCAGAGCGAGGGTCTCCCACAGAGCTAAGGAGAATGTGACAGAGTGCACAAATGCTCTCACAAAGAATGCATTTTCTGGCAAAAAACTATGCGACCGCTTTGTAGATTTCCAACTCTTTTGTGGGAATTTACTCAGTTTAGCATTCCCTGCCAAGGCCCTTTGTCTTAAAAAGCTTGCTCAGGGACACACTGATCATCAGGGTCAGAGGACATTTATCACCTGGGAATCATGTAAAGCTGACCCTCCCTATAAGCCACTCTGATCTTAGTTATATTCCTTCTATGCACAGCTGTGCTCTTCTCTTCTAGACGGTGTCCTTCTGCAAGGGCATACTTACAGCACTCATCTTCACAACAAGGTGGTGCCTGCCCTCTGGAAAATTCCAAGCTGCATTCATTCAGAGTCGGGTGTCAAGTCTCTTGCACAGCTCCCATCTACCAGGCAGCTAGGTTGCTGATTCCTGAAGGTTGACTTTCACCTAGAGACACCGTCCAGCAATCCCCTTTCAGTAGGCCGCTCCTCTTTCACCTGGCAATCTACTGCTCTCCCTTGAGGGACTAGTCCAGGTTTGTTCCCCATCAGAGAGGAATGTCAGCAATCAAGGACCTGCATACCGTACACAAGAGGCCTCTCAGTCACAATGCTGCTTAACAGTCGGTCAGTCAAACTTTATTCGGTCATATGACCATAAAAGTACAATGTACAATTTTGCTCGTATGCTTCAAGTTGGAAGGAATTAAGGTAAAGGATAAAATATATAGCAAATTCATGAAAGTACAATATACAATGCATTCCATCCATAAAAGTTATAAAATTAGGAAGAACAAAATGATAAAAACATATCCTAAGAATAAGCCCAAAAGTAAAAGCTTGGTTTGTTGTTTGCATACTGGCCAGCCCTCTATCAAGTGCACCCAAAGCCACACGAACCTCCTTGGTAAAGAAACTTCTGGCGGTGACCACTATGTTGCCAAGGGGCATTTAGAATGCGAACATCTCAAACTTGAACATGTTCATCATTTAATACTATGCAGATGATACTTTAGATTGGTTTGAAACAAATAAAATGCATAGTTATCAATCTCCTCCCTTATGCATCTGCTTCCTCATTATGCCCCACATGTGGCCCAAGAACTTTACGACTGCACAAGCTATCACTCTAGGATCAGATCTGAGTATGCGTAGAACTATGGCGTGATCGCCCGTCCCCAGCTGTTTACATAGGGGTGTGAACACTTTGCTCTAGGGCGAGAATAAGCAGGGCAGGCAAATTCTGCTTAACTCTTATTCCTGTTTATCAGAATCAATGTACTCCTGAGCAGAGCATACATATATTGTTGGGTGGTCCAATCACAATATGTGCTATAAGCAATTTTTTGGAGCTCTTTCTATCGAATCTTAAACATATGGATGTGTTTTCCAGCAGGTCCTCTCAAGACATAAGTTCAAATAGTTCTTGACAGTTTGTTTATTTCCCAGCAGCTGGGTCTAACCAAAGTTTGTGCCACCCAAATGCAGCAACAAGAGGGAGGGAGGTGGAAGTTCCTGCCAAGGAATATGAGACAAATCCTCAAAAAAAGAGGAAAATCCAACCCATCCCTACCTAATGTAGACTGGCCACAGTGACTTTTTTGAAGGAAGGGGACGGAAGATTCCATGGCCCACTCGTAAGTTAGGTGAAGGTAAGGGTATGTCACCCATCACCCTCCAGCTACCAAAGACCAGCTACAGTAGACATCTCTGTCTAAAGTTCAGGAATATTCAAGGCCTCACACAGGAAAACAAAGGGGATAAAGAAGGGTCACCTTAACCTTCCATTTGGTGTAGCTTTCCTCTCAAAGAAGTCCTAAAAGTTATTTTTGTGCCAAGGTAGCAAGGCATTCACACATGCCTTACACTCTCCTTAACTTACACATGCAAAGTGGCATGTGCACTCCACTCATGTCCGACATGGATAGAGTGAAGGACTTGTTTGAGGCAGACTGACAGACTTTTTAACAGAAATCGCCTGGAGGATTCTCTGCCCCTGAAGACAGCAGACAAAATCTCTCTCTCTCTCTCTCTCTCTCTCTCTCTCTCTCTCTCTCTCTCTCTCTCTCTCTCTCTCTCTCTTCCGTCCTTCGCATTCATCCCTATCTCTCTCCCCAGTGTTCTTTCAGAGGTCCTTCCACCTTTCTACCTCTTTCACTTCTATCCACCTCTTCCTAACCCGCAACTCGGCCACCGGCACTCGCCCCATTCCCGCCCCCTTTCTGCATTTTCGTGACCCTTCCAGGTGCTTCTGAGACAAGGTTGTTCACTGCACACGTTACTTTTTAATGCAGAAAGGAAACTGAAGGAGATTTATTGCGCCTTTGGGAGATTTATGGCACAGGAGCATAGCTATTTGCAATATTTATGCACTGCATTAGCCAGACCTGAATCTTATCCTGAACTATCTCATTTAACCTGTTAAAAACTGAAAGGTTCTTTGTAAAACGAGGAATCCAATGTAGAACTTTCATAGATTCTCACATCTAGACTATAGTATTACAACCAAATATTCTTTATTTATATCAACTCAGGCCTGTCAGGTATGTCTGTTATGCTCACTGCCTGCATGATCCAGCACAATAGGTCTTTACTGAGGTCCAGTGTTCTCCTTTTTCTAAAACAGATACCAGTGCCCTGTACCTGTGCAATACTTTCCTGAATAACTTTAAGGAGACAATCCCCTGTTGAAGCTTCCTTGACACATCTTGTACATACTTAGGTGCCACTCCTCCCTCTGCAACATACTTACTACCTCTATTTGAATAATGTCTCAGCTGTTTTGAAGGCCTCGACCACACCTCTCCTTTTCTGCTCTATAGTCATGCACAAGGTATTTAAATGTTTCTAAGGTAATTGGACAAAATACTGAAAAGACAGCAATATCAAAGGTAAATATAGAGGGCTTTTTTACGATGCCGGTGGGACCGCCACTGACAGCCCATTGGGGGAGGTCCCATCGACAGACAGCCGACTGTCGCATTATGATGCAGGTGGTCGAATCCTTGACCTCGAGGCAGCAGTCAGAATCGTGATCCTGAATGGAGGCAGTGCCAGCTCAGACACCGCCATCAGGATTATGATGTCTTTTTCCCACTGCCTGTTCATGGTGGTCTCAACCCAGGCACATTCATGCACTGTGTGCCAGGCACCACGTGGTGCCTGGCACACGGTGGGGTCTGGCACACAGTGTATGAATATGCTCAAAGTGCTCAATAGCACTGCGGCTTGTGCTGCTGCCCTTTTCCAGAGCCGCAGCACAAGCCACAGTGTTTGTGAGCACTTTTTCACCAACCAGCCCGGCCTGCATATTGTAATTGGGTGGTGGGACTGCCGGCATCTTGTCAGGCAGTCCCCTGCCCAGGTCAATTGCCATCGTAATGAGACCCAGAGCTTTAATGTTGTTTTTAATATTGGTGTAAAAAAATATCAATTTAGAAAATATGATTGTATGCAATATCATTTGTAAGTGTAATTTTTTTATGTAATTTATTGTAATGTGTTTAGTTCAATGTATTTATTATTTTTTGTTTTTAGTAAGATAATTTATTAATTATGAAATTGTTTAAATGTGTCTTCCTAGTTGTAATAATGTCTAAAAATAATCCATTTATATTTTTGGAGCTGTAGGGAGATTTTTAAAAAGTGCATATTTTAGTGTACATTTAGGGGTCGATTCCGATGGTGCCAAAAATGCCTTCCCAATGCTATCCGTAGGCTTACCTTACAGCTTACCTTATGACCGAGTCGTATCCGAAGCTTTTTCCTATGACCCAGCAAGTGCGATGCGTATAACAGGCAAATATCCAACCCAATGATTCGCTCCGATTCGTGCACTATGTAAGTAGCGAACAGGCTCAGGAAACACGGAAATCGAGTCCTGAACAATTTCCGGAGACGCAAGTACGATGCGTGATCAATATGCGTCTTACAGGTCTTACAGGGTGCCGGCTCAAGCATGTCACAGCATTCGTACGAGGCGCATGAAAGATCAGAGTTGCGCCAGAACACGATCAATATGTACGAGACGAAGCAGCCATGTATCCAATTGCTCATGTCTTTCCTATACTGGCGCTTTTTTCGTCTTTGTGTGTAGAGATATGGATGTGAATGTCTGTGTATGAATTGGACTGTATAAAAGGGATGTTTGGATTCATGAGTGGATCTATTTGGTACCTTTTTTGTAGTATCACTGCGTGTCCTTGGTTTTGACTGTTTTTACATGTTTTTGATTATGTAAATTCTTTCTAAATGTTTTTTACTGCTTAAATGGAATTATCTATCTAAAAATCATGTTAATATTTATATTTATATGCAAAAAATGAAAATTAAAAACTTTTTTGAATAAATTTATTCTCGTTGTGGTGAGTGGGCTAAACTGCTGATGTGAGTTGAACTTTGTTATCTAAGGGAACACCCCTTCATGTTTTTTACTCCTCTTCCCTATACTGTACGCCCATCGTTACCGACGCGCACGGCGCAGAAGGTAAGTCAGACACATATCACACACCCAAATGACACGAGTACACAAAAGGAAACACCACCATAGGGGCGTGGATGCTTATCACTCACAGCGTATCCCACCCCATAGGGGGTTGGATGCCTATCACTTACAGTATTGTTCACCCCATAGGGGGGTGGATGCCTATCACTCACAGCATATCCCACAAATAGGGGGGTGGATGCCTATCACTCCCAGCATTGTCCACCCAATAGGGGGGGTGGATACCTATCACTCCCAGTATTGTTCACCCCATAGGGGGGTGGATGCCTATCACTCACAGCATATCCCACCCATTGGGGGGTTGATGCCTATCACTCACAGCATATCCCACCTATAGGGGGATGGATGCCTATCACTCACAGTATTGTCCACAACATAGGGGGGTGGATGCCTATCACTCCCAGTATTGTCCACCCCATAGGGGGGTGGATGCCTATCACTCACAGCATATCCCACCCCATAGGGGGTAGATGCCTATCACTCACCGCATTGTCCACCCCATGGGGGGCGGATGCTATCACTCCCAGTATTGTCCACCCCATAGGGGGGGTGGATGCCTATCACTCACAGCATATCCCGCCCCATAGGGGGGTGGATGCCTATCACTCCAAGCATTGTCCACTCCATAGGGGGATGGATGCCTATCACTCCCAGTATTGTCCACAAAATCATGCATCTGGAGATCATTGTGATAATGGGGTCTAAACCTCCGTCACTACAGTGACCAAAAGATGATTGTGGGGTTCATTAATACAGCATTCTATGATTAGTGTGGCAATGGGGTCTAAACCTCCATCAATACAGTGACCAAAAGATGAATGTGGGATTCACAAATCCAGCATCCCATGATCATTGTGGTAATGGGGTCTAAAACCCCCATCACTACAGTGACCAGAAGGTGATTGTGGAGTTCGAAATTCATGCTTCTGGAGATCATTGTGGTAATGGGGTCTAAACCCCCTATCACTACAGTGACCAAAAGGTGATTGTGGGGTTCATAAATCCAGCATCTTATGATCAGTGTGGCAATGTGCCCTAAACCCCCCAACCTCACAGTGACCAAAATGTCATTGTGTACATGACAATTGCAGGATCTCCAAAACAGCATGTATGATACAGTGGCCAAATTTCACAAGCAATGTTGTGGCGATGTAGTTGTTGGGTCACATACACACATAGCTATTTAGAGGCAAATATTGCTGTGTATCACAAGAACACCCTCTGTCACATGCAGACAAGCAATGACCATGATCCCTGACAATGACTCCATCGTACAGTTAGACAATGCACAGAGTGAGCACCATGATGTATTTACACATATCTACACCAACAGACACAGATACTAAGAAATCCTGTGGAGACTGTAGATGTTAGATGGCCAAGTTACATACCTTGTCAGCAATGGGAGACACCCAACATGATGAAAGTGCAGGCTGATAAGCCAGGAGACGCAGGGACACTGGGTAAAAACCTCCCAAAAATATACTGACAATGGGCCGGAAAAGACATAACATTGCAGTGGTGCAGTTGCACGCACACAGACACCATCACAACAGCAAGGTCATGATACACATCATCAACATCATGTACATTAGATGCAACACCATTGGATAACAAAAAAATGGCTTTAATCAGCTATGAAATATTGACAAATGTACATGCTCTGATGCAAAAAGGCCAATGGCCAGTCCTCCAAAGAGTCCAACCAGGGTGACGTGTGACAACTTGTTACCCATTGATTGCCTGCACTGCTATGGACCAGGGACATCTCGCCCCTTGGAGGGGCCTACTTAGTGGCAGCCCAGGCACCGCAGGGACAGGATCAGGGGACAGCAGAATGGGGCAGGGGAGATGTGGTGGTTGCAGGAGTGACACCAGCAACTGCAGTGGAGTGGTCTGACACAGTGGGCCCTGTCACCACTGCGGGCACGGTAACAAGACAAAATATCGAATTCAAAATATAGAATTACCAAAATATCGAAGTCAAAATAAAGAATGGACAAATTATCAAATGGACAGAATATAGTGGTGAAAAATATCGAATTGAAGGTAAGTAATATAATATCGATTTTTTAAAATATAGAAAGTCAAAATATCGAAGTATATATTATAGGTATTAAAATATATCGAATTTTTAATAATATCAAATTTTGTATATTAGTATATAAAAAAGTGTATATTATTTTTGTAATTTATTTTAAGTAATGAATTTTATTGTATTTAATTTTTGCGTAATTTAATTCTGTAGCGGGTTGTGGGTTTATAGGGGAATTGCGTGAGAAGTAATTTAATTATATCAAATTAAATATAAATTTTTAGAAATTAATAATTATTTTTAATTTAAGTTTGTGTTTTAGTTCTATAGGGGGTTGTGGGTTTATAGGGAAAAAGAGTGGGAAGTAATTTAATTGTAATTAATTAAATATATTTATTTATTTAATGGTATTCATTTTGAATTAATTGTTAATTAATTTTTAATTGGTAAATAATTTGTATTAATTGATTAATTGATAATTATGGTAATTTTATTCATTTATTTTCTGTAGTGGGTTGTGGGTTTATAGGGGAATAGGGTGGGAAGTAATTTAATTGTAATTAAGTAAATAATTTGTATTTATTTATTGGTATTGATTTTTTATTTATTGTTAATTAATTATTCATTGTTAATTAATATTTATTAATTGGTAATTAATTTGTATAAATTTATTATTTCATAATTACGATAATTGTATCAATTTATTTTCTGTAGCAGATTGTGGATTTATAGAGGAATAGGGTAGGAAGTTATGTAATTGGAATTAATTACATCTTAAAAATACTTTTTGTGTATTGATAATTAATGTACTGTTAATTCGTTATTAATTGGTATTAATTGTAATTATTAATTAGTTTTTGTGAAAGTTAATTAGTTGTTAATTAATTATGAAAAGGTAATTAATTTTATTAATTGGTATTATTTTTATTAATTAGTTTTTTATTGACAATTTATTAGTTATTAATTAATTATCAATAGGTAATTATTTGTAATAAATAATATTTATTTGTATTTATAATTGATTAAATATTACGTAATATGAAATTGGCAATTCATTTTAATTCATGTTTTATTGGTATTGATATTTAAATTATTTTTATTAATATATGAAATCATTACTTTCCCTACTGTTAAATTCACTAGTGGGAATAGTAATTTTTACCCCGACGCTATCCAACGCTTTCCCTACTGTTGCACTCTCTGGAGTGGGAATATTAATTTTTACCCTCCCGCTATCCAACGCTTTCCCCACTGTTGCACTCTCTGGAGTGGGAATAGTAATTGTTACCCTCCCGCTATCCAACGTTTCCCTACTGTTGCACTCTCTGGAGTGGGAATAATCATTTTTACCCTCCCGCTATCCAGCGCTTTCCCTACTGTTGCACTCAATGGAGTGGGAATAGTCATTTTTACCCTCCCGCTATCCAACGCTTTCCCTACTGTTGCACTCACTGGAGTAGGAATAGTAATTTTTACCCTCCCGCTATCCAACGCTTTCCCTACTGTTGCACTCTCTAAAGTGGGAATAGTAATTTTTACCCCTACACTATCCAATGCTTTCCCTACTGTTGCACTCTCTGGAGTGGGAATAGTAATTTTTACCCCTACGCTATCCAACGCTTTCCCTACTGTTGCACTCTCTGGAGTGGGAATAGTAATTTTTACCCCCACGCTATCCAACTCTTTCCCTACTGTTGCACTCACTGGAGTGGTAATAGTAATTTTCACCCCTACGATATCCAATGCTTTTCCTACTGTTGCGCTCACTGGAGTGGGAATAGTAATATTTACCCCTATGCTATCCAACGCTTTCCCTACTGTTGCACTCACTGGAGTGGTAATATTAATTGTTACCCTCCCGTTATCCTACTGTAAAAATATTGTATATTTTTTATTAATAATATGTAAATATATATATATATGTATTAAAAAATAACATTGTACAATTTTTATAACTTAAATTAATTATTTAATACTTTTAAGGTTATTTAAGTATTTAAGGATGCTTTAGTTTATTATATTTATTATTTCATTAATTTAAAATTATTTTAAAGACATTTAAAAAAATGCAATATTTTGACTAACTATATTTTTTAAAACGATATTTTTGATTTGATATTTTTGTACTTACCTGTTTGTAGATAGGAATTCGATATTTTTGCATTCTATATTTTTTCTTCGATATTTTGGTAATTCTATATTTGTGTATTCGATATTATGTCAGTGTCAGTGTCAGTGATTCGCGGGGCAAAACTCAGATGTGGTGTCCTCCTGCGCCACTGCAGTGTGCAGGACAGATGTGGTGGACGGGCTTCCAACTGCAGTGAACAGGTCAGACGGGTGGGATGTGCCTCTTACTGCAGTGCCAACATCAAGAGTAGAGAAATGGGGTTCAGATGAGGTGGGCAGCACAGAGGGGGGAGACACCGCCTCCACACCAGTGGCAGGAACAGGCTGAGCATGTGTGGTGGGGTGGAAGTCCATTTGGAAGGGGGAGGGCCTAAGCATCTCGGTGATCTGGTATGGGTGTGTGGGTGAACCTGGTGCATGGAATGGTATTAGAACCTGTGAATTGGCATCTGGGAGGCTGCAGGATGGAGAGTTTGAGGTGGAAGTCTGTGCTTTTGGTGGTATCTTTCCCTTCCTAGTCTAGGGAGACTTGCGGGTGGGGGCTTCAGTGTCCATGCGCCTGGAGGAGGGTGTCTGTTTTGCAGGGGAACTCCCCTCTGTGCGTGGTGGCTTCCTCTTCCCCTTGTTAGTCGGAGCAGATGGGTCTGTAGGGAAGAGGCCAAGATCACAGAGGAAGAGCTGCTTGGAAGTGGGGGTAGTAGGTGAGGCAATGGAAGGTGTTTTGGAGGGAGAGGGATCTGAGGAATGCCAAGTGCTTGTGAATGCATGTATATGTGTCTATGGCCCATCCCCTGTGTGTGTGCCATCAGTCCTCGGAGTGTGTGTGCTTGTCGATCTAGATTTTCTGGGGGCAAAATACTCTGGGGCAAAAAGCCCAAAGTTGAGGTTGGATTGTTGATTGATTCTTTGCTGCTGTCTGCAATGGAAGGAGAGTTACCACTGAATTTGCAGCAGTGATGAAGCTGTTGCGGGGATGGAGACGTGCAGTGAAGACACCTGCTGTTTAAGAAGAGTTACAGCAGGGTTCATGCTGCGAGGATACAAATGATGCAGGACTAGAGATGTGCAGTGAAGACAGCTGCAGTGGAATAAGAGTTGCTGCAGGATTCATTACTGCAGTGATACAGATGCTGCAGCGATAGATATGTGCAGTGAAGACAGCTGCAGTGGAAGACGAGTTGCTGCAGGATTCATTACTGCAGTGATACAGATGCGGCAGGGATAGAGATAGAGCTGCAGTGGAAGACGAGTTGCTGCAGGATTCATTAAAACAGTGATACATATGCTGCAGGGAAAGAGATGTGAAGTGAAGGCAGCTGCAGATGCTGCAGGGATAGAGCTGAGCAGTGAAGACAGCTGCAGTGGAAGACGAGTTGCTGCAGGATTCATTACCGCAGGGATACAGATGCTGCAGGGATAGAGATGTGCATTGAAGACAGCTGCAGTGGAAGACGAGTTGCTGCAGGATTCATTACTGCAGTGATACAGATGCTGCAGGGATAGAAATGTGCAGTGAAGACAGCTGCAGTGGAAGACAAGTTGCTGCAGGATTCATTACTGCAGTGATACATATGCGGCAGGGATAGAGATGTGTAGGGAAGACAGCTGCAGTGAAAGAAGAGTTGCTGCAGGATTCATTACTGCAGTGATACAGATGCTGCAGGGATAGAGATGTGCAGTGAAGACAGCTGCAGTGGAAGACGAGTTGCTGCAGGATTCATTACTGCAGTGATACAGATGCTGCAGGGATAGAGATGTGCAGTGAAGACAGCTGCGTTCGAAGCATAGTTGCTGCAGGATTCACTGCGGCAGAGGTAGAGATGTTGCAGGAATATGGATGTGCAGGCAAGATAACTGCAGGGAAGTAGAGTTACTGCAGGGTTCAGTGCGGCAGGGGCAGCGAGAGATGCGCAGGGAAGACAGCTGCAGTGGAAGGTAGAGTTACTGCAGTATTCCCAGCTGCTGGGATACAGAAGCTACAGGAATAAAGAGAGAGGTGCAGTGCAGCCTGCTGCAGCGGAAGTAACGTCAAGGGTTCATGCTGCGAGGATACAAATGATGCAGGACTAGAGATGTGCAGTGAAGACAGCTGCAGTGGAATAAGAGTTGCTGCAGGATTCATTACTGCAGTGATACAGATGCTGCAGCGATAGATATGTGCAGTGAAGACAGCTGCAGTGGAAGACGAGTTGCTGCAGGATTCATTACTGCAGTGATACAGATGCTGCAGGGATAGAAATGTGCAGTGAAGACAGCTGCAGTGGAAGACAAGTTGCTGCAGGATTCATTACTGCAGTGATACAGATGCGGCAGGGATAGAGATAGAGCTGCAGTGGAAGACGAGTTGCTGCAGGATTCATTAAAACAGTGATACATATGCTGCAGGGAAAGAGATGTGAAGTGAAGGCAGCTGCAGATGCTGCAGGGATAGAGCTGTGCAGTGAAGACAGCTGCAGTGGAAGACGAGTTGCTGCAGGATTCATTACCGCAGGGATACAGATGCTGCAGGGATAGAGATGTGCATTGAAGACAGCTGCAGTGGAAGACGAGTTGCTGCAGGATTCATTACTGCAGTGATACAGATGCTGAAGGGATAGAAATGTGCAGTGAAGACAGCTGCAGTGGAATAAGAGTTGCTGCAGGATTCATTACTGCAGTGATACAGATGCTGCAGGGATAGATATGTGCAGTGAAGACAGCTGCAGTGGAAGACGAGTTGCTGCAGGATTCATTACTGCAGTGATACAGATGTTGCAGGGATAGAAATGTGCAGTGAAGACAGCTGCAGTGGAAGACAAGTTGCTGCAGGATTCATTACTGCAGTGATACAGATGCGGCAGGGATAGAGATGTGTAGAGAAGACAGCTGCAGTGAAAGAAGAGTTGCTGCAGGATTCATTACTGCAGTGATACAGATGCTGCAGGGATAGAGATGTGCAGTGAAGACAGCTGCAGTGGAAGACGAGTTGCTGCAGGATTCATTACTGCAGTGATACAGATGCTGCAGGGATAGAGATGTGCAGTGAAGACAGCTGCGTTCGAAGCATAGTTGCTGCAGGATTCACTGCGGCAGAGGTAGAGATGTTGCAGGAATATGGATGTGCAGGCAAGATAACTGCAGGGAAGTAGAGTTACTGCAGGGTTCAGTGCGGCAGGGGCAGCGAGAGATGCGCAGGGAAGACAGCTGCAGTGGAAGGTAGAGTTACTGCAGTATTCCCAGCTGCTGGGATACAGAAGCTACAGGAATAAAGAGAGAGGTGCAGTGCAGCCTGCTGCAGCGGAAGTAACGTCACTGTAGGAGTCACGCTGGCTTGTTTCAAGGGAGGCAGATTGCAGGAAACAGTGCTAAGGGGAATTCAGAGGTTCCAGAGCTGCAAATGATGGTTGAGGTTCTGAAGGATAAAGTGTTGCAGAAGAGTGCACGTGACGCAAAATACAACATTCAGAGCTGCAAGTAGCTTCTGGGGAGACAGAACCTCAGCATTTTTGCCCCTCCCCCATAGACAGTAGAGTTACAAGGTTGGGCCCTTAGGCAAGCATTGAAAATAGCCCACTTGACTAGTGTTATGGGGGCAAACCCAGCAATTATCAGGGATCAACGAGCCCCTCGTGGCTCTGGACCCCAGTGCCACTGCACCTTCTGCACCAATGGTACCCACGACCCTGTCTATGGACGAGTTTATTCTAACAAGGCCGGTAATGAATTGCTGGAAAGTGGCTCTTTTAAAGGGAAATTATTCGAGGGAGCAGGTGAATATCTGGAAACATTAATCTTCTCTGCTGGATGTGAGCTCCAGTAAATGGAAAAACTGTAAGAAGCATGATTCATAGAGCGCTCTCTTTATCAGTCAATTGTGCCCTCCGTGACGGGAAGGAAATGACGTGCACAGGACCATCGCATCCTAGAAGAGGGTTACCTGGAAGGAGGGCATGCGAGCAGTTTGACAAAGGGGGGCTGCAGAGATGCAGGACAAGGTGCCTTGTGGGATGAGAGAGAGGGGATGTGAAGAAAGACGCAAAGCAACTGACCTGAAGGATGAGAGTGAGACAGAGAGGGACAGTATGGCAGTAATAAACGGGGAGAAATACGGGGAATCAGAGATGGGTGCCAAAAGGCTGAGAGAGAAGGGATAGGGTGTGAGAGACATGGGGCCTCATTTATGAGGCCCCTTGCGCCATCAGAACTTCACTTTTCATGAAGTTCCGTGGCGCAGAAGCCTGTGTGGTATTTATCAGGCAGCAGTACGCCAGTTTTTGTGGCGTACTGTTGCCTGATGAATATCAGTCCCTTTAACGCAGTGTACTGCGTTAAAGGGGCGTGCAATGGGTGTTGCTGGGGGCGTTCCCAGCAACATCCATGGCCTTTTGACACTGCCCCAGATTTACGAGAAATCGTAACTCTGAACCAGTGCCAAAAGCTTACGCCTCCCCAGGGGAGGCGTAAGGGAGGCGCAGCAGGGAGAAATGTCTTTATTTCTCCTCGTATTTCCTTTTTCTATGTGTGCTGCATCCTGCAGCACACATAGAAAGAGGAAAAGCCTCTTGTGATTATTTTTGTACAGAAAGGTTTCCCTTCCTGTACAAAAATAATCTTCCCCGCAATGCACAATGATGCAAGGGTGCCTGCACTGGCGCAGGCAGCCCATCGTGCGCCGGCGGAGGGGAAAAGGACAGGAATGCGCCGTATCTTATAGATACGGCGCATTCCTGCCCTTTTCTTTTGCCGTAGGGAAGCGCAGCAGGAAGGCCTGCTGCGCTTCCCTACGGCAAAAAGTCATAAATGAAGCCCAATGCGTAGGAGAACATAGTCAACAGGGAGGAATGAGGGATACGACAGCAAGGGGCGAGAGAGAAAAAGGTGGAAAGCCAGCATTAAGGATAGAGAAATGAAAAGGGAGAGAGGGGAATACGCTTGTGAAACAGGCTAGAACGAAGAAAGCAAATGGACTCGCAAGAGAGGAGTTTGAAGGTTGGAAAAGAGAGATATATAAATTATAATAAAGGGATCAAGAGAGAAAGAGTAAGATACTGGATGAATCAACCGATAGCGACATTAATGAGAGACTGTTCAAATAGAGAAAGATGAAGTGATATGGAAGGAAAATGTGAGAGTGCAGTGTAGCTTCAGTAAGCGGCTTAGGAAAGATAAAGTGCTGACGGTAGATATGTCTCATATTGGAATCACAAAAAGTGGGGTTAGTAAAAAGACTTGCGTCATGGGGGTCCATAGTCTAGGTGCAAGACTAGGAATACTGCGGTAAAGTCTGTGGTTTGGCCACTTTAGATTTCTGCTACAAACAATTTTTTATTAGTTAAACATTCTCCAAAGGTTCATATAAATTGCGGAGTCTTCATGTCGTAGTACGAACAAATCAAATGTGGCGCTAGAAAGGGCTATTTATTTATTTTATTTATTTATTAATCTTATAGAGCGCGACAGCTACCCGTAAGGGTTTCCCGGCGCTAATTGACAGTGACAACATGATTGATCCTGAAAAGAAAGGATTATTGGGCAAACAGCCAGGTCTTTAAGGCTTTTCGAAAACGGAGATGGCACTGCTCCATTCGTAAATCCATAGGAAGAGAGTTCCACAATTTGGGTCCCAGTACAGCAAAGGAACGGCCTCCCACTCTGAAAAGCGGCTATCCTTTATCTCCTCTAATATTCCTCTTGCTTTAGACTCCTTAGCCTTAGCCACCTGAGCCTCTGAATCAATAAAGTGGATCCCTTCAACAATAGGTCTTTTGAAGTCACTCTTGTATACAGAAGATATCCCCAAGCCAGTCTCCAACCCATACGCGTCCCTGATGGCATTAATATCAATGTCGGGCACTTTTCCCAGTTCTAGGAGTACAAAATGAAGTGAAGGAATTATGAAGCCATTACATTGTCCCATAGCACCATTAAGGCTAGAATAACATTTTTCCAAATTAAATTGATGGACAGAGGTCTACCATATTACTCCATGGAGGCTTGGGTATTGTAGAAGACAACATCCTCCCATAACTCACCTAGACTTTGAGAAATGTCAGCTGCAGCTTTCCCTATGGGGTAGAGCCCGCAGATTCAACTATGGATTTCAGATGTTGCCTGTTCTGGTATGGAAAACTATTACGTGTGTTCATGCTGTCATAAAAATATGTGGGTGGGGAAATTTAAAACCGGAAATGAAAACAAGCAAGCTGTGTGCCCATAATTGAGCTGTGGGACTATAGCTGCCTCCGATCAGTAAACACTACCTAGCTAATCTCCTCCACATATTAACACTTCAGAGCGAAGATGGCTGACCCACCACTGTGAGTAGCAATAAAATGCAATGTACTGGTCTGTGGCGGTAAGCTGAATGCCTCTCAATCAAGGAGCGCCATGCATAGTCCATGGAAGGCAACCTACAACATATTTACCAAAGCTCAATTGATTCATGAGTCATTCCCCTTAAGCTATAATAAGGGATAAAGGTAGGCAGGATCTTCCATGTTTTTTTTTTATGCAATAGGTCTGTAAATCTATCTGGTATTTTATTTATTTATTTGTTTATATTGCGCCTGAATCGACCCCAGAAGGGGTATCTCTGCGCTTCAGACGGGCAACAAGGATGTAATGCTACTACAGCAGAATCAGAGACAGAAAAGAGTGGTCTTGAGCAGCTTCCTAAATTGCAGGTGGCCAGGGCATTGTCTCAAGAGCAGGGAGAACTTGTTCCAGTGGCGGGGGCCCAGATGAGGAAAGGCCTTTCCCCCTAATCTTGCCTTCCTGACTCAAGGAACTTGAAGAAGATGTTTGGGGCCCGAGCGGAGAGAGACCAGGAAGGAATGTAGGGTGTAAATTTCTTCAAGAGATAGGTGGGATCAAGATTGAATGGTGCAGCAGACTTTATATTTTACCCGTTGGCGTATTGGAAGCCAATAAAGCAGCGTGAGAAGAGGACGGGAGGCAGTCCTAGGGGGGGCGTTAAGGACCAGACGTGCTGCAGTATTCTGAACTACCTGTAGTCTGCTGAGCGAGGTCTCATCAGCGGAAATCAGCAGACCATTACAGTAGCCCAGGAGGCTTAATATGAGCGCCTGAGCCAAAGTTTGCCTAGTTGAATCAGGAAGCAAAGGGGAAACTCAACGGAGAAGGCCCAATGTATGGAAACAGGAGCCAGCAGTCTGAGCAGCATGCTCCTTCAGAGTGAGGGCTTGATCCAGACGGATACCTAGGTTCTTAACAGAAGCTTTAGGGGCAGAAGGAGCATCCAAATCGTCCAACCACCATTCAGGAGTCCATAATAAGGGGGCCTCTCCGAAGAGTAAAATCTCAGTTTTTCCAACATTACACTGGAGGAGATTACTCTTCATCCAGTATTAAATAGCCCTCATACCAGAAGAGAAGGCCAACTGTACGGATGGAGTAAATTTGTCAAAAGTGAAAAACAGCTGTGTATCATCAGCATAGGATGTTGGGGTGAACCCATGCGATCTCAGGAGACTGGCCAAGGGAGCAACATAGATGTTAAATAGTGTAGGGCTCAAACATGAGCCCTGAGGTACTCCTTTGGACGATTCCATGGGTGCCAAGCGATACGGGCCCAAATTGACGGTCTGGGAGCGAGCAGACAGAAAGATCATCATCCACTGAAAAGCAGAGTTTCGAAATCCAATCTCCTTCAATCTCCTGAGCAGTATCTGATGTGAAACCGTGTTGAATGCGGCAGCTAGGTCCAACAGCAACAATATCGTAGAGTTGCCCTTATCTAGGGCCATCCTGATGTTATCCATGACCACTAGCAGAGCTGATTCAGTGCTGTATTTGAGCCTAAAGCTTGACTGGGAGGACTCCAAACAACCAGTGAATTCGACATGGTTGGAGATATGTTTGTTGATATGTCTCTCCAATATTTTGCTCAGGAAGGGAAGAAGTGAGATGGGACGGAGATTGGAATGATCCGTCAAAGGGACCATGGTGTTCTTGCGAAAAGGCATGATCTGAGCTGCTTTCAATTCTGACGGAACGTGGCCCTCTCTCAGTGAGAGATTAAGAAGATATTTAATCGAAGGAGACAGTTGAGAGGCCAGAGAGGAGACAACTTTGGCTGGAATGAAGTCGAGGGGGGACCCTGATTTTACCTTACGAATCAAAGTTTCTACTTCTATTGAATTTGTCCAGGGGGATTTAAGATGAGAGGGATGGAGTAGGATTTAGGCTGATATAGGTTATGTCCAGTGCTTAATTTGCAAAAATAAAATAGGTGCCAGGGCAATCATCAGGAGGGCACTGCAGCTTGAACCACCCACTATCCCCACCAGTTCCTGTAACAACACAGCTATTAACCATCACACTCCTACAGGTGTGCCAATTAAGACTATTCCAGACCTCCAGACCTAAAAGAAGGGCTTGGGTTGCATGTATTAGTCATTTTTAATGTGTTGAACTAATACATTATAATCTCCAAATTAGGCAAACAGCACCACCATGTGGCCGGCTGTCATACGTGCTGGTGTTGACAATCATGTGCTGGTACTGAGCACTCCAAACCACTCCCTCAAATTAAGCACTGGATGTCGTAAAAGGATACAGATATCAAATGGAGTACTGATTACAAGAAATAGAGTGGCAAGGATTGTTCGTATTCTGATGAATATGATATTCCAGAGTGTATTAACATTGAACAGCTAATACTGTTTCACACAATAGCTCTAGAATCAACTTTAATATACAGGCTTTGTTCCTGATCCAGCCGGCCAAGGGAATGAAGCCTCCCTAGGACAAGCGATACCAGAGTCTGGGTTATGTGGCAGAGCGCGTAATGGCAGTTGAATTAATTTTGTATTGTCCGAGAGTATACGGGAAGCATACCATGTATAGAAAAAAGAATATCATATATAAAGAATCCCCTTCCGGGGTCACTTGCAAGTACAAAGTATAGTTGGGACACTATTCAGGTGGGGTCAGCTCAGTCTGACTACTAATGCATATATGATACTTGCCATGTGGACTAGGGTACAGTTGGACCATTTATTTTCTATTGATGTGTGTAGACATGATACTTTATAAGCAATGCTGTCCTGTACATCACAAGGAAACGTCTGTACTCAGAGTCTTTATTCCAGAAATCAATCTTTTAGAGGGAACAAGATTTGTCACTTTCCTGTGTCAGTGTCAGGGACTCTATTAAAAGAGAGGGACCCAATAATCCAAAGTAGTAGGGTACCAAGCGACAAATGTCAGGAAATAAGTTCACCTTGGGTAATTATAAACCTAGGCATTCATTCAACTCAATAATACCAGTACAAAACACTAATGCAACATTTTCAAACAGGCCATAGGGAAATGCAGAATTAATCAAATCCGAAAAAATATAGTAAAAATATACAATTTATTTAAACAAGTTAAGACCAGCTCAGGCTTGTATAGAGCAATCCGTTAAAAATTATACATTTGAAATCACAAATACATTGACAATATACGCAATTTATCATAAATGGCAAACACCAATTCTAGGGACAGAAAAAGAAAGAGAATAAAAATTCCTGATAACAACGGAAGAACTACAGAGGTAGGTCAGAGATCAATGCTGATTATTGTTATAAATATTCCATCAGGTTTGTTGTCTCCCAAAACTCAAAGTAGTTCTCCCTTTCTTGTAAATCAACGCGTTTCGGTGGGCAGTCAATTAGTAGCCTACACCTTCCTCAGGATAATAAATTGGACCATGCCTTTAAAAACAACGGAAGCCCTAATCTTTCAGTTCACACTCATACCGCTAAAAACACCCCAGTTATCTGGTGGGCGACATCCTTTTCAACGATAGCAAAGATGTCTCAGAAATATACTTGTCGTATTCTTTAATAAGTATAGAGCGACCTTGATCGTAGTTTATGTCACACAGATCGTTAATAGTATATTGAAGCACTGAAAGATGGTGAGGAAGGAGCCTGGGAATGTCCATAAATTCCATCCCATGTCAAAAGATGCTTTCTGGACCTTTTCAATTTACTTCACATTGAAAGTGCTCTGGTAAGCCTTAAAACACTTAGAAGTGGTGCAAGCACGCTTATCGGTAAAGTGACTGCTGCAGCGCTGGATGTGGCATTTCAAATTTGGCATGAGAGCGGCGCTGTTGGCAAATCTGTAGCTGTAAGGGCAGTGCTCGCTGCTCTCTGAGATCACGAAAGCTGGAGAAGGTGCGTTGACTGTTTTCTGCTTTGCTGCACATCATCACGAAAAGTTGGGCAGCTAGTACGTGACTGGAGCCACCTGTCTCTTCTGACTTAGTCGTGTCGCCATTTTGTTCCTGTTAGCCAAAGCCAATGTTGTTTCCCAGAGTTGTTCCCTGTGTTCAAGCTTCTTCCAGGTAACTGGTGATATTGGGAGAGAGGGGTGGGGGAATGAGCAGACCACAAACCAGCTTTTTGTGTAAAAGGCTGCTTTATTGAAACAGGTGCACATTAACAAATATAAAACCTCGGTCAACGCCTTACAAAACTAAACCTCACTAAATAAAACACTTACTTAACCCCAACACCCCGCCCCTAAAATTTTCTTGACCCTGCCCCCACTCATACATTACATCATTACAACATTACAAACAATACAAATCGCTACATAAACATCTAAACCTATAATTCAAATAATCTGTTACACAAACTCCCCTGCCTGCCCCTTCACAACTTTTGATCCCCCAACCTATGCAACCACCCCAACAAATTAATCTACCCAACTTATCCTGTCGATGACCCAACTGCGCAAATGAACAACAAAAATTCTGCCAACCCTGGCAAAATACCACTAACCGCCCCAGCGTACCTGTTCCAAGCAACAGTACAAAACGATCCCTGCTCATCTGTTCCAACAACGCCAACCGCAAAAAGAAGACAATTAACCTAAAATACCTAAAAGAAAAATCTTCAAAGGAAGGGAGGGAAGGAGGGAAAAATTTATATAACTAAAGCTCCCATCCACCAGGTCACCAAACCTAAAATGGTGGCTGGGAGTCAGAGCCCAAAGCATTTATGCTTGGGCTCCTTTTGGGCTACATAAAACAAGCCCAAAATCAAGATGCCCGCCTTGTTGTCTGACAATCCCCTCCCCAGTACCTCCCAAACTGCCCTGGGGGGACCTCGCTACGGTCGGCTACCCCCCTCCCCAAGTCCCCCTTCTGTACAGCGCCTCCTTATCATCTGGTGAGCCGTACAGAATTCCAGTTCTTTCTGTATTACCAGTAATACCTTCCTGCACTGACTGTACGAGCAAGTTATTCAGCGTTAGCAACATTAACTTTCCTGAATGTGCTGCCTGTTTGAATTATTTACAAGACAATTACTTGGAGTGTTCCTTTTGGCATGGATAATCTAGGTTCCTGGTGTCTAAGGATTTTACGCATGGGAGATATGAATAATTTTAAGAAAAACGTATGAACAACCAATCTGAGCTCAAAGAGTAGCAAAATATGCACTTGTTTAGGGGTTTGTGGGCAGTTGACATCTTCGCTGTGGTGACATACTGTTTTTTTTACATTCAATTTGTGTGTGGTTCTCCATTTTTGTTTTTTAGATGGAGTCTTAGCGAGATGAGGAAAGATACATTTAAGATTCTTTTTCTACTTCAGCAGATTTTGGAGATATGGACTGTCTGTTCTATTTGATCTATGTGGGGTGGTACTTACTTAATTGTATTGTTCCAGAGGGTGTAATGTTTGTGTACAAAACACTTTCTTCACTGGCACATCAGTGTTTGCGTTGGGAGAGTGCCATCTTGTCCATTTCAGAGAGGTAATCTCTACCTTTATATGTCTTGGTGTTGTGCAGTTTATGTTTATCATATTCCGGGATGTTTGTTTTGTACTGTGTGTTTAGTTACAGTCGTGGGATGGTGCAGTGCAAACGTTTCTTGCTTATTTGGGTTTGCTGCAGTTGTTAATGGTAGGTTTATTTTGGTTGTTCCATCTTACCTATGGGGTAAGGGTGAAGGGCTGTGATAAGGGCTATTTAAGGGTGGACACCGGGCACAAGGCCCTCTTTCTCTGGGGAATTTTGGCAGGAGAAGAGCCACCCACCCGCCCACCCTTGGAGGGACAGGAATTGAAGGGGGGGATAGACAAAGGGGGTGAGATTTGTCGCAGAGGCATATGGGGCTTACAAGAGATCCTGTGGTTTCGGAAGAAAGGACAACAGACGGTACTTACAAAGCGATCCAAGAAGAATACATAAAGCAGGAGGCGCAGCGGGCTCAGAATACAAATGGGGCAGGCAGGACCCAGGGGGTCACTGGCAAGCTCCCCGAGCCCCCTGGATTATGCGCCCTCTTTTTGCCCTTTTATTTCTCCTCACCACCGCTTTCCCAATAACACCCCTCTCATCCCTCCCCCACCCTTCCTCGCCTCATCCTCCCAACATGGCCACCTCTCGAGTTAAGTCTGGAGCCAATTGCTACAAAATCATTTATCCTCCCGACCAGTCTAAAGCTACAATAAAACAACTGAAGCATAACACTATTGAACGTTTCCCGGACTCCCTTTTTGTTGATCAATTTTACAATGGTTGTCTTGGGAGGCTCAAAAACGATTTCATTTTCTTCACTCGTGACACCCCCTCTTGGTTCAGCAGTTTTTACAATTCCCTCAATGTCACCTCCTCCTCCTCTATCCCTTATGGGAAACAACTAAAAATTTCCCCTTCTGAGTGCTTCAATGGCTACCTCACTATCTCACTCTACAACAGCGGTACTGTCATGATGCAAGGCAAAGGCACCTGCCTCTCGCTCTTTGACCACCTCTTCCCCTCCTTACTCCCCTCCTCTGCAACCGGGTCTCCCCCTGTCTCTCCTTCCAGCTCCACCCATTACTCCCTTTCTCCTCTGCCGACCCCACCCCACTCCAATTGGCTGCACTCTCGGGAAGCACAGGTTGGCCCTCTTCCCTCCCCGCCCCAACTTACCTCATCTCCTATACCTCCCCCCTCACAGTATGTTCCCTCCCACATTACTTCAGCCTTACCAATAGCTAATACGCTCCTCGTCCCATCTGCTCTATCACGATACTCCAATCTCTTCTCCTCCCCCATACTTCTCCCTATCACCCCCCTTCTTAGTCCACCTCTCCTCCAACCCTCTCCCCCAATTAACTTTCCCTATGCTCCCCTTATCCCTCCTTCCATCCCTCCTCTCCACCCCTTCATCCCCTCGCCATTCATCCCGTGTTCGCCACATTCCCACTGCATCTCTCTCCTCCCTCATACTCCTCCAGTACTGCTGCACTACCCCCTTTCCCCTCTTAGTAACTCCTTCCATCTCCCTCCCTCGGGCCCAGCAGGACCACTTCCCTTCCTCAACTTTCCTTTCCCTCATCCCCCCTCACTCTGCCAGATGACCGCTCGCTCACTGCCACCTCTCCTAACTGACAGGCCCTCCACAACCACTGCACCTCGTTTCCTCCCAAACCTCCTACATTCCCATGACGCCACTCAGGCCTCCCCCCTCCTACCTCCCTATCGCCGTGTTCCGCACCTTTCTCCCTCTAAACTTGTCCTTAACTCCTCTCCCTCTTGCACCACCAACAATGACAACTCTCCCTTAACGCCCAATTCACTTACTCCACTTGTGAACCCCACACCCCAACTTACCTCCTGTTCCCCCACCTCTCCCCAACTTACCTCCTGTCCCCCCACCTCTCCCTGCCTTCCACCACCAATTCCACCCCCCCTTGTCTCAATCGAGCCACCCAACCTTCCGTGCTCTGCCTCATTCTCACTGGAAAATACGCTAGGCTCTCTGATCACCTCCATCTCCCAGCTTACAGCTGCCATTTCACTTTTATGCTCTAAGATCTCCACCCATCCATGCACCTCTACTCCCTCCCAACTTCCCATGAGATGCACCTCGCCCCTTCACCCCAATACAGCCAAGCTCAACCTCTCGTCTGCAAACGTCGTTAACTCACACAAGCCCTTGAACGCCACCCTTCTTCAACAGACATACCCTAGCAACCCCACTATCTACAATATTCCGACCATCACATCTGTCAGAACAAAGCATCCACCTAAACCTTCCCGAGCACCCCCACATAAGTACAATATCCCGATCACCCTTCAGATCCCAAGTGCCCCGTCACCAAAACAGTCTTGACAGAGCTTCACTGTATGCTTCACAACTGCAGATCTGCAGTAAAACACAAACTTGAAATCTCCGATACCATCACCCTTCGTAAACTTGACAAGCTCTTCCTCACAGAGACCTGGTTCAAAGATACCTCTCACTCTATGTTTGATCTCCTATTACCCACAGGTTATTCCATATTTAGGAATGACAGAACTGAAAACACGGGGGGAGGTGTTGCAGTCATTTTTAGAAACGCCCTCCAACTTAAGGCTTCTCCAATCAGTTCCTCCCTCACCTTTGAATGCCTTTCTCTTGAGCTTCAATTGAAACACCGTTCACCGCTCAGATTCCATATCATTTACCGCCCGCCTCGTAGTGGCCCCTCGTTTATAGAAGATCTCACTGACTTCATCAGCGGCCAATACACACAAAGTGACAATCAGACCTTCGTGGGTGACTTCAATCTCCACTGGGGCGTACTGCAAGACTCCTCTGCGAACTCTCTGGCCACCTTCCTCTCCGCAAACGACCTTATCCAACACTGCATTGAACAAACCCACTCTAAGGGCGCAATCCTGGACCTTGTTATTTCTAAAGCAGGCATGCTTTCTACCACTACCCCAATCCATGTAGATTGGTCTGACCACCACCTCATTCCATTCTCTCTTCAACTCACACACTCTATAACTCTTGGCCAACCCAAGAGGGCCATCTCCTGGTTCCGGGATGCCAAAAATTTTAATGTCGGTCCCCTCTGTGAATCAGCTTTGCTATCACTTCCAAGGCTAGACCCGAACATAGCTGTTGATGATCTCACCTCCCAATGCCTCACAGTTCTTGCAGCTGAAATTAATAACGTCGCTCCACTCAAAAGCAAAAGGATAAGGCCCACTCCCTCAGCACCTTGGTTCAACAAATCCCTTTATGAGGAAAGGAAGCAGCTAAGATTCCTGGAGAAGCAATGGAGGCAAGTGCCCTCCACAGACAATTTAGCCATGCTTCGCACAGCAAGATCCAAGTACCACAAGCATATCTTCCTTGAGAAAGCGGCGCACTTCAAAACCCTCCTTGACTCCGCCAAAAATAGACCCAAAAAACTATTCGATCTCATCAAGACTCCGAGCTGCTCTCCCCCATCCTCCGAGGTGGAGGATTCTACTAAGAGAGCAGCGGATTTTGCTATTTTCTTCGATGAAAAAGTGAAATCACTTGTGGATCAGGTCGCTCATCCTACACCTCCAGAGGAGCGCAAATCCTTAGCCATTTGGCAGAGCTTTGACCCCATATCTGAAGATGCCCTTCTCAAGTGCATACGCGAAACAAAGCCCTCCAACCATTCTCTTGACCCTATCCCCAGTGCCATTGCCTTTGACTTCTATACCCATTTCCTTTCCTATTGGACCACTCTGATCAAACTCTCCCTCTGGCAAGGCTCCCTTCCTGTCTCCTTCAAAACTGGGCAGGTCACCCCTCTGCTTAAAAAGCCCACTGCTGATGCGAAGGACCTAAACAACTTCCGCCCCATCACTAACCTTCCCTTTCTTGCGAAGATCACAGAAAGATGTGTAGCAAAACAACTCTCTCATCATATCAAGGACAATGATCTTCTTGACAATTGTCAGTCCGGCTTCATCCAACACTGCAGCACTGAAACAGCCCTACTGCAAGTGGTTGATGACGCGCTGAGGATACTCGATTTGGGGGGGTCCAGTCTTCTAATCCTCCTTGACCTTTCTGCAGCCTTTGACACTGTCAATCACAACACCCTCCTCAATATCCTACAACAGAGAATGGGCATGGAGGGCACTGTGCTTAAATGGTTTGCATCCTTCCTCTCTGACAGATCCCAAATGATCAAAATAGCAAACAGTCTTTCTTCTCCTGTGGCGGTAGGTCAGGGTGTTCCTCAAGGCTCTATACTTGCACCCACAGTGTTCAATCTCTACTTAGAACCACTGGGAAACCTCCTAAACAAATCCGGGATTCACTATCATCTCTATGCAGACGACACTCAACTCTACCTCAAAGTTGCCTCCACTGATGATCTTTCCATCCTAAGCTCTACTCTGGACTCCATCCAAAACTGGATGTCAACTCATCAACTGATTCTGAATCCCTCCAAAACTGAATTCCTCCTCTTCTCCTCCTCACTCTCTCCTCCCCCGGTTCAATCATGGATGGATCAGTTGAATCTACTAAACAATAAACCCATCATTGTCGGCAGCGCAAAATCCCTTGGTGTCATTCTAGACAAAAAACTCAATCTAACTCCTCACATCAATTCTATTGCAAAATCTGCTCGTTACCAACTGCGCCTTCTTTGGGGAATCCGACCCTTCTTCCCGGAGCAGGACCTTATAACCCTGGTGCAATCGCTGGTCCTCTCCAGACTAGACTACTGCAATTCTCTCCTTACTGGCCGCCCCAAATCCCACCTGTCCCCACTTAAGTCTGTTTTCCATTCAGCAGCTCGCTTCATTTAGGGGCCAAAAGAAGCGATCACATCACACCGATGTTATCCACCCTCCGCTGGCTTCCCTTCGAGGCTAGAGCTATCTACAAGACCGCTTGTATCACCCACAAAGCCTTGCACTCCTCCTCTCCTCGCTACCTGGCGAATCAACTGAAACTCTCTGGAGGCTCTAGACCTTCACGCAATGCGGAGAATCTACTGCTTGAACCTCCCACTTTCAAGAAGGAGAGAACAATGGCCCAATCCTTTTCAGGCAACGCAGTGAGAATCTGGAACTCCTTTCCGCCTCAGCTCCGGACTACCGCCTCCTCCCAGGCCTTCAAAAGGGACCTCAAAGTTCTTCTCCTCCAGAGACACCTACAAAAGTAATTCACGTCCTCTTGTTATTTGGAGGAAGACTTCCCACTACTGATAAATTGTACTTTCCATGACCATGGAAGTGCCTTCCCAGTGTATTCCTGGGGTTGGAGTGTCTGCCTTTTTGTAGTATTTTCCATGTACTTGTGTTTGGTGCCCTTTTGTAACATGCACACACCACTTTGCCCTTGTAACACATGGTTTGCTACCTCTCACATGTTTTTACCTTTGACACATGCACAAGTGCTATGCTATGCTATGCTCTGCTATGGTGATTTGTATAGCGCACGGCTGCCCCAGCGAAGGGGCGTCCCGGCGCTGCGGAAGGACAGAAAACAGTTTACAGTGAGGTGGAGACGCTAAGGATGAAGCTATTGTTGAAAGAGGTGTGTTTTGACAGCCTTTCTGAAGGCTAAGAGATCTTGTATCCCACGGATAGCTTCGGGAAGACTGTTCCATAACTTGGCCGCTAGGAAGCTAAAAGAGCGGCCGCCCATTCTGGCCAGTCTGATGCGGGGAATGATCGCAAGATGCTGCCCCTCTGACCGGAGCGATCTCCCAGGGATGTACTCTGACAGAAGTGGGCGAAGCATTGGGGGGGAGGAGGTTTTAAGGATTTTGAAAGCGAGGCACAATGCTTTGAACTGGACCCTTTTGCCCACCGGGAGCCAGTGCAATTTCTTCAGGGTTCCAGATACCGAGGAATGGCGCGGGAGACCAACCAGAGCCCTGGCAGCCGCATTCTGAACTCTTTGCAATCTAGTAATTTCAGCTAGATTCGCCCCCAATAGAAGGGAGCTGGCATAGTCCAGTCTGGAAAGGATGGTCGCCTGGACGATTAGTTGGCGAGTGCGGCAGTCAAAGAACTTTTGAATGGGCCGGATGTTACGCAGGACGCCAAAGCATGTGGCGGCAACTTTTTTTGTGTGGTGCGTGAATTTTAAGGCAGAATCCACCCAAACTCCCAGGTTTTTAACACATTCCTTAGGCGTAGGGGATGGGCCTAGCGCATCCGGCCACCAGTTATCACCCCAGGACGAAGTGCCACCTTTGCCTACGTGGCGCTTGTTCTTGTGCCTGAGTTATTATATACTTATTGCAGTATTATACCTCAAATTATACTTTGTTTTCTCTTGTAACTGCACACTTGTCACTTTTTCCTCTTGTGCACTTTTTACTACCTCATGTATTTTTGGTTGCTCACAATTTTTCTACCTCATGTATAATGTTTGCTCACAATTGTCACTGTTACCGTTACTACCTCATGTATTTTTGGTTGCTCACAATTTGTACTGCCTCATGTATGTTTTTTGCTCACAATTGTCACTATTACCTTATTTAACGTAACGTATGCTTTTGTAATCTATTCTTTTGTAAAGTTTCTCATTATGTTTCATTTCTGTTCCTTTTGTGAAGCGCTCTGACACCTTCGGGTAAAGTCCGCGCTATATAAAAATGCATAAATAAATAAATAAATAGCTGTAATACGCGTGTGAAGTATTGTATTTCCACCCTGCATACAGGGTAAGGGTGTAGGGCAGTGTAGATGCTAATTGACTGGTGTTTGGAGTGTGTTTTTTTTCCACCCTGCCTATTTGGTAAGGGTGAAGGGCAGAGTGGTAGGTGCATTTTTGGAGTTTTTGCCACCCTTCCTATGGGGAAAATGTAGAGGGCAGAGTGGAAGCCGAATTTGTGAACTGTGAGTTAAGTCATTTTACTTGTATGGTATGGAGTGTTGTTCCACACTTACCGCCCTCCCTATGGGTTTGGGTGAAGGGCAGTTAGATGCTACGTGGTTGGTATGGAGGGGTGTTCCACACTTACCACCCTTACTACGGGTATGGGTGGAGGGCAGTATTGATGCTTTTTGGTTGGTGTGGTGTTCCTCAGTTACTTAGTTTATTGCTGCTGTTGTTTGGATGGTCCCCTACCGCACCTCTTGGTCGGTACCCCATGTACTACTTTCACTTTGGCCTGGCCAGCCAGCATATTTCTGGTATCAGGGTTTGGCTTGTGGTTCTGTGGTGTGGTAGTGTGCGTGTTTCATGTGGTTAGAAATGGAAATGGTTTATATGAGTGTATTCTTTACCTTTTCCTGTGCTTTCTATGCTTGTTTCATTTTAACATGTGTTGTGCATGAATTGTTTCAATGCATCTGCATTAGTCCTTTGCTTCATTGTTTATGCATGCAATTGTTCTAATGCCATTCTTTTAAATGCAATGGGTTAAATGTCATTATTTTACATGCATTAGTTTTTGTCATCCTTTCTAGAGTTCCAATGATATTTCTGTGTTATACCTGCTGCTCAGCCAGTGTGACTGTGGTGGTGGAATGTTGATGTGTGAGGTGGCTGTGGAATGTTGGATGAGTGAGGGTGTCAGTCCGAGGATGGGCTGAAGAGCAGGAAGGCTGCTCCTGGTTGGGCTCTACATGATAACATCTATCCTGAATAAATCAACCTGCTTAATTGTTGTATTTCCTTATTTTTACTTGTATTTATTTCTTAAGTGTATTTCAAGTGCACAGTCAAACATGCATTTTTCATATTGTTTATCACCTAGCAACATAGAATCTTGGTCTCTTGGAAGCCTGTGTCTTCAGTTATTGAGTGGAGGCTGACCAAGAGAGACACCTGTTGGATCTTTGGTGTTGTTCTTCTTGTAAGAATAAAACTTCTTTCAACTTTATCCTGATTATCTTGGATTTCTTTCTATTGGAACCAACATTAATATACATGGACTACGAGGCATCTTCATTACAACACTACAGTCAGGAATTTCAACTAAGGCTCCAGGAGTCTCCACCAACAGCTGAGCAAATGACTGGGTGGCCATTTTGCTGCATGGCCAATTCCATCTTCCAAGAGGTCTGTTTAGTTTTTCTCTCCATGGGAGGGCCTGTCGTTTCTGTTCTCTTTCCCTGTGCTGCTTATACTCACTCCCCTTTCCCATGCTCGTAGTTGCTTTCCCTGCCCCTTCTCATCCCTGTTAGTTTTTATTTGTATTATTTTTAAATACAGATCCTCTGTTGGACCAATTTTGCTCTCTTCATTTTGTGGCATTTACTTTCCCGACCTCCATCACCACTTTTTCTTTTTAAAATGTTGTTGTATTTTTTTTTTGGGAGGGACGGGGAACTAGAGTGCTTTCTCACAAATTTTATTCATCCACCATCTTGGATGGATACAATTAAGAAAATGGCAGAAGGGCCATGAAGAGTTCATGTTTGTGCTCATGTGTCATGACACATGCTTTCACATGAGTGCAAAAAAGCATTCTCAAGGTCAATAGCTCATGAAAATACATCAAGTCCTATTGGCATTTTCTAGCCATACTTTACTTTGAAAGCTGAAGTGGTCTACGGGAGAAAGAGTATTTTTATGAGAAAGGATTTGCGAGCAAGAAGAGGGTTCTTGTACTCCTCTAATTTGCTATGTCTCTACCTCTCCAATGTCTCTCTTGCTCATGGATATGCTGAAAAAGTCACTTGCAGGGACTCAGAAGTAAAGCGCCTGAAAGCAAAGACAGCAATGGTGCTAAATGGAGATAGGGAGTAGGTAGGAAGAAGGTAGGACCGGGTGGTGTCCACTTTCCTTTGTTGAGCCTGTTGCTGCAGTTATAGCATGAAATTGGACAGGTTTAGGGCACAAGAGGGAACAAGGCAGGATTGGTGTGTTAGGATGCATGATACATACATAGATGATGAGTAGGCTAAAGACCAGATCATTACACATACTTGTGTAGGATGCTGGGTCAATATGTAATACGTAAAAGGACATACGTTAGGCTCAAGGTCTTAGGGAAATGAGGTGTGCTGCATGTGTGGGTGTGTGAGAGTAGGGTGAAGGTTTAGGGGAATCCTTAGTGTGTCAGAGCAACAAGTAGAGCTACATGACAAAAACCCCAAACTGGGGCACAGTCACTGAAAATGCTTGAACAGTGTCTCTGGCTTGCACTGGGTTCACAAATTTACAATTTGGCTTTGCTCATGATTGGTTAGAGAGCCTTTGAGGCACTCAGGTTGGACCAGATCCAGAAGTCAGGCTTAATCCAGGTTTGAGCTTACAGTACCAATCGTTTGCTTAAAAAATAATAAAGCCTAATACCTCCCATAAAGAAACAATGCAATAGCCTATTTATTGTGAGGGGTACTTGTACAGTCTGAATTATCACCACACTAGTTTCTAAGAGTAAGCATTGTCTGTTTGACCCACCTAATCCCTGAAAGTCAGAAATTAAAAATTTGGCTCTGACATCTCAGTGAGCTCGCAGTAGAATCTGCATTGTGCATTTCCAGGAACAGAGTCAATACTTGTAACAATCATTTCCTACCAACCCTTGAGTTGTGCAAGCCCCTGAGAACTGACCTTTTTAATCCTGTGATGTATGAAGATGGTTTTAGGTGCTGATGAATGTTGTGTTTGTGGCTCACTCAAAATGCCTCTCCCTCTTGCGTTCATCAATGTAGTTTGTCAAACTAAAATGGCTATCTTCGTTGTGCGTGTCACAGCTAAAAGGGGAGCCTAGCTGCTCCCACTCCATTGAGGCAAATTTCCTTTTTGCCCAATTAGCATATGATAATATTTGTTTGTCAGAATAGCATGCGATTAGAGATGGCAACATTGGAATGGGTGTACTGTTAACTGCCCCTGTAGGAGTGATTAAACCGCAAAGTTACTCTCTCCTGAGCTTAGCACTGTTAAGGGCCCAAATTAAGATGGCCGACTCCTTTATGCTTAACTCTGTCATACACATTCCCCTTCTGCTTATCTCTATCATACCAATTCCCCTGGCATCAGCACCTGACCTCTCTTCTCATCTTGGAGAATTTCCCACTCTGATATGTTTTTTAAAAAAGCCTCCAGGAGCTCTCTGGACACACAGAAAGATCACTGTAGTGGGTGGAATCAGTTGGACTCCTCAAATGACCGTCCATTATACATTGATGGATGGTCATTTGAGGAGCCTAACTGATTCCACCCACTACAGTGATCTTTCTGTGTATCCAGAGAGCTCCTGGAGACTTTTTAAAAAATTATATTAGAGCGGCTAATTCCCCAAGATGAGAAGAGAGTTCAGGTGATGACAGCAGATTCAAGGACACCTTGCCCAACATGATGCTCACTTCTGCGTTCATCAAGGTAGTTTGCCCAAGTTAAGAAGGACAATCATTTCTCTCTACCCCTGTTGTCAGGCTTGTGGCTCAGTTGGACAGAGAGTCCAGCTACCCCCACCGTGCAATCTTCCTATTCAAAGGGATTAATAAGGGTCATTGTATTATATGTTTTACATGTTGAGATTTCAATCGCTGAAATGATCAGGTAACTGCTGCAGAAGTGATTAACATCTACTATGAAAGTATTTTGCTAATTCTGGAGTAAAGCAGAAGGGACCAGATTGGAAAAACCTTCTAGCAAAGTCTAGTTATTGTCTAGATGTCTACTTTATGTGGTCAGTGGAGTTTGATGAAGTAGAGAGACAACAAGAGAATGATGCCACAACTTACCAGGCTCCACCCACTTCAAGGAATGCGAAGAAATACTGTCTGATCCACCCTTTGAGAGGCTCCAGATAGTTCCAGGTAATAAACAAAGGATCAGCGACAGGCTCTTATGGGAAAAGGGGAATTTAGATGAAAGAAACATTGATAAGGAGCAGTCTTTAGGGACCCCAGAAATGTGTTCGTCCAAATCAATCAGTTTCTAGATGCTGCTTAGTAACACACAGATGAATGTCAAAATCTATTCATACAAGTCTTTGCTCTTCAAATCTTCAAAGAGTAATAAATATCATGATTACATAACTCATGCGGCCCCATGCCTGGTATCCTTTGTTCAGTAAATGTCTTAGGGCCATGTGTAGGTAAATACTATTTACTGATTCTAAAATACCGAATCTTACCGATTCTGTATTTCAAAATCGGTAAATGGTATGTAGCTAAAGATTCGGTAAATATTACTGATTCGGTAATATTCTGTATTACCGATTCGGTATTTCCCGATTCGGTAATTCCCATTTATTCCTATGGGCCTGAAGGTCCATAGGAATGAATGGGAAGCCATTCACTATTACTGATTCGGTAAATACCGAATCGGTAATAGGGGTAACACAGTCAAGGGTGGCAGGGTGTCACATTGACACCCTGTTGCACCCCTGAATTGTGCATGTGTGCACATGTGGCAAACATACATGCCCTAAGGGCATGTATGTCTTCTGCATGGCACTGTTTAAAAAGCACAAAATTGCTTTCCAATGGTTTTCGATATTTACCACCAATTTGTAGTTGGTGGTAAATAACGAATCCTGAAAGCACATAAGCACTCTTAAATGTGCTTCCTACATACCATCTACCGATTCGGTAAATAATCATATGGTAAATACAGAATCAGTAAATACCGATTCTGTATTTACCGAATCATCACCTACATTGGAAATGGCTCAATAACGGTCGGTAAGCCTGAAATTGACTGAATTTCGGGTTTACCGACCGGTAATGAGCCACCTACATCGGACCCTTAGTCCTTATATTAAGGTTTTCTTAAGTGCAAAAAAATAAATACCTAAAACGGATTAAACAATTATCTGTTTGCTAAATGAAGTAGTAAACAAAAGTATATGTAGAGATTGTTAAGTTGTTACAGCACAACTAATAAAGGAGAATCTAAAAAATAAAGTTTAAGAGTCATTTCACCCAATCTGTTAAAATCATTTAAAGTTTTAAAAATCAAGGGTCTTAAATTCTACATCACCAAATCAAAATATTAACAGGAAGAATGTCTTCTGAGAGAAAAAGAAATCCATTTCTCAAAAAAGTCAACAGGAAGGTTTAAGCTTTGTCAAGGAGAGGCAATTGGAAAGAACTGTTCTCAGGAAATGACCATGCTTAAATAGGAGTTCCAAGATAACGGGCAACCACAAATATTTCACTCAAGAATCTTGCTCTTGCAATTAGCAATGTAGGTAAGCTTTTAGATCCTGATTAACTCTTTCTATTTGACCATCAGTCTGTGAATGGTATGCTGAAGAAAGATTTCGTTCAAGACTAGCGGGCTTATTTAAGGTTTGGCAGGCTGTCCACCAACCTGCCATATTGATAGTACTCTGTCTGATTGACAGAGTCCTCTGTGCCTTCTTTTGAAGGCACTGTAGCTTTACTGAGAAGCCACAATGTTTCATGTGACCTCTGAGCAAATTTCCAGTTTTTTCTCAAAAAATGGAAGCTTGTTTTTGAAAGTCAAAATCGAACAGCCCTGGCATTTTTCTCCCAGTGTTTGGAAGTCATTTTTTATTTTTTCCTGGTTAAGGCTGATATTTACTGGTATCTTGACCAGGAATAATTGATATCAGAATGTCTGCCCTAAACAGGGCGAACGATTTGACTTATACTGACTGACGGCTCAATATCTAATAGACCATTGCAGAATGATTTCCACCAGCAGGGCCACACCAGGCTCGGCTGTAGGAAAACTGTTGTGCCCCAACACATATTATAGCGAATTGACACGCAGTTTGATGAACGAGATACTTTGCGATGTTTGTGTCAGAATACTCCATCAAACATTATCTTGTGAGAGAGCACGTCGCTTGAAAGTTATATAGTTTTCGCCCACCTTCCTTGCTTGTAGGAGAGTAGTGTTCTGCAAATGTCAAAATCGAAAAAATGTCACCCTCTGTCTGTGCGGCTCCTGAATAAAGGCTAACAGTGTAAAATGGGTCAGCACAACAAAGCAATCTCCAAACATTCCCACATTCAACTGGTTCTAGCCATTTGATCATTCACTTGGCCCTAGCATTTTGTTTGTCTCTTCTGTTCATGACTAAAGTGGAGATAACTGTTGCAAATGATAGGGGTTCAAAAGTAGGTAATGAATTGCTGAAAAGAGTTTGCTTGTTATAATTCTTATATGTGTGGTGGCTAGGCTACGTCAGTTCGTAAAGTGGTGACCTTTTTGTAGATTGTAGAAATCATTCAGTACCATGTTCGAAGAAATGAAAGGTAAAGAAACAAGTCTCTTTTACTGAAACCCGATGAAGAGAGTTTGTTTGAGTGTGGGTGAAACTGTTGAAGAGTGTCTGCACATATCTAATTTCATTTAAAATACCACTTATTACCCTGACAAGGTGCTGATGTACTTTATGCTCGAACAGAAGGTCAGAGGCTAGATCAATGTGTTGTGTAAACTAAGACTCTGGCTTATCTCTACATTTCTTAGTTCAATGCACTAATGCTGGAATGTGAAAGTGCAGGTTATTTGAGCGCCACGCAACCCCATAGTTGATGTGGTGTCTGTGCTGTTTGGGTTACTTACAGTCACTAAGAAAGGGTTCGGGATACAGTGATCATTCAAACCCAGTTCTGTTCTATATATTATCACACACACACACTCCATTAAGAGAAATACACTTTAAGCTTAAAAGTGTTTTATTTCAACAGTCTCATCTTGTTGCTTAGTGAATGTAAAATAATCACACAGATTATTATGAAAACAGCACTAACACATGTTGCTAACAACAAAAATAATATGAACATTTGTACCATAGTAGAAATTACACCTAAAGCCTACTTCCGTGGGCTATACTATAAGAGCATGAAGTAGCTTAACTTGCATCTGGAATTTTCTAAGAGAACACAGCGCACTGCATATATGGGTACAGCAAGAAGCTGTAGTCGTCTTTTTACATCAGAAGAAGACGTAAGTGGCGACGCTGTCTAATAAAGGAGCAGGGAGGCTGGACTATATCGACAAGAAGTGAGAGCGAAACCTCATAAAGACGAGAGGACAACCCCGAGTCCTTATGTGCCTGTGGATGCAGCAAAAGAAGGTCTGTTGTTGCAGTGATTCGCTTAGTTGATGATTGAAACACCTTTAAGAAAAATTTCCATACATATCGGTGGCTCCTTTGGACAGGGTGTATCACCATACTCACTATCACTTAAGTCAGGTGCTATTATCGCCACAAGAAGCACTGACAGTCAACAGACCCACAAGATTGAAGGGACCCTGTGACAGAACGAACTGAAACATGCTACTGAGTTCAAAACTAATTTTTTAACCCCCAATTTCGAAGAATCTGTCCTGAAGAAGGTGCTTTATAAGAAAAAAAGCCGAAACGCTGCGTCAACATTTTTTTTATTCTTGTTTTATGTATTATACTTTGCATTTTATAAACTGTGTATTGAATTGATAAGTATGCTTATCTATGTTTTTAAAGTTCTTTTTAATCAAATTGAATGTGATATTAATAAAATTGTATACATTTTCTACAAAAATCAAGAGAGAACAGCCTCATTAATTTACCTCTGTGTTAGAATTGTGTTATAACTATAAAGTAACCTGTGGGACCTTTGACTAGAGTCTTTTACCTCTCGCCTTTGTCCGTCTCCTAGTAGTCATAGACAAGCCCATTTGTGTCTCAATGTTAGATTTATTATCAAAATCTACACAGTGTACCCATAGCTTCGGGTCAATTAGAGTGGGACATCCCGTGATTTTACTTTCCTTTCCCCCTGGTCCCAGACAAACCCAGAGAAGAGGTGCTTCCTTATTCTTTTAGTGCAGCATAAGTACAGCAATGTGGCAGCCTCTTTCAGGATCTTCTGGCAGCATCTTGTGTGATAATCTGGGGTGAAGGACATCTCTCTTCCAATGGCCACTTGATGAGCCTTTTATAAAGTTAATCACCAATCTTATCTGAAATGGTAAATATTTGCAGAATTTCTAACGTAACATGTGGACCTCAACATACCAATGTTAGATGCATTGGTATAAACAAATATAGAAAAGTATGTCTATCCAGACTACATTTTTTTTTGTTATTTTTGTTAGTTGACCTTGAAATATAGATAACAGGATGCTTGACCCAGACTGATGTTGCATTAGGTGTTCTTATTGATGTCATTGTCTGGATGACTTAACGCCTTCACATGTAAATAAGGCAGACGACATTCACTTCAAAGGTAGACATGCCAATAGCTCAATCAATCAAGTTTCTTATAAAGTGCAACTACTCACCCATAACGGTCTCAAGGTGCTGATCATGGGGGGGGGTCTGTGATTCAGTTGAAGATCCAGGTCTTGAGGTCCTTCCTGAATTGCAACATCAATGGTGATTGCCTGAGGTGCAGAGGCAAGGAGTTCCAGACCTTTGTAGCAAGGTAGGAGAAGGATCTTATTCCAACTGTGGTCTTGAGGATCCGAGCTATCGTGGCCATGCCCAGTTGGGTGGAGCTGAAATGTCTGGTGGGAGTTTAGAAGGAAAGGCGGTGGTTGAGGTATGCAGGTCCGACATTGTAGAGACCTTTGCAGGTGCATGTGAGGAACTTGAAGGTAATTATTTTGTTGATTTATAGCCAATGAAGGTCTCTCAGGTTGCCGGTGATGTGGCTGTGGCATGGGATGTTCAAGATGAGCCTGGCTTAGGCATTATGAATGTTATGCAGTTTCTTTAGGCATTTCTGGGTAGTGCTGGCGTAGAGTGTGCTGCTGTAGTCGAGTCTGCTGCTGACAAGTGCATGGGTGACTGTTTTCCTTGACTCAGTGGGGATCAACTTGAAGATCTTACGCAGCAGGCAGAGTATGTGGTAGTAGGAGGGTGAAACTGTGTTGATTTGGCAGTTCAATGAGAGGGAGGAGTCCAGGATGATGCAGAAGCTTTGTGCATTGACCGTGGGTACGATGGGGTTCTAAGCTATGCGGGCCACTAGGAGTCCTCGCAGGCGGAGCGGGTGGAGGCCAGGATGAGGCCTTCAGTCTTGTCTGAACAAAGCTTGAGGCAGCTGTCCTTCATCCAGGTGGCGACTGCCTTCATTCCATTGTGGAAGTTGCTCTTTGTGGTTGTGTGTTCGTCTGTGAAGGAGAAAATCCGCTGGGTGTCATCAGCGTAGGAGATGATGTAGAATCTGTGGCTTCTGACAATGGTTGCAAGTGGGGCCATGTAGATGTTGAAGAGGGTGGGGCTCAGGGAGGATCCCTGATGCACTACTCAGTTGATTTCTGTGGGTTCTGAGTTGAACAGGGGAAGTCTGACTCTCTGTGTTCAGCTGGTGAGGAAAGAGCACATCCATTCTATGTCTTTGTCACAGATGCCTGCATCGTAGAGTCTTGTGGAAAGGGTGTGGTGGGAGACGGTGTTGAAGGCAGCTGAGAGTTCCAGGAGGATATGGGTATCAGTTTCACGTCGGTCAAGGAGGGTGAAGATGTCATGTGTAGCTGCGAGGAGAGCGGTGTCAGTGCTGTGGTTGCTTCTGAAGCCCGATTGGGAAAGGTCCAGGTTGTGGTTCATTTAGATGAACTCAGAGAGTTAGGCATTAATTGCTTTCTTAATTACAGTAGCTGGGAAGGGGAGCAAAGATATGGGCCTGTAGTTCTTGAGGTCTGCCGTGTTGGCGGAGGGTTTCTTCAGTGTGGGGTTCATCTCTGCACGCTTTAAGTCTTCAGGGAAGGTGGCGTACTCCATGGAGTAGTTGATGGTGCGGCAGAGTTCTGGTGCGATGGAGGTGCCAGCTTTGTTGAAGATGTGGTGGGAGCTGGGATTCGAAGGGTCTCTGGAGTGGATGCTCCACATGATCCTGAGGGTGTCATCAGAGGTAAGGGTGGTCCAGTTGGGCAAGGTCTTCTAAGTTCTGGAGCCATTGGATGTGGTGGTTGCAGGTGGGGTGGGTCTTGGGTTGTGAAGCTGTCATAGATTTCCTTGATATTGCGGTGGAATAAGGTGGCAAGGTTGTCGCAGAGGTCTTAAGAGGGGGAATGTCTGCTGTCTCTGTGCTGGGTTTGGTGACCACATCGAAGAGATCTTTGCTGTTGTGTTCATTGGCGTTGATGAAGAGGTAGAAACAGGAGTCTCAGCCTAATCAACCTGCTCAAAATGGAGTCAACCATTTTTGGCTTTATGCCGAATGGGTAATGGTCGTTATTGGCAATTGAGATTAGTCTTGTTCTCTTAAGGAAAGTCATACCATGCATTTTCTCCGGTTCCTTTGTGGTCCATTAAATTAATAGGAGTTATGTATGATCATTAGTTGGGGGTATGTGAAATCATGCAGATAGTTGGCAAAATTAATAGGTGAGTTAGAGGAAAGTAGGCGGAAAATGTATGTGAAAGTCACACAGTGCAGTGCAGCAAGTCACCTTGCTGCGCTGTGTGACAGGGAACGGGCAGAGATGCACCATATTTGTAAGAATATGGCACATTCCTGCCTTTTTCCCTGCCCTGGTGCCGTTTTGGCTGCCTAGCGCCAACACAGGCACCCTTGCACCATGTACATGTACTGGACCACCATTTTGGTTTGCAATCTTCAGTTTAGTAGGAGACAAACAGGTGCCAACTCGCTTTATACTCGACGAGGAAGTGAAGTAGAAGAATGGACCGTTTTGAAAGGAAAAGTTATGTGGTTAGGATGGAGTTCGTAAATGAGAGTAAACTATTGACAAGCCTAAAGTGCCTCATATTGAGACTAAATATTAACGGAGATGGGGTGTAAAAGGATGTGTGAGAGATGAGCACCTGCAAGTTCTCTGTACGTGAACCCGCCTTTCTCTTTCCTTCCCCAGTTCCTTGCTTCCTGCACCCACAGGCTGCCACACATTGTATAACAAGCCGACGGCGCATTCTCCAGATAATTATGATGGATTCAGCTCCTCACCCTGCATCATGCGCTGTGATGTGCATGTTAAGCAGGGCTCTGCTGTCCCCCGCCATTTGTCCATCTGTTCATGTGTGTACCCTTTCATCCTTTCCCTTTCACAAAATGAACGTTGCCTCATTGAGTGTGAACTATTAGAGACATTACAGAGCCGACATCTTCTAATTAATAGTCAAACAGTATTAAACACGGCAGGGGACAAGTCGGGCACCATTTGCATTCAGGAAGTTACATTTGCAGCCACCTGGGATTAGTGGATTATGCCACAATATAGCGCAGAGGGGTAGCTTTTACAAGCTGCATCCTAAACAAACTCATTAGAATTCTAATTGGCAGGAAGTGCGTGTGTCCTTGGATTAGATGTATGGATGCGTGCCTAACCCGGCTTGATTGGATTCTGTCACATTCCCTGCCGAGGTCACGTGATCCTACTCCTTCCCACCATCTCCCCACCTCTCACGAATGAGTTGACGTTTATATCAGGGTTTAGTGTCCTCAATTAAGGCAAGCTTTTACTTTTGATAACGACAGTAACCTCATTCCTGTGTCAAGGAATGGGAGGATAATGTTGGAGTGTACAGTAAGTGTCAAAAGTCCCGCAGATGGAACGCGATCCCCTGTTTCTTGAAGAACGTAATACAGCATGACATACACTCAAAATGTCTCCCTTCCTCTGTTCTCTTCACCTTTCAAACATCTCCTTCCATTTTGCTCATGTAACCTCCTATCAATCACCCTGACTAGCCCAAACCCCTGGCCCTTCAACTCTTCATAGCTTCTCACCACTTCCTTTCGCTTTCTTTCTTATACTGCACTGTCAGTATCGATATTTGTCCATGCTTTGTCCACTTGGATGTCTGGGGTATTGTAGCTATGAATGCGCAGTATTCCTCCCTATTCACTGGGAAAAGATTCGTGTTCTCCAGCGTTTACTTGACGTACAGACTGGGTTGAACCGCACTATAAAAATGTGAAATAAATAAAACACAACAACATGTTTTAGCTACAGTACCACAATATGACACAGAACTCAACATAAAATAAACAACATGAAATGATACATCTTAAATACAAAACAAGATGGAACTACATAATGTTAACTCAACACAACATAAATACAACACTTCAGAAAAAACAATACCAGTTGACAAAACACATCAGTTCACAACAGACCATAAACAAATGATCTAAATAGCACAATACAAGATGACATGTTACATCATACACATGTAAAAGCATTAACACAACATGTCACCCAAGCGGCGAGGTGAGCCTCTTTGGTGATTGATTAATGCACATAATCCATGATGTCGGCAAAATCAGCATGTATTATATCTAACCCTGGGCGTAGTGTGCGGAGTGGGGCTACGCGGAGCTACGCGAAGTGGGCACAAAACTACGCCCACCCGCGCACTCCGCGTAGCCCCACTACGCGATGCCCGCCTCCCTCCCGCCCTCCCTAAATACTGCAATAAATGGCTAGAAAGCTTTTAAAAACACTTACCTTGTCCGACGCGTATTTGAAGTTAAAACATGATAGAGCCGTGAATCTGACGTGAAAAAACAAAACAAGAGTGGGTTCCCGTGCTTGTTTTGAATACAGACCCCGGGTGGGCCAGGTATAAGGACATTTTGTTTTTAAAAAGGAGGGATGCACGGGCCCCCCCTTACGAGGCTTATTGAGCCCAAGGGACCACAACTTCCCTGGACCTAAGAGAGATTAATTGGGGGGCTGCACGGACCCCCCCGCCCATGAGCCCTAGGAACCACCACCTCCCCGGGGCTACACATCACTCACACTTAAGACCCCCACAGTGGGATTGCTCAGACCTCGTAGGCCCGCCCTCTTTCTCAACCACTCCACAAAGGGGTCTCCTGGAGCACTACTGGTTGTGGGGTGAAGTCGCCTTGGCTGCTGAGGGCATTGTTGCCACAAGTAAGAGTTTTTCTTACTCTGTGTTCCACAGTGTGATTGCTGAGACATCATTTTCGGCCCACCCCCTTTCTCAACCACTCTGCAAAGGGGCCTTCTGGCACACTACTATTTGGGGGATGAAGTCTAGGGGTGAATGTGCTAGTAAACTCCGCTCTGCCGGCAGTTGCCAGAGTTTTTTGTACTCTGTGTTCCAAGCAGAGTGCAGAGTGGCAATACTCCGCAAACTCTGCTGGTGGAGCAGAGTTTACTGCCCACCCCTAACAGAGACTCAAGCACACACTCACAGACTCACTCAGACACTCATATACCCACTTACACCCAACTCATACTCTCTCACACCCACTTACAAACCTACTCAAACACCCAAGTAGACACCCATGCACTCATTTTCACACTTAGGGCTCAATTACTATGTTGGTCAGATTTGCCTCTGACCGACACCATCACAGTCTCGGGACGGACCAACCTCCGGTCGGCGGTCCCAACACCGCAATTACAATGCTAACGCACATGATTGCATTCTCCCAGTTTATGTGAATCCCAGCACCATGCGGCATGCACCTCACGGTGCCTGCTACACGGTGCAGGGATTCTATGGAGCCCCCAACTGGTGGCCACAGAGAGAAGGGGGCCTTGCTAGGGGCTCCCAATGACGGTTACCAACAGGTTTTTCTGTGTCGGAAAGCCCAGCATGGAAAGCTTGCTGGACACCGACATCGTAATCCCACCGGCAGAAACGCCATCCATTGGGATAACGTGCCGGGGTCTGACTGGCTGACGGGTTCCTGGAGCTCATCGGAATCCAGTCGGAATGACCATCCAGTTTCACTTTTGACCTCCTAGATTGTAATTAGGCAGTCAGAAGTGAAACCGCTATGAGGCTCAGATAGCCTCCGACCTGTGGTCAAAGGCTTTCTGATACTCATCGTAATTGAGGTCTATGTGTCAAAAGTTAGTGGGTATAGTTAGGAAATAACATTTAAAAAACGTACAAATCCACTGAAAAAACCAAAGGTTACAGGGATTTTATAGTTAGGAAATAGAATTGAAAAACCCCTAGAAATTCACTGAAAAAAACAAAGGTCACAGGAACGTTATACTTAGGACATAGAGTTAAAAAAAGCTTAGAAATTCACTGAAAAAGCCAAAGGTTACAGCGCCCTTATAGTTAGGTTTAGATTTCACTCATACAAAATCAGTAAAATTCAGCAGTTATAGTTATCTGAGCTAACTGTAACTTACGCCCCCGCAATGCACTGCTTATGACCTCATATATTACATCACTCATGGCATGGTCAGTGACAACATTGATGACATCTCAAATGACATCACTGATGACTTCATCCAGTGAGTGAAAGTGTTTCATAAATGTGTCTTAGACAAAGATATATAGTAAGCTACTGCATACGTTAAATCAATATTCTTTCTAAACTTGTAATGAGTGATACTGTTTCTAACATATGTCACCTGAGTGAGTGTCTGACTGTCTGTATCAGAGTGGGAGTGGGTTTCTGAGTGCCGTGTGTGTGTGAGTAGCTGTATAGGTGAATAAGGGCTGTGTGAATGACTGTGTGAGTGGCCGTATTGGTGATTGAGTGTGATTGTCTGTGTGGGTGAGTGAGTGACTGATTTATTGACTATATGGGTGGGGGAATTTGTGAGTGTCTGTTTTGGTGACTGAGTGGCTGTGTGAGGGGCTCTATGAGTGGGTAAGTTGGTGTGTTAGTAGATGTGTTTTGCACAGTAAGTTTATGTGTGACTGGCTGTATAGGTGAGTGAGTGGGTGTTTGACTGCTTGCATGGTTGTGTGAATGGGTTTGTAAGTGGTTAACTGGATTAGTGAATGGGTGTGTGAGTAGCTGTATGGGTAAGTGAGTGACTGTAGGTGTTGCTGTATGGGTGAGTGCTGCTCTGAGTGGCTGTGTGGTAATTGAATGGTTATTTGAGTGGCTGTATCAGTGAGAGAGTGACTCTGTGACTGGCTCTATGGGTGTCTGAATGAAATGAAATGAAATGAAATGAAAATTAGGCTTATATAGCGCTGCAGTTGCCCTGAGGCGTCCAGGCGCTGGAGCTAAACCTAACAAACCTGACCACTAAGGCTGTTAGTTGTTGAGCAGGAGGGTTTTGAGCTGTTTCCTGAAGCTGGTAAGATTTGTGTTGTTTCGCATCTGCAGCGGGAGAGTATTCCACAGTTTGGCAATGTTGTATGAGAATGAGCGTCCTCCTGCTCTGGATCTAAATATTCGAGGGATTGTGGCAAGAGTAGCAGTTGAGGAGCATAGAGTTTTATTGGGTTGGTATGGGGAGATCAGGGAAGAGTTGATTTCTGGGCCCATTCTCCAGAAAGTCTGGTGGGCGATGCAGATAGCCTTAAACTTTACTCTATCCCTGACAGGCAGCCAGTGCAAAGTTTTTAGGCCGGATTTTATTGAGGTCCTCCGAGGGATTCCCAGGAGCGCCCGGGCAGCACAGTTTTGAGTGCGCTGAAGTTTTTGTAGAGTATAGTCCGGGGCTCCAAGATAAAGGGCATTGTTGAAATCCAGCCGTGATTGGATCAGGCCCTGTATGACAATTTGTCTGGCCTCGAATGGAAGGAGGGGAAGGATTTTTTTGATTACCCTAAGAAGGCCAATACAAGTGGCTGACACTTTGGTGGCTTGAGTGTTTAGGCTCAGCGACTTGTCAAGCCATACTCCCAGACTTTTGATATTATCTTTGGGGAGGGGGGGGAACCCATACTTGAGGGCCAAATTAGCTCCAGAGTGGAAGGAGTTGCTGGGCCAAGGAGCATAAGCTCCGTTTTATCATCATTGAGCTTCAAGCATGAGCTCGACATCCACCTTTTTACGTCCTCCAGGCAGGCCGCCAGGTCAGGTGGAGTCTGAAGACCGCTCTTCTGTGCAAGGGAGACCACCAGCTGGGTGTCGTCCGCATAGGAGATGATATTGACACCATGCGGACGAACAATCCCAGCCAGCGGCCTCATGTACACATTGAAGAGGGTAGGGCTTAGGGAAGAGCCCTGCGGCACTCCGCACCCCAGTGGCCTACTGGAGGATACAGCTGTGCTGTCGAAGACCTGGAAGGTTCTGTCTGACAGGAAGGATTCCAGCCACGACAGGGCATCTCCGGATACTCCCAGGTCGGCAAGACGGTTCAACAGGATTTTGTGATGTACCGTGTCGAACCCGGCGCTTAGATCGAGGAGGACCACTGCCACTGATCCCCCTCGATCCAAGATCCGTCTTGCATCCTCGGTTACAGCTAGTAGGGCAGTCTCTGTCCCGTGTTTGGGGCGAAAACCCGTCTGGGAAGCATCAAGGAGGTGGTTGTCCTCGAGAAATGTCGTCAGAATGGTATTGACATGCTTCTCCAGGATTTTTGACGCCCATGGGAGCAAAGAGATAGGACGGTAGTTACCCGCATTAGCTGGGTCCAGGGAGGGTTTCTTTAGGAGGGCCCGCACCATTGCGTGCTTCCAGGTTGCGGGTACTGTCTTGCTCAGTATAGAAGAGTTCAGCAGCTCCAGCAGGGTGGGGAAGATAATAGCTACTGTGAGTAGCTGTATGGGTAAGAGAGGGGGATTGAAAGTAGCTGTATGGGTGGGTAATTTGGCTGTCATAGTGGCTGTATGAGTGAGTGAGTGGGTGAGTCATTGAATGGGTATAGGACTGGATATGTGGGTATGTGAGTGGATGTATGAGAGGTTATATGAGGTGTGAGTAGTTCTGTGGATGATGTCATCAGTGATGTCATTTGAGATATCATCAGTGATGTCAGTGACCATGTCATGTATCATGTGAGGTCATAAGAAGCGCATTACAGGCGTAATGTATAGTTAGATCAGGTAACTACAACTGCTAAGCCCAACTATAACATCCCTGTAACCTTTGTTTTTTTCAGGGAATTTCCAATTTGTTTTTTATTCTCTTTCATAACTTTAGCGCCCCTATATCCCTGTAACCTTTGATTATATATATATATATATATATATATATATATATATATATATATATATATATATATATATATATGTATTACCTACTGACAGTCGCCAGTAGGTAGTTATAGGTAGGATTATTTTGAATAGGGAAATCGCAACATTCTATTGTGAATACCTTTGGCGCCGGTTGAGGAATCTGCCTGAAAAATTCCTCAAATTTGTCTGGCGGCACTCCGGTCCTTCCCTGAAAGTTTGGGGGGGATTTGTCAAGAGGGGGCCGAGAAAAAGGAGGGTCCCAAAACGTGTTTTCCCCACGTTAATTTCCATAGGGCGGTCAACCTCACTTTTAGCCCGAACGACTGAATGGATTTCCACCAAACTTGGCAAAATTGTAGGGACTGGTAGCCTGATGTGCCTTTGCTATGTCTGAAGATATGTGCTCCAGTGGATTTTGAGTAATTTAGGTTCAAAAAAATATATATCTATAAGCGCGCCCCAGTACGCGCCACCGGGGCGTGAACCAGCGCGCTACGCGAGTTCGCGCGCGGAATCCTGATTGGCTCTCGGGTGTATGTCAACATTCCAAACAGTCCGGAGCGGCCGCCATCTTGTGTCTCGGTAGGATCAAGACACAAGTTGTGACAAAAACAAAGGAGGAAATGACCAAAAGGGGGCAGAGTAGACCCCCCCTGACCCCCTAGGTTTGATGTGGGGGCCATGAAAGGGCCCCGCGGGGCAAACAAAATAAATTTTTTGATTTGCGCGGGAGGAGATGCCCGGTACACGCACCGGGGAGCGTACCGGGGAGCGTACCATGGGGGAAAAAGAATGACAGAGTTTTTAAAAAATGTAGCCTTTTTTTATAAATTGGAGGTAGTTCTAAAAAGAACTGTTTTTTTTCTTCTTTTTGTTGTTTTATATATTTTTTATGTTATTTGAACATTTTGTACCTTTTTTGGCTTTTATGAACAATTTTATATTTTTTTTGTTATTTTTATGGGGAGAAACAAAAAACAGGGAATTGTAAACGGCTCAACTGGAGCAAAAAAAAATCAGGAAAAAATTATTGTTTTTTGGGGCAATTGTGGTTGTCACCAGCACGGTTGATGAGCTTTATGCTTTGCTCACCATAGGTGATGGTCTTACCACAAAATATACAAGTGATCTTGTATTGCCCAAACTGGGGTTGTATGTTTGGGACCATCTCCCTTGTCTCTGGTCCCGATGGAGTGGGTTGCTTTCTTTTGGAGGTGCTGGGTGAAGATTGGGGAGGGTTTGTGGCCAGTTCTCGGACCTCTGCCGCAGCATAGTTGTTGGGAGGCCTACGCTGCATGTGGCGAATCATGGTGTTATTGCCAAATGAGTATTTTTTGTTAGGGTTCCCCCTTGAAAGTTCCATGTTACAGATTAGGCAAGTCACCGTTGGCGCATTCACCTTTTTGAGGCCACTTGGGATGGAAAAAAACTCCCATACTATGTGCTGCTTTGGCCTATACGGGGTATTGTCTTCTGGCAGGAATGTCCTCCTCCCCTCCTCCTCCTCCTCCTCCTCCTCTTCCTCTTCTTCATCCCCACCAGTGTGGTGTTGTGGTGGTCCTCTTGGTGGTGGTAGCGGTGGCTGAGATGCTCCTGCTGCTGCTGCTACTGAAGCCATTTTTCAGTCCAAAAAAGTACAGAGAGGTCTTTCAACAGGTCTTCTTGACTCAAAGTACAAAGTGAGAATGAGGAAAAAATTTGGGGGCTTTCATCATTAGGAAAAGAAACCTGGCCTGAACCAATGAAAAGTGTTAATTTCAGGTCACATGACGAGGGCTTTCATCATTTGGAAACCAAAACTTTCCTGCACCAATAAAAAGTGTTATTTTTAGGTCACATGACCCGACGCGCTTAAGCTGCGCGCCGCAGGGGCGCGTCGCGTAAGCGCGTCGGATGCTTACGCTGCGCTATCGTATGCGCTCGAGTGCTTCCAGGTGCATTTACGCCGTGCGTATCACGCGGACGCGGCTACCCGATACGTCACGATGATGTTTTTGTTTGCGGCAAAAGCGCTAATGGGACGCTCACCGGTACGCCCCCCAGGGCGCGCCGCAAGACTGCGCTTTCCGGTGCGCGTCCCGGTGAGCGCACCGGAAAGCGCAGCCCTGAACCCTTAAAATGCCCCTGTACCCCAAAACCCAAACATATCCCTGAACCCTAAAAATACCCCTGTACCCCAAAACCAAAACCTAGCCCTGAACCCTAAAAATAACCCTGTACCCCAAAACCCAAAACCCAAACCTACCCCTGAACCTTAAAATACCCATATACCCCAACACCCAAACCTAGCCCTGAACCCTTAAAATACCCCTGTACCCCAAAACCCAAACATACCCCTGAACCCTAAAAATACCCCTGTACCCCAAAACCCAAACCTAGCCCTGAACCCTAAAAATAACCCTGTACCCCAAAACCCAAACCTACCCTGAACCTTAAAATACCCCAGTACCCCAAAACCCAAACCTAGCCCTGAACCCTAAAATACCCATGTACCCCAAAACCCAAACCTAGCCCTGAACCCTTAAAATACCCCTATACCCCAGCACCCAAACATACCCCTGAACCCTAAAAATACCCCTGTACCCCAAAATCCAAACCTAGCCCTGAACCCTAAAAATAACCCTGTACCCCAAAACCCAAACCTACCCTGAACCTTAAAATACCCCAGTACCCCAAAACCCAAACCTAGCCCTGAACCCTAAAATACCCATGTACCCCAAAACCCAAACCTAGCCCTGAACCCTTAAAATAACCATGTACCCCAAAACCCAAACCTAGCCCTGAACCCTTAAAATACCCCTGTACCCCAAAACCCAAACATACCCCTGAACCCTAAAAATACCCCTGTACCCAAAACCCAAACCTAGCCCTGAACCCTAAAAATAACCCTGTACCCCAAAACCCAAACCTAGCCCTGAACCCTAAAATACCCCTGTACCCCAAAACCCAAAACTAGCCCTGAACCCTAAAATACCCATGTACCCCAAAACCCAAACTTAGCCCTGAACCCTTAAAATACCCTTGTACCCCAAAACCCAAACATACCCCTGAACCCTAAAAATACCCCTGTACCCCAAAACCCAAACCTAGCCCTGAACCCTAAAAATACCACTGTACCCCAAAACCCAAACCTACCCCTGGACCCTAAAATATCCCTGTACCCCCAAACCCAAACCTAGCCCTGAACACTAAAAATACCTCAGTACCCCAAATCCAAACCTAGCCCTCAACCCTAAAAATACCCCTGTACCCCAAAACCCATACCTATCCCTAAACCCTAAAAATACCCCTGTACCCCAAAACCCAAAACTATATCTGAACCCTTAAAATACCCAAACACCCCAAACCATATACCTCAGTACCCCAAAACATATACCCCTATACCCATACTTACCTTATCCAAACATAAAAAAACATGCTTTTACCATTCATGCATTTACAACGAATTTCATTGTAAATGTATGCGTGGTAAAAGCATATAAAATATAACGCCATGCGTTATAATGGCATTGCGGAGTCATGGTACTTTTGTAATGAAAGTATGTGGAGTGATGGTATGCAGAAAGAAACTTGCGGAATAATGGGTGTTTACCCTCCCCCGGTAAGTACATTGGTGGCACGGTGGTCACATCTCCAGCAACACTCATATTTTTTCACCATCCATTTGAAAAATGCACAAGTCTCTCTCGTTGATGGCCAGCACAGACATACACTTTTAGACACACCTCCTGCCACAAGTTTTAAAATTGCAAAATTTAGAGCTGGGGAGCTACGTTCGAATCTCGGCATCAGCTCAACATCCTGTGATTCCAGGCAAATCGCTTTGTCTCGCCATGCCTACCACAAATGTATGTGTTCTTCTGTAATGTAAATTGTGCTCATGTCATGTTGTCAAGTTCGCGCTATATAATATTGCAAGAAAAAATAAAGTAGGGAAACTCGAGTTCACACACTACTGAACGTGCACTCTTAAGTGCATCATCAGTGCACTGTGAATCGGAGTTTTCACAGGATTGTCAAAGATACGAAATGCTATCAAAATGAAATCCTACAAAACAATATACTACTGGCTGGCAGCAATTCATACCCGGACAACGTCGGGACGGGCTGCTAGTAAATATATATATATATATATATATATATATATATATATATATATATACGTGTTGCATGGACTTATGTAAGGGAAATGGTTTTCTGAAGAATTAGGAACTGAACTATGCATTCATGCAGGTGAATGAAAAAGCGACATTTTAGGCTAATTTGTATGCCATGAGTTGTTCCAATGTGTGTATATATAAATGTACACAAAAAATAATTCTGTTTGATAGTGGAGGGTTAATAACTATCAATGGTGGAATTTGGAAAACTTAAATGTATTTATACAGTTCGTATCTACAGAAGAAATTGCACTGGAAAAGTATTTATACTGACAGTATTTTTACTATGTTCATTGCAACATGTGACGCACTAGCACTTTAAAACATGGGTTATTCACGCTGTATTGTCATGTGATCAAGGCCGCAGGGACGGCCGAAACGCGTCGTGACATGCTGTATTTTGGGCAAATAAATGTATGCTGCTACATAAGTTGGTCCTTGCCTCGTGTTTCTGCCTAGGGGCAGAGTGCTGCTGCTGCTGCGAGGTATTGCAGATATCACCTTTTTGTTGACCGTAGGACTCTGAGCACTTTACCACTGCCAATCACTGCACTTCTCCCCTAAAACATGGTTTGATTGACTATCCATAATTGTCATATGTAACTTGTCTATAAGTCCCTAATAGAGTGAACTACATGTGCCCAGGGCCTGTATATTAAGTGCTACTATCTGCGGCACTGATTGTTCCATCCTCATAAGTAGCACTTTAAACAAGGCTCAGGCCTGAAACTGTAGAGCCTATGTGTGCAGTTTTACTGGCATGTCGACTTTGCATGTAAAACTCTTTGCCAAGCCTTAAACTCCTCTTTTATTACATGTAAGTCACCCCAAAGGTTGGCTATTGGGAGCCCATAAGGCAGGGTGCTATGTTATTGAAAGGTAGGGCATGTACTTTTAAGTTTTACATGTCCTGGTAGTGAAAATCACCTACATTCATTTTTCACTACTGTGAGGTCTCATATGTTAACATTGGGAATTCCTTATTACACTTATATGCTGTAATCTTGATTGGGAAGAAGTAGCTCTGTCATGTTTCATATAATTGAAATGCTAATGCTAAATCATGTTTGCTGACAAAGCTCAATGTATCATTATTATTTCAAAAAGGCCACTTTTAGAAAAATTATAATCAGAAAACAACACGAGATGGCTGCTTGATTTTAACACATTTTTACTTTTGTGTAAAGATAATCTTATTCAATAAACTTGACCTCTGATTCTTTTTAACACATGATTATATCATTTTCAAAGACTCAATCTCATTTCAAAGAAGGGAGTGATACCAACTATCGATTCTGAGATATGCAAATTATAAAGGGGCATTGTGTTCAATCAAAAAACAACAACACGTGTTTAAAATGTATTAAAATCAAGAAGCCACCTAGTGTTGTTTTATGTTTATAATTACAAAGGTCCAAGGTGGTTGTTGTCAAGAGCCCAACCCCCCTTAGTTTACTTACTTTTAGAAAAATGGCATTTCTCTGCTCTTAGCTTTGTGTGCCTGCTGCTTGTCGCCAATACACGTCTGGGGTGGGTGACAGCTGGACTTTGAGCATTCCCTCTAGACAGCCCAACACAAAGGAAGGTTATGTGTGACTGAGTGGCCATCCACATCCTGAAGGGTCATCCTGGGCAGGATGGGAGGGAAAAGCTGACACTTACACCTGAATATGCAGTGCCTGGTTCCCACACAAAGGGCTGCATACCCCCTGTGTTGAGTCTGGAGATAGGGAAGGAGGACCTCTGTGCACTTCAAAGCCCCTCTTTGAAGTCACCTCTACTTCCAAGGCACAATTGGTTATACGCACTGGGTCTCTGACCCCACCAAAGGAGACACTACTGGACCTGTGAAGAAACTCTGCCAGGGGAAAGGACTGTTGTGCTGCTACAAGGACAGAGATTCTGCTGGACTACTGCTCTGGAAAATCTGCTTTTCTGCTATGCTGCCCTGCTGCCTTCTACCCTCTTTCCTGCTGAGGAAGAACTGGACTCTTACCCGAACTCAGAGTGTCTCAAAGTGCATGCTGGCTTGCCTTCTGTTCTAAAACTCAGGGATATCAAAGTATTACACCCTGCTGGTTCTAGTCCACTGTAAGGGAAGTCAGGTGCTTGCTCAAGTGGAACCAACGCTTCTTCTGTTGTTTGAGGTGGAATCAATTCATCAATGCTGTTGCAGAAACACAACCGGTGCATCGCACATGGGCACAGCGCATCGCCATCTTAGCCGATGCATCGGAACCACTGCATCACCGACACTGCTGGACAGAAGATTGACTCCTCCCCTTGGCTGGTTGGAGAATCCGGTGCATTGCATTCAGAAACAGCACATCTCAGAACCAGCGCTATGCCTTTGGAAACATCGCATCACCATCATTGCATGGAAAAAATCGAAGCATCACCTCGAATGCGGCATTTCGCAGCTGCACCCCTCATCTCACTTTTGCAACCAGGATCAAGGTACTTTTGTTCAGTGGGCCTTGCATGGCTCCTGTATCCGGCCCATGCTCTACTGCAGTCGGTCTGAACTCTTGACTTTGCCCTAGTCCAGTGTGACCAGATAACCCCCATAGTCACTTATTGCTTCTAAAGGCTATTTATGTTTTACTTTTAATCTTTAAAAATTCATATATTGACTTCTACTTATTGGATTTTTGTCATTTTGGTCTTGTTATATTTATAAAATCATAATATATTTTTCTAAACCTTTGTGAAGACTTGTTTTGGTATTTTCACAGTGTAACTATTTGAAGTGTCACACTAATATTTTACTCAAATAGTGTTGCAAGGAGGAAAACCTTCTCGTAAATAGGTGCGGTTTTTAATACATGAACCACAATTAGATTCTTCACTTGTATAATTACTTTTATTTGCTTTGTAATCCTTAATCATATATTTCCTTTTAATTCCAATTTTCATTGATTATTTCATCTCATAATCATATCAATTAATCATCATATTTCCATTTTATCAAGCTTATCCACACCCAATGCATTTCGGGTCATCCAAACAAACTGACCCTTCATCAGGGGTCTGTAACGAAATGAAAAACAGGACCATAGGCTCACCGACCTTTTTGCATAAACAAAATATACTGCAATATAACCATGATAATCAAACGAATAAGCAGGTAACCGTTAAAACGCTACCAACTTCGTAAGTGACCTGGTTGCTCCTAGTGCTTAACGTGCTAGTAAAGTGCATCACCTGCTCCACACATTCAACGAATATGTCATATAGTTATTCAACAAACATTTCAGGCGCTGTGTGCTAAGAGTGATTCAACAGCATTTATCGGTGCACAGCTTAAGGGAAAACCTTTTCGCGCAGCAGTGTATCGGTAGCAACACTTACATCCGGACCAGCAGGTCTCTGTTCGTGTCTCTCTAGACGCAGTAGCTTGTTTTTTTTACGCGCCGAAATCCAGCTCCTTACCAGAACCGGGCTTTAAATCACGTGATCGGCACAAGTACCAATCGGCGTGATTAGGCTTTGCGCACCAGTGTCATGTGACGGGGGTACAGACACGCTTCCTTCTAGAGCAAACATTATGTTGTCAATAAAGCTCTTCAAAGAGGCAATGTTAATGAAGCGTGATAACATTATCACAGTGTTACGCTATTACTAAAATCAACAATATGAAAATAATGTAGCAACAGAATAAATCGAAAGCACCATTTGCACAATCAGTTTAAATCAGTCCCAAATACTGCATTATAGCCACATTTTACACGAGACCCAGTTTTCCTTAAACTCATGCAGTGATATGTACAGTCTTTTATAAAAAGCATGAGTGTTCAATGCGATCATTAAGCCCCATCGGGTGGGCAGAGTTTAATTTCTTAATCCAGAAAAATTCATTCCTCAGTCTTTGTTTTATGGGATCCTGGTCTCGGCGTATTGTGAGCTTTTCCAGAACTAAGAATCTTAGTTGAGAAATTTGATGGCTGTTTTCCATCCAATGTGTCGCAATTGTAGATTTAGTGTTCTTTAAACGGATGTTACTTTTGTGATCCGTTATACGTGTCTTCACTTTTCTTTCGGTCTGGCCCACGTAGACCTTGCCACATGGACACTTAATCATATAAATCCAGTTCATCGTGTCGCAGGTACTTGTGTGTTTGAGTTCAATTTGAAATCCCTTGGTGGGATGTGTGACTGTTTGACTCTCGATGACGTTTCCACATTGTATACAGTTATGGCATTTTAACATCCCTCGGTGTTTAATCACAGTTTCTTTGGTAGTACTCAAAATTTCTTTAATGTTTCTTGAACGTTGAAACGCGTATGTCACTCTCTCGTTGTATAATCAAGCTAGATCAGGTTCTAACTGGATAAGTTTCCAATGTTTATTGATAATTGCCTTGATTCTGAAAGCATCACTGGAGTATCTCATTATGCACACAGTTTTTGTGTCTGAAGTTTTACTTTTCTCTTCCATCAATTTTTCACGAGATTGGTTTACTACTATTTTTAAAGCTGTGTTTAACACATCATTAGGATATCCTCTTTGGCGATATTTATTGGTCTGTATTTCTAATGCACTCTTCAAATCTTCTTCATTAGAAGTGATACGTTTAATTCTGATGAATTGGGATGTGGGAAGATGTTTCTTTAATGAGTCAGGATGAAAGCTTTGAAATAGCAATGATGAATTTTTGTTGGTGGTTTAATAGGAACTCTGGAGATTATCTTATTTTCATGAATCTTTACTTGTACATCCAGAAATGATATTGTTTCTTCATCAATGGTATGGGTAAATTTAATCCGTGGATTACAAGTGTTCAGAGTTGCGATATTCTGTTCCAATTGTTGACAATTGCCTTTCCATATCAGAAATAGGTCACCAATGTACCTTTTGTATGTTATCAGATTCTTCGTCCAGCTTGGATTTTCTAGTATGTAGTCTGTCTCAAACTTATTCATAAAGATATTAGCTTATGAGGGAGCACCCCCAAAACCCACGGATGTACCACTACTTTGATTATAAAATTTACCATCCCATTCAAAGTAGCTGCTGTAAAGAGAGAATTGCATAAGTTCCAAAATCTGAATTTTTTGTTGATCTTCCAAATCACTTTTTGATAAGATCCATTCCAGTGCTTCGATGCCCTCATTGTGAGGGATTGATGTATACAGCGCTGTTACATCGATTGTGCAAAGTAAATATGTTTGATCTTTCTCCAATTGAATGTTTTTCAGAAGTTTCAAAAATGCCGTAGTATCTTTCAGATACGTACTGCAGCCTTGTACAATGGGTTGCAAAAATGTATCTATAAACTTGCCAATGGGTTCTGAAATCGACCCACACGCCGAGACTATGGGTCTGAATGGAGGATTGGTTAGACTCTTATGAATTTTGGGCATCATATAAAATTTGGGTCTTCTGGGATATTTGGTGACAAAGAATTGTTTCATTTTTCAGTAATCCAGTTCATTTCGAACGCATGTTCAATGATCTTGTTTAACATCAATTGATATTCACTCGAGGGATCCGTAGCAAGTGGAAGATAGATGTCTGCATTGTTAACATGGTCATTCACATTTTGCATATAAAATTCAGTGTCCATTACCACAAGGGCTCCTCCCTTGTCTGCTATTTGAAATGTTAGCTTTGTGTTGTGACTCAAGTTTTTCAATGTATTCCATTCACTAGATGACAAGTTACTCTTCTTGGGTTTAACAAACTTAATTGATTGTATTTCTGAAAGTACTGAACGTTCGAAGGCTTCTATAGTTTTATGAATGAACGGCGCACAAAAGGAGCTCTTAGGTTTGAAATCTTTATCCCATGATGTTGTTGGTGAAGTTTGTGGTGCATCTTTAAAGAAATATCTTAATCTCAGTGTTCTACAGAATTTAAATAAGGCAATGTCCGTCTCAGCTGAATTGGAACGATATGTAGGCACAAATGTCATACCTTTGTTCAATACTTTAGTTTCTGCTTTAGTTAGATTTTTTGATGAAATATTCACAATTAGTTCGTTTTTGACATCTGGCTCCTCGTCCTTTCTGCTATGCTTCAATCTGTTTCTACCACCTCTCCTGATGGTTCTGTTAATGGTGGGACATTCGCTGCTGTACTTATCTCTAAAAAAGCCTGTGTGTTAGAGCCACTTGTTGTTGGTTTACTTATTGGTTCTTTAGTTTTGCTGATAGGTGCCCTTGATTGAGATATCTCTGAATCCGAAACCATACTTTCTTGAGATGAAGTTATGTTAGAGGTTTTTTTAGTTTGTTGCTGACTGGGTTTCTGTTGCCATTGTTTTTGGGTGTAGATTACGGCCCACGTGTACACCTCCTCTAACTTATAGTCCAGTGTATCTCTGCAATATTTCCTCACTTTTTTGTCGTTCACTTCTTTCGCATATTTTTCTAATTTCAAATTGATATCTTCAAGTGTTTTTTGGTAGTTCATTTATCTCTGCTTGTAAAGTTTTAATTTCTTCTTCCAATTCTGTTAGTACTTTAGACAGTTCTTCCACGATCAATAAGATCAAATCTAAAGAACACTTGTTGAGGATCTGATACCAACGTTCAACAAACTTCTTACTGTTCTTGCATAGCATGGGTTTAAGGGCTATTCTTAGGCCTCTGGGTATCCGTTGATTTTTATGGTAATGGATCAGAGTGGTGGCATGCATCCTTTGGTTAATTTCTTTTTTACTCATATATTCGAATTGACGTAATAATTGTGCTGTGGTTGTTTTTTGTGGGGTGAAAAGTCTGGTCTCCTGTATCAAATCGTAAATTTCCAAAGCTGCTTCAGGTGTAAAACCTAATGTCTCTGCCTTTTTTGTAGTTAATAATGCTATATCATCTAGGTGCATGATTTCACGGTTGGTGCAATCAGGGATTAAAGGACTGCAGTTCCAATAATATTTCAATGTTATCCCCGTGCACATGAGTACCACACTCAAACTTTGATTTTCCACTTTCGTGTTGGCGCAGCCTATGTCACACGGCGTCCTTCCGTGTCTTTATGAAAGTCAAATAGTGTTGCAAGGAGGAAAACCTTCTCGTAAATAGGTGCGCTTTTTAATACATGAACCACAATTGGATTCTTCACTTGTATAATTACTTTTATTCGCTTTGTAATCCTTAATCATATATTTCCTTTTAATTCCAATTTTCATTTATTATTTCATCTCATAATCATATCAATTAATCATCATATTTCCATTTTATCAAGCTTATCCACACCCAATGCATTTTGGGTCATCCAAACAAACTGACCCTTCGTCAGGGGGTCTGTAACGAAATGAAAAACAGGACCATTAGGCTCACCGACCTTTTTGCATAAACAAAATATACTGGAATATAACCATGATAATCAAACGAATGAGCATGTAACCGTTAAAACGCTACCAACTTCGTAAGTGACCTGGTTGCTCCTAGTGCTTAACGTGCTAGTAAAGTGCATCACCTGCTCCACACATTCAATGAATATGTCATATAGTTATTCAACAAACATTTGAGGCGCTGTGTGCTAAGAGTGATTCAACAGCATTTATCAGTGCACAGCTTAAGGGAAAAACCTTTCGCGCGGCAGTGTCTCGGTAGCAACACTTACATCCGGACCAGCAGGTCTCCGTTCGTGTCTCTCTAGACGCAGTAGCTTGTTTGTTTTACGCGCCGAAATCCAGCTCCTTACCAGAATCGGGCTTTAAATCACGTGATCAGCACAAGTACCAATCGGCGTGATTAGGCTTCGCGCACCAGTGTCATGTGACGGGGGTACAGACTCGCTTCCTTCTAGAGCGAACATTATGTTGTAAATAAAGCTCTTCAAAGCGGCAATGTTAATGAAGCATGGTAACAATATCACAGTGTTACGCTATTACTAAAATCAACAATATGAAAATAATGTAGCAACAGAATAAATCAAAAGCACCATTTGCACAATCAGTTTAAATCAGTCCCAAATACTGCATTATAGCCACATTTTACACGAGACTCAGTTTTCCTTAAACTCATGCAGTGATATGTACAGTCTTTTATAAAAAGCATGAGTGTTCAATGCGATCATTAAGCCCCATCGGGTGGGCGGAGTTTAATTTGTTAATCCAGAAAAATTCGTTCCTCAGTCTTTGTTTTATGGGATCCTGGTCTCGGCGTATTGTGAGCTTTTCCAGAACTAAGAATCTTAGTTGAGATTTGAGTTTAAATTTACCCATACCATTGATGAAGAAACAATATCATTTCTGGATGTACAAGTAAAGATTCATGAAAATAAGATCATCACCAGAGTTCATATTAAACCCACCGACAAAAATTCATCATTGCTATTTCAAAGCTTTCATCCTGACTCATTAAAGAAACATCTTCCCACATCCCAATTCATCAGAATTAAACGTATCACTTCTAATGAAGAAGATTTGAAGAGTGCATTGAAAATACAGACCAATAAATATCGCCAAAGAGGTTATCCTGATGATGTGTTAAACACAGCTTTAAAAATAGTAGCAAACTAATCTCGTGAAAAATTGATGGAAGAGAAAAGTAAAACTTCAGACACAAAAACTGTGTGCATAATGAGATACTCCAGTGATGCTTCCAGAATCAAGGCAATTATCAATAAACATTGGAAACTTATCCAGTTAGAACCTGATCTAGCTGTTTTATACAACGAGAGAGTGACATACGCTTTTCAACGTTCAAGAAACATTAAAGAAATTTTGAGTACTACCAAAGAAACTGTCATTAAACACCGAGGGATGTTAAAATGCCATAACTGTATACATTGTGGAAACGCCAAACAGTCACACATCCCACCAAGGGATTTCAAATTGAACTCAAACACACAAGTACCTGCGACACGATGAACTGTATTTATATGATTAAGTGTCCATGTGGCAAGGTCTACGTGGGCCAGACTGAAAGAAAAGTGAAGACACGTATAACGGAACACAAAAGTAACATCTGTTTAAAGAACACTAAATCTACAATTGCGACACATTGGATGGAAAACAACCATCAAATTTCTCAACTAAGATTCTTAGTTCTGGAAAAGCTCACAATACGCCGAGACCAGGATCCAATAAAACAAAGACTGAGGAATGAATTTTTCTGGATTAAGAAATTAAACTCCGCCCACCCGATGGGGCTTAATGATCGCATTGAACACTCATGCTTTTTATAAAAGACTGTACATATCACTGCATGAGTTTAAGGAAAACTGGGTCTCGTGTAAAATGTGGCTATAATGCAGTATTTGGGACTGATTTAAACTGATTGTGCAAATGGTGCTTTTGATTTATTCTGTTGCTACATTATTTTCATATTGTTGATTTTAGTAATAGCGTAACACTGTGATAATGTTACCACGCTTCATTAACATTGCCACTTTGAAGAGCTTTATTGACAACATAATGTTCGCTCTAGAAGGAAGCGTGTCTGTACCCCCGTCACATGACACTGGTGCGCGAAGCCTAATCACGCCGATTGGTACTTGTGCCGATCATGTGATTTAAAGCCCGGTTCTGGTAAGGAGCTGGATTTCGGCGCGTAAAACAAACAAGCTACTGCGTCTAGAGAGACACGAACGGAGACCTGCTGGTCCGGATGTAAGTGTTGCTACCGATACACTGCCGCGCGAAAGGGGTTTCCCTTAGGCTGTGCACCGATAAATGCTGTTGAATCACTCTCAGCACACAGAGATTGAAATGTTTGTTGAATAACTATATGACATATTCGTTGAATGTGTGGACCAGGTGATGCACTTTACTAGCACGTAAAGCACTAGGAGCAACTAGGTCACTTACGAAGTTGGTAGCGTTTTAACGGTTACATGCTTATTCGTTTGATTATCATGGTTATATTGCAGTATATTTTGTTTATGCAAAAAGGTTGGTGAGCCTAATGGTCCTGTTTTTCATTTCGTTACAGACCCTGACAAAGGGTCAGTTTGTTTGGATGACCCGAAATGCATTGGGTGTGGATAAGCTTGATAAAATGGAAATATGATGATTAATTGATATGATTATGAGATGAAATAATCAATGGAAATTGGAATTAAAAGGAAATATATGATTAAGGATTACAAAGCGAATAAAAGTAATTATATAAGTGAAGAATCCAATTGTTGTTCATGTATTAAAAAGTGCACCTATTTACGAGAAGGTTTTCCTCCTTGCAACACTATTTGAGTTTCATAAAGACACGGAAGGACGCCGTGCGACATAGGTTGCGCCAACACGAAAGTGGAAAATAAAAGTTTGAGTGTGATACTCGTGTGCACGGGGATAACATTGAAATACACTAATATTTTACACATTGCCTCTTAAGTTAAGCTTGCCTGATCGGTGCCAAGCTACGAGAGGGTGAGCACAGGTTAATTTATGGTGTCTATCTGACTTATCCTGACTAGGATTGTGGTTCTTGCTTGGACAGAGGGCATATCTCTGGAGGGGGAGCAACCCCTGACCCTCCTGGTAGGTCGCTCCCCCTCCACACAGCTCTGCCTGTGTGCCCCTGCTACCGCTGCTGAGATCCCCTGGTAAGTGTGCTCAGCCCCCATCTTCTGTTCCACTCGTCTTCCCCCTCCTTGTGCCCCATTTTTGTTTTCTGTAACACTCGTTCTGCCCTCATTGTGACCCATTTTTCTGTTCTGTGCCACTCATTTCTACCCTCATTGTGACCCGGTTTTTGGCTCTGTGCCACTCGTTTTTCCCCCTCCTAGTGCCCCATTTTTGTTTTCTGTACCACTCGTTTCTGCCCTCACTGTGACCTGTTTTTCTGCTTTGTGCCACTCGTTTTCCTCCTCTCTGTGCCCCATTTTGCTTCTGTGCCACTAGCTCCCCGCCCCCCTGCATGCTCGCCGCTCCCACCTCCCGCCTCCCAGCTGCTCCTCCCTTCCACCTCCCCATATGTGCGGACGCTGCGCGGTGAGGTGAGCGACCCCTGACCCTCCTGGTAGGTCGCTCCCCCTCCACGCAGCTCCTCCTATGTGCCCCTGCTACCGCTGCCAAGATCCCCTGGTAATTGTGCTCAGGCTCCATCGTCTGTTCCACTCCTCTTCTTCCTCTTTGTGCCGCATTTTTATTATCTGTACCACTCATTCTGCCCTCATTGTGACCTGTTTTCCTGCTCTGTGCCACTTGTTTTCCCCCTCCTAGTGCCCCATTTTTGTTTTCTGTACCACTTCGTTCTGCTCTCACTGTGACCCTTTTATCTGCTCTGTGCCACTCGTTTTCCCCCTCTCTGTGCCCCATTTCGCTTCTGTGCCACTAGCTCCCCGCCCCCTGCACACACGCCGCTCCCGCCTACCACCTCCCAGCTGCTCCTCCTTCCCACCTCCCCATATATGCCGGATGTTGCGCGGCCGTACTGCTGGCACACCGATGGCACGCCTAAGGCAAGCACGTCTGCGCCCGTCCATGCCTGGACCACGCCCAGCGCCAGAAACCGTGGACCCCGTGATCGCCACGACGCCAGACTCCGATGCGACGCCAGCACCCTCCATGCACTCAACTTCGGCCGACACCGCAGCTGCTTCCAGGCCACCCCAAAACGCACCCACTGACCTTTCTCATGCCGCATCTGTAGCTTTATCTACGACAGAGCCACCAAACCTCCAGGGACTGTACCCAAACACCTCCGCTGTATACTCCTCAACTCCCGCTCCGCCCACAAACACGCTGTCGAGCTCTGGGATCTGCTCAACACCTCTGCCCTAGACATGGCCTTCCTGACCGAGACCTGGTGAAATGACTCCTCGGTGCCCGACATCACCATAGCCATCCTGGACGGCTACAAGATCACCTGCAGGGATCTCGCCAACAGAATCGGAGGAGGAATAGCCATCGTCAACAAGTCCACCCTCAAGGTCACCACCCATGTGGACGACACCCTCAACTCCGCCGAACACCTACACTTCTGGATCCAAACCAACCCCAACACCAACCTCAGGGGAACACTCGTCTACAGACCCCCCCAGACCCCGGGCCCAGTTCAGTGACTCCATTGCTGACCTCACCAGCATCCACGCACTCACCTCCATGGACTACATCCTCCTCGGGGATCTGAACTTCGGCCTCGAGAACAACAACGATGCCAACTCCGCCACCCTGATCAACAACCTCGCCAGCCTTGGCCTCAGACAACTCATCACCTCACCCACCCACACCGCCGGCCACACGCTGGACCCCGTCTTCTCCACAAGCACCCACGTCACCTTCAACCACACCACCGAACTCCACTGGACCGACCACCGCTGCATCCATTTAACCTTCAAGAAACCAACCACGCACCACCGCACCCAACAGCTGCCTAGCCGATGCTGGAGCAAAGTCACTGAAGACCAGCTAATCACCACCCTCGCCCAGAACCCATCCACTGACCCCCGACCCAGACACCGCAACCCGCAACCTTAGACAGTGGATCGACGACTGCGACAACACCCTATCCCTGCTCAAGAAACCCCCCAATAGCCACGCCAGCAAGAGAGCCACCTGGTTCACCTACGAGCTCCAGAACTCCAAACAAGCATGCCGGAACCTGGAGAAAAAATGGCTCCACGAACGCACACCCGACAACCACGCAGCCCAAAAGGACGCCACCCGCAGACATCACCACCACATCAGATAAGCCAAGAGATCCTCCTTCAAGGACCGCCTGGATAACAATGCACACAACATCAAAGAACTCTTCAGCATTGTAAAAGAACTCTCCAACACCAGCACCAACGCCATCGACATCCCACCCGCACAAGAACTGTGCAACTCACTAGCCATCTTTTTCCACTGCAAGATCGGTGACATCCACGACAGCTTCATCACCTCGACTGCCCAGACTACGCCAGACTTCACCTCCCCTGCGAACACCACCAGCGCCAAACGCCTGACCACCTGGTCCAACGTCAACGATGATGAGACACGCAAAGTCATGAACTCCAGCTACTCAAGATCTCCGTCAGAGCTGTGCCCACACCACATATTCAACAAAGCAGACACAGCCATTGCACCCCAACTACAGAAGATCATCAACATCTCCTTAGAAACAGCGACATTCCCGGAAAGCTGGAAACATGCCGAAATCAACGCCCTCCTCAAGAAGCCCAAGGCAGACCCCAAGGACCTCAAGAACTTCTGGCCCATCTCCCTGCTCCCTTTCCTGGCGAAGGTCATCGAGAAATTCGTCAACATGTAATTGGCCTACCACCTCGAAGACAACAACATCCTGGACCCATCCCAGTCCAGATCCAGACGAAACCACAGCACCAAGACAGCCCTCATCGCTGCCACAGACGACATCAGGCGCCAACTAGACAAAAGCGAAACCTCAGCCCTCATCCTCCTGGATCTATCAGCCGCCTTCGACACGGTCTGCCATCGCACTCTAAAGACACGCCTACAAGAAGCCGGAATCCAAGAGAAGGCCCTTGACTGGACCACATCCTTCCTCTCCGGCAGAACCCAGAGAGTCCGCCTTCCACCCTTCTGATCCGAAGCCACCGACATCATCTGTGGCGCCTCCAAGGCTCATCCCTCAGCCCGACGCTGTTCAACATCTACATGGCCCCCTCACACAAGTGACCCGTCATTACGACCTCAACATCATCTCCTACACAGGAGATACCCAGCTCATCCTCTCCCTCACCAAGGACCCACACACCACCAGGACCGACCTCCATGAGGGAATGAAGGCTGTCACCGACTGGATGAGGAGCAGCCATCTGAAGCTGAACTCGGACAAGATGGAGGTCCCCATCCTCGGACCCACCCCCTCAGCCTGGGATAACTCCTGGTGGCCGACCACACTGGGAACAGCACCAACACCCATCGACCATGCACGCAAGCGCTAGGATTTATCCTCGACTCCTGCCTCTCCATGTCAAAGCAGGTCAACGCTGTTTACTCCTCCTGCTACAACACCCTCTACATGCTCCGAAGGATCTACAAGTGGATACCAACGGAAACAAGAAGAACGGTGACACAGGAATCCCAGCTAAACACCTACGATGACTACAACGTATCCAAAACACCTCCGCCGACTGATCGTCAATGTCCAATGCCGCAGCTACATCACCCTCCACCTGAGAGACCTACACTGGCTGCCTGTTGTCAAGAGGATCACTTTCAAGTTCCTCACCCACGCACATAAATCACTCCACAACGCCAGACCAGCCTACCTGAACAGCAGACTTAGCTTCTACACCCCCACCCGCCAGTTCCGCTCAACCAGCCTTGCTCTCGCCGCTGTCCCCCGAATCCAATGAATGACCTCCGGCGGCAGATCCTTCCCCTACCTAGCTGCCAAGACCTGGAACACCCTCTCTACCCACCTACGGCAGTCCCAGGACCTACTCGCCTCCAGAAGACTCCTCAAGACCTCGCTCTTCAAACAGTAGCGGCACCCCCCCCCCTCAGCATTTTGACACCCTCACGGCTAAGTAGCGCGCTTTACAAACACTCTGATTGATTGATCTCTGGCAACCAGACACCCAATATATATATATATATATATATATATATATATATATATATATATATATATATATATATATATATATATATATATATATATATATATATATATATATATATATATATATATATATATATATATATATATATATCCTCCAATGGAATAAAAAAGGTTTGTTTGCTTTTAACTAAATACCTCGAACCTCGAAAGGCCTTTCACATTTATTTGCTTTGATAATACCTGTGCCACATGGTTATTAAATGGTGTGTATCTGACTTACCTGACTTGAATTGTGGTTCCTGTAGACACCCATATTAAAAAAAAAATATATATATATATATATACTCTCCCCCTACTCAAGGGATTAAAAAATCACTACAAATCTACTGAAAATCAGGAATACCCACTGAAGGGTTCGTTGACATTTGCACCTAGGACTACAACAACCAGCAACCCTGGTTGTGCAAGATCCTGCAGCCACACCCAGGCAGGGCGTCAGCATTCAAAGGAAATAAATTTGAATTCTCAAAAGGTGCAAACACAGCCTGTTTTCTTTGTCAGCCCCAAGAGGAAGAGGCGTGGGCCTCGAAACGCGTAGGGCGCTTGATGGATGTGACGATTATAAGGAGAAGCGGGGATTGCAGGACACGAGGCGTTTTAGAGCTGGAAGGCACGGCGTGCTATGTGTGCCTGCTGAAAGCGCAGGTGTGCTTCTTGCTCGATTTGTATTCACACGGCTGCCCCTGGCCATGCAGCAGAGCGCCATACCTGGCTGAAACGAATGGGAGAGAGAGCCGAGGGAGGCCTGAGCGTTGCACGCAGCTACGCTACACAAGGTATAACGCTCCGAATTTAAGGACTGTCCTGAATCCCTATACTCTCCCCCTACTCAAGGGATTAAAACATCACTACAAATCTACTGAAAATCAGGAATACCCACTGAAGGGTTCGTTGACATTTGCACCTAGGACTACAACAACCAGCAACCCTGGTTGTGCAAGATCCTGCAGCCACGCCCAGGCAGGGCGTCAGCATTCAAAGGAAATAAATTTGAATTCTCAAAAGGTGCAAACACAGCCTGTTTTCTTTGTCAGCCCCAAGAGGAAGAGGCGTGGGCCTCGAAATGCGTAGGGCGCTTGATGGATGTGACGATTATAAGGAGAAGCAGGGATTGCAGGACACGAGGCGTTTTAGAGCTGGAAGGCACGGCGTGCTATGTGTGCCTGCTGAAAGCGCAGGTGTGCTTCTTGCTCGATATATATATATATATATATATATATATATATATATATATATATATATATATATATATATATATTCTCGCTCCCAGGTTGTCCACCTTTGAGTAGCACGCGAGCAGCAGCTTTATTTATGTGTAGGTGAGGACGGGGCTCCGCTTGTAGACGCCGCTCCATAATGGATCTGCCCGACGCGTTTCGAAGCTCCATCTGCTTCTCTTCAGGGGCTTTAACGGAAGCGGTGTGCGCACCCGCTACACTTCTCCAATTTCATATAACTCACCCGCTGATGGGAGGCTCCAATGAGACTTCTGGGAAGTGTAGTGCGGAAAGCACACAATCAAGTCCTGTATGGACTCCACAATAGCACACAGCTTCCGTTAAAGCCCCTGAAGAGAAGCAGATGGAGCTTCGAAACGCGTCGGGCAGATCCATTACGGAGCGGCGTCTACAAGCGGATCCCCGTCCTCACCTACACATATATAAAGCTGCTGCTCGCGTGCTACTCAATGGTGGACAACCTTGGAGCGAGAATTTATATGCGGCAGTCCAGCCGCAGAGTATGCACCACCCCGTTAACGTGGGGGTCACGGCAGTGAAGTAGCAGCCGTACATGGGATCGAGGACGGGCCCACTTGTGGAGTCCATCCAGGACTTGATTGTGCGCTTTCCGCACTACACTTCCCAGAAGTCTCATTGGAGCCTCCCATCGGCGGGTGAGTTATACGTATTTGGAGAAGTGTAGCGGGTGCGCACACCGCTTCCGTTAAAGCCCCTGAAGAGAAGCAGATGGAGCTTCGAAACGCGTCGGGCAGATCCATTACGGAGCGGCGTCTACAAGCGGATCCCCGTCCTCACCTACACATATATAAAGCTGCTGCTCGCGTGCTACTCAATGGTGGACAACCTTGGAGCGAGAATTTATATGCGGCAGTCCAGCCGCAGAGTATGCACCACCCCGTTAACGTGGGGGTCACGGCAGTGAAGTAGCAGCCGTACATGGGATCGAGGACGGGCCCACTTGTGGAGTCCATCCAGAACTTGATTGTGTGCTTTCCGCACTACACTTCCCAGAAGTCTCATTGGAGCCTCCCATCGGCGGGTGAGTTATACCTATTTGGAGAAGTGTAGCGGGTGCGCACACCGCTTCCGTTAAAGCCCCTGAAGAGAAGCAGATGGAGCTTCGAAACGCGTCGGGCAGATCCATTACGGAGCGGCGTCTACAAGCGGATCCCCGTCCTCACCTACACATATATAAAGCTGCTGCTCGCGTGCTACTCAATGGTGGACAACCTTGGAGCGAGAATTTATATGCAGCAGTCCAGCCGCAGAGTATGCACCACCCATTAACGTGGGGGTCACGGCAGTGAAGTAGCAGCCGTACATGGGATCGAGGACGGGCCCACTTGTGGAGTCCATCCCGGACTTGATTGTGTGCTTTCCGCACTACACTTCCCAGAAGTCTCATTGGAGCCTCCCATCGGCGGGTGAGTTATACGTATTTGGAGAAGTGTAGCGGGTGCGCACACCGCTTCCGTTAAAGCCCCTGAAGAGAAGCAGATGGAGCTTCGAAACGCGTCGGGCAGATCCATTACGGAGCGGCGTCTACAAGCGGATCCCCGTCCTCACCTACACATATATAAAGCTGCTGCTCGCGTGCTACTCAATGGTGGACAACCTTGGAGCGAGAATTTATATGCGGCAGTCCAGCCGCAGAGTATGCACCACCCCGTTAACGTGGGGGTCACGGCAGTGAAGTAGCAGCCGTACATGGGATCGAGGACGGGCCCACTTGTGGAGTCCATCCAGGACTTGATTGTGTGCTTTCCGCACTACACTTCCCAGAAGTCTCATTGGAGCCTCCCATCGGCGGGTGAGTTATACGTATTTGGAGAAGTGTAGCGGGTGCGCACACCGCTTCCGTTAAAGCCCCTGAAGAGAAGCAGATGGAGCTTCGAAACGCGTCGGGCAGATCCATTACTGAGCGGCGTCTACAAGCGGATCCCCGTCCTCACCTACACATATATAAAGCTGCTGCTCGCGTGCTACTCAATGGTGGACAACCTTGGAGCGAGAATTTATATGCGGCAGTCCAGCCGCAGAGTATGCACCACCCCGTTAACGTGGGGGTCACGGCAGTGAAGTAGCAGCCGTACATGGGATCGAGGACGGGCCCACTTGTGGAGTCCATCCAGGACTTGATTGTGTGCTTTCCGCACTACACTTCCCAGAAGTCTCATTGGAGCCTCCCATCGGCGGGTGAGTTATACGTATTTGGAGAAGTGTAGCGGGTGCGCACACCGCTTCCGTTAAAGCCCCTGAAGAGAAGCAGATGGAGCTTCGAAACGCGTCGGGCAGACCCATTACGGAGCGGCGTCTACAAGCGGATCCCCGTCCTCACCTACAAATATATAAAGCTGCTGCTCGCGTGCTACTCAATGGTGGACAACCTTGGAGCGAGAATTTATATGCGGCAGTCCAGCCGCAGAGTATGCACCACCCCGTTAACGTGGGGGTCACGGCAGTGAAGTAGCAGCCGTACATGGGATCGAGGACGGGCCCACTTGTGGAGTCCATCCAGGACTTGATTGTGTGCTTTCCGCACTACACTTCCCAGAAGTCTCATTGGAGCCTCCCATCGGCGGGTGAGTTATACGTATTTGGAGAAGTGTAGCGGGTGCGCACACCGCTTCCGTTAAAGCCCCTGAAGAGAAGCAGATGGAGCTTCGAAACGCGTCGGGCAGATCCATTACGGAGCGGCGTCTACAAGCGGATCCCCGTCCTCACCTACACATATATAAAGCTGCTGCTCGCGTGCTACTCAATGGTGGACAACCTTGGAGCGAGAATTTATATGCGGCAGTCCAGCCGCAGAGTATGCACCACCCCGTTAACGTGGGGGTCACGGCAGTGAAGTAGCAGCCGTACATGGGATCGAGGACGGGCCCACTTGTGGAGTCCATCCAGGACTTGATTGTGTGCTTTCCGCACTACACTTCCCAGAAGTCTCATTGGAGCCTCCCATCGGCGGGTGAGATATACGTATTTGGAGAAGTGTAGCGGGTGCGCACACCGCTTCCGTTAAAGCCCCTGAAGAGAAGCAGATGGAGCTTCGAAACGCGTCGGGCAGATCCATTACGGAGCGGCGTCTACAAGCGGATCCCCGTCCTCACCTACACATATATAAAGCTGCTGCTCGCGTGCTACTCAATGGTGGACAGCCTTGGAGCGAGAATTTATATGCGGCAGTCCAGCCGCAGAGTATGCACCACCCCGTTAACGTGGGGGTCACGGCAGTGAAGTAGCAGCCGTACATGGGATCGAGGACGGGCCCACTTGTGGAGTCCATCCAGGACTTGATTGTGTGCTTTCCGCACTACACTTCCCAGAAGTCTCATTGGAGCCTCCCATCGGCGGGTGAGTTATACGTATTTGGAGAAGTGTAGCGGGTGCGCACACCGCTTCCGTTAAAGCCCCTGAAGAGAAGCAGATGGAGCTTCAAAACGCATCGGGCAGATCCATTACGGAGCGGCGTCTACAAGCGGATCCCCGTCCTCACCTACACATATATAAAGCTGCTGCTCGCGTGCTACTCAATGGTGGACAACCTTGGAGCGAGAATATATATATATATATATATATATATATATATATTACCTATATATAGTTAGGACCTAGTTTCCATAGGAAATCCGCAACATTCTATTGGGAATAACTTTGGCGCCGGTTGATGAATCTTCGCGAATTTCTCAAAGAAGATGGCCCGCTCTGCTCCGCTCCTACCCTGAAAGTTTTGGGGGGATTTGTTAATTTGTTAAGTGGGGGTCGAGAAAAAAGGGGGGTCCCAAAACGTGTTTTCCCCATGTTATTTTCCATAGGACGATTAGACACGGCTACAGCCGGAACTACTGAACGGAAATTTGGCAAAATGGTAGAGTCTGATTTGCAGATCACGCTTTTGCTTAAATGGTGTAAATCCCTCCAGTAGTTCCTGAGAATTTTGTTGTAAATGCATGAATGATAAAAGCATGTTTTTTTAATGTTTGGATAAGGTAAGTATGGGGGAGAGGGTTATTTTTAGGGTTCAGGGCTAGGTTTGGGTTTTGGGGTACAGGGGTATTTTTAGGGTTCAGGGGTAGGTTTGGGTTTTGGGGTACAGGGGTATTTTAAGGGTTCAGGGCTAGGTTTGGGTTTTGCGGTACAGTGGTATTTTTAGGGTTCAGGGCTAGGTTTGGGTTTTGGGGTACAGGGGTATTTATAGCGTTCAGGGCTAGGTTGGGGTTTGGGGTACAGGGTATATTTATAGGGCTAAGATGGGTTAGTGTTTAAGGGTGTTGGGGTATTTTAAGGAGTAAGGGTGGGTTATGATTATGGGGTGCAGGGGTAATTAAAGGGAGCAGGGTGGGATTAGCACACGATATGAGACATGGCATGAAGGGCGGAACGTACCACACATCCCCAGCGTTTGTCATGCCCCCAGCACACGCCCACAGCACAATGCAGACACGCCCACAATGGACTACTTTGCTGGCACGGTTCTTTTACCTTTTAAATGTATATGGTGGGCGTCTGCATAGCCTATGTCCTTCTGCTGCAACTGCCCTTTCCAACGCTGTATTTGGTGTTGTGATTGGTGCTGTGGTTCCTGAGATTACCCGCCTCAAAGCGGACTTAGTTTCCATAGGAAATCCGCAACATTCTATTTGGAATAATTTCTCCAAGAAAATGGCCTGCTCCGCTCCTTCCCTGAAAGTTTGGAGGTGATTCGTGAAGCGGGGGCTGAGAAAAAAGGGGGGCCCTAAAACGTGTTTTCCCCATGCAATTTTCCATAGGACCTTTAGACAGGGCTACAGCCCGAACGGCTGAACGGAATTGCACCAAATTTGGTAAATCCGTTCAGTAGTTCCTGAGACAATCAAAAGTCAAATCATAGATATATATCCGAAGTTGTACCGTACGAGTACAGTATGCGTACAGGTACGCGTACCTACGAGTACCTTTCCGAGCATGAGCTGCATGCTTATTGGCTATCAACTGTCTGTCAACACTCCAAACCAGGAAGTGTTGGCAGCCGTCTTGTGCCTCGGTAGACCAAGGCACAAGAAAGCAGAAAAAAAACGTGTAGAACGTAAAAAGGGGGCAGGGTAGAAACACCCTGACCCCCTAGGCCTGCTCAGGTGGTCCCACAAGGACCCCCAATGCCCCCCCAATTTTTTTTTTAAAAAGAGAAACACGGGGTACGAGTACGTACATACGAGTACGTACGCGTATCCCGTGAAAAAAACCCGATCCGCTTTTTTTCAAATTAGCCCCCGTGGGGACCAAATCCCAGGGGCATAGTGAAAAAGAAGTGTGGGGGGGCCCAAATCCCCCCTTACTGCCCCAGGGACCGCCAACCCCTGGGGCAAAGTAATTATAATAGCGGGGAGGCTCACGGTCCCCCTGCAGCCCCCGGGGACCACCGCCCCCGGGGACCACCACCCCCGGGGCTTGTATATGTATGTTTGGGGGCCTCTAAGGCCCCCACACGCCCTGAGGACCGCCACTTCCCCGGGGCTCTAATATGTAAAATAGGGGGGTCCGTGACGGACCTCCCAGCCCCGGGAACCACCACCCCCCGGGGCTTTTAACAGGTGGGAGGGGGGGCCACGCGGCCCCCCTCCTGGAGCATGTGATGGCCCTGAAGACGCCACCCTCCAGGGCCGGCTCCTGCAGTGTCGCGGGGTGCCTACTGTTTGCAATGGTAGGGCGGGAGCTTCGCGGCTCCCGCCCTACCATAGCAAACTGCTTTGATTTTTGAAAGAGGGAGCATGAAGCCTGCTCTCTCTTTCAAAAATCAAAGCGTATTGCTTTTCTGCATGGGGAGAAGCATGTTAGCTGCTCCCCAAGTAGAAAAGCAGGATGCTGGGAGCCGGCAGGGACTGTGGGGGGCTTGGGGACACCCCCACAGTCCCCAACGGAGAGGGCAGGCCCCGGGGGATGGAGTCCCTGGGGCCTTAAGGGGGCATAGGAGGGGGGTATGCAGCCCACCTGAACAAAAAAGTAAATTTAAATGTTGCCCATGCCCCGGTGGAATTGGCCACGGGAGTGGGACCACGCGGCCCCCTTTCCGTAATTTTTTTTTTTAAGAATTGGGGGCAGGCCCAGGGGGATGGGGTCCTCAGGGCCAAAAAAAAAAGAAAAAGAAGGGGGGCCACACAGCCCTCCTTCTTAAAAGTATTATTATTTTTTGTTAATGGGATCGGGAGGAGGCCACGCCCCCTCCCTGCACCTCTCTGTACAAAGGGCCCCTGGCACGTTTGCAGAGGTGAAACTAATTCCACTTGCATACTGGGGGTCCCTGGGGGCCAACTAGCCCACCAGAAGCCTCCAGTATGGGCCAGGGGGCTCCCTTGCAGAGAGGTGTAATGAGGCCATGCCCCTTTTTACACCTATCTGCAACGCAGCCCCCTGGTGCATACTGGAGGCTCCTGGTGGGTTAGTTGGCCCCCAGGGACCCCCAGTATGCAAGGGGAATTATTAGTTCCCCCACGGAAAAAGTGCCAGGGGGCTGCATTGCAGAGAGGTGTAAAAAGGGGTGTGGCCTCATTACACCTTTCTGCAATGCAGTTCCCTGGCGCATACTGGAGATTCCTGGTGCGCTAGTTGGCCCCCAGGGTCCCCCAGTATGCAAGGGGAATTAGTTGCCCCTCTGCAAACGCGCCAGGGGGCTGCAATGCAGAGAGGTGTAAAAAGGGGTGTGGCCTCATTACACCTCTCTGAAATGCAGCCCCCTGGTGCATTTTGGAGGTTTCTGATGGGCTAGTTGGCCCCAAGGGACCCCCAGTATGCAAGGGGACTTAATCTCCCAACTTAGAACATGCTACAGGGTGCGTTTGCACTGTGGTGAAGGTAGGGGGCGGGGCTTGAGGTGATGTGAGTGCAAACATGCCCTGTGGCACGTTTTAAGTTGGGGAATTAATTCCTGTTCATTCCAGAGGTCCCTTAGGGGGCAACTATTCCAACAGGTATCTCCAGTAAGCGCCACGGCGCTGTGTTGCAGAGTGTTGTAAAAAGGGGGCAGGAGAGGAACACCTCTCTGAAACACAGCTGCCGTGCGCATACTTGAGGTACCTGGTGGGCTAGTTGGCTCACAGGGGACCTCAGGATTGAAGAGGAATTAATTCCCCAATCTAAAACGCGCCACAGGGCGTGTTTGCACACATGTAACCTCAGGCCCCGCCCCCTTCCTTCACTATTGAGCAAAATATTCCTTTAAATTCTGCCGAAATACGAATTCTGAATTAATCACCTGTTATCACAGGAAATGTCAGTGATGCATCTTTGAGCGCAATACTGATCCTAAAAAGTAATTCTAACCATACTTACAGTAACTTGAATTTCCTTTCATAGGATATCATTGCCTGATATATAAAATATATATAAATTTAAAAAAATATTAAGAATTTTTTTTACAATTTCAATATAAAAAAAAAAAATTCTAAATATATAAAAATATGTAATGTAATTTAAAAAATAAAACATGTAAAAATAAATAAAATAATGTAGTAAATCAGTATAAAAAAATATAACCATTAATACATTTAAACATTATCATTTACAAAACCTTTGAAATTCACTGAAATAAACCAATTGGTTTCAGCCACGTTATAGTTAGGAATTAGCATTTAAAAAACCTTAGAAATTCACTGAAAAAAACATAGGTTTCACACACGTTATAGTTAGGAGTTAGCATTTAAAAAACCTTAAAAAATTCACTAAAAAAACATAGGTTTCACACATGTTATAGTTAGCTGGACATTTCCCTCATACAAAAGAACCATTGAAATTCCCCTGTTATAGTATGTATGAGTGCCTATATAGAACTGTTGGTGAATGAGTGGATGTGTATGTAGATTTTGGAATTACTGAATAGGTTGTTCTAACTGGTATTGGTATCTCCATTTTTTTGAAAATTTTTGTTTCTATTTTTGAATGTGTGTATCAAGGGTTATATTACGCTGAGAGGAGGTCTGCCACTCTTTCACAATGATGATGTCATCCGTGATGTCATGAGTGATGTCATTTGAGGTGTCATCATTGATGTCATGAGTGATGTCACTGATCATGTCATGAGTGATGTAATATGTGACGTCATCAGCAATGCATTGCGGGCGCGCGAGGTATAGTTAGCTGAACTAACTATAACAGGGGAATTTCAATGATTTTGTATGAGTGAAATGTCCAGCTGTGTGTGTGTGTGTGTGTGTGTGTGTGTGTGTGTGTGCAAAAAGTAAGCAGAGAACTCTGAGTAGTTCTCAAGTTTAGGTGGAAAGCAGCTCCTGTATAGAGCACTCTCAACACCAGCGACACTCTAGATCTGCTCACCTCTAATGTCTGCTTTTCTATCAAAGTTTTTAAGCATAGGATTAGCACAGTGCTATCCACGCTGGGATAGAAATGGACAGTCTTTTGCCATTTCTACAACAAAGTTTTTAAGCATAGGACTAGCACAGTGCTGTCCTTGCCCAGCTGTAAAATGATAAAAGCCAATTACCACTCCAGGCACAATATTACAGCTTTGAATTGGTAAAATACCAACCAAGCCAACCTGAAATGAGTAAAAGCAACCCCTGACACAGTGTTTCACTCTAATTAGAGCTCTTTAGAGAGGTATAGCTTTGTCCAGACACAAGGGAGCACCCAGTATAAGTCAATATATCTATATAGATACTGTATAGTGAGATTAAAAAGGATGGTCCACTTTTAACTAAATATCTCAAAAGGACCTTCACCTTATTTTGCTCAGATAATATTTGTGTTACATGATGTTGAGCATCACCCCGCTAAACACTTCTACATCGCATAGGGCTTAATGGGGCAACTCTACTGCCACAGGTGATCCTAAGAAGCTACCAAACCTTATTTGTGTGTAAATGTAGGTGTACTTATATAGCGCAACCTGTCACCCAAAGGGCATCCTGGCGCTTGCTTAGGGAACCCGTCCTGGTATTCCCCTGTGAGAAGCCCCGGCAGGGTGTCCACAGGGTGAAAGTCAGGCATCCCGCCGCGAGGGGCCGTTGTGGAGATTAAGCAAGCTATTGCCCAGAGTCGCAGAGTGTGAACCCGTGAGTTGAGGAGGCACCGGATCGAGAATTATCGAGTCCATGGAATTTTAAGCCCAAGACCCGCCGAGGGTCTTGGGCTTATTTCACCTATGCATTTCACCTATTTCACCTATGCATTCATGTTGCCTGGTGTCCAGGCCATAGGGAGAGATTGCAGCCACTTTTCGGGAAAGCTAATGGGCCCTTCTTTACTACTCTTGTCTGGGGGCCATTAGTTCATCTGCTCTGGTTCTAGATCATCTCTCGGTCTCCTCTCTCGCCAGTCACCCACCCACACATCCTCTCATCTCTCTCTCAATCCCCATCTGCTTCATTCTTTCAGCTCGGCTCCTTTTCCTCTCACCCTCTGTAAGGACGTTATCTTCCGGACACTCTGACAAGCAAAAAAAACTACTTTTCTGCAGTATATTCATTTGAAGATTTCTCAGGATAACTCACTAAAGCCAAGATTCAATTTCCCGGGCAACATAATAACAGAATTAGTCTCATGTTGTCATCCATAAATTACTCGGAAGCCTCTCTCCGGAAAACAAAGGCTCTTTGGATTCTGGAGGAGGTAAGAGCAGCAGAATGATTATGGAAGAGTAGCGTGTGTCAGATTAGTTCATGACAGGTCTGCTGTGTCTGAAGAAGTGAGGAGAGGAGCGTGTGCCTTTCCCTACTAGCACTGAGGATTTAGACAAGAGGTGGAAGGAGAGGGGAGGGACAGATGTGTCAGTCCCGCATCTACAGATCAAAGAACCATTTAAAAGGAACAACGCATCTGCATAGATGTGTCAGTTTCCTTGCGCCAGTGCCAAATGTCCTTGTGCCACCTTGGATGTGCATTATTTACAACACAGTGCTCCATGGAGCACGGATTAGAAGATGCATCAGAAAGTCTGATGCATCTGTTGGCACAAAAGTGGCACATTGCTGGAGTTGCTCATGAAAGTGATGCAACTCCATCACTGCGCCACAACAGATAGGTGAGTCCCATTCAAAAAGCCCTGCGTCATTACTTATGCCTGGTCTTAGCAGGCGTGGGGATTTTGACGCAGTGAAGGTGTAGACTGACGCAGTCAAATGTTGAAAAATTTCACTGCGTCAGTTCTTCATGGCTTTTTGTGTGCCACCCTGCATACTTTATGTGTGACACAGGTATAATGTGGCACAGGGCTTTACAACATGATGCATATCCCTAGATGCGTCAAGTCCTAAATGGCCCCCAATGTGCCGCATTGTTTACACCGCTGCTGCATCACAAAAAGTGACGAAACTGTGGTGCAAAAGTGGCACAAGCAGCTTGTAAATCTGCCCCCATTTTCATAGAAAACAGGTGTGTTAATTCAGCCTTTTCAAAATGAGTGAGATTCACAACAGAGATGTAACGTAGGCCCCTGCAGACTCTGGGGATCAAGTCCAAGGTAAATGGATGTCTGTGATATCTGAAAAACTCAGGGGGCCCTCTTCTCATTCTCCAGTCACACCACTGAGATTATAGTCAGTGCATTGCATATATGAAAAGGGCTGCAAAGTACCCCACTTTATTGTGGCCAGCCCAAAAGCCAATCTAGGCTCCTGTCTCCATTACCCCCTCATCTCCGTCCTCCCCTTCCCAATTCTTATTTGTTAGGTTACTCCATCTCTGTCAGAGTTTTTATCACTCCTGGGATCCCTGATCCCAATAGATTGAAGCTGTTTTCTATTTCTATTAGCATAGCATAAATGCTCCTCCCCCTGCCCATCTTCTTGTATTTTCTGTCTTTCACGGACGAGAGGTAAGCAATGCTATATTAATTTGTTGTGCGTTGCGTTTGTACCTGTTTGAATCTTTGCCTCAGTGCACAAAGATTAGTCTTGCATTGGTTTATAGCAGGCTCCCAGCCCATGTGCGGGGCTGGGACAAGAAGACATTGTCAGGTTGTAAATCAGGCTGCGTTGATGGTGCCGGAAGTTGGTGGCTATGTTGCGTTTTAGCGTTCAGGAGACTGCATTGTTTTTGTTGGGCCACAAGATCTCATGAGAACGGGATCTCATCGCTCATTAACTCTACGAAAGCAGGAAGAAAGCTGCTTTTAGCACATTTTGCCCTGTCTGGTGTGATGGAGGGCAGAAAAGCTAACGGAGCATAATGTTGATGAGTTTCCTGAAGAAGAGGAAAAGCTTCTTCAAATCTCTCATTCAGAGTTACGGTTTTGAACAAGGAAGCTGTTGACTCTGCATTAGTCGAGTTCAATTAAATAAAGTAAAGCTGGATCACAATGACGAAGAAGCAGCAGCGTCTGAACCCAGAGGCAAAAATGTTTATGGTTTACAGTTGAAAGACTTCTTTAAACACATCACGGAGGTCTTGAGTTTGAGGAGGAGTCCCAATAGGAAGAGGGGGGGTTTATTTCCAATATAGTACTTCAGAATCTGATGACATACCTCTTCATGATGAGGTAATTATGTCAATCCTGTGAAAAGAAATGAAAGGATTCTGACAAACAGGCAAGTCCACACTTTCCTAATAAGTGTATATTGTCGGAAGGATTTTGATGAATTTTTTCCACAAATACAAGGCCAACACAATGCTGGCCATAATGACATCCACATTGAGTCTAGCTTTGGAGGACTCAACTTTGTCGGATGTATGATAGTACAACGCGATCATTTTGATCGCAGTACTGTACTTTACATCACAAATTTTACAATGCAAGTCGTTACAACGACTTGCGTTGGAGGGAGCGGATTGAGGATTATTATAATTTTCTATTCTAACACCAGTCTACGTAACAGTAGGGAAGGTGTTGGAATAGAAAATTACAATATTTCTTACCCAACAGCGCCATCCAGCGCCAGTCGTAGTAACGACTTGCGTTGTAATGGCAGTGTGGTAAAGGTCGGGCGGTGTAAAGACTGCGTTGTAAACGACGTTCCCTACTTTGTCAGATGTAGTGGACAAGAAAGTTGAGGCATCACTTAAATGCTCCTGTGGCACATTTTTCTATTAGGGCAAATACACCTTACAAACTTTGCTTAAGGGCTTACATTCACTAAATAATGCCTTCCAGAAGAAAGATGATCAAACTCCCATTTTGGCCAATAGGGAATTGATGGCTCAGTTCCTTTCTTATATTTTTTTCAATTGACGTTTATGAGCAGCCTCATCCTCTGCTGGATCATCTGTGGCTTTCCGTAGACTGCCACAGGTGAATGCCAGTCGGAAGTCCTTAATTATGAACCTTCATTCAGAGGTCAGAAGCTGTTTGGGCCGTAATTGATTTTCACAATGGGGAAGAAATCCCTTATCATAAAGAAGTCAACTCTGATCCTGTCAGACAAACTTTCCTATCAAGGCAGGGCCATGGTCGGGGGGAGAGGAAGCGGCGGGTTTGGCAATAAAATCTGGTCAAACATACTCTCTGGTCAAGAACAGACTCAAAAATGACTGTCTAGAGGTTGGGACACATAAAATTCAGTTTTTTCTCAATGGGAGAGATGCACCATGGACAAATGGGTCCTAGAGATCATCAAGGGCGGCTATCAAAATGCTTTGAGTCCTCCTCCTCTGGGTTGATTCCTTCTGACCCCGTTCCCAAGAGAGGGCTCAAGGTTGCAGGCAAGTATTCAAGGGTTTCAAGCCCTTTTAGACAACGGGGCAATAATCGTGATTCTACCAAATCAAGTGACAAAAAGATTTTATTCTCTATTTTCTCTTGTTCCCGAGCACAATAGCAGGCATTAACCAGATCTCGATCTCAACGCACTGAGCAAGAATGTCGTTGTGGAACACTTAAAAATTGTTTCAGTTCAGATGATACTTCCTTTACCGGCAACAAATGATTTTCTGGTCACCTTGAACTTACAGGACACTTACTACCACATACCATCCAACTGAGGAGTCAGCAGTTTCTTCAATTTGCTGTTGGAGATCAGCACTTTTAGTTTTGGGGCTTGCCCTTTGGCCTATCATCTTCTGCCAGGGTCTTTACAAATGTACTTGTGTCAGTGGTGGCACTTTTTCAATGACAATACATTTGGATATTTCCATACCTTAATGACTGGCTCTTATCCGCTTTTTCCTTTCTCACGGCTCAGGAAGATGTCTGGCTGGTTCTCAAGACTCTACAAGGCATAGGGGTTGACAACAATGTCCTGAAGTAACATTTGTACCCAACACAAGACAAACTGTTCATTGATATCCATTTCAACACAGTGCTGGGGCTGGCTTTGCTTCCTGCCCAACCATCTGTCAGTCACCTTCTGCAACAGTCCACTCTCTCAGCAAGGGCATGGTTAAGGGTGGAGGAGCTGATGGCTGCTGCCACTGTAGTCCTCCCATGGGCAAGATTCCATGTCAAGCCTCTGGTGAATCATATTGTTCTTCATTGGCGGCCAAGTTCACAGGCTTATGAACAACATATCCTATTAACAACATATCCCAGTCACACTTCACATAAGCTTTGGTAGCTGACATTGAGCAAATTGACAAGAGGCATCCCTTCAACAATCCTTTCTTGTATATCTCATGACCGATGCAAATCTGTGCTGCTGGGGAGTTGTTTTGAAAGATCAAGAAAAGATGAGCTGCTAGTCTTCTTCAGATGCAAGCCTGTCCTCGACTTGGAGGGAGTTGACAGCTATGTAGCAGGGGATGCAGGCATTTGCTCCTAAACTGGTGGGGTTGAATGATATGGTGTGGATGGATATCCAATTCACACCATGATATCTAAATCATCAAGGTGGTACATGCAGTTTGAAGCTGGATGTCATAGTCTCTCACATCTTTGCCTGGGCAGATACTCACCTTTTTCATCTAAAAGCAGTGTATCTCCAATGGACTCTGAAACTTCAGGGCCGAAGGTCTCAATCAGAACATGCCCTCCTCTTTAATGTATCGCGGGTCAGGACGTTGTGTTACCTGTTTATCCTTCTGAGGCAAAGGGAGTCCCTTTCAAATTGGACGATAATCTACCTAATTAACCTGGACTCAAGAATTTTGGTAGTTGAAATCTGTTTGTGCCCTATTAAAACAGCTAATAAGGGTTCCAATGTTTCCACTCAAACCATAAGCAGATGGGTTCATCTGGCGATCATTCAGGCATACAAATACGTTGGGGATGTTCCTACGCCTTAAATCCAGGAAAGTGGCTGCATCATGGGCACCACGAAAATCAACACACAGTTTTAAAACTTTTCCCCATTCTCCTTAAATGTTATCCTCTGACTTGTCCCTCCTTTTGTCTTTACATGTGCATGCCTCTCTGGCTAGACTATGACCTACACTCTGCTGAGTAAGTGCAGTAGTGCGTGCGATGAGATAGAAGACAGAGGTAGAGAGAACACTAAAACCAGAGAGGCGAGGTAGAGGGAGAAGGGCGTTGGAGATGAGATAGAGAGGTAGATGAAGTAAGCAGAAGTATAAAGCAAGTAATAAAAGGCGAGGGTGCCAGAAAGTACGGTACAAAGAGGTGAAAAGAGCAAGAGGTGGGTTTAGAAAGCGCAGTAGAGAGATAGGTAAGGTTTAGTAGAGAGAGCTAGGGATAGGGAGTAGGAGTAGGAAAACTAGAGAGAGAGTTAGAGGGGTGGAATACACCAGAGGGAGAAGAGCAGGATACACCAAGGAGTGAGCTGGACAGAGGGAGGTGGAATTCGGAAAGAGTGGTGAATTAGAAATAGGTAGAGACAGACAGAGGTAAAGGTAGACAGATAGATAAGTTGGGTAGTGAACAGTAGAGGTCCGTGCAGGTAAGCGCAGTGGGGTAGGGTGTAGGTGGTCAGGTGAAAGTGACAAACAATGGGGCAGGGAATGTAAAATAAATAAATAAATAAAATCACTTGGCAGGCGCAAGATAAATGGTTTTATTTATTTATTTATTCTACATTCCCTCTCCCATCGTTGTCTAGTCCACCTGCGAACACTGCTGCCAGTACTGTGGAAGCCAATGGTTATAGCCAGGGCCATGTTCGAGGCATGAGCAATATACGGAGTGGCTGTATAGTTTCTGATTTGAAAAGCATCCAGAATTTGAATATTGTAGGAAAGTCATAAATGCTGGGCTACTTGACCAGCATCTGATTTCAGAACGTATGAACAACAAACTGTGTAATCAATATCAATAGAGTTGAAACCAATAGAGTTGAAAAAGACTGAGATCAAGTGGTAGAGTTTGCCTGTTATCCCTTTGCCCAAGTCTATGCCTATGGCTGTTCAAATAAATCTCTGAAAGAGCTGCTGACCTGAAAGGAGACAGGCTTGCCTGCTGTCTAAGAAGCCCCTGGACTGTGTACTCAGAAACAGCCTGAGTGAGAGAGGTAGTCCTCCAGCCCACCTCTGTGTTATGACCTATGAGAACGGTGGAGAGGTCTATGCCAGTCCAGGGCACAAGGTCCCCAAGCTGATGTGGAGGAGAATAACTGAACAATATATGTCTGCATCATCTTGGACCCAGAGGAAGCGTTGTCAACTATATAGTGTGTCCTTGAGCTTGCTTAACTCTTGATCCTTTCCTTGCTTCAGATAAACTGTGTTTGCACCCAAGTTGCCTCCAGGAGCAGTGAGGACCCAATAAGTTCGATTTACTGGTCTGGAAAGTCAGAGAAATAGCTGATTGTGACCACACTGAATCTGGAACTGTTGACTTGCAAAAATTAGTCAACAGTTACGAATTCAGAAGGATTTGAACTCCTCGCCTTTTGCCCCAGCTTAACTTTTGACGAGGGAGTACAGGAACTTTTATCTGTGGGCGCCCTTGGCACCAGAAACATCTAACCATGGCAGTCTATTTATACTAAGCATGAGCGAATTTTGCGGATCTCGCGTTCGCGAATTTTGCGGATTTGCGGATTCGCAATCCGCAAAATCCGCGAATTCCCGCGAATTTGCGGATTTTTTTTTTTTGTGTTTGCGCGGGTTTCTGCCAGTTCGCGAGGGTTTTGTACAATGTCGCAAATTGCGAACTTACCTGTCGGGTCGCAAGTTTCGCGAACTTGTTGTTTCTACGTGTCCAGCCTGTTTGGGACACTCTTCTTCATCACTGCCACTCTCTGTCACCACTGCCACTCTCTGACTACTCATGCCACCCTCTGGCCCACCCATGCCACCCTCTGTTTCATCACCACACCCTCTGGTTGTCCAGTGTACATTATTTTCGGCAAAGCAAAGCACACCTTCCCTGCCTCAAGTGACCTGAATTAATTTGGGGCTGATTAATGTGTCACAGAATATTTTTTTAGCTGGCACCTGCTTCCTTAGTGCGCCCTGATTAGTGATCTTTTGCACTTGCTAAGTGCTTTCATTGTTGCAAAATTAGTTACAACACCTGCCCTGCCCCAACTGACAATAATGAATTAGGGGCTGATTAATGGATTTTAACTTCCAGCCTGGCTCCTGCTTGTCTCCCTTAGCTGTAATTCAGGACCTTTGTGGCATATGTGTAACTATTCTGAGGTTCAGAGCAGGGTCACATAATAGTTTCAACTGGCAACTGAACTCTGGAGGGGCCCCTCAGGAAGCACTACAGGAAATGGCTACTAATGATGAGCCTGAACTTTTGAACCTGGTAAGTAGTTACTTTCAGTTTTGCTAAGATCGTATTTCTGCAATTTTGCACTTATTCGCGGGGCGCGAACTCACGCGAACAGTGCGAGCAGTGCGAGCAAAATCCGCTGCTCGCGGATTTGTGGATTTTGCGGGAAATTTGCAAATCTCGCGGATTGCGGATTTCCCGAAAATCCGCAAAATCCGCGAGCGGAACGGATTTTCCGCCCATGCTTAATTTATACACTACAGGACCTTTTAAATACCTAGAGTTTTTAATTGGAATTTTTCTAAAAGGCCACTGAAGCCATTGCAATTTTACTATCTGTAGCCTTTGGCTACTGGATTCCCACTGAACTCAGAAATTCAGCACTGGCTGTGTCAGAATACCCAGGACAGAAATATAGCTTTACAAATCTATTGGGACAGAATATCGACAGCCAATATATTGTGAAGGTAAATACTATTCTTACCTACATATCTATGTATCTTGAAGATGTATGTATCATCAAGGTATATATATATATATCTTTAATTACTTTTAGTGAAGCTATACTTACTAATACAATGTTACCTTCACAATGTTTTGGTAGTCAATATTTAGGTCACAATACTTTTGTAGGTCAATATTTTACCCAGAGAAATCTGTGCCCTCAACGTCATTGTGGCCATTATTGTTTTCAGGCTTGGGTGGGCTCTACTGGTCTATTTGGGTGTGCTGGGGAAACACGCTTTGGCTTGAGAAGTTTTATAGCAAGTATATATAAACCTAAAAGTCTTTTGACTGAAAAGAGTAGCACAAATCTTGGAAGTGCAAACAAAGAGACACATTTTGTGTTTGAAGTGTAGCAACTTGGCTGGTTGCCACTAGAACTGTATGTAGTAAGATACAGTGACTGTGCAACCTGCTTTAGATTGCTGAGAGTTGTGCTCACAAGAATGCTGTGTGAACTGTTCCTATTGGAGTAAATTGTCATCGATCCACGCATCTTGGTTCAGTGCTCGCAAAGTTGGAATTTAATTGCAAACACTCCAATTGACTTAACATCGGCCATAGACTCCAAAGTTAACAGAAAATAGAGCACTAAGTGGAGATTGTCACAAAAACGTTTCGGGTCATAATTCTGGCTAAGAAGAAAAGAGACAGTGCTGATTTCCTTTGTGTATCCACGATATGGAGTATCAGATTCTATGTGTACTAAAGTACTTTTTTACTTACAAAGCAAAGCATTGGCTGAGACATAGCCTTATAAAAGGCCTGATTACAAGTGAATCGGCGATTCAGTGTATCCCAATTCGTGTGTAAACCCGTTTTTTAAGCACGGGACAGAAATATGAGTTGGAAGGTATTTAACATATTCAATAATTTTCTAATACATGACATACCTCACCCTTTGCTAAATTTCAGGAGGTCAAAACTGTGGAAATTGAACAGGGGAAATGTATACATCAAAATCCTCATGTTATTCCCCAGAATCCTATAATAGGTAATATTTATTGCACCAGATAAATGACGTACCCCCTAGTATAGGTATTTTATCAGGTGTGATAAATAACACATATACTACTTATCTGTGCTTCTTTCCTTTCTAAGGTCTTGGGTGCAATAATTATCATTCCCACCTCCAAAGTTTAATAATGAGGTATTCATATTTTATTGGGTGCTATGATTACCCCCTAGCCTCAGTTTTGCTTGCAAAAATGGTGTATGAAATGCAGATTTTTGTATTTACAACTCCAAATCTGCATGCACCAATATTTACTGGCCGTTTATTCCTGGTTAATTGCAGTGGAGTTGGCCTGCTGAAAATTACCTTTGGAAAGTTTCACAGTCCCGGTATTTGCTGAAAGACTCAGAATTCCAGTATGTGCAGCAATAGGAGGTTTCACACACAACAAAATGTAGCATGCCACTCCTGATAAGAATGTAGCCCTCATGAACTGCTCGAGTATGCACTGGACGGCTCCACCATAGTATCCTGAGATAGTCAAGGAGTAAAGGGGAGTACTAGTTGGAATATACCAATTGGTGGCACCCATTTAATTGCAAAACCATTTCCAATAGGCATTCCCTTTTGGTTTTTTTCAAGTTGACTTGTAGACTATCTCATCATTGTTATTCCATTGTAAGTAATGCAATGAGAAAATATAAATAATATTATATGGACCTCTCTCAGGATACGATTTGGATAAGGGGTTAGTTAGGGTGAAGGCTTTAGGGGTCAAGGATGAAGGGATTAAGGATAAAGAGTGAAGGGTTTAGGATGATGGCCAATAGGTAACAATTGTAAGAGAGGAAGGTTTAATGGAAAGTGGTTTAGGGGAGAAAGGTGAATAATTTAAGCAGGAAGAGTAATGGTTTAAACAGGAAGAGTAATGAGTTTATGGAAGAAGCGTCTTCAATTTAGGGGGAAGGGTTTAGAAGAGAAGGATTTAGCATTTAAGGGTTTGGGGTGAAAGGTTTTAGATGCAGGTTTTAGAGATGAAGGGCAAACTGTGTAAGATGTAGGGTTTACGGATAAAGGGTTAAGGGTTGAATGGTGAATCGATTAGGAATGAAGGCAAAGGGTTTAAGGTTTAAGTGTGAAGGGTTTAAAGGCGAGGGGGATATTGTGAATGGTTTAAGGGTACAAATGTAAAGGGTGAAGGATTTATGAGGAAAGGATTTAAAAGTGAAAGGTCTGAGGTTTAGGGGTGAAGGTTGAAGAGTTCAGTTGTGAGTGGTTAATTAGTGAATGGGGAAGAATTAAGGAATGAATTGTAAGAGCTTCAGGGGAGGTACATGGGGAGAATGTTCAAAGGTGTAGTGGTATGGGGCCTCATTTATGAAAAGTGACGCATCGCTGTGAGAAAACAGCAGTGCGTCACTTTTCATTGCGCCCTCCTTGCGACACCAATCATGAATTATATTTACACTATGACTCATCATGTTGCAAGGATTTACAGATACGTCAGTATTTCTGACGTATCTGTAAGTGCAAAAATGACGCATTGCTGGAGTGTGTCACAAAAGTGTCACAACTCCAGCAATGGGTCATTACACATGGGCAAGTCCGATGTGAAATGTGCCAGCGTCAGTCTTATGCCTGCCATGAGGCAAGCGTAAGATATTGACACATTTGAGTCCTAAAAGTGGCGCAGTGAAATCTTGTAGATTTCACTGTGTCACTTGTACCACCCTTTCATGCGTCGGAACGCCCCCCTGCATATATCATACCTGGTGCCGGTATAATGTAGCGCAGGGATTTACAAAGTGATGCCTCTAGGTAGATGTGTCACTTTGTAAATATGTTGCAACAAGGCTTATTTTTTACGCCACATGTGCGTCACAAAAAGTGACGCACCGGCGGCGCAAAAGTGACCCAAGGGGTCATAAATAAGCCCCTCAGTGTTTAGTAGCATGGGGTGAAGGTTTAAGAGTGAATGGTGATGGGTTAAGAGCTTGTGAGGGAAACCTTTAAGGGTGAAGGGTTTTTAAGATGAATGGTGATGGTTTTATTGGTGAAGTGTTTAATGTGAAGTGTTTGCAGGTGAAGGATGGTGACGATTTTAATGGTGATAGGTTTAAGGATGGAGAGGTCAAGAGTGAAGGCTGAAGAGTATAGTGTGAAGGCTTTAGGAATGAAGGTGCAGATTTACAAGCCCCTTACTCCACCGGTGCGTCACCTTTTGCGCCGTACCGGTGGTGCAATTTACTGCTCCATATTTACACGGACAGGAAAAGCCACCCTGCGTGACTTTTCCTATCCTTGCAAATATGGCCCCTTTGCACGCAGCACTTTGTGTGAAAGGGATGTTCCGTGGGTGTTGCTGTGGGTGTTCCCACGCAACACCCATGGAACCAGACATTTTTCAAGATTTACAAGAAATCATCAATCTGGAAATGCGTGTGAATGCTACACCTCCCCAGGGGAGGCACAACGAGGAGAAACGTATTAATTTCTCCTCGTTTTCTTTGGTATAGAGACAAAATATCGACTCCAAAATATCGACTGGACATAATATCGAGTTTTAAATATAGACTGGACAAAATATCGACTGGACATAATATCGACTACAAAAATATCGTTTTTCAGGTAAGTGAAGTAATATCGACTGTATAAAATATAGATAGCAAAAATATCGATTTTTTAATAATATATAATATTTTATAGTGTATTTTTATGTAATAATATGTGTGAATAGTGTGTATTAATGTTATAAAATATTTTATTACATGAATTTTTTTTGATAATAATTGCGTAATGTAATTCTGTAGCGGGTTGTGGGTTTATAGGGGAATAGGGTGGGAAGTAATTTAATAATAATTAATTAATTAATATATGTTTGTTAATATTTTTAATTAATAATTAATTGATAATTAATTAATATTAATTAGTTAATTAATTAATATAATTTTGAATATATTTTGTATTAGTAAATAATTGTTAATTAATTAATTGTAATTAGTTAATTACATTAATTAGAGTACATTTTTTATATATATAATTTTGTGTTATTTTAAAGTAATTAAATTTGAAAAAATAATATTAATTATTAAAATAATTACACCTAATGTTCTAATATATTTACTTTATTGTTATTGTTAATTAATAATTAATTGGTAATTAAATAATATTGATAATTTTTGGGTAAAGGAGAATTTTTAGGGTTCAGGGTCAGTTTTCAGGTCATGGGTAAAGGGGTATTTTTAGGGTTCAGGGTCAGTTTTCAGGTCATGGGTAAAGGGGTATTTTTAGGGTTCAGGGTCAGTTTTCAGGTCATGGGTAAAGGGGTATTTTTAGGGTTCAGGGTCAGTTTTCAGGTCATGGGTAAAGGGGTATTTTTAGGGTTCAGGGTCAGTTTTGGGTTTTTGGGTAAAGGGGTATTTTTAGGGTTCAGGGTCAGTTTTGGGTTTTTGGGTAAAGGGGTATTTTTAGGGTTCAGGGTCAACAAATAAGATTTTAAAAAATTATTTTTATTATTTTCATTTATTATTTTATTATTATAATTTAATTTAAGTCGTTTTAAGTATATTTTAGTAATTAAAATTTAATATTAATTTAATTTAACACTGTTTTTAATAAAGTCGATATTTTTTACATCTATATTTTTGTTAACGATATTTTGTACTCGATATTTTTGTACTTACCTGTTTGTAGATACAAACTCGATATTTTGACTGTCGATATTTTGTCCACGATATTTTGGCAAGTCGATATTTTGTCAGTCGATATTATTTCAGTGATCCGTTTTCTTTTCCTCTTTTAATGCGTACTGCATTCCGCAGCACGCATAGAAAGAGAAAATTACCTCTAATGATTGTTTATGTACAGTAAGGTGTCCCTTCCTGCACATAAATAATCATTAAAACAATGACGTTTTTCAACTTATATGTGTGCTATTGCAGCACACATAGAAGTTGTAAAACAGCATTTCAGATTGTTTTTGTGCTGGAAGGGAACCCTTCATGAATAAAACAATCTCCCCACGATGCAGGCACCCTTGCACCATCGTGCAAGGGTGCCTGTGCTGGTGCTTGGCAGCATTTTGTGTGACAGAGCAGGGGGGAGCACAGAGATGCGACATATTGTTGTAAATATGTTGCATCCCTGTGCTTTGAAAGTGACTCAGTGTGGCGCAGCCAAATGGCTTGCGTTCCGCACTAAGTCACTTTCTTGTAAATCTGCCCTGAAGAGTTTAGGGGAAGGATTGATGGGCAGATCTACAAGAAACTAACGCAGCACAAGTCATTTTGCTGCACCGCATTTCGTTAGTTTCAAAGCACAGGGATGCAACATATTTACAACAATATGTTGCATGTCTGTGCTTCCCCTTGCACTGCCGCACAAACTGCTGCCATGTGGCGGCGCAGGCACCCTTGCACCATTGTGCAAGGATGCCTGCATCGTGGGGAGATTGTTTTTGTGAAGAATGGGGCAGCTTCCTGCACAAAAACAAGCAATTGAAGTGATTTCCTCTTCCAATGTGTGCTGTAAAATGCAGCACGCATGCAAAAAGGAAAAGAATGAGGAGAAATGAAAAAATGTTTCCTCATTGCGCCTCGCTACGCCACTCCTAGGGGGGAGTAGCACTCTGACGCATTTCCAGATTTAAGATTTCTCTTAAATCTATAAATGCATCAGTGGACATGGGTGTTGCGTGGAAACACCCACAGCAACACCCATGCCACGCCCCTAACATGCAAAGTGTTGCGTGAACAAGTGCGATATTTACAAGCACAGGTTAAGTCACGCAGGGTGACTTTACCTATGCTTGTAAATATCAGTCAGCATGCTGCGCTACCGGTGCGTCACGCAATGTGGTGCACCGGCGGCGCAAGGGGCTTGTAAATCAGCCCCTAAGTGTTTAATGTTGAAGGGTATAGGAGTGAAGAGTTTGTGGGAAGACTTTAAAAATAAAAGGGAAGGGTTAAAAGGCAACGGGTTTATAGGGAAGGGCTTATGTGTCTGTGTTTTGTAAACGGTAACATTATTAACCCCTTCGCCGCGGGGCTAATTCCCGTGCGGTGCGGGGGGGAGGAGGGCCGCGCACGGCGCCGCTGTGCTGATGACGAGCCCAGGCTCGTCATGCAGCATGGTGCTCGTGTGCTCATGACGAGCCTGGGCTCGTCATGAACCCACCCGCGCAATGGAACGCTCAGCACAGAGGGGGAATTAACCCCGCGTGTGAGCGTTCCACGGCTCATGACGAGCCCAGGCTCGTTATGAGCACACGAGCACCGTGCTGCATGACGAGCCTGGGCTCGTCATCAGCACTGAAGGGGTTAAAACATGAAATTGGAGAGTTAACAATACCTTGTAAAAAAGGGGAAAATAAAAATTCACAAAGTAAATGTACCATCGATGACATGGTGACAAGGAATGGTATACAAGCCTTGTATCCTATTTTGCAATCCACTTATTGTCAGAGAGTCAGGCGGTCAGCAAGTCAGTGGTGAACAACTGCACTAGTCAAAATCTCAGTAACCAATTGTTTACCCTGGGGACACAGGAAACAGGTCTAAAGAGTCTGCGCTGTTACCCGGAGAAGCAGTGGAAGGGGCACTAAAGGGCACACTGGCAAAATGTGGGGGTTCACATTGACTTCATGAGATCCAAGCCCCTGAGAGCCCTTATATTTGAGTGAGTCCGAGATGATTTTAAACGGGGCTCAAAGTGCATTACATGGACATAACCACCTTTTCCTCGGCTAATTGACGTCTTTCGAGGAATATTTCAGAATATTTTGGTCAGTCACGAGCAGCAGTGCTGAATTCCACACTCATTGAGGTTCTCCATGCAGCGGACATGTAAACGCAACAAGTGCTCTCTAGGGGGCTCATTTATGAGGCCGTGTGTCAGTTTTGCGCCGCCGGTGCGTCACTTTTTGTGACGCACCAGCAGTGTAAAAAATGCGCCTTGTTGCGCCACATTTACAAAGTGACGCATCTAGGTAGATGCGTCACTTTGTAAACCCCTGCGCTACATTATACCTGCGCCAGGTATAATGTATGCAGGGGGTGTTCCCACGCAAGAAAGGGTCATAGAAGTGACGAAGTGAAATCTACCAGATTTCGCTGCGCCACTTCTAGGACTCAAATGCGTCAAAATCTTACGCCTGCCACACAGCAGGCGTAAGACTGATGCAAGCCCTTTCACATGGGGCTTGCCCCATGTGAAAGGACACATTGCTGGGGTTGCGTCACTTTTGTGACACATTCCAGCAATGCGTCACTTTTGCGCCATACAGATACGTCAGAAATACTGACGTATCTGTAACTCCTTGAGACATGATGCGTCATACATTAAATATGACGCATCAGGAATGTCACAAGGAGTGCGCACTGAGAAGTGATGTATCGCTGCTTTCATGCAGCGATGCGTCATTTCTCATAAATGAGGCCCTAGGTTCCTTTCTCAATGCCATAGAAAATGTCGGGTTTGCCCTGTTTCACTGTCGGATTCCTCTCTTTGTCCTCAAGTGCCTCTCTCTGGAAGAAGGAGAATTACCTTTGATGATTCATTAATCAAATCCATTGTTTCTGGAGAGAAAAGAGGGCTCACAGGAGGAGAACAGAGCTGAAGGAATCAGACCCATGTGAATGAAAGAAACATGTCTAATCAAATATTAATGGTCCTGCTCTGGAACTAAGGGTTCATGAAGGGAGTGTGGGAAAACACACTTAAACACGTTTGCTTTCAATAAGAGTGACGCAATAAATCCCACGGGCCTGAAGCGCCAATTTACAGGCACACTGGAGTTACAGTTGTGTGTTTCGCAAGCATATTTCCTCTGCGTACAGCAGATGAAAACTCCACGTGCAACACTTGAGAAAAGCATGTGGGAATTACTGCAAAAACTAGGCCTAAGTGAAATTTCTATTATGTTGGCATAATCTTGCGTAGTTTTGGTAATTTTGCAAAAGACTTGGGGCCCTATCTATGGGGCCTTGCAACACTTTTGCGCTGCCATTGCGACACTTTTTGTGACGCACCTGCGGCATAAAAAATGCATCAAGCTGCATCTAAGTAAGCAGATGCATCACTTTGTAAAGCCCTGCCCTACATTATATCTGTGTCAGGTATAATGTATGCAAGGTGGGCCTTCCACCGCAAAAAGCCTCCTAAAAGTGGAAAAGTGAAATCTATCGGATTTCACTGCGCCACTTCTAGGACGTCATTGCTTCAAAATCAAAAGCCTGTCTCACAGCAGGCGTAAGACTGGCACAGGCCCTTTCACGTGGGTCTTGCCCCATGTGAAAGGACACATTGCTGTAGTTGCATCTGTTTTCAGACACACCCCAGCTGCTGGGGTGTTTTATGAAAAAAAAGCATTATGGAGGACCATGGGCTGCTTTCGGCACTTTTGCGCAAACAGATGGAACGCCGTACATTAAATACGATGCATCCTAAAACTGTTGCATCGCTGTTTTGTAGCAGCGATGTAACAGTTTTCATAAATGAGGCCCTTGTTATGTGAAATTCTCGCAACTATGCTATCACGCCACATCGCATAATTACCCGCTGTTCGCAGCAAACATTTAGAGCAAGATCGCAAGAACAACCAGAAGTGAACAGCTACAGTTTGCAGTGCCTGAAATACATCATCACATTGAAAAAGAACACAAGGACAAATTTTACACTAAAATATATCAACAATGCAATTTTCTATTTCGTAATTATGTTTAATTTTTAAAAAATGGGGTGAATTTTGCTAAATTACGCAAAAGCACATTCATGATTCTCACTTATTATTCCCCCAAAAGATGTAATTCTGTTATTCCCTGCCCCCCAACTTACCAGGACCCTGAGTAACAGTAAAGCCAGGGGCGACATAATGGGGATTTTAGAGGGCCACTTGTAAGAAGGGCATATTATTATTATTATTCAGCTTCTAGAGTGCCTGGTTACACCAATGGAGTGTCCCTGGCTAGAACACCAACAATGCATTGACAGCTGGCCCAAGCCTCCCTACCTCCCTCAGCCTGAATCCCCAGAAGAGCAGAAACAAAAGGCCTACTTCCGAATCCCCGGGGGTGCTGGAAGAGCCAAGTTTTTAGTTTTTCCGGAACAAAATCTCTTACCAGCACATCCTTAAGTCAACAGGTAGGTCATTCCAGTCCTTAGCAGCAAGGAAGTCAAAAGAGCTCCCTCCAGCCCGTACCTTAGGCACAATCATCTTTGCCGTGCCGAAGGACCTTAGGTCACAAGCAGATCTATATGCGGTTAGAAGGGGGTGCAAAAAACGTTGACCTTTCTTGTTGAAGATCCTTTGGCCAAAACCCAAGGCCTTAAAGGTGACTCTAGTCTGTATGGGAGCCAATGACATTTCCTCAAAGTCTCCCCCTCCGAAGCCCGCCTAGGAATAGTCAGAATTAGCCAAGCTGTAGCATTCCGAACCTTCTGCAGGATGTTCAGATTTCTTGTGGTCACCCCTAAGTACAGGATGTTGCAGTAATCTAAGAGGTCTTTTGGTTTCCCGAATTGAGTGGGCGCACTTCCTGAGTGTCCCCAAAGTACTATTCAGAATGTTTTAATAAGTCTAGGCAATGAGGCGGGCGGTAGTACCTCTAAACCGCTCAGAACGTTGACCAGCAAGGTGATCAACAGAAACTATAGAAAAACAGCTATGCCCCTGCACTTAGACATTTGAGTGATGGCAGGTAGTGATTGTAATAGAAGTATTTCACAATTAACAGATAATGTTTTTAAACATCCCGTAAATATCCCGTAAATATTTTCTACGAGGACATAGAACAGAGCCGTGTACTTTCAAAACAAACAACCTATTTTTAAAAGACAGATGACTAGAGATCTGTTCGGATTCTTTCTAGTCTCCGAAGTGTTTCCTCATTCATCCCTGAAGATTCGCAGCTTGTTCCCTGCGATGAAACACGTGTTGGCTTATGAAGTACCCACACTAAGAACGAACTGTGTTTCTACTGATATTACCCACACTCAGGATTATGAACTTTTTCTTGGAGATGAACTACATGTTTGGATTTGTTTAAAAACATTATCTGTTAATTGTGAAATACTTCTATTACAATCACTACCTGTCATCACTCAAATGTCTAAGTGCAGGGGCATAGCTCTTTTTCTGTTGCAGTAATCTAGACAGGACGTGACAAGGGTCTGTACAATGGTTCGTTTGGCATCTAATGGGAGTAAGTCCAGGATTTTTTGCAGCATTTTAAGAATGCCAAAGCAGGTTCCAGCCACAGTTGATATCTACTCTGAATAGGGGAGGGTGACATCGAACCATACTCCCAGATTCTTGAACTTAGCCTTAGGAGTCAGAGTAAGTCCCAGCTCCTCCGACCACCACAAATGTGACCTTAAAGAGGGCTGCTTACCAACTACCATCACCTCCGTCTTTCCCGCATTCAGATACATACAGCTGAGCTTCATCCAGTTAGCAAGCTCCCCCAGGCAGACCTTAAAATCAGATGCCATTCCTTCCTCCTTTTGCTCTAGGGTAACAATCAACTGTGTATCATCGGCATATGATACCAGTTTTAACCCATGTCTCAACACAATATCTGCCAAAAGGCGCATATAGATAGTAAATAGGGTAGGGCTAAGAGCCGAACCCTGAGGCACACCTTGCGACAGAGGACAAACTCTGATTTTAAAAGGATGTTGTGGAAACTGAAAGGATCTATTCTGCAGAAAATGTTTAATCCACTCCCATGTTCCTCCACTGACCCCGGCCTCCCAACCGTCCTATCAGAAAGCTGTGGGAGACCGTGTCAAATGCAGCACTCAAATCCAGAAGGATCAGTGCAGTAGTTTTTCCCTCATCAGCTGCGATTTTCAGGGACTCTGAAGCAGAAAAAGGGGCGACTCAGTACTATGAAGCGGCCTAAAGCCAGACTGGGTTTCATGGAGAACCTGTTTCTCTTCCAGAAACATACACAGTTGGCTCTTTAAATGTTTCTCTGCAATTTTAGCCGTGTAGGGTAGCAAAGATATAGGTCTCAGGTTTTCTGGGAGAGCAGGGTCTAATGAAGATGTCTTTAGCAGTGGTACCACCATGGCATGCTTCCAATTGCTAGGAACCTGACCCGAACTAAAAGACATGTTCAAAAGCTTGGTGAGAACCGGAGCAATAACTTCTATCCCTTGCAGTACTAATTTCGGGTGGATCTGATCAAAGGGCGAACCAGATTTGACTGCTTCCATAAGTTTTGAAACATCACTTACTTCCGGAGGGTGAAAAACAAACCTATCCTCACTGCGAGAATTATCTGTGACTGTAGCCGAGATATAATTCATGCGGCTTTCAGGGAAAGTGGCGTATATTTTATCAATCTTGCCCATGAAGAAATCCGCAAACTAATTTCACTATGTTAAAAATATTCTTAGTGTAATTTTTTGCTGCTTTAATTTGCTCAGTGTAAAATTCCCTATGTGCTCTCCTGATTTGTTGATGATACAACTTGAGTGCAGCTAAGTAGATCAACCTATTTTCATTTAGATAGTTCCCCCTCCATCGGCATTCCAGGCGCTTACAATCAGTTTTCAGGAGTGCCAATTCCTCTGAGAACCATTTCACAGAAGGGGTAATACGAGTACTTTTACCTGGTTTCAAGTGTATTATAGAGTCCACTGCCTCCTTAATCCAGAGAGCGACTTGGATCTCTGCAATCTGGACTTCAGTTCCTAAATCTGGGATGCTTGAAGCCAGCTTATCCCCAAAGGTATGAGTGCTTAATGCAGCCCATTTCCGAACCATTATGGGCGCGGAACGCTTTCCCGGATTACAGGGAGCCTTTCTGGTGTTCACAATCTTGAAAGGGAGGACAAAATGGTCAGACCACATTACGGGCACAGGCGACAGAGCTTCTACTTGCGCACTGTTAGTAAAAATATTGTCAAGAGTATGATCTCTATTGTGTGTAGGGTTGTTGACCAATTGAATTAAACCCATCTCCTGTAGTCCATGAGTCAAATCCTCGGTTTCTCTATTTTCTTAAACTTCTAAATGAAGATTCAAATCCCCAAGCAGAATAAAATTGGGGTAACGGATAGTATAGGGCATATGTGTCTCACAGGCGTCTAATGCACTTTGAAAGTGGTGGGGTGTACACACTTACCTCAAATAGCGTTGAGCAAGCACACCAGCCAGCTGTCAAGTGGAAGATGGGCGCGTGCGGTCTCTTTCATGAGAATATTTTGAAAACAGGAACAAACAGTTAAAATTTCAAAACATTGTGTAAAAATCCAAATGTTCTGAAAGAATTATTCTAATAATTTGATGTTAAACCAAGCAAGCCCTATCATACTAATGGTGCTGGGGTTCACCCTCCCCAAGAACATTTAAACATGTTGGGAAAAGAGTAGATTGTTGCCTGAAATATCCACAATTTGTTATTGAATGGCCATCATTATGCCATTAAAAGCCAGATAGTTGCCAAAGATCGCCACATTAAGTCAAGGATGGATCCACCAAAGCATACACCCCAGGCCAAAAAACCCTCACAACCACACTTCTTCCCACACCCCCACACACAATCTGTACTCACCGCCTCTCTTTTATGACAGCTTCAGGGCTACTGGACTGAAAATTCAAATTTACATAGTAGTCAAGGTGTAGATAAGTCCCATAAGGTTCTGATGACCACACTGTTCCACACTACCTGGGATTGGGAATAATGTGTTGCAATGCAGATTACTGCAGCAAATACGTACTCAGAACAGGTTTTTGTTCAAGAACATGGCCCCACTATACTTTCACCCATAACACTTTCTTTTCTTCTGCCTTTTGAAAACATGGCTGCCTCCAAAAATCTGTGTCTATAAAGAGAATTCGCTTATGTCTTTAAAGCATTTGTTTCACTAAAGGTTGTTTTGTTGTTTAAAGAAAGTACTGCGGCTACTTCATTTGTTTGGTATTTAACATTTAAAACCAAGCTTATGCCATTTTCGAGCACTATAAATACCAGATGTTGCCACACATCACAGTTACATCGTCCTTTGTTAATAAAGATAATGTCCCAGCTTCTTCAGTAGTGCAGTAGTGCAAATCTTTGGCCGTATTGCGCAAAGTGCCAGGAAGTGCAAGAGATGTGTGCATCCATTTTGCTCCCCATCAGGGCACTATGATTTTAACCGAAGTGGCTGCAGACGCTTTCTGTAATACTGATAGTGATGGCGCAAACGTAGTGCCAGCTCTATTGTGTGAGGGAGTTACCTCATTTGCATGGGCGCACAGCAACAGGCAAATGAGGGAATCACTTTGTTTTATTACAGATGTGGGAGCAGAGGCAAACATGCCCTTTGGAAGCGCACTGACAAGGTGCTGCAAAAAGGTGGTGCACTGTTAGTGATCCCTTTGAGGGCAGCATTCTGCAAGGGGGAAAGGTGTTCTCTCGGGTCCATAGACAACCCTCTGCTGGTGAATGCAGTGCCCTCTTTAAAGTGCAGGAGGGTTGCACCTGCACAGAGATCCATGGAACAGCTTGTAAGCAACCAGGCCATATTTCACTGGACGAGATGCCCCCAGGGCAGCATGAATTCACAGCTGCCCTGGGAGAAATGCGTTAATTATACATAGGCCTCCGCCTCAGCCACATCACCCCCCACCTGAGAAACCTACACTGGCTCCCAGTCGACAAGAGGATCACCTTCAAGCTCCTCACCCACACACACAAAGCACTTCTCAACACCAGACTAGCCTACCTGAACAGCAGACTCAGCTTCCACACCCCCACCCGCCAGCTCCGCTCCGCCAACCTCCCCCTCGCCGCTGTCCCCCACATCCAACGAACGACCTCCGGCGGCAGATCCTTCTACTACCTCACCGCCAAAACCTGGAACACCCTCCCCACCCACATAAGGCAGACACAAGACATACTCACCTACAGAAGACTCCTCAAAACCTGGCTCTTCGAGCTGTAGCAGCACACTCTACCCCTCAGCGCCTTGGGACCCTCACGGGTAAGTAGTGCACTTTACAAGTACATTGATTGATTGATTGATTGATAGGGTGCACTATCTCAGACTACGACAGGCATACATTCTGAATGGTATGCCGTGGTGCAAACAGGGAAAGTGCACACTGTATAAAATACAGGCCCAGATCTGGTGCAGCTCCACTGCACAAAAGTCTAGTCATACCATCTGTTGAAGAATTATACATTGGACTGCTTGAGGTAAGGAAAGCATTTGTGCAAATATGTAATTAATACATGAACTCAGCAGTTTCCAAACCCAGACAGGTAACGAATAGAACAACGTAATATTGATAGTGTAGCTTAAAATTAGTTTTGTAAACATTTACAAATTACCCCCAAACAAATACATTTCAGATTTCCTAGCTCATCTATTAAAGGGCTGGGTAGAACACAGGCTATACTAAAGTGAGGTATAGTGTGCACAGAGTCCAGTGGATCCCTAGCTGTATTGCCGAGGCTAAAGTAGATAATACCTTACCTTACCTTTTGTGGTAGTGTGGTTGAGCAGTCAGGCTTATTAGGGGGTAGTGTTAACCATTTGTTATACACTCAGGCATGAATTGATTTCACACACTCAAAGACTGAATCCAGACCAATTGTTTGTATAAAAGCTGTTACTTTATTATTTGTATTTCTAGACCCAAGATAACAGATAAGTAATACTTTCAATACGATTATATTTTACAAGAAACAGTGTGTACTGATTTTGTAGAAGCATAGAAGTTACTTTGCAGTCAAAGAAATACGTTGTAAGTGTCTGGTTTGCTCTGATCCCATGTGTGCGGTTGCGGAGCAAGCCAGGAACAAAGGGGTCTGAGCAACACGGAAGGGCACTTTGCGTTCTTGCTGAGGCTTGCACATCTCCTATCCTGCCATTCCACACTTACCTGGCATCTTCCAGGTAGCTCTGACGCTGGAATCCTGGTTCTGCTCCGCAGAAGTTTCCAGGCCTGCAGGGGTCTTCAAATCTTAGTTCTGCTTCGGTCTTGTTCCCGACGCCTTTGGGGCCTTCATTATTGGTTCTGCTTTGCTGTTGTTTTCCGACACCGTGGGGGCATTAAATATTGGACCTGCTTCACTGATGTTTCCTGACACCGCTAGGGCCTTTCATATAGATATATATACCAATGAGCCAGTCGTTAAATATCAATATACCCAAGTGGAAGAGGGAATTATCCAGGTAGCTATCCTATCACATTAGAAATTGGACCCGAGTGTTATGTTCATTCTACATGCTTTGTGTAATAAAAAAAAACCTTATTTCTACTACAGGAATCACATAAGGACCATTCAACAAGAATATCCATATCTTATGTGTGTTGATGCCGTGTTTTCTTTTCCCTGCTCCCTTTCCTTATTTTGTTTCCCCTCTTCCCTCATATCTACAATGTTAGCTTTGACATAGTTGGCCTGACATTGGTGGGTGTGAAAATCTGGGACCTATCATCATATCTTGCATCTTGCCCCTGCAGAAACGACCGGCCAGAATTACATTAAGCACTTTAGAATACTTGAAATTACTTTTGATTACTTTTTAGTTACTTTTCTAGTTTGGCATGAAACAAACTCCTAACACAGTTTAAGCATTACAATTCAGCAGTAAGCAGGTTAACCCTTGTGAAGACACTAAGTTACTTTTGTTGCAGAACAAAACAGTTCAACACAGAATATTTTTCAGAGAAAACCCACAATGCAATCCTATGGAGAAAAACACAGTGTTAACTTTGCAGGTAAGTAAACGGTTTTGGTATCTGAGTGTTGGGAGGTAGAACCAAGATTCCCCAAGGTTTATGTTAGCACTCAAGGTGCACCACCAGCGGCACTAGGGCAACCGGATGCAGAGTTCAGGGCGTCAATGTTAGCCAAAGGGGCTAGGAAGCACCTCGGTTGGGGCCTGCTCATGGTCAGGCCACTCTGTCTTGGGAGGCAAGCTCGTGGAGTTAAGGTAAGGGAAAAGGGGATCCCAGGTCAGCACCAAGCCCACACAAACTGCGGTGCAGGGGTGGCCGGGTGCCAGGTGCTTAGGAGGTGTTAGAATCTCAATGCTTTCCTATAGAGATTGCGGTTGAGGAAAAGGGCTGCAGGCTGAAGCCAGAAGACAGGACAAAGGGAACCAACGACTGGAGGATGAAGTTAAAGAGTTGCTGGACACCAGGACACCATCAGTCGGGCCCCTCATGAGTCAAGGGATGGAGGTGCAGGGTTGTCTTTCCATGTCGGATTCTTCTCACCGGTTCCGTTCGCGGTGGGGGGCACCATTTAGGATGAGGCTGCCGGCATCGACGAGAAGGTCAGAAGAGGTCGTCCAATGTAGGATCCAAGGTCAGATCACCGGGGGGACCTTGCTGGGGTGTTGGGCCACTCGGACTCGGGCCATGAAATTCTGGAGAGTGGTGAGGTCTCGAGGTTCAGGCTGGGTTTTGAAGTCCTGACTCGGGTTGCTGTTGGACAATTCTGGTGTCCATGGGAGATCAGAGTCTGTTTGGAAGGCAGAGCAGGTCCTCAGGGTTCTTAGAGGCTGCTGGCTGCAGGACATGCTGGCTTCAGCTTGCAGGGGTTCTGAAGCAAGACACAGGCTAGTAGGGGTGGGGCCAAAGTAGTTGTCATCATCCTTTTCTTCTGCAGTACGGCTCTTCAGTTCAGCTTTTTCTTGTTGGGTCAAATTAGCATCTGGGTTCAGGGCTGCCCCCTAAGTACTATATTTAGAGGGTGTTTTAAGGGTGTCAAGGTAGTAGCCAATGGGCTACTGTCCTTAGGGTGACTACACCCTTAGAGTGCTCACCTCACATGGGGTGTGGGCACCATCTCTATCCCCAATTGGATGGTGCCTGCCATCTGTTAGATGGCAGGCACTGAAGAGTGGGATTCACCTCGCCTCCTCCACCTAAGGGATAGGGTTGGCAGAGGTGGGTACACCTTCTGGCCTGGTCCACTTTTTCTCACCTGTCTTCCCACCAAAAAGGGGTTGAGACAGGAAGCGGGTCTGCTCCTGATAATAGGAGAGGCTGGGGGTCGCTATGCAAAGACGCAAGGTCTTTGATGCACCCCTGCCACAGATGGATCTGCCTGACCTGGGGGAGGTGTGAACACCTCCGCCCAGGGAATACTTTGTTTCTGGGTACAGGGAGAGATGGCTCCCCCTGCAGGTGTCCAGAATCCTGTTTTGTAGTGGCAAGCTGGTGGTCTCCAGTCAGAAACTCACCAGAGGGCTGGTTTGGTTTAAGGGTCCTCTCTGGAAGGGACCCCTGAGTGCTGGTAATAATACATCTAGCACTGGAATCAGTGCAGGTTTATTATTCTGAGATGTTTGATACCAAACATCCCGGGATTCAGTAAAGGCATCATGGTGCTAGGAAACTCGTAGTGACCAGTTCCCAGACCATATACTCAGGATGGCTTTACTGAGCAATTATAATGTCTAAGAATGGCCTTAGGTATTATAGGGGACTTCCTGCTCCTGCAGATAGGCCCTCACATGAGATATAGTGCACCCTACCTTAAGAGTGACTTACCAAGCCCTCATGCAGTGTTGGGCAAGCATGGCACACAGGGATGTGTGCCATGTTGACTCTTCCCTTTTAGCTGCACCCAAACATGCAGTCTTGAATGGCAGTGGTGGATGTTTGTGGTGAGAGGTCTCTTAGGGTGGCATAACACAAGCTGCAGCCCTCAGAAACCTTTCCCTGGCTACTTGCCCTTGGTACCATAGGTACCCCGTACAAGGGACTTATAGGTAGGCCAGAGTTGAGCCAATTGTGGAAACAATGGTACAGTTTAGGAAAAGAACCCAGGCCCTGGGAACATGAGTGGCCGGGACCCAGGGCACACTCAGTCAAATTGTATCGCGTGTCTGGCAAAAATGTTAGGTGCAATATTGCAGAAAGGGCACTTTCCTACACTAGCTCAACCTCAAAACAATGTCACTGCAACAACAGCTTGGAACATGGGATGAACAGGCTCATAATAAAAGGTGAGCACCTTTAATTCCAAAATATAAGAAACCTGCAAAAGAAGAAACAGGGATTAAATTATATAGAAAGGGACTTTTTTTACTGAACGACCGCCTGAGCTTCTACACACCCACCCGCCAGTTACGATCTACCAGTCTCGCCCTCGCAACCGTACCACGCATCCGAAGAGCCACCGCCGGAGGCAGATCCTTCTCCTACCTGGCGGCCAAGACATGTAACTCCCTCCCCATCCACCTCCGGCTGACCCAGGACCACCTCGCCTTCAGGAGACAACTCAAGACCTGGCTGTTCGAGCAGTAGCGGACCCCTTCCCCTAAGCGCCTTTAGACCCTTCCGGGTGAGTAGCGCGCTATACAAATGCTGTGATTGATTGATTGATTGATTGAGGGGAGTTGTTTAATTATATAATTATGAGACCACGCCACTCTGAGGGACATCCACCTGCCAAATGTCAAGTTGTACACCAGCCCCATCGAAAACTGTTAAAATTGACTCAAATTGACATGATGGCAGTTCCTGTCAATGTGGTAAAAGTTTGATGGACGCACTGTCAAAGAGGATGGCTGCTCACAACACTTTTACATTGTTTAAAAAAAAACCTCCCAAAGTGGAAGTTTGTTTAGGAAATACAAAAACTAATAACCCGCACATGGGTTCTCTCCCATTGTGTGAGGTCATTTTAGTTTGCTTTTACTGACCCACACCGCCAGGTTTTTCCTGGCTGCGACGACACCAAACAAAAGCCATCCGATCGGCCACTGTAAATTGGGTGAGCTGCCTGAAGGCTAATCTCCTATGTCCCCTGCTCCTTCAGACCTTTGGAGGAGGATGTGGATGACAGAGCTGGAGTAAGCTCTGCTGTAAACATACTTTTGATGCACTTGTGTCTAAATTGGGCGGCCAGACCATGAATTTGGCAGATAGGGAACTCCGCCAAACTCTAAATCAGCCCTGTGGTCTCTTGCTTTACAATACAAAGCTCATTGTCCCTCCCACCTTCCCTTACAGTCATGAGGGACAATGCTCAAACTATGCACCTCTGGAGACACAAAAGAGCATGAGGTGAATAGTGACTTTCTGCCAGTAAATTCTAAGAAAAATAAGTTGTTACTGTAAATAACAACAGCCCGCTTTCATGTCTAACAGGATATTTGTTCACAATTAGTCAGTTGCAGATTGCTTAGGTCGAGTTAGCACCACATGCATCAAGCTTTTTTCTGGTTCAGCCCGTTTGTGACCAGAAAAAGCCCTTTTCCGATGCATGAACCTATTTCCATTCGCAAATTAGGTAATCACAATTTTTTGCGATTCCCTAATTTCCGAATGCATTTAGGGAATCACAAATTGCGATTCCCTAAAGGCGATGCATCAAGCCTTTCCTGAATGCAAACTGTGCATTTAGGAAACGCTAATTACCATCAACTTCAAGTTGATGGTAATTTGCAAATTCTTTGAAATGTGCACAAAATTGCATTTTTAAGAGTGACATGTGGCATACACACATGCCCATAGGGCATGTGTGTGCGCCACAAGTGCACACTTATCTTTTTGGGGGGGGGGGGTGCATCAGGAGAGCCTTAGGCCCCCTAGAACCCTTGGAATTGCAATCGCAGTTTGTGATTACCAATTTGGTAATCGCAATTTGCAAATGCATTCCCATTCATTTCTATGGGCCTATGGGCATTAATTGAGTGAAATTACCGAATTGCGAATCGCTATTAGGTAATGTTTAGGAATCACAATCTATTTTGCTATTCCTACATGCATAAGAAATTGCGATTCCTAAATAGCGTTTCCTTAAAAATCGCTCTTTAGGAATCGCAATTCCTTATGTTGATGCATGTGACTCTTAGGGCTAGATGTAGGTAAAATAGATTTACCGATTTTTAATTACCGAATTTTACCGATTCGGTAATTAAAAATCGGTAACTCTAAGCTGTGGACATGTAGGTATTCCAGATGTGCTGGAATACCGAATCGGAAGTATTCGGTATTTACCGATTCGGTAAATACTGAATCGGTAATGCCCATTCATTCCTATGGGCTTTGAAGCCCATAGGAATGAATGGGCATTACCGGTTCGGTATTTACCGAATCGGTAAATACCGATTTCCACAAGGGTGCATGGGGTGTCCCTTTGACACCCTCTGGCACCCCCAAAACAGTCTCAGGTGCCATGTGGCAGGCATACATGCCCCAAGGGCAGGTCTGCCTGTCACAGGGCATAGGTGTGCATGCACACATGTGCATGCACACCGGAATCGGTATTTTACCATCAAATTGGATTTGATGGTAAAATACCGATTCTGTAAGGCCTCTGGGACTCAAAAGAGTCCCACCTACATCTGGGAGCCTCAGATTTGGTAAATTTACCGAATTTTTATTTTACCGAATCGGTAAAAAAATGCCCCCTACATACCTCTCACCCATTTACCGATCGGTAACGGCCAAAATCGGCCGTTGCTGATCAGTAAATGGCCTGAAACGACCACCTACATCTGGCCCTTAGTCTTTTATTCAAGCAACACACCACACCTCATTATCTGAGATTTTAAGCCCTTAATGGGCTGCCCTGAGCAAGTAGCAGGATTCCATTATGGTTCAACAAATGCTAGTTATGCACCTGCCCTTCTACACATCTAGAGTCACGCAGACCCATTATCTATTGGTGTCACATTAAATAAAGTAATTTCAACATGACCAAGTGTGTAAACTTGTTTTAAAATGTGCAGAAAATATACATTAGCTGAGCCAAACCAGATAGAAGGCATGTTGTGAAGCTAATTTATCAAAAAACATTTCTTGAGTTCTTTCAGACATAATAAGTTAGCACAGGCCAATTCTCATATTCATATTCCTTTGATATTTCGCCCTTTTAAGTTATGTGCAGCATTTCTTCATCTAGTTGGATCTTCCTCAGGGTAGCTTCAAAGGAGACACCTGCTCCTTAAAAAGGAGAAGTCACCACACTTATGTGGTCCTCTCAGCTTATCTCCAATTAACTTAGTAATGTATGGATGTGTTCTATAACACACCTAATCTTTATGAGTTCCACTCGAGATCAGTGGCGTAGCTAGAGCTTTTGCCACCCGGGGCGATCCCTGAATTTGCCGCCCAGTGACGGCTGGATTTGATAAGGGCGGTGGAAGGTGGAGGCGACAGACGAGAGAGGATAAAAGAAAAAAAAGAGAAAACTTACCTTGCGCTCGCCACCCCCCCCCCCCCCCCCCCCCAAAAAACGTGCTGCCCGGGACAGACTCCTCACCCCCAGGTACACCAATGCTCGAGATTGGCCCCTGTGGTTGCTGAACTCAACAGGTCCCCACATAGTTGTGTGTACTGTAGAAACATATCAACAGATGAAGTGACTATCATCCTGTCAAAGCAATCTATCATGAGATTAATGAAGTCAGAGTGAAACCTAGAGGGGTAAACTTACCCTTACCATAGTTGTCGAGGATGCTTGAAGAGTCTCTTTAATAGCAGTCTCTTCCATGGCATTCACATCTTGTGAAGTCCACTAAAGAAAAGTGTATGCCATATGTTATTAAACCAAATGGTCCTATCGACTTCCACACGTGTTCAGTTTGTTTGAATGCATAAAAGTGGGCTAAACTCACCCTAACATTTGCAGTCCAGTATCAAAAAGTGTCTCTACAATCCCATGATATATGATTCTTCCTTACCTGACAAAATTCCATTTCCATATGGTCATGCCCAAATAAACGGATACAGGGCTGGCTTAGCGCTGGTGGCACTCAGTGTGAAATGTTGTTGGCACCCCCATGACCTACTTCTCTACGGATTCCCCCACTACTACCCTGCACCATGCCCCTCATTTCTCCATAGCCCATCTCTAACATACATTTAGTTTGTTTTAAAGCGCTGGGGGGGATTGCTTTACTAATAAGAATGTATTTTTACCTAAACTAACCCTTTTCAGCAACCTTACGAACAGATAATGAAAGACTGGGGAAATAACTAAGAGGCATATTACCAAGCAGGGCGATAGGCAATTATCGCCGCTTTAGCGGCCGTTTTCGGCCGCTAAGCGGCGATAATTCTATCGCTTTATTAGCAAGCTGTCGCTAACAGTAGTTAGCGACAGCTTTAGGCGCTAGCGAGCAGTTTGGGGCCCGCTTTGCATGTCAGCAATATTTATCGCTAATGACATGCAAAGTGAGCGTATCCAACCTGTTAGCGACTGAAAGCAGTCGCTAACGTCGCTATCACCTATTAGCAAGGCAGGCATAGCGATAGAAATATTCCCGCTATCGCCAAAAACTAACGCCTGCTCTGACCAGTTCTTAGCCATGTTATCCAATGGGTGTTGGATAACATGGCTAAGAGCATTTTGTCGCTAATGCATGAATATCGCTGTATTCTCAGCGATATTCACACTATCGCCGGATAATGTATCGCTTTGGAGATAAACGGTGCTAATAGCACGTTATCTCAGAGATAATTTCCGGCGATGCTTAGCGATAAAAAATTTGTTGCAAAGCCTAGTTAGCGATAAATATCGCTAATCGTTGGTAATATGCCCCCAAATGTCCTCACGTATGCTGATTTGCATGCAGCTCTTTAACGACAGCTTATGAGCCACAATACAATTCTTGGATTAGCATAGTGCATGTTCTTTCTCTGCTACTTTCTAATGAGTCAAACCTCCACTAGACAAAACTCTGAACTTTCTCCAGCAGGAACTTGAATCACCGGAGTATTCTTGCTTTTTTAATGTTGCCTGAAATCTACTGGACACACAGGGAACTCAGGTGCCTGTAAAAACATTATTTCTAAGCACAGTGCCACCACAGGCAGCTCTAGGTGCGGGTGCATTGGTGGTACTGCCCTAAATCTGTCCCTGAACGAATATTATGCCCATATTCAAACCACAGTCTATTTTCAAGTGCATCCAGGTGTCTTCTATTGCTTGCCAAAGATTGTGCTCAAATGGAGGCAAAGCTGCTCTGCAGGTTGGTGTGCATGCTTTTAGAAGAAGATACATGGCATCTCTCTTCCTTAAATGGCTGTCATATTCCCCTGCTCGAGTGTCTGACAAAATACTATCTGCCAGAGCAAGAGTGGTCCCCCATGGTCTGCAACAACACCATTGTTTAACATCTCCCATACTGTGTAAAAACGTATGTCATTATGTATATTGCAGAACTTTAACAAAGTTTGTCCTGGAGTCTCCATCTGTGCGCCAAGGATCACACAGAGATGAAGGCAAAGCAGCACCGCACATCTGTTTGCACGCTACTAGGAGAAGACACATTGGACCTCATTTATGAGAAGTATTGCATCACTGCGATGCAATACGTCTCAGTGCGCTCTCCTTGCGCCACCAAAGGTGCACCATATTTAAGGTACGACAGATCATGGTGCAAGGGGTTACAGATACGTCAGTATTCCTGGCGTATCTGTATGCGCAAAAGTGGCGCATTGCTGGGGTGTGTCTGAAAACAGACGCAATTCCAGCAATGTGTCCTTTCACATGAGGCAAGGCCCATGTGAAAGGGCTTGCGTCACCCCTACACCTGCCATGAGGCAGGCATATGGTTTTCACGCAATTGCGTCCTAGAAGTGGCACAGTGAAATCTTATAGATTTCAATGTGCCACTTCTAAAAGGCTTTGATGCAGGGGAATGCCCACCATACATTATACCTGACAAAGGTATAATGTAGCACACAGGTTAACAAAGTGACGCATCTGCCTAGATGCATCACTTTGTAAATAGGGAGCAACGTGGCGCATATTTTACGGAGCTGCCGGTGCGTCACAAAAAGTGACCCAGGAGCTCATAAATAAGCCCCATTGTATTTTTCTTCCTAAGATGGCAATCATTTCCCTCCCTCTACTGTCTGACCAGATAAAATGTGGCATATTTCAGTGAAAATATCATAGCGGAGTGCTGCGCAAAATTTGGCAGCGCTGCACTCTGTTTTCAAAATGCAGTAATGCGCTGTATTCACAAGAATACAGTGTACCCCTGTGTTTTCCCTTGTGATGGTGCTAAATTTAGCTGCCTAGTGCTAACGTAGGCACCCATGCCACATTGTGCAAGTGTGCCTGCGCTGCAGGGAATGATTGTTTATGTGCATGAAGGTGCCCATTCCTAAACATAAACAATCACTAATGGTAATTGTTTACTTCAATGTGTGCTGCAGAATGCAGTACACATATAAGTAGAAAATCGTCATTATTTAATGATTGTTTATGTGTAGGAAGGTACACTTTCCTGCACATAAACAATTATTAATGGCATTTTGCTCTTTCTATGTATACTGCAGATATTTGCAGTTTTGCTATTCTTTCACGCAAAGTGATGCATGTGAAGGAGCTTTACATACAAGGCAGCGTTAAGCCACAAAAAGTGATTGAACACCGCTTTGTAAATATGGAGAAGGGCATATCACCACCAGAATGTTGCTAAAAATGACCTTCCGGTGGCAATATCCCCTTTTAAATATGCTTCATTTACACCATTGATTAACATCTCCCATATAATTTAAAGACATATGTCATTATGTATATTGCACAGCTATACCAGGGCTCAAGTCGTAAAAAAAGAAGTTAAGGGACTCACCAAGTTAGGCAGAATGTGTGTTACATCACTGCACGTGACTTCACCACTCGTGATATCACTGAGCTTGACATCACAGGAAGTGACATCATGGCATGTGATATCGCATGTGGCACTACAACCCATGACCTCACAGGAAGTGACATCGGATTTTAAGACCTCACATATGTTTAGCAGGTGTATCATGAGTAAAATTTGATTGCATTACAATATTTAACAAATTAGATTTTGCATTGGGTTGTGCCAAAAAATTGATGCAACAACAACGCAAAATCTGGGCCTCTACTTACACTTTATTGTTTTTTAAACCCTACCACAAATAAATTGGCAGCAAGGAGAAACATGGCAGCAAACCTTTTCTGCTTAATTTGTTGCCATGCATACATTTTAAAACATCTTAAGGGGTTAAGGCACCTGCTTCAGAGATCTTTGGGTGCCACCTAAATCTAAGGGAATAATAATAATGGTATGATAACTCTGGAGGATAACGTATTTTCTGGAGAGATCTATTTTTTGCCTAGTCCTAGTTTTGAATCAAAGTAGCATAGAGCATTAATATGTCTACAGCAAAGCACAAAATATAACACGTAGATGACAGATTTTTATTTTATCCAAATGGGTAGTGGGTTACTGCTTCTAAGTCAGAGATCATTTTGTTGCTTGCAGTTCATAAATTGTAATCATTCTAATATAGCACAGTGAGGTATGAATGACTTGTGGCTCCTACACCTTGTAACCATCACTGTCTTATGTAACACATCCTTTATATTGATGTACACACATAAGATTTATTGTCAATGTATAACCTGTACGTGTAATGAAAAGAGCGCTAACATCCTGCAATGGGAAGTTAGTGGAACTACTCATCCCAATGCAGGATGTCAGAGAGGTTTACATCACACATACACAAATAACAATTTAAATACCACTATTTTGTTTCATTTCTTTTATAGTGCTTTAACACTAGTGTAGTGCTAAAGTGCTATAAATTAAATAAAACAAAATAGTGGTCTTTCAATTGTTATTAGCGTACATACTGGGGTGACCTCCACAGCTGGCATTCTTACAGTGTATGCATATCTCTTATATGCAGGGACTGAACGTCAAAAGGATTTATCTCTCAAGTATACCTGCGAAATGATAATCTTTGTGTGCCTTTGTTTCCCCTCTATTGTGCTAAAGTGCTGGGCTCATGATAGCTCACAGCCAGTATACTCCAACAAAAAGAGGCCCAATGGTACCTTAACGTCAGCCTTTGTAATGGACATAGCTGGAATCTGATAAGCCCCCTTCCCGCCTGCACATTGCGGCTTGTAACCAAAGCAGACAACGCCCAGGAGCTGCTAAAATGGGTCCTGCATCAGAAAATGACACCGGGACGAGTTCAGCATATTTCTATTAAAGTGACACTCCCATGAAAGTGTCCAGCTTTGCAGCAGGGTAGACGGTGCCTACCCTCCGAAAATTGTGGGTAGATGCTGTCTACCCGCATCTACCCTCGACTCGAGCCCTGACTATACCAAAGTTCCTCCTGGTGTCTTTAGTCGTGCACCAGGGATCATGCACAGATAAAGGCAAAGCAGCACCATATATCTGTGTGCACACTACTAAGAGAAGATACATTTGCGTCTTCCTTCCTAAAACGGCCATAATGTTGCCTCCCTCTGCTGTCTGAGAAGATACTATGTGAAAGAGCAACACTATTGTTTTAACATCTACTGTATCTTATAGACATGTCATTATATATAGTGCAGAACTAGAAAAAACAAAATATTTTTTTACAGATTAGTTCTTCTATACATCTTGTCCTCCTACTACCAGCAGGTAAATGGTTTAACTGAGAATAAAAGAAAAGAAAGTAATTTGTAAATCTAACAAAGTACCTTCGTTTAAATATAATCTGCCTCGAACAGAGGCATGGATCATTGTAGCTTCTTAGATAATTTGAAATCAATTCCACATATGATTGTTCAAATTAACATCACATTTTACCATGAGCATTGAGAAAGTGTTCTCTTTAGCCGAACCCAGCCACATAGTTCAACTGAAAAGAATAGAAAATCATATGCTAATTCAACATGAAAAGAACATCATTTACGAGTAGAAACATTTTATGTAGCTCGTTCAGAATGGGAGTTTGCAAGCAAAAAGGCAATTAGTCACTATGAAAAATTGCCATCTGCCTGCTAATCTCCTCATATTCATTTAGCACTTCATGCAAAGTATCCAGGAGATGTACCCATTTAGATTCTCTCTCTAGTTCAGTACTGCGTTAGTGTCACCTCCCTGGAAAATGTGTGTGATCCCTTTTAATACCATCATCTGAGATCAGATGCCTTAGGAACACACTGTGTTATATATTTTTTTAGTGGACTGCACGGGATGCGATTTGTATAGAATAAATAGTCTTTAAGCATCTCTGATAACTAGAGGCGTAATGCAGGTCCCTTCAGCCCATGTGGTGCAGGAGGACCACGCCCCAACCTCTAAGGGGCTCCAACACTTCAAGGGGGAGAGGATGTGGCCCTATGGCTAGAGCAGTTGACCTCAAAGCAGGGGGATGGAGTCCGAGTCTCGGCAGGGACGTTCAACATCCTGTGATTCTGGCCAAATCACTTAATCTCCACGTGCCCCAAAAAAATGAATGTGTTCTTGTGTAACTTAACTGGTGCTCATGTAAAACACTCTGATACCTTAGGGTCAAGTTGGCGCTATATAAAGTCAGCCCAAGGTTAATGGATATCTGTGAGATATTGGAGGCTCGGGCCCCTCATCAATATTCTGCAGGGGAGCAACCACCTTTTTGTGATATGTCACAGCTGCTCCTGAAGGCAAGGGTGAGTTTACCCCACCATGATTCACTCTTTTTTTTTTTTTTTTTTTGTTTAAGAAATTTTTATTAAGCATTAAAAGGTGATACAGAAAACATGTCATGAAAAATTAGGAAAAAGTACATATGGGTGTAATAATAAATAAAAGACATCAATCTACAGGAATTTATATAGAGAAAAGAAAGGTATGAAAAGATAGGAAGGAGAAAGAAGAAAGGAAAGGATTGGGAAGGAAAAAAGAAAAGGAAGAAAGCAGAAGACAGGGAAAGAGGAGAGGAAAGAGAGAGGAGAAAAAGGAAGGAAAATAAAGGGATCATGAGGGACAAGGAGCACGCGGTAGGGGAGAAGGATTGGAGGAGAGATATGAAGTAAAGGGAAGCCATAATAAATCAGATTTAATTTTCAAAGGAATAGAGGTAGAAGAGGCAATAGAAATTCTATGTTCGTCACATATATAATTCCACCATGTGTGGACCGAGAGTTTAGAATTATCTTTCCAACACGACAAAATAACTTTAAATGCAAGTGCAATAAAAAGATCTAACAACTTAGCAGATGAGGGTGTACTAATATCAATATCATCAGATAAAGAACCTAAAAATATGTGTATGAAAGACAATTGTGAAGAAAGAGATAACATTTTCATACATATATTCCAAACATCAGTCCAAAAAGATAAAACTGGGGAACAATAGTAAAGTTGGTGTTGTAGAGTACCAGGATCTTTAGAACAGGACCAACATAGAGGAGAGGAGGTTGGAGAAAATGTATGTATAGTAACCGGTGTAATAACAACTCTGTGGTAAATAAAAAGTAGGGATTGGGTAATGCATGCAGCAACAGAAACTTTGAAGAGTCGAGACCATATACGATCCCACAATGCAGTGTCAAAGGAGACATCCAGATCAGTTTCCCAAGCAGTCTCCACTGTAGACTTAAATCGAACAGAACAATTAGATAATAAGAGTGAATATACAAGAGCAGCTTTAGGTTGTTGGGTAGAAAAAAGAGGGTAAAGTGGAGTGACAGGAGTAAAAGAAGAAAAAGAATCAGAGGAAGAGGATAACGAGGATAAGTGAGATTGAATAGCAGAGATTATAATAGAATATTCAGCAAGAAAAGAGGAGGGTAAGTTAAACTTATTTTGTAGATCCACAAAAGAAAGGAGAGTAGAATCAAGAAAAAATTGATGTACAAACATTATATCCTTTTCTTTCCAGTGTTTAAAGTAAAATGATTTACCTTTATATCTAAGAAATTTGTTGTACCAAACTACAGAAGATAAAAAACATTGTAGAGGGGAAAGGGAAGAGGTAAAAACATTTTGCAAGGTAGATTGGCAATATTTCAAAATAGGATACTTGGATATAAAGGTACAATTTGACATGAAAGGAACATGTTGAAATGAGAAATCTTTCAAAAAAGAGCGTTCCAGGAGCACCCACTTAGGAACAGGAGTATCAAGGAAATCATATGCCAAGGAGAAGGATTGTTTAATAAGAAAGGCAGAATGATAAGAGCCAAAATCAGGGAAACGAACACCACCTTCATTTTTGGGATGAACCAGCTTATGTAATCCAATGCGGGGATGTTTATTGTTCCACAAAAATTTTGTGCATATTGAATAGATACGGAAAAAATAGGATTTAGGGATTTTGAAGGGGAGCATAGAGACTGTATATAAAACATGAGGGGTAATCATCATTTTGATGGTATCTAATCTACCCCACCAAGAAAGAAATAGGGGAGACCAAATCTGTAGAAGTGATTGAATTTTCTTAATTAACGAATCAAATGTTATTTTAAGGGTATCTTTTAGAGAGGAAGAAAACCATATGCCGAGGTATTTAATTTTAGAAGGACACCATGCAAAATCAGTATTATTAAACATATATTGAAAACACAAAGAGTTAAGGGGAAGCACTTCTGTTTTGGATAAGTTAAGCTTATATCCTGATATTGAGGAATATAACTGAACTTCATCTAAAAAGGGTGGGAGGGAAGATTCAGGATTAGACATGTAAATGAGGACATCATCGGCGTACGCTGAGAGTTTAGTTTCGACAGAGGAGAATTTTAAACCAGTGATATGAGGGTTAGAACGAATACGTTGTAAAAAGGGTTCAAGGCATAGGATAAATAATAAAGGAGAAAGGGGACAACCTTGTCTCGTGCCTCTTGTTAAAGAAAAAAATCTGGAAAATTGATTGTTAACAAAAATACTGGCACGAGGGGAGGAATAAAGGAGTCGGACTAACGCTATAAACTTCGGGCCAAAACCAAACCAAGTAAGGGTTTGAAACATGTACTGCCAATTAATACGATCAAAAGCTTTTTCAGCATCTAGGGAAAGGGCTGCTAATGGGGTTTTGACATTTTTACTGTGAGAAAGGACACTGGAAAAAAGACGGGCATTATCCGCAGCAAGTCTGCCCTTAACAAAACCCACCTGGTCCGTGTTGATTAATCGAGGGATAATGGAATCAAGGCGAGAGGCAAGGATTTTAGCAAAAATTTTACAATCATAATTAATTAAGGATATGGGGCGGAAATTTTTACATTGGGAATGATCCTTATCAGGTTTCGGGATGATGACAATGAGGGCATCTAAGAATGACCCAGAGGCTTTAGCTTCAAAAATAAAAGAATTAAATAATTGAAGGAGTTTGGGAGCAAAAAATGAATGAAAGGAGGAGTAAAATTCAATCGGCAGGCCATCAGGACCAGGGGCTTTTGATTTCTTAAGGGAATGAATAGCTGAGGTAATCTCTTGGAGAGTAATTTCACGTTCTAGGTGTGAAAATTCAACAGGAAGGTCTGGGGGGGAGGGAAGGCCTTCAAAAAAAGTTGTTAAGTTAGCATCAGAAGGGTGAGTATCATCTGTATATAAGGCTTGATAGTAATTGTGAAAAACTTCGGCAATGTCTTCATCAGAGGTGACCAGTTTGTTCAGTGAATCATTAAAAATTGGGCCGACAGCTTTGCGTTCAGATTTGATTTTCAAGTAGTTGGCCAGCATTTTACCTGCTTTGTTCTGACCCCCATGATACTTAGATTTTATTTTAAGGAGGGTATGACACGCTTCATTAGTTATAATTTTATTGAGAGCTGTTTTGGCATGAATCAGGTCCCGAAGGGCAGATGGGGATTTGGAGGAGAAATATGAATGTTCAAGGGTTTTAATATGTTTAAGTTGATCCTCATATTTTTGCTTGTTAAGTTTCTTTTTGGCAGAAACATAGGAAATCGTAAAAGCACGAAAAGAAGCCTTAAAAGCATCCCTAGTGTTGGGAATAGAAGTATCAACAGGGTCATTAAAGGAAAAATATTCATTAAAAAACTCAGTACATTTTTTCATAAAAGTGGCATCAGATAAAAGAAAAGAGTTAAATTTCCAACGACTAAAATTGGAGGGACTAATGGATAAATCCAGGGTAGTGTAAACCGGTGCATGGTCAGAAATAAAAATAGAGCCAATAACCGATTTTTGAAGGGAGGGAAGGAGAGACTTACTAATCATAATGTAATCAATCCTTGAACGAGTATGGTGGACATTAGAAAAAAAAGTATATTCCAGTAAATCAGGGTTACACACTTTCCACGAGTCATACAGAGGACGAGAGGCAATGGCAGATTGAAAAGCCTTATGGGTTTTATCAGGTTGAAATTTACTCGAAGACAAGCGATCTGAAAAAGGGTCCAACCATTGGTTAAAATCACCAGCAACGATGAAATTAGGACAATCAATGGATGCAATAAGCAATTTAATGTCTTTCCAAAATTTGGGGTCTGGACGAACAGGGCCATAAATATTCAATAGGACCATCGTCTTGTTGTGAATAACAACCTTTGCCATTGCCCAACGACCTTCATCATCATTTTGAGAGGATATAATTTGTGCATTTAAAGCTTTGTGAAATAATATAGCAACCCCTCCTTTTTTGTTGACCGCAGGAGAAAATACAACCTGACCCACCCATTGTCTTTTTAATTTAAGGGAATCAGTGTCCGAGCAATGAGTCTCTTGAAGAAAGACAACCTGTGAATGAAATTTGGTTAAGTGAGACAATACCTTCTGACGCTTGACAGGATGACCAAGACCACGAACATTCCAAGAGACAAAATTACACATGTCGGAAGGAGGAAGGAATGGGCGAAGAGTGGAGGTAACACACAGCAGGGAGATCACTATATAGGGGGAGACAAAAAATAACGGTTAAACATTGGAGTAGGAAATCGCTCATTTGAAGAAGGGAAAGAAAAATCAAATAGCATGGAAGGAAGAAACGGAGAAGAAAATAAACCAGCAGAGGTAGCTTGAGAAGAAGGAAGCAAGGAAAGAGAGAGAAGAGAAAGAAAGAGGGAAGATACATAAAGAGAGAGAGGGAAATAGAAAACAGGTCAAGGCACAAAGGCTTGATCTGAGAAGAGAACAGTAACCAAAACACGTGAGACGCGGGTACACCAGAGAGAGGACATAACCCACGAGCAAACCGTATACGGACATATTAGAAAGGATAAACACAAGGATGTGAGAAGAGAGTTTAGAACAAAATAGAAAGGGGAGATAAGGTAAGAGAAAATATATAGATTAAAGCAGTAACGTTAGAAGAGGAAAAACATTGAAAGACGAAAAGGCATTAGCTGGCAGTTTCCATGGTGGACGGTGTGATACTCATCAAATAGTCTCGAAGTTTCTGGGGATCATCATACGACTTGGTACGCCCATTATGTGTAATCTTGCAGAAACAGGGATGAAGAATTCCATACTGAATGTTGAGTTGTCTCATCGTGGGGCGAAGGTTCAGAAATTCCTTACGTCGAGCATTGGTAGCAGAAGAGAGATCTTGGGAAATGAAGATGTTGTGACCAGACCACTGGAGACGACGTTTGGCCTAGGCGTGGGCGGAAAATCCGTTCCGCTCGCGGATTTTGCGGATTTTCGGGAAATCCGCAATCCGCGAGATTTGCGAATTTCCCGCAAAATCCGCAAATCCGCGAGCAGCGGATTTTGCTCGCACTGCTCGCACTGTTCGCGTGAGTTCGCGCCCCGCGAATAAGTGCAAAATTGCAGAAATACGATCTTAGCAAAACTGAAAGTAACTACTTACCAGGTTCAAAAGTTCAGGCTCATCATTAGTAGCCATTTCCTGGAGTGCTTCCTGAGGGGCCCCTCCAGAGTTCAGTTGCCAGTTGAAACTATTATGTGACCCTGCTCTGAACCTCAGAATAGTTACACATATGCCACAAAGGTCCTGAATTACAGCTAAGGGAGACAAGCAGGAGCCAGGCTGGAAGTTAAAATCCATTAATCAGCCCCTAATTCATTATTGTCAGTTGGGGCAGGGCAGGTGTTGTAACTAATTTTGCAACAATGAAAGCACTTAGCAAGTGCAAAAGATCACTAATCAGGGCGCACTAAGGAAGCAGGTGCCAGCTAAAAAAATATTCTGTGACACATGAATCAGCCCCAAATTAATTCAGGTCACTTGAGGCAGGGAAGGTGTGCTTTGCTTTGCCGAAAATAATGTACACTGGACAACCAGAGGGTGTGGTGATGAAACAGAGGGTGGCATGGGTGGGCCAGAGGGTGGCATGAGTAGTCAGAGAGTGGCAGTGGTGACAGAGAGTGGCAGTGATGAAGAAGAGTGTCCCAAACAGGCTGGACACGTAGAAACAACAAGTTCGCGAAACTTGCGACCCGACAGGTAAGTTCGCAATTTGCGAAAGTGTACAAAACCCTCGCGAACTGGCAGAAACACGGGCGAACACAAAAAAAAAAAATCCGCAAATTCGCGGGAATTCGCGGATTTTGCGGATTGCGAATCCGCAAATCCGCAAAATTCGCGAACGCGAGATCCGCAAAATTCGCTCATGCTTAGTTTGGCCCTGGCGGCTTTTAGAACAGCCATGAGTTCTGTGAACTCCAAGAATAACATGATGATTCCACGTGGTTTGGTTGCATTGGAATTAATACGGCCAAGACGATGCGCTCTCTGGATGTTGAGAGGATGAGTCGATGGAGAGAGTTCCAAAAGTTCCTGAAGAAGTTTCCGAATAAAAGAGACCATGTCGGACCCCTCCAAATTTTCTGGAACACTATAAACGCGTAGGTTGTTGCGTCTATTTCTATTTTCCAAATCTTCGGTGTGTAATTTGAGTTTGTGGATTTCTTGTTCCAAAAGTGGAATCTTGGTTGAGAGGTCTTGGACATCGCTGACACGTTGTTCTAAGTTCAAAACCTTATTTTCCATGACCACCCAGCGCTCCTCGATCTGCTGAAGCTTAGCATTGGTAGCAGTCATAAACGGTTGGAGACCACGCACCTCCTCAAAGATTGAGTCCAGAACAGGATTAGTCGAAGATTTAATAGGTGAGGGTGGGTCATTCTTTGGTCTTTTAGGTTTTGTTCCAGTTTGCGATAACTTCGGCGAAGTAGAGACATTTGCCATGATGTTGGATGAGGAAAAGAAGCTATGACCAATAGTGTTGTTGAATACGAAATAGATTGTGGATGCCCAAATCGGTAGGGGCACACCTTGTGGCAAAAAAAGAGGGCACTGAGACACACTATTTATCAGTGTGTGAATGAAATAACAGCCACACGAGGTCAAACAGGAGGCAACCACTGACTCATAGGCTTGACATTGTGACGGACCGTCATGGCAATATGGAGTGTCAGATTAAATGAAATAGGGCACCAAGACATTCACGAGTAAGCATAGACAGTGCATTAAGGTATTGGAGGAGACCGATGGTCAGTAGAGGTCAAAAGAACAAGAAGGTTATGATAACGCTGAGGCATTTATCACAGTTCTTGAGCAGGGCAATAGCAGAAGGCTCGGCATCCAGAGGCACAAAATGGCGGTCGTTTCACCACAGAGAAAAAAGTGCGCTTTTAAATTGGAGTGTGGGAGAAGCGTCAAAAGTGAAAAATAGTCCACAGCATCTCATGAGTGACTCAGGATAATATGCGGCATCAACGCCAAGCTAGCGCCATAACGAAGGGAGAAAGAGGAGGAACAGCGCAGAGAAAACACACGAACCGGCGGCAAACAAAATGGCGGCCGTTCGTGTTACGAAAGGAAGAGATAGTTACCAACACAAATTGTCCTTGAAACTGCGCTCTTTTCGGTCAGCAAAGTGCTGCATCGTGTAGTCCCCACCTTCCGACACTATAATCCAGCAAGAAAACCGTCCGAAGGGCGGTTTTGACGATTTCTCACGGCATCCGCGGGTAGTCCGAAACGGAGCTCACGGGAGAGACGTCCTCAGTCGCCGGCGCGCAAGCCACGCCCCCACCATGATTCACTCTGACTTCTTTAATCTTACAAGAAATTGCTTTGAGTGGAAAATTATGATTAGTCCTGTGTAATTTTGCCATAATTTCAGTGAGGCAAATTATGTGAGAAGGAAAGTGGAGTATTATATGATGTGGGGGTTATTCTTAAACATGTAATACTATTACAATACCCCGGAGATGGTACTTTGATTCACACTAATAAATCCTTAGCTCAGTCCAGGTAGTGTGGCAAAGAGCAGTCAGGCTTCACTATAGGAACACATGTTAAGCATTTCAGAGTATCAACATGGACAATAAGTAATTGACATGACTCGAGAAATCCAAAACTAATTTGTAAATATAGAGTGTGCTTTTATTTTAATTTAGACACCAAAATAAACAGAATTGCATACATCCAACTGGAGTCATAGATTTTAGAATTAATAGAAAGTAAATGCAAAATAATACAGTGAAAATGTAACATTACACAAACCACCAGTGATAATCGGTCACTTGCAGGTCAAGTTGCATTGTACCCTTGCAGGGTAAAAGTGATGAGGTTGCCAGAACCAAGCCATGACAGTCAGGTCAATTTTACCTGGCCCGTGGAGCACGGGTGCAGAGTTGTCTTGGCTGTCGCTGGTGCTGAATGGGCGCCATGGGAGAACTGCTTTTACAGCTAAAAGGATGCTGTCGGGGAAAAACATGAAAAAAAACAAAAACAAAGTGGTTGCTGACATCGGTTGAAGGCCAGATGGGGTTCCCTCTTAATGCAGCATTGAGTAAAGGGGTCGGTTGCTGGACTGGTGACCACAAGCTTTTGCAGAGGTAAGTGGAGTAGAAAGTACCATTGACTCCGGTGGTCCAGGGGAACAAACATAGTAGCTGCCTGTATCTTTCTGGATGTCAGGACCACAGTTCCCATAATGCACTAGACCATTTGCACTTGGGCAATCCCTTGGAACATGGGTACTCACAAACTTTCTCTCGGGGGTTACATTTACAGTGTGGTTTGTGTCCGAGGGCCGCACCGGTGGGGGCGGGGTCAATGGGGGAGGGGGCGGGGCTAGAACAACAACAAAAAACCTGAACATGAGGTTGATTACTGGTCCCTGCAGTGGACGCCTTCGACCACTGAGCCACCAGACCCAGCATACACACATCTCTCTCTCGCTCTCTTTCTCTCTCTCTCTCTCTTTCTCTCTCCCTCTCTCTGTCTCCCTCACTCTGTCTCCCTCACTCTGTCTCCCATTCCCTCCCTCACTCTGTCTCCCTTTCCCTCGCTTTCCCTCTCTCACTCTGTCTCCCTCACTCTGTCTACCTTTCCCTTCCTCACTCTCCCTTTGTCTCACTCACTCTCCCTCTGTCTCCTTTTTCCTCCCTCACTCTCCCTCTGTCTCCCTTTTCCTCCCTCACTCTCCCTCCGTTTCCCTTTCCCTCCCTCACTCTCTCTTTGTCTCCCTTTCACTCCCTCCCTTTCCCTCCCTCCCTCTCCCTCCCTCTCCTTCTCCCTCCCTCTCCCTCTGTCTCCCTCTCCCTCTGTCTCCCTTTACCTCCCTCCCTCTCCCTCTGTCTCCCTTTACCTCCCTCCCTCTCCCTCTGTCTCCCTCCATTTCCCTCCCACCCTCTCCATCTGTCTCCCTCCCCCTCTCCCTCCCTTTCCCTCCCTCACTCTCCCTCTGTCTCCCTTTCCCTCCCTCACTCTCCCTCTTTCTCCCTTTCACTCCCTCACTCGGCCTCCCTTTCCCTCCCTCCCTCTCCCTCCGTCTCTCTCCCTTTCCCTCCCTTTCCCTCGCTCACTCTCCCTCTGTCTCCCTTTCCCTCCCTCACTCTGTCTCCCTTTCCCTCCCCCATTCTCCCTCAGTCTCCCTTTCCCTCCCTCACTCTCCCCCTCTGTCTCCCTTTCCCTCCCTCCCTCTCCCTCTGTCTCCCTCCCCCTCCCCCTCTCCCTCCCTTTCTATCCCTCCCTCTCCCTCTGTCTCCCTTTCCCTCCCTCCCTCTCCCTCCGTCTCCCTTTCCCTCCCTCCCCCTCTCTCCCTCCCTTTCCCTCGCTCCCTCTCTTTCCGTCTCCCTTTCCCTCCCTCACTCTGCCTCCTTTTCCCTCCCCCCTCTCCCTCCCTCTCTCTCCCTCCCCATCCTTCCCTCTCCCTCTGTCTCCTTTTCCCTCCCTCCCCCATCTCTCTCCCACCCTTTCCCTCCCTCCATTTCCATCATCTCAACCTGCCTGTGTGCGCCCGGGCTGAGACAGCTTCCGGGCACACACACACAGAGCTGCACCCGAGCATTTCACAGGTCTTTAAAAGACCATTTGCATGTTAATGAGGCTGTGTTGTATTTCACCTTTTAGCGCCCCAGCTCCACTCTGACTATGGCTGATCCCCACAGAGCAGCAGAGTCTCCGAGTCACACTGGTAGATAGATGCCTGCAAGGTCCGCGGGCCGCCAGGGACGGCTTGCCGGGCCGCTGGCAGCCCGTGGGCTGTACTATGAGTACCCGTGCCTTGGAGGGTCCAATAGCCAGTGATTCTTCAGTTCCAGAGTATTGGTTTACCTGCAGTTTGCATGGGACTACTGCCACTAGTCCAGGAGTGTCTGAGGGTGCTGCAGACTTCCACATGGTTCCTTCTGTCTAGGAGAGCTGAGAGATAGCCTAGTCCAACCCTGAGCAGACCACATTCAGGGGTGTGGATCACCTTTTCTACGCAGACCCCTCTATTCTGTCACTTCTAAAGATGGCTGAAATCACATTTTTGTGTACTGACCAAGATGGTCACCTGGAGGTGTGGTTTGTCTTCTGGGGATACACCTCCTCAGCTACCTAATTTCCCACCTTTCCGGGTGCAAATGTGCTTGGGGCAGGGGGACTGCTGTTTCCTCCACTGGGAGTCAGTCTGATACATATCATAGGCGGTGCAGTCTTTGAAGCTCACCGAATTGATGTGCCACTACACTAGCCTGCTTGGGAGGAATGAGGCGTGACCTCCTTTCTACCCAAGCTTTTGTTCCTGGCTCCTAGGAGTAATCACATTGGCTGTCAGGAGGTCAAAATCCTGTCTTGGTGGCAGAAAACACAGGAAAAGTTGGCTTGCCAGCCACAGCATAGAGAAGCTAGGGCAATAAGGCCGCCAACCTCTAAGGTAGCCACCTGGGTGCATGCCACATTGCCCTCAACATGAGACTCATGTCAGAGTTGAGAAGTCATGTTGTTTGAATCCAAACACAGCATATTTAGGTGGTACCAAAATGGATCTGCCAACCTCGGGTATGCCCGGGAGCTAGCCTATGTTATTCTGTGGACCGTCTATCACTTATAGCGTCCTTTAATGGTAAAGGGCACTATAGAGTCATATAAGATTGTATTTAAATGTTTACACCTTTGATATAAGGTACCATGCTTAATGGGTTTTAAGAGGCCTTCCTTAGGGGTGGCTGACATATATCAAAGATAGTGCATTGACTTTGTCACACATGATGAGGGCAAAGTTGAGTTTAAGCAATTTGCTTTGCTCCTTCAGTCTGCAATGCAGACCTGCTGTCAGTAGTTTACTTGGGCCACTCAGGATGGCATAAACAGTGATGCAAGCCCTGGGAACCCTTTCACCACCCATGCCCAGGGTACCACAGGTGCCATATACTAGGGACTTATAAAGGGGGTGAAATCTTTTTTGGGATTGACAATTTACACATAACAGTTTTGGAAGAGAGCACAGGCACTGGGTCAGGGCAGCAGACTCAGTGCACTACCAGTGTCATAATCATCAGCATTTAAAGCAAAAAGTGGGGGAGTGACCGTCCAAAAAGTGCACTTTCCTACAGTATGAATTTCACACTTCTCTAATGCAAATCTGATTCTGTAATATATCAGTGCAAATTGTGATATTCATGTGCAAAGAAGCATTAATATTTAAGGCAGCTGGAATACATGGTTATGTTTTCTCAGTGGGTTTGGGGTGACTTACTAAAATCTTGTCACCGCCCGTGGCAAGATACTACCTCTAACATTCCTATGCTCAACAAGGCATACAAAGCATATGTTTGGATTGTAAATTTGTGGAGGGGCTGAAATGAAATGTACCACTTACACATGGGCAATCGTTGGAGCCCTAGAACAATCTCTAGCCTTTCCTTCTGACCAACACACTTTGCACTGTCAGCACACAAGTCCCAGAAATGTAAACACAATAGCAAGATCATCACTTGGCCTGTTTTTCTTTGTGCCATGCGAGTCAAGCAGCAAATAGAAGCTTCTATTCCTATTCTGCTGTTGCTGGTGGGTATGTATTATAGCACCTCCAATGCACCAGCCGCCTTTGATGAGTCTGGAACATCTGCACTACGGACATTTCAGTACGATACTATAGACATCATTTAGTGTTTGGTGGACAGCCTGCTAGCCTGTTGGTCACCTGGGACCCTGGCCTTCACCGGTCCTGGGAGAGGAACACCAGCCATATTTAAACATCTCCTCGTGTCTGGTAGACATTTATTTGGCAAAAGTGCTTCCCCCATGTCGAAGATTCATTTTTTGGCTTAGCTGAATGTGGAGGGAGCTCAGGTGTTATTTCAACCCACTGTGCATTTGTTTTTCACAGAAATTCCTAAAATGTAAATTTTTGGTGAAAAAAAAGAAGAAAAAAACTATGGCTTTGACGAGCAAGGCGGTTTCTCTCTGACCATGGTACTATGGTTTGTTTATTCTTATTGAGCCTACCATCCTCACGGGTTGGACCCTGGCAGGAAAAATAAGTAGTGCTAGCCCCACTCTAATTATGCTAGTACCCCTTTGGCGGATGGCCCTTCCTTTTCAGGATTCGAATGGGAGAGCCAGCTGAGGCTCTGAACTGAGAATCTTAGTTGTTCCTCAACCCCGTAATCAGATGAGGGAATAGTGAGTTTAATAGAGCAAGAACATCACCATTTTATTGCAGACACCCCATTCCAAAATAATTTTAAATGGTGCCCTAAGATGTTGATATTGTGCATTTGGATGCAGGTGCATATGAATGTGTGTTTGTGTGTGTTTGTAATGTAATGCAATATAAAATATGAATATGTGATGTTACAATGTGTACTAATACCATGCACACCATTGCAATGCAGGTATTACTATGCCAATACTTTTACAATGACCTACCATCACAATGAAAACTTTTACAACGGATATGCCTTTATCACGCATGCCGTTACAATGCAAAGGCATGCGTGGTATATATTTAAATCACTGTCCGACCTCTCGTGTCAGAAAACAATTAACAATTAACTGATAACAACAACACTGAGGGAGACACGAAACCAAATAAAACAACTTTTGAAGAACTCGGACTGTGAAATGAAGGGTCTGGAACCAGAGCACGACCACAAGTACCACAATGCATTTTTAACAGGAAGTGATTCCGCAAATGAATGCCATTGGAGGCAAACAAAATGACATTGAAAATCGGACTGTGGTGTGACGCATGAGCAAAGGCTTACCTTGAAAAAGTTCCAGGCGGAACGAAACATGTCGGACATAAGCCACAAGCTGCTTGCTTTAAACTCATTAAAAGCTACTGAAATGAGGCTTCCAGGTGTGACCAACTGTTTTTTCCTCCGGGATGAAACCCTGTTTGAATACGCATCGGCGTGGTTCAGCCGAAGGATTCACACCGCCACAAGAGCGCCAGCTTTCTCCCGCCTTGAGCCACCCTGTTGAATCGGAAAAACCGAAGAAGGGAGAAGGGCGCCACCGAGGACTGGATCTCGGCATTGGATTGGTGCCAGTCTCGATGCAGGCTGACCCGAGGAAGCCGGTCATTTTACTGAGGTACTTTGAAGCAAGCGTCGCCAGAACAGCAGCGCAGTGCTCAACCCACTGGAGGGTTTTCAAATAAACTACAGGCTCTTTAAATCACTGTCCGACCTCTTGTGTCAGAAAACAATTAACTGATAAGAACAACACTGAGGGAGACACGAAACCAAATAAAACAACTTTTGAAGAACTCGGACTGTGAAATGAAGGGTCTGGAACCAGAGCACGACCACAAGTACCACAATGCATTTTTAACAGGAAGTGATTCCGCAAATGAATGCCATTGGAGGCAAACAAAATGACATTGAAAATCGGACTGTGGTGTGACGCATGAGCAAAGGCTTACCTTGAAAAAGTTCCAGGCGGAACGAAACATGTCGGACATAAGCCACAAGCTGCTTGTTTTAAACTCATTAAAAGCTACTGAAATGAGGCTTCCAGGTGTGACCAACTGTTTTTTCCTCCGGGATGAAACCCTGTTTGAATACGTATCGGCGTGGTTCAGCCGAAGGATTCACACCGCCACAAGAGCGCCAGCTTTCTCCCGCCTTGAGCCACCCTGTTGAATCGGAAAAAACGAAGAAGGGAGAAGGGCGCCACCGAGGACTGGATCTCGGCATTGGATTGGTGCCAGTCTCGATGCAGGCTGACCCGAGGAAGCCGGTCATTTTACTGAGGTACTTTGAAGCAAGCGTCGCCAGAACAGCAGCGCAGTGCTCAACCCACTGGAGGGTTTTCAAATAAACTACAGGCTCTTTAAATCACTCTCCGACCTCTCGTGTCAGAAAACAATTAACTGATAACAAGAATACTGAGGGAGACACGAAACCAAATAAAACAACTTTTGAAGAACTCGGACTGTGAAATGAAGGGTCTGGAACCAGAGCACGACCACAAGTACCACAATGCATTTTTAACAGGAAGTGATTCCGCAAATGAATGCCATTGGAGGCAAACAAAATGGCATTGAAAATCGGACTGTGGTGTGACGCATGAGCAAAGGCTTACCTTGAAAAAGTTCCAGGCGGAACGAAACATGTCGGACATAAGCCACAAGCTGCTTGTTTTAAACTCATTAAAAGCTACTGAAATGAGGCTTCCAGGTGTGACCAACCGTTTTTTCCTCCGGGATGAAACTCTGTTTGAATATACATATATATATATATATATATATATATATATATATATATATATATATATATATATATATATATATATATATATATATATATATATATATATATATATTTATATATATATATATATATATATATATATATTACGCTCGACTCTCCCAAATCCAAAAGAAAGAGGCAGCACTCGCGGACCAAGGTCATACCAGGGTTTAATTAAAGGGAAAAAGAAAAGCACAGACGCGTTTCGGCGTGAGCCTTCGTCAGTGTGTCATATATATATGTAGCAATCCCCGCTACCTCTCGCCAGGAGCCCAGTCCTGGATACCGCAGCGCAGGAAGAAGAGAGGGGACCTCAGGTGCAGGTGAGCAGTGTATTTTTATTCCATCAAGGAGACGGCACACCTCAGCATGACGTTTCGGCCTTCACAGAGGCCTTGATCACATATATACATATATATACATACATATATATATAGTTTTATAATACCCTCTAAAATCCTAATACTACCATTACTACCCCAGTAGCCATACCCCCATAAAATCCTAAAATGACCCTGACCGCCCCTTAATCCACACTCCCTAAACTCTAAAACTACATCTACCCACTCTGAACCCCAAAATGACCCTTCGCACCCCAAAACCCATACCAACCCTGAACTCTAAAATGTTCCCTGACACCCCAAACCCCATACTCAACCTGAACTCTAAAATTACCCTTGGTACCCCAAAACTCATACCCACCCTAATATTACCCTTGGTACCCCAAAACCCATACCCACACTGAGCCCTAAAATTACCCTTTTGAAGGGAATAAGTGGTCCTTAGCATATAGGAATAAAAGTAAGCAAAGATATTATTTAGACCACAATGGGCTGCTATATAGTTCACAATCCCTTGTCCAGCCAGACAGGGAATTTTTATTAATTTGATAGGTTTGTTCAGTATGGAAATAAAACATGTAACCAAAACAATAAGGGTTACAGTGAGGCACAGTCCTGTGCCGTACGCGAGAAGAAAGTGAAAAGGACAGTAAGTGCCCCCAACTTGGCAATCCTGTTCATGGATGCCCTAGAAACTGGGGCCATCCTAGCAGTGAGTAATCCCTTCTACGCAGGCATTGTTCTATGGCGTCGCTATATCGACGACATTTTCCTCACTTGGAATCTTGATATCCCGACACTGCACTCATTCAATCACTGGCTAAACAATAACTGTGCTGATCTTAACTTCACTCTTGTTTATGACAAACATCAAATAGCTTTCCTAGATTTGACAATTTTCCATCATGTTATGTTATGTTAGTTACATTTTAATACGCACAGCTGCTCCAGCGAAGGAGCGTCCTGGCGCAGGGAAAGGCAAACACAACACAACACTAGGTCCAATAACAAAAGGCGAACAGTAAAAGCTAAAAAACAGTTAAAACAGGAAGGTTTTCAGGGCCCTACGAAAAGACATTAGGTCATTCAAAAGGCGGATTTCCAAGGGGAGCGCATTCCAGAGGGTTGCGGCTTTCACGCGGAAAGAGCGACCCCCCATCCGACTAAGTCTGAAGCGAGGGACGACCACCAAGGACTGTCCAAGGGAACGTAGTGAGCGGGTAGGGACATAGGGAGAGATCAGTGTATTCAGTATTCCAGGTGCCAACTCTCTCAGAATTTTAAAAACCAGGCAGAGAGCCTTAAATTGGATACGCTTGCATATCGGTAGCCAGTGCAAGGACCGCAGGGTGTTAGAGGTAGGGCAGGTTCGAGGCAGACCAACCACCGCCCTAGCCGCCGCGTTCTGGACTCGTTGTAAGCGGAGAATCTCGGCTTGGTTCGCTCCTAAAAGGAGAGAACTGGCATAATCCAACCGCGAGATGATCATTGCTTAAACGACCAGCTGTCTAGTAGGAGCATCGAAGAATCGCAGCAGGGGTCTTAGCCCGCGAAGTACTCCAAAACAGCAGGCCGCCACTCTCTTTGTATGAGTCACAAAGCTTAGCGTGTGGTCAAGCCATACTCCGAGATTCCTGAGTTCCAGGACGGGGGCCGGCGCTGATCCCAGCTCTGGAGGCCACCATTCGTCCCCCCAGTGGTCCGCTTCCCTTCCAACGATCATCACCTCTGTTTTTGACGCGTTCAGCTGGAGACAGTTGTTATTCATCCAGCTGGCCACCTCTCTCAGTCCACTTCGGAACCTGAGGGCATCCTGCTTAGCATCCCCGCTAATCGTAACTGCCAACTGAGTGTCGTCAGCATAGGAGACCATGGTAAGGCCCCATTGCTTGACGACCTCAGCCAGCGGCTGCACGTACAGATTAAACAGCGTGGGACTGAGCGAGGAGCCCTGAGGGACCCCCAGGTCCAAAGGATGGTACTTGGACTGAAAAGGAGGGGTGGCAACACAGAAGGAGCGATCACTGAGGAAGGAGCGGAACCACTGCAGAGCTGACCCACAGATGCCGATGTCCTGCAAGCGGTGTAGCAAGATGCGATGGGAAACAGTGTCAAAGGCAGCGCTCAGGTCTAGTAAAATAAGCGCTGCCGTTTGACCTGCATCGAGCACACTTCGCAAATGCTCAACCATTGCCAGAAGGGCCGTCTCAGTGCTGTGGCCAGCACGAAACCCATTCTGCGTGGGATCCAGGACATTCACGAGGGTCATATGCTCCGTGAGGGCCCGATTTACATGGGCCTCCATAACCTTGGCCGGCCAAGGGAGCAAAGATATAGGGCGGTAGTTTTCAGGTCTTGATGGATCCAAAGATGGTTTTTTTAGGATCGGGGAAACCACCGCTTGCTTCCATTTGGCAGGGACCAGGCCAGAGGTTAGGGAGAGGTTAATCAGGGAACACACTGCTGTGCGGCCCTGAAAAGCAGCATCCCTGAAAAGAGCCGATCTTACCGGGTCTGCAGGCGATCCAGACTTGACTCGCAGGGCCCATTTTGCGAACTCCTCATTGGAGATGGTAGGGAGGGAGTGCAGCGATGGGCAGCTGCCAGAGCCGCTCCAGGGAGTCACAGGAGACAATATGCTTGGAAACGCCAGGTAGATCTTCCTGACTTTGTCCAAAAAGAAGGTGGCTAGGGCTTCACAGTGGGCAGTAGAACTATCCGACTGTGGGGGAACTCTCTTTGCCATTAAATCTTTTATGGTTTTAAAGATGGTTTTAGTCGGGTTGAGGCTATTCCGAAATTCGGCTGCGTAGAACGCCGCCCGGGCCCTGCATATAGCTCGATGGTAAAGCTTAACTAAGGCCAGGTAGATGGATTTCTTGTCGGCATCGTACGACTTACGCCACGCCCTTTCCGCCCGTCTGCAAGAGGATTTCATTGCACGCAGCGCGCTGTCATACCAAGGGCTAGCCTGCCGGGGACTGGACTTGCTGGAGATGATGGGTACCAGGACGTCCAGCGCCCTGGTAATCCAGTTACAGAACCGGTCATAGCCCGAAGTGGCATTCAGCAGGGGACCTAATGGCTCAGCACCCAAAATGCGGTGAAGATCCTCTAACCTAAGTTTGTTCCAGTGACGCCGGGGTATCCGCAAAGGAGGCGGTATAGTGGGAATGGCAGGGAGGGGAAGCCAAGCAGACACCAGATAGTGGTCAGACCATATCACAGGATCAACCGCCACAATCCGAACATCCGAGAGAGTGGTAAAAAACGGATCAAGGGTGTGGCCGGCCACGTGTGTAGGCTGAGCAATAAGCTGGGTCAACTGCAAAGCCTCTAAATCGGCCAAAAAACCACTGATGGTCAGAGATTCTAACCTATCAAAGTGGAGATTTAGGTCGCCCAAGATAGAAAAGTTAGCACATCCACTAGCCAAAAGGCTCACAGCCTCCGGAAAGGCACCTCTAAAAGCTACATCGCTGCCTGGAGGGCGATAAACAACCATCCCTGACAGCGAGAACTGAGGGCTGATGGAAACCTTAAACAGCGCACTCTCACATCCAGCAATCTGCAAGACCGTCCAGATACATGTATAGGCGGATCTGATAAATAAGGCGATCCCACCACCTCTAGAGTGGCGATTTGACCTAAAGCATGAATAGCCCGGAGGACAGGCGAGATTGACTATGGCGTCGTCAGTATCTTGTAGCCAGGTTTCCGTTACAGCCAACAGGTCTGGAGTCTTATCCAAAATAAGGTCAGCCACAGACAGATGGTGTTTCACTAGTGATCTGGTGTTCAGATTTAAAAAACGTAGACCAGCTCCCAAACCATCAGGCAACGGAGAGAGACCAGGAGGGGCTCGTGGGGCGGGAGAAATGGCGAGCTCGCGAATACCTACAGGCTGGTCCAATGACCATCTGTTGCAAGCACACTGAAATGGGCCACACAGCGGATGGTGGGGTGAGGTAGAGCAGCGTGGGAGAGTATCTCTGATGGCAAGAAGCGCGGCACCGGAATACCTAAACATCCTGACAGGGCGACAGCTACAGGCACACAAATATACACTAAGTGGAAATAACGCGGTGGGGGCACAATTTAAATGCAGGTAAGAGGCCAGAAAACAGTTATATAATTAAAACGAAGCTCCAACAAAATAGTGCAAATATCAGAAAAACGAAGCTTAAAATCAATAAAAAGCGCAGCACGCTTAAATGCGACTAGTATAGCGCATGCAGGCACCTTTCCCAAGGGAGGACAATGGGAGAGCTCGCCTTAAATACCTGCTCACCTGGGCTACATGAAGCGCTAGAGCGCTGCAGCAAGTGGCCCACGAGGCAGAGACCACCCCAAGATGGCGGCCAAGCGCCACGAAGAGATAACAAATCCGGTGAAATTCCGCGAAAAAACGCGGTGGGGGCACAATTTAAATGCAGGTAAGAGGCCAGAAAACAGTTATATAATTAAAACGAAGCTCCAACAAAATAGTGCAAATATCAGAAAAACGAAGCTTAAAATCAATAAAAAGCGCAGCACGCTTAAATGCGACTAGTATAGCGTATGCAGGCACCTTTCATGACAACGAATTACTAACTGGCCTTTATAGGAAACCCACGGAACGTAACACCCTCTTGAGTTATGACAGCAATCATCCCAAGGCTTTGAAAGATTCCTTACCATACTCTCAATTCTTGAGAATTAGGAGGAATTGCTCAACTAAAGCAGATTACTTTAGGGAAGCTGGTACCCTTGCCAACAAACTCAAAGCACGAGGATATCCCAGAAGACTAATCAGAACGGCCTCTAAAAGGGCTTGGTACTGTCCTTGGGAAGCCCTGCTAACACCAAAGGCAAGGGACAAAACTGAAAGAATAGCTTGTGTAACCACCTTCTCCCCCATATCCAACAAAATCCGCAAATCCATCCTCAAACACTGGCCCACACTAAACGCAGGCTCAATACATCTAGAAAATCGTTTTTGCCTTTAAGAAAAGTACGAACTTAAGGGACCATCTGGTCGGAGCTGCCCTGCCCTCCCCTTCGACCACCACTACAATTGAATCCAACTAGGGCCTTCCACCAATTCTAGGGCATGTTAAGTGTGGATGCTGCACAGTGTGTGAGTTCACGATTGAATCACGGAATTTCAGTCATAATGGCGTGACAGTATCAATGAAAAGTTTCACCAATTGCAACAGTCATAATGTCATCTATGCCATCTTGTGTCCTTGCCCAAAAATGTATGTTGGTCAGACCACCCAGAAAGCGAAGACCCGCATATGCCAGCATCGAAGTCGCATCAGATGTGGAACTCAGAATTCACTTTTTGTCGATCATTTTGCTGAACTGAAACACTCCGTGGATGATATCAAATGGACAATCCTAAAGACAGTCAAACTCCCACAGAGGGGTGGTAATTTGGCCCAACTCCTCAACCTTGAGGAACTAAAGACAATCATCCAGTTTGACACTATCCACACAGGTCTGAACAGGAGTGAGGACTGGACAACCCTCCTGTAGTCCTCAGAAAGGATAAACATTGAATTGACTTTTTCTCCACGGGATCTCATGAAACATAAACTTGGGCCCAAACATAATTGCAACACCCTGAACGCTCCTATTTTGATACTGTTGTACCTCCTCTCTGTTTTGCAAGCTCGTGAATTTTAACTGTAAATTGTGAGTTTCTTAAACACCAATGTCACTATTTATTGCACTTAATATGTAAATTATTAACACCCCCGCAGAAGCATGCCCCCGCTCGCTATACAATAAGCTTCACTTATAAGATCATGGTAGAACCAATCCACAATTGCTGCACACTCTGACCATTCCAAAATGGCGGCCAAGTAACAACCTGAAGGTCATTTGGACCTATCCAGACACGTGACTGCCAAGCTTCGAGCACTGTTAAGTGCACTCGTTTACACCCCCGCAAAAGCATGTAGTCTACACAATAAGCTTCATGTCAAAACCATTCCATTATTGCGGCACATTTTAACCATTCCAAAATGACGGCCATGCAACAACCTGAAGCCCTTGCGGACATCGCTAGTCCATAGACATGTGACTCCCAATTTCCCAATAAGCAGCCTCCTGCTTTCCAACACGGAAGCGATTCTGCAAATTGTAAGGCGACATCGGCCCATCAATAGCCTCGCCAACCCCTCGGTAAGTCCTTGCTCAACTATGCTCCCGGAAAGATTACCACTCGTTCATCAGACCCACCCTGATACCCTTTCATTTTGCACCTTAGCAGACCAGTCATCCTCTGGCCTTAACAAAGGTTACCGGCGCCATTGCTAACGCCGCACCTGAATTTCCTCAACCAGAAGAAATCATCACGGTTAACTATTGCTCACCCCCGTGCTTCCATTGAAACCGTGTCATTTTTTAACATCACCTAATCTAGTTTCCTCTCACCCCTTTAGCGTTCATCTCCTTGAATTGACAGCGACTGAGACGCCTAACTCTGTAAACACAGACTCGATTATTGAGACAAACGGTACTACAGCCCCCGCTGTAAATTGCCAGCAGACAACTCGCCCAAACATAACATTAATTCAGGTTATCTCAACCCTTCCATTTCTCCGTAATTGAGAGAAAACTAGGTACCATGCTACCTATAATTGCGAATTTGAGTATTAACCCTGCCTCCTGTTTTCCCCATAGCAATATCAATTGAAGATCCCTAGCGCAAATTCTTGTGAAAGCGTGCCTGTACAGGACATAATTCCTAACTCCACTTGCAGACCTAACGGTAATGCTTAAACCGCAATTTCTTGCCCTTTCCAAAACTCTCACCAAGAAAGACACTTCTTTTACTTACTTTATCCTTGTCTCAACAGTAAAGCCACGACTGCACACAGCACTGTGGTATATTGAACGCAAGCCTCATCCCTGCTGCGCAAGTAAAAAGCCATCGTACTTGAGAAAACCAAAACATGGTAAATGAGACACTATATTCCATCACTTATCAAGCGGTTGGTTAATACCTTAATACCATGATTATAAACAGATCCCCCATTCTCTACAGGGCGACGGGCGGCAGTCTATACATTGAGGACATCCACTTGACCAAAACTTCAATTACAGACAAAGTCTTGGTATGTTCTCTCGTAATTCCAATACCTGGTTCTATTGATGCACCTCCTTGACGGTAACTACAACACTCACCCCTAGTACCGAACCATCACAACTCACTCTGGATCATCTCCCCATCACGGCTTCACGCCAATTCCACTACCGCAGTCCCCGCTCACCTGCAGTTCACAAAGCTGAGGAAACACCTGTATATACCGGAAAACTTTCACAAAAGCTTGTTTTTTCATAGAACTGCACGGAATGTCCACGCCTTTTGGCTGCACCTATCACTGCGATTCCGATTACTGTAACTGAATAGCGAGTGCTGAACATTGCTTTAATTATTGACTGCTTTCTTGTCTTGTTTTCCTCCTTTTTGCTTTTCCAACAGGCGTTTGTATGTTAAAAAAGGTTTTATTCAGGCAAAGTTATTTTTTCAAGTCCTGAAGATGATCCCCTAATAACCGAGCTTGGGATCGAAACGTCGACTCCTTTAAGAGTGATCCATACATGTGAACTCAATGTATTATTGTATGGTTGATTTACTCCAGGATACACTGTTAATTTGAATTCACGTCAGTGACCTGAAAGCTCACCCTGTTTGCCTGATATTTCTTTCACTTACTGTCCTCTTCACTTTCTTCTCGCGTACGGCACAGGACTGTGCCTCACTGTAACCCTTATTGTTTTGGTTACATGTTTTATTTCCATACTGAACAAACCTATCAAATTAATAAAAATTCCCTGTCCGGCTGGACAAGGGATTGCGAACTATATAGCAGCCCATTGTGGTCTATATAATATCTTTGCTTACTTTTATTCCTATATGCTAAGGACCACTTGTTCCCTTCAAAATACTTGATACCCATGGTCCTGAGCCATTTACTTGGTTCCCCTTGTTTTTCCTAAAATTACCCTTGGCATTCCAAAACCCATACCCACCCTGAACCATACAATTACCCTTGTCACCCCAAAACCCATACCCACCCTGAATCCTAAAATTATCCTTGCCACCCCAAACCCTATACACACCCTGAACCATAAAATTACCCTTGGCACCCGAAAACCAATACCCACCCTGATCCCCCCCAAAATGACCCATTGCACCCCAAAGCACATAGCCACCCTAAACCCTAAAACCACCTTTGTCACTCCAAAACGCATACCAACCATGAACCCTGAAATTACACTTGCCACCCCAAAAGCTATATCCACCCTGAACTCTAAAATTACCCTTGCCACCCCAAACCCCATATCCACCCTAAACCCTAATACCCAATATATACTTACCTCATAATTACATGTACAACACATATACCTTTACCATTCTTGCCTTTACAACGAAATCTGTTGTAAAGGCATGCGCGGTAAAGGCATATCTGTTGTACTGGCATGCGTTGTGATGGCAGTGTGTTGTAATAGCACTTGCATTGTAATGGCATGCTAGTTAATAGCATGCGTTGTAAAGGCATGCTACCTAATAGCATGCATTGTAATAGATTCGTTGTAATGGATGTTCCCATAAAATATACTTACAGAGCTCACTGTTGCCTATAAAAGCAATCCTGGTGGCAGTATCTACTTGGAAGTGGACTGTCAGCAGAGGCTAAAAAATCTATTGTAATCAAAGATATAATTGTGCGAGAAAAGTAAAGGGGCGCAAACTGCTGCTTGATATTCATACGGTACAAAGGGGGTCCTCGGAGGCTTGTTTGGCAGTGGCTTGGCAGTTCGGGCTGGACTGTTCCCACGAGGCACAGGGTCAGACTGATTTGCATATAGCCATGTCTGAACTGGGGTGGCAGAGTGGGCTAAAGAACGGTGATGGATTAAACCCAGATCTTTGACTGGGTGTGAGTGTTTGATTGATTCAGATTGTCCGTTTTTCACCACCCCCTTTTGTACCGCTTGATATTCATAAGCACACATAAAGTCACCCTGCATGTCTTTACCTGTGCTTTTAAATATCAGCCCTTTTCACACAACACTTTGTATGTTAGGGGCGTGACATGGGTGTTGCTGTGGGTGTTTCCATGCAATACCCATGTCCACTGATGCATTTCCAGATTTACGAGTAATCATTAACCTGTAAGTGCTCAGAATGCTATGCCATCCTTGGAATGGTGGAGCGAGATGCCATGAAGAGAAATCTTTTCATTCCTCCTCCTTTTTTTCCTCTTTCAGTGTGTGCGGAATTCTACAGCACACATTAGAAGAGAAAATCACCTTGATTGATTGTTTTTGTGCAGGAAGGTGCCCTTTCCAGTAGAAAAAGAACCTCCCCACAATGCAGACATCCTTGCACCATGGTGCAAGGGTACATGCTCTGGCGCATGGCAGCAGTTTGTGCGCCAATGCAGGGAGAAGCACCAGCTTAATTTGTAAAATATTAAGTACCAGGGCTCTGAATAGGAGGCCACTGCAGCTTGCACCACACATCGCCTTTGTAATCACTGCCAAAACAGCTACTAACCATCTCTCTCGCATGTAAATGCGACAGTCGGGATTATTCCAGGTAAAGGAATGGCTAGGGAGGCAGGTATTAGCACTATTTTAATGTATATTGTATTCCTAAACAACCTTTGTTCTGCTCATCTCTACAGTGAGGGTTGTTTCTAGTGATCATGCATCTCAGTTCTTCCAAGATTCGGAGAATCAGTCTGAGAAACACGGAGGTACAATGACAAAATATAATAATATGCGCTGAGAATCTCAGGTTAAAATCGAGTATATCCAATGTATATATGGGAGTATTTTACTAAACAGCAAACAAGGACTTTGATATGTCCTTGCGAAAGACGAACCGCAGTGTCTAGCGTCCGGGGCAAACCTTCAAATGTGGGCAGCGTCGTGTTCAACCTGAGATTCTCAGCACATATTATTGTATCGTGTCATTGTACCTCCATGTTTTTCAGACTGATTCTCCGAATTTTGGAAGAACTGAGATGCATGACCATTAGAAATAACCCTCACTGGGGTTGAGAAATCCAATGGGGAGAGAGGCCTGAAACATTGATGTCAGGTATTCGTGATGCACTGCCTTAAATTACACCTTATAATCCACGTTACCCCCACATTCCTGAGGGGGTCAGACCTATTATTCACGGACTATTAGATCTTAATTTTCAGCATCTTCTACCGAGACAGAAAAATATTTACGTGGTTTATTATCGTATTATTTCGATTTTATACACAAGAGTGAGCCTTGAGAAAGTTAAATTACAAGTAACGAAACACGTGTCGGCTGTCATCGGCTGTTCTTTGAACATCACGACCTGCAAGGCCCTAGGACTAGGACCCCCAACGTTGCTGTTACTTCTCGTCTTTCTGTAGTGCTATAAATTCTAGCAAATTGTGCATTTAAATGTGAGCCTGATGTACTATATGCATTATTAACATCCTATATACTGTCTGTTGGATCTCTTGGAGCCGAATGCCCAAAGCTCATTGATGTCCCATAGAATTTGGAAATTGAAACAAAAATTAAATAGAAGAAGAAAAGTGTTCAAATTTTAAGATGTTCTCTTCTCTCTTTTTGGAGCAATGAGTATGAAGTTTTTTTCATGTATGAGCAAAAAAATATTTTCTGTATGATTATTTTGGCCATCAGACATATATGTATTGATTTAATTGCAAAATTGCATAAACCTAAATCTTAGAGTACCGAGGTATAATCTGTTTTTGTAAGACACTCACAGATGGAAGTTGGAGTCCATATCAGGAGAATCAGCAATATCATGGAGAAGAGTGAGGTGCGCTGAGGGGCGAATGAGTTGGGTGGAACAGCTGAAGGTACGCCAAAACCTGACAAGACTGTATAGGCTGACAGCTCCACAAGACATGGAATATGTCACATTCAGCCACCGGGCATCACCAACAGTGACTATGGGAGAATAGATGCGCCCACCATAATTTCTTAGGAGACCAGCACCAGTCATATAGCACTTTGAAGTATAGGAATTTAAGGCAGGACTCCCAGAGGACTCGATCATGTGAACTGAGCCGCTCTGACCAGTATGCTGGGGCATGTTACCGGCCTAAAAAAGTTTGCCAGTTGGTTCTGTCCAGAACCATGGTGGGTTTCGAGTGAGCCTCGACTATAAACACCAGGGGGAGGGTGAGAGGATCGTTGATAAAGGGCAGAGGACGAAACACAGACAATGGGTGAGGTGGCGATGTTTCCAGAATTCTGCTTGTGTAAGATCAAACTTCCTCTGAAGCAGAGGGAAGGGCTTGAGATGTCCTCAGCGAAGAGGTGGTCAATCTGTGTCACACCGTGACCATACCACATCATCCAGTAAAAGGGGGCGCCGGCAATGCAGAAGTTGGCCCTGTGCCACACTGGGGTGGCTTCATGTAGAAAGGGATCAATCTCAATAAGGATGTGGTCCGTTTTCCAAGCTGTGGCCTTACATTTTGGGTTATTCTTTTAGGACTTCAAGGATGGTAAGAGGTAGCATGGAGCAATATGGCAAGTCGAGCCAGTGAGGTCTCATTCCATGACTACCCACACTGACGCTTTCTCAGGAACGCCTGAGTTGGGGGCTAACTGGGACAATTGGAAGGCAAAATAATAATAAGAGATATGCGGAAGATGAATACTGCTGGCTGCTGTGTCAACTCAAAGCCTTGTGGCTTGGAGCCTCAGTCACCTACCACTCCAGATGTAGGAACCAATGCCTGCCTCAATCCCCAGCTGGAGCTCTAGGGGTAATCTCGGGGACAACATGGCAAAGATGTTGTTGTAACTAGACGCCCTGTCATCTTCATAGTTTGTATCCAACCCCATAGGGAGAGGTTCAAATGGTCTCATTTAAGGAAATCTTGCCAAGTCTATTCTCATAATGTTAGGCGGGTTTTCTCCAACATCTTTGGCAATCAGTGATGATCTAAATACCCAGATACTTCAGCCCTGTGTGGACCCACCAAACGTCATCAGTCTTCAGACAGGTTCTGGTTGTCTCTATTGAGAAGGGTTGGGCCTTGCTTTTCATCCAGTTAATCTTGTAACCAGAAAGACAGGATAAATAGGCAACAACAGACATGACAAAGGCCAAAGAGGAATGTGGGTGGGACAGGAGGAAAAGGGGAGGTTTCCAATTCTATGGGCACAAGGGGATCCCTTGCAGCTTCCTCAGATAATTGCAGAGCAGCTGAGGGGAGTTTGATTGCGATGAGGAACAGTAGTGGAGAGAGGGAGGCACCTCTGTTGCATTCCCCTACAGATGCAGTTGTCTGAATACTAAGCATGGGCGAGTTTTGCGAATCTGGCGATCCCGAATTTGCGGATTTGCGAACTCGCAATCTGCAAAATCCGCGAATTCTCGCAAATTTGCAGATTTTTTTTTGTGTTCGCAAGGATTTCTGCCAGTTTGCGAGGGGTTTGTACCAGTTCGCAATTGCGAACTTACATATCGGCTCGAAACGGTCGCAATTACGTTGTTTCTACGCCTGGTTCATCATCACTGGTTCCCAGCACCCTCTGTTTTACCACTGCCACCCTCTGTTTCACCCATGCCACCCTCTGATACATCAATGCCACCCTCTGGTTCATCATCACTGTAGATTATGGGGGGAAAAAGCAAGCACACCTGCCCTGCTTCAACTGACATGAATTAATTTGGGGTTGATTTATTAATGTGTCACTGTTTTAAAATTCCAGTCTGCACCTGCTTCCTTATCTGTAATTTGCTTTCTGTTGCAGTGCAATTTTTTTTTCCAGAACCTTTGTGGCCTACTTGTAGCTATTCTAGGATCCGGCTGTGAGGGTCAGAGCAGGGTCATACAATTGTTGCAACTAGCAACTGAACTCTGGAGGGGCCCCAGTCAGGAAGCACTACAAGGAATGGTTACTAATGATGAATTTGAACTTTTGAACCTGCTGCTGAGTGCTTTCAGTTTAGCAAAACTCGTTTTTCTGCAGAACAGCAAATGTAATGCCAACAAACTTACTTGTGAAAGTTTATTTCTAATCCAAAAGTGATCCAAAGAAAGTCAAAAGGCCTTAAATCCAAAAAAGGGCAGGCAAATGTCAACCTGAGGAGTTATTCTGATAAAAATCATCATTTTCAGAAGGTCTATGCTGCTTGCTAGTGGATTTCTTGTGCAGAATTGCAAATTTTGTAATTTCGAGAGTGCGAGATTGTTGCTGCCCGCCGCACCTACATGTTCGCAATTGCGAACTTACACCGCACGGGGCAAAATTGTATCACCAAGAAAAAAAAATCTGCTGCGTGCGAATTTGCGGATTTTCGGTAAATTCGCGAGCAATTTACAGAAAATCCGCAAAATCCGCGAGCGGAACGGATTTTCCGCCCATGCTTACTGAACACAAAGCCCCCACAGTGGATCTGGCATATGGAATGTCTTAAAGAAGGCAAACTTTTGGAGAACAAACCATCTCCAAGGCCAATCTGTGCCATTATGTGAAAGAGATAAGGCAATTCCACCAGATTGCATGCTTCTCTGCATCAAGAGAATTTGCTACTCTTTCTTCCGGATCATCCTTGACATTCCACAAGACATAAGTGAGGGTGCGGAGTTGGTCACACAATGTGTGACCTGGGACAAACCAAGCTTAAGAAGGGTGAATCAGTTGTCGGATTCCCCACCTAGCCTGGTGGCTAAGATTTTAGCAAGTATCTTGAGGTCGACATTAATCAGTGAGATCCTTACCCTCTTTAGGAATGATTGTGACGGTGGCCATGTTGGAGATCAGTCCTAGGGAGCATGGATCTCCGGCTTCCTTGTAGGCTTGTGTTGTGGGTAGTAGGAACCCTGTGCCAATCTTAAAAAACACTCACCAGGGAGCCCTTCTTCATGAAGGATGGTTACAGGTGGAGAGGGAGGAGATGGTTTCTGCAACTTTTTACTTGTGGTGTCCCCCCAGGAGGGTCTGCCCATGTCTGTGAGGGAGGATTCAATAAGGGTTCCAAAAAGGCATCAATCTGTTCTAAGGAGTGGGTAGCCTCCGAGCAGTAGAGTTAACGATGTCACATGAGTGTGTCAGGAGTGTACCAGAAGCATCCCAGATTGCTGAAACTGCGAGCCGCTATTCTCACTGGCACAGTTGGTTCGCCAGTAAGCGGCCCGCCTTCTCACCTTGATTGAATTTTTTCCACTGCAGTTTAACCAGCACCTTTCTGCTGCAGGCGTGAAGAGTGCATTTAAGTGGAGTTTGGTGGCGCTGAGTGTCCTATAGTGGTCTTATAACGAAGGAATAGCTAACATTACGTGAAGAAACGCCGTAAACTCAAGACGGAGCCCTAACAAGAGATTGGTAAAACTCCATTACCACGCATGACAAAACCTATGACATTTGGTGTAATAAGCAAAAGACACCCCATCAAGTAAAAAGCCCGGTAAAGGAAATCATTGAATTTAATTGATTTTCCTACAATTGAGACAAAATATCTTTATACGGATTCTCTATACGATTGTAGAGATTCTCATATTTATGAATAAGGACTACCAGCTAAACCAGACGTGAGATCCCGGAAGGTGAATGATGTTGATTTTCATATGCACATAATGAGAGTTATTGTTATGGTCTTGATAAAGATGGTGTAAACCAGGAGGAATCCATCGAAACACATCAACGCTTGCGATTCCTAATCTGTGACGTAGGTTGGCACAACAGTTGAAACATTCTCAGTACATCAGGTCCCATCCTTAACTAAATACTGTCACGGATAGGTTGGGTCTATGACAAAGTGCATTGTCTTGTGGATACTCTATTTCCCTTTTCTTTCTTCATTTTCTATCTAATTTTTATCTGATATATCTTTGTGTACAACATTTATATTTTATTGTAATAACTATATGAGTGCATTTCTAATGATTGTGTTTTTAATGATTGATAATCTTTTTCATACACATTGAAATCAAAGACGTCAAAAGAAAATATAATTTCTTTTTTACATAAAACCGTTTTTTATAATTCTATATGTGTATTTGGGTAGTGGCACACTATATCTAAAAAAGTATATGGTTTGAGTTTCTCTTGCTTGTTGCAGAAGGATGTGCTGCTTGAATGATAGCTGTGTCGTGGTTATCAAGATTGACTCTATTAGAAAAGGATAAATGGTCTACCAAAGAAAAAACCTATTTTCTTAGTAACTTCGAACTCCTCATCCCGTAGCCCATCCTCTGCTTGGAACTTGGCCTCTGCTGAGTACCCTCATCATAACACCCCTCAGCATGGTCTTTCCGGCATGCTATGATCTGAAATCGCAGCCTCAAGGATAGTGCAGTCAGTAACAAAAGAAGAAACTGACTATGGACGCCACATTTGAGATCTCAGCAATGAACATGGGTTCGCAGTGCCAAGAATTTCTTATGTTTGATGTTGGTGACCTGAGGATAGTCTGCAGCACAGGTAATGCAGTGGCCCTCATAGAGCAGCAGTATTGGTGTTTGCTTTACCTCTTGCAGTATGATTCAGGCATGCTTTTGGCGCAGGAAGCAGGCAGTAATCAGGTTTATGCTGCATTATAGTTCCCTTTGAAACTCCAGGGGTTCAGAGAAGTGGACACCCAGAATCTTGGCTATGAAGTCTTTCATGGAAGCCAGCATATGTAGCTCCTCCATGCCGTCTGGGGCCCCAAAGATACAGATACAAGTCTCTAGGAGACCTATCTCCCAAGTCTGTAACTTAGTTGCAGAGAAAATCAATGTCCTTACCCCAATCTGGTAGGGCATTGTACTGCGAGTCCAATTGGCCCACCAGGGCATCCAGGTTGTCCAAACAAGTGTGAAAGGCAGTCACCTTAGTCGAAAAGGACTTCACCTCCGCAGTGAGGGCTGTCATTTTGTTAGTCGTGGAGGAGAGGGTGATGTCAGTGTCAGAGATCTTCTTCATCAAAGCATCTATGGTCTTCGTGGCGAGAGGATGCTGCTCTGATGCTGCTCTGATGGTGAAATGCAGGTGGCCTGAGACTTAGTACTTGCTACTGTCTCTGAGAAAAGCAATTGGTGAGTCATGGGTTTAGGAGGCGGCATGGAGGGCAGAGGTGTTCAAGTGACCCACCTGAAAGCCGAATGAGAGGGTGGGCGTCAGGTAGTGGTGGACACCATTGGCCCCAATGGGGAGATCCGGGGCTGAAGTCTTAGAACCCAGAGGGGCAAGCAAGCGTTCGAAGTCTATTTCATGGGGCTCCTACACAGTAAACATTGTTTACCACAAAGTTTTTACAACGCGGTACCTTTACCACGCATCCCTTACAACGCAAGTTGTTACCACGACTTGCGCTGGAGGGTGCTAAAGGATTAAAAATAGTTAATTTACTATCCCAACACCTTCCCTAGGGTCCACGGGGACTGGTGTTAGAATCGTAAATTATACTATTCGAAATCCGCACCCCCAACGCAAGTCGTGGTAACGACTTGCGTTGTAAGGAATGCGTGGTAAAGGGATGCGTTGTGACGGTACGCGTTGTACCGTCATACATCCCTCCTACACACAACCCTCATGGGACAGTTCATCCACAAATAGAACTAGTGTATTGAGCACCCAGTAAGTGAATGGACAGAAGGCAAACTTAAGTTCATAGGGCCACTGGCATGCGAGAAAGCGACATTAGGCAGCAGGAAGCCATCCTCGATATAGGGTGTGTAGACATCACAATAAGACCGGTATGCACAACAGCACAGGGCTCGAGCACTCACCCTATTTTCAGAGGGTAGATGCTGTCTACCCTGCTGCAAAGCTGTCCACTTTCAGTGGTGTGCCACGTTTCTTTCCCATGTCTCCTGTCACATAAATATTCTGAACTAGTCCCGGTGTAATTTTCTGACACAGGAAACTTTAAGCAGTGTCTGCACGTTGTCAGCAATGCGCAGGCAGGGAAGGGGCTTATCAGATTCCAGCTTCTCCCATATCAAAAGTCGAAGTCAAGTGGCCATTAGGCCTCTTTTTGTTGGAGTATCCTAGCTGGGAGCTATCAGGAGCCTCACACCTTGATGCAATGGCGGGGAAATAAAGGCTCACATCTTATCACTTCACAGGTACGTAAGAGAGAAGTGCTTTTGGCTTTGTTCAGTCAATGTATATAGAGATATGCATAAACTGTAAGAATGTCAGAAGTGTTGGCCACCCCATTATTTACACAAATAACAATTTAAATTATTACTATTTTGTTTTATTTCTTTTATAGCATTTTAGCACTACAGTAGTGCTAAAGCACCATATAAGAAATAAAGCAAAATAGTGGTGTTTAAATTATTTGTGTACGTGTGATGTAAAGCGCTCTGACGCCCTGCATTGGGATGAGTGGTGCCACTACTCCTCCCAATGCAGGGTGTCAGAGCTCTTTACATCAAACATACAGATTATACATTGACAATAAATAATGTGCGTACATCAATATAAAGGATGTGTTACATAAGACAGTGAGGGTTATAAGGTGTAGGAGTCACATATCATGCATACCTCATTGTGCTATATTAGAAGGATTACAATTTATGAACTGCAAGTAACAAAGGATCTCAGTCTTAAAAGCAGTAACCCACTTACCCATTTTCAGAAAATAAAATAAAAATCTGTTGTCTGCATGTTACATATTGTGCTTTGCAGGAGACATATTAATACTCTATGCTACTTCGATTCAGAACTACGACTAGGCAAAACACAGAACTCTCCAGCAAATGCATTATCCTCCAGAGTATTATTACCATTTTTATTATTCCATGAGATTTAGCTTGCATGCTAAGATCTCTGCATCAGGTGCCTTGACTACTGCAACGTGTCTCCTGGCTGCTAATTCTTTGTTTTTTTGTTCTGCTATCTTTTTTATTTAGAGCAGAATCATACACTAAGGTATTTAATCCTTAAGTGTAAACATTATGTTTTTAGAAATTAGAAAAGAAAATTGCAACGATTTTTACAGATTCTGTGACAGTCCGAAGAATTACTTACTGTCCTACACAAAGACACATGTATTTACAGTAACTACAAACATACATTACTTAGAAAAACGAAAAGAATTACACATTTATACAATTCTACACAGAGGACATTTAAACATAAATTACTCATTTGGTTAAGAGTACCCTGTCCACGTTTTTAATGTCAGGCCACTAGGATGAATATTTTTCTCTTTCTTTTGGCCTGATTGCGCATGGGGCAAAAAATACAATAAACATTCAATTTAATTCTGAAAAACAAAGCCTTATGCGCAACAAGAAGACATTCGGATTTAAGACGAATGAGGGGTCATAAGCCTGTAAGCCGACGCGTTTCTGAGCCTGTCTATCTACTTGTTCAGGCTCTTCTTCAGGGCTTCGGGGCTGGGTACCTATATGAATATAAGTAAAGGGCATGATAAGTTTTTGACCCTCATTTATGTTGTCACTAAGATTGTTCGGCTTGCGTTATTGTTGTTACCTTTTTGCTTTGCAGTGTAACTTATTTCTGTTCGTGTAATCGATTTCTTTTGGGGGGACTCCTTGAGTTCTGCAATGGAAACAATAATATGGTGTATGTTTCCAGATGATATATTATTGCGTTTATTATTGACAATCATCGTGTGTTTCACTCACGTGTTTTGCAGGCAGAACGTTTTCAATCAAGTTGTGGGTCTCCTTTTTAAAGGGTGATTGTCGCTGACGCTACAAAGTCAACAAGCGTTTTTTTAGCAAAATGCAGTTTTTTGGACTAAGTGCATGAATTTTACGATGTTCTACAGGTAGTTGATCATATCAACACTTACTTTTAAATGTTCAATGGGGCGCAGAGCGCCTGGCTTATCAAAATGTGGGACGCCACCTCTTGTTTGTCGGATGATGTCGGCGCTGAAAGTTTAAAAGGTGTTGGATTTTAGTAAGACGTATTTCTAAGGTCTTCCCCTGTTTTAGACGTTTTATTTAAAAAGGATAAAACACCTACTTGCACGGTGTTTCAGGGTGTGCCAGACGCCGAGCCTTTGTTGTACAGGGCGTTGCTCACTTTCAGGTTTGTTTTCAGTGGGAGCCGGTAGTGCTACAATCAATAAGCCGAAGAAAGAGTTTTAGTATTTAGATACTCTAGGGTTGTTACAACGTTTGCTCATTTTAAGCGCGTATGGTCATTTACCTGTGAATTGGTCGCTAGACGCTGCTATCCGCAATCCGCGAGATTTGCGAATCTCCCGCAAAATCCGCAAATCCGCGAGCAGCGGATTTCCCGAAAATCCGCAAAATCCGCGAGCGGAACGGATTTTCCGCCCACCCCTAGCACCGCCCTGTACAACAAAGGCTCGGCGTCTGGCACACCCTGAAACACCGTGCAAGTAGGTGTTTTATCCTTTTTAAATAAAACGTCTAAAACAGGGGAAGACCTTAGAAATACGTCTTACTAAAATGCAACACCTTTTAAACTTTCAGCGCCAACATCATCCGACAAACAAGAGGTGGCGTCCCACATTTTGATAAGCCAGGCGCTCTGCGCCCCATTGAACATTTAAAAGTAAGTGTCGATATGATCAACTGCCTGTAGAACATCGTAAAATTCATGCACTTAGTCCAAAAAACTGCATTTTGCTAAAAAAACGCTTGTTGACTTTGTAGCGTCAGCGACAATCACCCTTTAAAAAGGAGACCCACAACTTGATTGAAAACGTTCTGCCTGCAAAACACGTGAGTGAAACACACGATGATTGTCAATAATAAACGCAATAATATATCATCTGGAAACATACACCATATTATTGTTTCCATTGCAGAACTCAAGGAGTCCCCCCAAAAGAAATCGATTCCACGAACAGAAATAAGTTACACTGCAAAGCAAAAAGGTAACAACAATAACGCAAGCCGAACAATCTTAGTGACAACATAAATGAGGGTCAAAAACTTATCATGCCCTTTACTTATATTCATATAGGTACCCAGCCCCGAAGCCCTGAAGAAGAGCCTGAACAAGTAGATAGACAGACTCAGAAACGCGTCGGCTTACAGGCTTATGACCCCTCATTCGTCTTAAATCCGAATGTCTTCTTGTTGCGCATAAGGCTTTGTTTTTCAGAACTAAATTGAATGTTTATTGTATTTTTTGCCCCATGCGCAATCAGGCCAAAAGAAAGAGAAAAATATTCATCCTAGTGGCCTGACATTAAAAACGTGGACAGGGTACTCTTAACCAAATGAGTAATTTATGTTTAAATGTCCTCTGTGTAGAATTGTATAAATGTGTAATTCTTTTCGTTTTTCTAAGTAATTTATGTTTGTAGTTACTGTAAATACATGTGTCTTTGTGTAGGACAGTAAGTAATTCTTCGGACTGTCACAGAATCTGTAAAAATCGTTGCAATTTTCTTTTCTAATTTCTAAAAACATAATGTTTACACTTAAGGATTAAATACCTTAGTGTATGATTCTGCTCTAAATAAAAAAGATAGCAGAACAAAAAAACGAGTGACCGGGTCTTCCTTTTTTCTCTCCAATTGAATCTTGTCCTACCCGGCCACACTATCGGACAAAACCCCCCCAGTAACAGAGATGCTAATTCTTTGTGGCAGGGTTTTAATAAAAAATTAATAAGCTGAGGTCCAGATTTTGTGTCTGGGTTGCATCAATATTTTGGCACAACCCAAAGCAAAATCTAATTTGTTAATATTAAAATACGCTCAAATGTATTCATGATAGACCTGCTAAACATATGTGAGGTATTAAGATCTAATGTCACTTTCTGTGAGGTCATGATGTTATTTACTATGATGCCACATGCAATGTCACACGCCTTGATATCACTTTCTGTGATTCATGTGTGGTGATGTCACATCGGGTGATGTCACGTGATGATGTCACACCCATTCTGCCTAACTTGGTGAGTCCTCCCACTTCTTTTTTTAGGACTTGACTGCTGGGTATAAAGGCTGCCAGTAAGGTTTCCACAAAGGGTGCAGTGAGCATACCTCAGCACCACCACGCCTGAGGAGATCTCCCAATCTCTGATCCAAGGAGACGACTTGCAGCCAGTGCCTTAGGATGGGAGTCTGTGCAATGACGGGGGCAAGGGGGTGTTGAACATCACAACAAGGCCACAGGCCCAGGCTGCAGGCACATCAGATTTGACCACAGAGTACAAGCAGCCTCTCATTTGGTGGAGAGTGCCCCCAGCTGTCTACACAGGAGGCCCAGGCCAGAAGAAGACTGCGGCCCTGGGCCAGATCCCACTTTGCCCATGACCTAAAACGTCTCTGTAAGGCATGATGCTTTATAAACAAATCACAATTACTTAGTTCCATAAGATATGCCCTTGGGGCTGCATGTGCTGCAGTCCATCTGTGCTATTTCACGGTAGATTTGTAACCTGTGTTCCTCCATTCAGCCACATTACAATGATTAGAACGAAAAATGCTTAGAAGTAGGCATAGACGTGAAGTGCAGTTTGTATGAGCAGCCCAAGCCATCTGCCTTAAATAGGTGAGCTCTACAGCACTGAGCACTGATATTTGTCTCTGCAGCAAAACATGCAGTCTGGTTTTTGGCATAGATAGTCCTGCTGTGGTGCAACAGACCTTACACTGCCTCACACAGAGGAAAACAATTAGAAGAACATTGACCTTTACTTTTTATTTGGACCTGGCATCATGCGAATATAACATGTGCACAGATCTCTAGGCCTTTCCCTTCTGTGACATAGAGGCATGCACCAAGGGCACCTTTGTAACAGGCATATACCTTCTGTCCTTTCTGTGGGTGAATCACATAAAGAGGTTTCTGCTGCATACTAAGTTTTTGTGAATCAATAGTGTGACCAGACCGTTTCACCCTGTCACAGAGAGAGTTGTCCACTCGCCACTTTCATATAAAGTTCAGCTGTTAGGTGAACTCCAGAAACGTGGGTCTACATTCTGTGTTTCTGTTGCATGTGTGTATGTGTAGTGAATATGTAACACATGTATGGTAGTAAGACTCTGTGTGTGGTGAGAGTCTGAGTACTGGGACCACTGAGATTGATTTTGGATAGCCTGTGAGTTAGTATGATACAAGATGGCGAGCAAATACAGGTTTCCCAGTCAGTGCAAGCAAATTAACTGCATTCCTGTGGCTGGAGGGTGAATACCCAGACCCTGAAGTAAAGGAGAATGGTGACAGGGCTCTTCTATATTGAATTCAAATGAGACATTTGTTAGCAAAGGGTTGCTGATTAATTTTTTTGTGAGCTGTGCCATTTCAAAGATGGTAAGGGTGATGGGTGAGGCTACTGTTTCTGTTGTTCAAGATGATGATGTTTATAGGCAGGGAAGGTCTTTGTGTCTTTTTGCCTGTCCCGGATTGCTGCTTCAAGAAGGCTGATCACAGGTAGATGCAGACGTTGCACACTTCAGTGTTCCCTTGGTTGTGGAAACTCCTGGTTGGAGCAAGCATCATTACTACCTAGTGCAAGAGCCATCGTTTGGCACATAGACTGTATGTGATAAAAAGTCTAACAATTACATGTTAACCAACACAGTCTTATTGTGATTTACTTCTGTAGTCTAAATAAGGTCCACAGTGTGTATGTAGTATCACTCTAGCCTAATGTGAATCCATTACAATATGTACCAAGTAGCAACTTAGCATGCTGTGTAAAGTAGAACCCTACCATAGTGAGTATCTATCTGCACAAATTCAGGATGTGTGCCCAGCCTCATAAAGGAATTGCGTGGTCCAGCAAATTCGTCATCCTTGTGTCTCCAGCGTGTGAATCTAGAAGGATACTGCTATAGTGGACATCCAGTGAAACTATAACTCATTGTGTATCCATCTGATTCTTGGTCTAATATGTGATCAGCAATGTCACAATGTGGCTTTTATTACCCTGCTGAATACTGGTACAGTGAAAATGAAGCTGAAGCAAAACATGGACCAGTCTGAATCCAGCGGGACACTGCAATGACATTGTGAGCTGGCAGCAGCAGACTGTGGGCCAACCAACTGCCTGGTATCTGGTGAATCTAGTAGAATATGGGTATTGTGTTTTGAGCAGGCATCAAGTGGCAAAAGTGTATCTTTTCAACTACAGTGTTCCTCAATGAGGACTGTGTGTTCTAAGGAGCACACAAGCACGTTGGTCACTGACTCTCAACATGGCGTTAGGTATAGGGCTGCAGGATGGCACAGTCTGTACCCGAAAAAAACCCTTCCAAAACCCATACTCAATAGCTAGCAACATTTGTGAATAGGTTGTATCCTCGCATGGGTTAGTTATTTAGGACAGCTCCACAATGCCTGATGTATTGCAAGTAAATCACCTATGGAGCTGTACTTACCCCCAGCTCACCCAATGCGTAAATACCAAATAATCAGTCAGTTGGCAGTGAAGAAAGTTCAATTGTTTATAAAACAAAATACTCTATAGAGGAGCCTCTCCCGACCTCATACCTCGAGGTGCACAGAGAACACTGCTGGCTTACAATCAAGACAGGTCATATATACTTTTCGAACCAAATGCAGTCACCATAGATGAAAAAATCCAAGATGCTTTTAGGTGCCTCAAGGAAATACCATATTAGGCACACAGAATTGGCTCAGAATTGCTCTTCATTATAGTAAGGTCAAAGAGGTTGACTCCCCTCGCCCCGGCACTCGGGAGTACAGGCAGGGCGCCTTCAGGAATGTGCTTTATCGCATCTAAACCCAGAGGTAACCTTGGGCCTTCAGACAGAGGGAAAGACAGCCCACCTTCAGCTGCTCCTCTATAACTCAGAAAGAAGGACTTCTGTCGGTTAAGAAGGAAAACACGTGACTTCAGCTCAACACAGAACAGGGCCAATAAAATGGCGTCTACAAGGATTCTCGGCCTAGTTCACTTAACATAAGGAAAACACTAAAAACACTTGTTATTGATCAAGGGAAAGTATACAAAACGATACACGTATATAGCATATATCAGGGAGTATATAGGTACATCATGCTAACAACTATATAACTGTATCTAAGGATACAGAGAAGGGGAAGACCCGGATTTTCATCCTTCAGATCCACCCTTTTAGCATGAAATAGCTAACTAACTGAACTCTGTCTTTATAAATACCTTCATCAATCTTCATTATTTCATATATTTCTTGCTGAACCATCTGCTTCTTTACAGGGGAGTGGGAAGGAACTATTGAGGAAGAAAGTCTAGTTGAACAATAGGAACAGCAAGCTGGCCCACAGTGTATGCAGAGGCAACAAGTAAATATAATCCCAGCTATTCCTACAAGAATTATTAATAGCTTCCAACCCCAAGTGGACATTAATTCCCAGAACCACCCAGAGAAAAACCAGGTGCCATTTTCTGTGCAAATTTCTGAAGCTAAACAATGCAATTTCTGGGTAGCCAAATGAACAGTGGGGGCCGAATCAGGGATATACACACAACAGGAGCTGCCGATTACGCGACAAGCTCCTCCTTGATTGGCCAAGATAACATCTAACACCATTCGATTTTGAGCGAGAAAAGTCTCGTCGCCTGAAGCTCCACTGTCATATTAGTGAAGATATCCATAGTAATATTAATAACCCGCTCAACTACCCTAGACAACTGTCGCACTTCTCTACTCGTTATTATTGGACCCCATATAGGAAATATTCCTTTTACAATATCAGAAAACAGTTGCAGAGGAGTATCAGTCTGATCTACATCAGAAGTATCGATCTGTCTCCGATTTCTAGTAAGTGACAGGCTTGGATCTTCCAGACGATGATCTTTATGATAATTGGAGGGGACTATATATACTGGTGGATACAGAAAGGACAAATAACAGCGTCCTGACCATCCACGCGGGAGCCATGTATACGCATTCTCTCCACACACGAAATATACATTTGGGGGAGTCAAAAATGGGGGGCTACTAAAGGTTTTTAAACGATAAGTGTAATTACTTTCTCCTACCGGGATGTGTTCTGCTCCCTGTACGCAAAATGCAGAGGTGCTATTTAAAATAGGTATAGGCAGGGTTCTATCGTCAGCAACATTTCTTTCGATAAATTGCTGGAAATACTGAGTATGGGTAAACTCGACAAAATCAAAAATTTAATTCTGGAGCCAAGTAACATTCTCATAAGTAGTATATAGATTCATGCAAGCATAAGGATATAATGATCCTTCTCCATCCCCACCTTCTGGATCAAAACCTTGATGTACTTCTATGTATGCCAAAATCATGGTATAATCTTTTTCAGAGTATCGTTTGGGGTCTACAGTATAATGCATGTACATAGTAGACAATAATTTGAACCAGGCCTCACAAATTCCTAAGTAGGACATGGGCAAGGATATGAACAAATCGTGCTTATGCATCACTGAGGGTAAAAGGCCACATACCCAACAATTTGTAGTATTTGTCGCACTATGGGTTTGGTGAAGCATTTCCACAAATACATTCTTTGCATAGGTTTGGCAATGTCTTTTCTTATGTGGGGCTAAGGTAAAAAACATATGTTCTGGGGCTGGGGTAGTAGTTCCTAAAACAGTATGCATTGGATGATGGAATTCTAAATAAAAGAACACCCCCATCATAATTACAAACAAAATCGCTACAGTTACAACAAAGGCAATTTTAACATTTTAGGTCCAACTGGAAAATACTGGCATATACACAGGACGATGACGTGGTACAAACAGACGTTCCTCCTCAGGAGAAACTGGGCAATGGGATACATGCTAGCTAAGAGTCCAGAAATAAACTCGGGCAAAACAGTCCAACCTGCCAGAGGGTTCTTCTTTCCTGTGTCCATTTAGAGCCTCACCGGCAGGCTCCTATCGTTCATCTCAAAGTAATGCAAACAGATCCTCTTGTTGGGGTTATATGTGTACACAACCCTTGAAGAAAAATACAACCTGGGCCTCTTGACTGCTTCTGAGTCTTTCTTTCTGAACAGAGCAATACCAGTGTTCCTAGCTCTCAGCGAGTTCAGTCCAATGTCTCGCTCAGTACCCCAGAGAGGGTTCTAACAAAACCCTTTCACTCAAGTCTTTCCCTATCTCCTACCAGCTTCATCTGGGGTACCGCGCTGTTTTCTGGGCCGCAGGTTGTAGCGAACATGGCCAGGCGTTTCCTGATCAGCAAACAAAACAGGAGAAGAAGCTTCCGCCACCACTGGAATATCAAGAGCTTGTCGATCAATTGTAGAAACAACAGATTTCGGGGCAATTGCTGAAGCAGATGGCAATAACCCGTCTACTCCTGGAACTCCTTCTTCTTGCCCTCCTTCAACTTCCTGGGCATCAGAAGAAGGAAAAAAGCAAGTGGCTTGCTCACTCTCCTGGGTCAAAATTCCTTCTGGAGGCTGCTGATCACGAGAAAGCAGCAGCGGTATCCATTTTACATGAGAGACATGGATCCAGTGTCTCTTTCCATCCACTTTCATTGTAGATCGCGTGGCCAGAAGAACTTGGAGCGGCTTAGACCATCTGGGAGCCAGGCTGGAGTTTCGCTGATAGTTCTTGACCAGTACCAACTGGACAGGTTCTAAACGATGTCCTGGACCCTCCGGCAGGGGCTGCAGCACTGCTGATACCTGCTGATGAATGGAACGAAGATCTTTAGTCAACGCATACAAGTAATCTGTCAACATAGGATACTCAATGTCTCCAAATGACCTAGGTCTTAGCACCCCCCAGACATTTGCTGGTCGTCCAAAGACAACCTCATAAGTTGACAGTCCTGATCGAGAATGAGGGGTAACTCTTACTGACATCAGGGCTAATGGTAGGGTGTCGGGCCATTTCAGTTTCATGGTTTCCTGTATTTTCGCCATTTTCAATTTCAATATTCCATTGTACTTTTCCACTAACCCTGCAGATTGTGGATGTCGAGCTGCATGACATTTCTGTTTAATCTGTAGCCCATTACAAACATGCTTTACAAGTTCTGCATTAAAATGTCCCCCGTTATCTGTCCAGATCACCTGAGGCAATCCATAGAGGGGTAAAAACTCTTTAATCAAGGCTTTTGCTGTTGCCAAAGCAGTGTTCTCCTTGGTCGGGTAGGCCTCCACCCATTTACTAAAAGCACATACCACGACCAAAACATGCTTCAAATTGTTAACACGCGCCATATGTATGTAATCCATTTGGAGTACTTCAAAAGGCAGGGTAGGTGGTGCAAAGTTTCCGCTAAGGACAGGTTCCCTTCCTCCCGGATTATGTTGTAAACAAATCATGCAATATCGGACCACATGTGCAGCTGTGTTTGGGATATTTGGGTTATTCCACATGGGATCTAATAGTGCACAGATTCCCTTTGCACCAATGTGCGCTGGGCCATGGGCCATAGTCACTACAGCGTTCACTAATGGTAATAACCATCTTTGCTTGTCAGTCAAATCAACCCAAGTTATTCTCATCTAACCTTCCCACTTCCTTTTCCCAATAGGCCAGTTCGGCAGGGGTAGCTTCTTTTTGTATTTCCCAGACACTCTCCATAGTGTTATCAAACATTTCTGAGTCTGCCACCCACCTAGCAGATGTAGTCACAAACATCGGGGTCATTTTGGACTGGGCTGTTTCCTTAGCCATTTGATCGGCAAAAGCATTGCCCTCACCAACTTCATCTACCACCGCTTTATAAGCACTACATTTCACCACTGCCACCATCTTAGGTAATGTTAATGCGGTCAGCAATCACAAGATCAAAGGGCCATGTTGTATTTGTTGCCCATGAGAAGTGAGGAAACCTCTTTCTGCCCACAGCTGCCCGAAACGATGGGCCACGCCAAAGGCGTATTGGCTGTCTGTGTAAATGTTTACCCTCAACCCTTGACTCAATTCACAGGCCCGTAATAGTGCCACTAACTCAGCAGCCTGGGCTGATTGATAGGCCACTCGGGAAGTCTCAACTACTGTGCGAAGGGTTGTAACGGCGTATGCAGCTGTCGTGGTGCCATCTGCTAACTTGAAACAAGAGCCACCCACATACAATTCCCCTTGAGGGTCAGATAGAGGAATGTCTGTGAGGTCCACCCGTCCCTTCGTCTCTTCTTCAATCCAAAATATGCAATCATGCACGTCATTATTTTCTTCGTCAGAAGGGAGTGGTAGTAACGTGGCAGGGTTCAGAGTGGCACAACTTTTAATTGTAATATGGAGAGCAAACTCGTAAGGTGCTGGGTCTTCGTCTTATTCAATAACACATCCACAGCGTGCGGTACCATCACTGTGAGGTCAGAATTTAGATACAACCCTTCCGATTGTTGGATGGCCACCGCTACCGCAGCCCTGGCCCTCAGACAACTAGGAAGTGCTTGTGCAACATTATCCAATACTGCTGAAAAATAAGCACAAGGTCTCTGCTTACATCCAAATCCTTGTGTTAACACAGAAAGCGAGCTGGGACGCTCTCTAGCTGGCGCTACTTCCAGGGAGAGACTAGTAAGCCCAATGCTCAGCCGGATGCGCAGCGGATGCGCGCAGCGGGATCGCCACCGGCACGCCAAAGGTAAGCCCGTCTGTGCCCGTCCGCGCCGGAACCGTGCCCAGTGCCACTACCCCAACCCATTTCTCAAAAATTAGCCTCTCCCGTGATGAACTGCTGGAGTTAAACACTGGTAACTGTGAAAAACCTACCATCATGCTTGACCACTGTGCCATTAACCCCAGCGGCTGCTCTTCCTGCGGATTCTTGCTTAAGAATTTAGCTGTACCTCCTAGAGATCGCAATCAGCCTACTAATATCATAGGATGTAAGATCAATAACACCACCCCGAATTCAGCAGCCACTTGTGTAAACACAGATGCAGCCGAGGGGCTTACAGATGACAATCACAAAATAATAAAAAGTATTCTACTAAATGTAAGATCTATCTCTAAACATAAATATGAGCTAGAAATGTTAATAACAGATAACTCGGCCAACTTGATTTTCCTTACGGAAACCCGGGCGTCTGACTCGTCAGGACCAGACCGGAATATCGCTGTCCCTACCGGTTACTCAGTACCACAGGTTGACAGAACAGGAGCAATGGGGGGCAGACTCACGCTAATCTACCGCTCTAATCTAAAAGTAAACATCCTCCCAAAATTAGGCTTGGAAGCTGAGACTATGACATTTAGCATCAAGGACAAAAATCAAGAAATTTTGTGAGGCCTACTGGTATACAGGTCCCGGGACCTAGAGCCCCTTTCATTAGAGCGCTTCAAACCTTCCTAGAATCCTGCCTCGACAAAGTCACTTTCACGCTTCTAGGTGACATTCACTTCTATCTAGAGGCAAATAATGATACTGATGCGGCCACCCTCATCGATAATTTCCAAGGTTTTGGGATGGAACAGATAGTTTCAAAATCCACGCATTGAGCGGGCCATACGCTCGACGGCATATTATACTAATAATGACCATATTAGGTTAACATCGGTCCTGCCAGTTCTTTGGTGGGACCACGCAGCAATCTTCTTCAATTTAAAAACTAACTTCCCCATCACCCGCCGAAGGGATTATTCGCCTCCAGCCAAAACGCGATCCTGGAAGAACACTCAAGCTGACCAACTTACTAAAATTCTATCAGGAAATGCCCCCTTAATCGAAGAAAGTAAGAGTAGGGCAATTAATTTCAACGCATGGATCAGCCAGGCGATAGATGAGCTGGCCCCCGAGGAAATAAAGAAACCTAGAAGACGACTAGTTACCTCACCATGGTATACTGCTGACGTCAAACTAATAAAACTCAAATGCCGCCACTATGAGCAGATCTGGAGCATCCAACATAGGAAGGAATATACCAGAGTCCTACTTCAATATAAAACAAAGATAAAACAGGCCAAATCGGCCTTCTTTACCAAAAAAATTCAAGAGGAGTCAAACTCCTCAAAAGAATTATTTAAAACTGTCTCACATTTGGCAAAGTGTCCTCGAGACGCTATCTTTGCCCCTGATCAGAATTTTGTGGACAATATGGCTCTGTTCTTCCAACATAAAGTACAAGCTGTCTATGACGATCTCCACAATCGGTTAACAACAGTAGCAACCAACCATAGGGAACAGACTGAACCCCCTGCAAATCATCTTTCCCAATGTTCCCTCCTAAACAAAAATCAAGTCACAAATCTGTTAATTCAGACCAAATCAGGATCACCCCTGGACCTGTGTCCTCCTTACATACTCCACCTGGCCCCTGAGGCAACCAGCTCAAGTCTCACCCTCTACTGAATGTAATAATAAACTCTGGAGTCTTCCCTCAAAGTTGGAAAAAGGCAGGTATCAGGCCCATTTTGAAAAAGGAATCCCTAGACCCATTGGAATCCAAGCACTATCGCCCGATATTGTGCCTTCCCCTACCGGCCAAGATACTTGAAAAAGCAATGAACCAGGAATTAATGGAATTCGTAGACCAAAATAACATCTTATATTCTACCCAGCACGGCTTTAGGTCATGTCACTCTACGGAATCCGCTTTAATTATGGCCACTGAGGAAATTCGTAGAACCATGGACGAAGGAGGCAGAGCTGCTCTGATATTGCTGGACCTGACGGCGGCATTCGACACCGTTAGTCACGGGGTCCTTTTAGACAGGCTCAGAACAGTAGGCATTACAGATACTGCATTAATTCTACTCAGGTCCTTCTTAGAAGCACGAGTAGAGCAATTCCACTGGGAGAGCCTTCAATCAGGAGAGTTCTCTCTCCCAGGGGATGTCCCCCAGGGATCTGCGCTCTCCCCCACCTTGTTTAATTTGTACGTTACCCCACTGGCAAAACGTATAAAATCTCACGGTCTGCGCTTAGTATCTTATGCCGACGACACCCAGATAGTGGTGTCACTTTCCCAGACGGTGGAAGCCACAGCAGAGCGCTTTCGTAACTGTCTCCTAGACGTAAGGAGCTGGATGAGTAAGAACTTTCTAAAACTCAACACTGAAAAAACCGAGGTGATTGAGTTTGGCCAAAAACCCTCCATCTGGAGTTACCTTTGGTGGCCTCCAGAAGCTGGCACATGTCCAGTCCCAGCAAATAAGGTTAGGAACCTGGGCTTCATGGTTGATAAAGAACTAACCTGTACCGCCCAAACAGTCAAGTTACATTGGCCTGTTTCTTTACAATTAAGGTGCTCTGGAAAATCTTGCCATATATTCCATTCACACTGAGGAAAACAGTGGTCGGAGCTTTGGTGTTGTCCCGTATAGACTACAGTAACGCCCTGTACCTAGGTACTGGGGAAAAACAAATTGCAAAACTTCAATCAATCCAAAATGCGGCAGCCAGAGTCTTGCTAGAGCTCCCTAAACGTCATCCGACATCGCACGCCAGACAGCAACTCCACTGGCTCTCTGTCAGGCGTAGAGTGCAATTTAAGGCTCTCTGTCTAGTCCATAAGTCCCTTAATGGAAGAGGGGCGGAGGACATGACAAATCTCTTTCCTCGCTATGTGCACATTATGATCTAGCAGTCTGGACCTGATCTGTATGCCTAGAATCAGGAGAGTCCGATGGGGCGGAAAGTCTTTCTCTTACCAAGCAGTGAAGTTACGGAAAACCATGCTGATTGCGCTACGCTCTGATACAAACCGGACCAGTTTTAGAAAAGCTTTGAAAACCTGGCTCTTCTCTATGGTCTAACGGGCAGTCCCGTTCATCTTCCTTCTATAGCACCAAGACGCCTCGGCATAAGTGCGCTTAATAAATATTTCAGTCAGTCAGTCAGTCAGTCCACCTCGTGTACATAGAGCACAAAAGGCTTTCGGTAGTCAGGTGCAGAACAAAGCGCAGATTTCAAGGAGTCAAAAGCTTGCTGACATTCATCAGTCCAAGGGAGTGGTTCATGCACATCTTTAGTAGTTAAATGCAGCAGAGGCTTAGCAAGAAGAGAGAAATTAGGAATCCATTGGCGACAGTAAGAAGTTATGCCAAGAAAAGCACAAACATCATGTTGAGTACGAGGTACAGACATGTTAGAAATGGTAGTAACACGCTCAGGGATTAATCTCCTCCCCGCTTTCGACAGAAGATGACCAAGATATGTTACCTCCTGTTGACAATATTGAAACTTGGAGAGCGATACTTTATTGCCATTAGCTGCCAAATGGCGTAACAATTTGACTGTGGCTTCTTTACAACCTTCCTCAGTATCGGAGCCTACCAGCAGGTCATCAACATACTACAGGAGTACGTTTCCTGGGTGCAAAATCAATTCATCTAATACAGCTTTCAGAGCTTGACTGTATATGCTGGGACTTTCTGTGTATCCTTGAGGAGTGCGGCAAAACCTGAAGCTGCGACCAGATAATGAGAAGCTGAAGATTTGTTGGCTATCTGGATGAATAGGAATGCTAAAGAATGCGTTCTTTAAATCAATAACTGAGAAATATTTGGCAGTCGGAGGAATCATAGTGAGTATGGTAGTAATGTCTGACACTACAGGGTACTGGGGCACTACAATCTTGTTAACCTCCCGCAAATCGATCACAAAGCGATATTTATCAATATGATCAGAATTGTTATCAGTGGGAGCCTTTTTTAAGATCGGTAAAATCAGGCTATTACAAACATTGGCAGCAGTTTCTTCTACTACACCCTTGTCAAATCTTGTATGATGGAAAGCAAAGCTTGTTCACCAGCCGGTGAAATTTTATACTGTGGTATCCAGGGCAACTTTGCATGCGATTTCAAAGTAATGGAAATATGTGGAATGTTCAAAAGACCAACATCCGCTTCTCCGGTTGCCCACAACGTAGAAGGAAAAGCAGCCAGCTCCGGAGGGAGTGGTTCATATTTAGCAAAACACTGTTGGTTTAGTTTGTCAGGAGAGTGTATAGTTGAATAGACACCATCGGGAGAGCAATGGATCTTAGCATTCAACCTTTTCAACAGGTCCAGTCCTAGTAGATTCTCCCCGCAATGTGAAGTTAGCAGAAACGGAGAGTCCACTGTGACCGGACCAAAAGTAAACGGGATAGGTTTCGAAATGGGGCTCACAACCGGGACTCCTGAGAATCCTACTAAAACATTATTTTGCCCGGACAGAGCAGCCCCTGGGACCAGTGAACGAGCAATGGAACTATTCATCGCACCCGTATCAATCAAGAAGTCCTCACAAGTTCCCATCAAATGCCCTCTCACATACGGTCCTTGCTGATCAACGGGTACGGACACTTGGCCCCCACTCTGTCCATGGCTGTCCTATGCATATGTATACCCATCTGTTCCCCCATACATGCAGTCTTCATTGTAATACTGCCTACCTTTTTGGTTGTCAAAACAATTTTTCCCCGAATTACTACGGGCCACTTCTTCCCTTCGCATGTCGCTCCGGTCGGTACCGCCTCAACCTCTCCCTCTCCCTCTCCCTCTCACAGCCCCATTCTGAGCCAACAACAGTGGACACTGAGCCCGCCAATGTCCTTCCTGTTTACAATAAGCGCATTGGTTTATTCCTAAAGTAACAGCCGGACCTCCGCCTTGTCTGATTCCCACCCCTTTTGGGGTGAATCCTCTACCGCCTCTATCTCTTCCTTGTCCTCTACTTGGCTTGCTGCATTAAGAGAATAGTCCAAAGGGTGAACCAGAGGGGCTACAGGATGGTCCAAAGAACTACTCTACATCAGCTAAAGTCATGACGGCTGAAGAAGCAGCTTCCGTCAGCTCCTTATAATAAGCAGTAGCATTTTTTCGGGGATCGGGAAGCTGTGATTTCAGAGAAAGGACCTCACTTCTTTTCCAAGAAGTGTAGACCCATTGTTCCTGAAATCGTGCTTCCACACAAGCTCTTGTAACCACATTCTGATAATTTCATATTTCAGGTATTTCAGGATGATAAATGGGATGTACTTCTCGTATAGGATGCTGGGAATCCCAATTTGGACATTTCAAAAACATTCTCCCTCGGTATTTCACTAAAGTTCAACATTCCTATACACATCCTCTGGACTCAGTTCAAACTTATGAGCTTGATCCAAAATATCATATATCACTTGAGGGGCACTCCCATCTGGGAAACACTGTTCCCATATGGAAATAAGTCTATTAGCCATATTTTCCAATGCATATTGCTGCATCACAGGCTCATAATCTCTCATGGTACTCCATATGTCAGTGACTGTATATATAGAAATTCGCATCCACTTGGATGCTTGATTCGAAACCACCTCTTTCTCATCAGACCCTACTGATGCCCGCGTATATAACCTCCATGCACCAAGATCCCCTGGAGCATGAGAAGGAGTCAAATCTATCAAAGCAGGGGTTGTGCTTGCTGATTGAGAAGTCAAAACTGGAGTTGGAGGGGATGGAACAACAGAAGACCTGATAGGGGGAGATAATGCATCAGGAATCAGAGTAGCCGTTTCCCCCCGCTGAGGTAGATGGAACGAGAGAAGTTCCTGTAGGGGCGGAGGAAAGGGTTACTGCAGAGGCTCAGGCCAACGGAACTGTGTCTGAAATAAAAGGGACAGCAGGATACACGCGCTGAGGGACATACGGAGGAGGGGGGCCTAGTATTGAGCAAATATTCAAATTCATCCTCCGGCTCTTTTCGAGTCATGTAGCTTTTATCCACTTGTAGCCTAAACTGTCTGTTCATGCAATCAATGTTCTGCTCAGTCTGACTTTTATCATATGCAATAGCTTTTTGTGCAATTGTCTGTCCAGTTTTGGCTTTACATAATTTTTCTTCTCTAATGCGTCTACGCTTTGCTTCCTTCTGCCACATGTTTAAGGTATCGAACATTGCCTGTCAGCTATGTTTAGAAAACAACTGATCCTGCAGATACTGTATCTTTTTCTCATCGAACGACCCTGTTAAGGGCCATTGCAATTCCACATTATCCTTTGAATACTTATGCCATAATGTATTAAACAAAAGGGGTGTAATACCATGCTTACAATACATATCATGATCGGACTTCCCTCTGGAGGGGCAGGCTGACTCTCATCCACTCGCGTGCCTTTACGGCAACCACATCCAAAGCCCAATTTGCTAAAACACAGCATTTTTCGTCGTACTCATTCACCATCAAATTTCTATCAAGAAAACAATCTCCCAAACATGGCCGTGTCCACACTTTCGGTCTAATTCATTCAAAGGTACAGACAAGACAATACAAGGCAATACAAACAAAAACAAACAACGAAAAATTTTCAATTCGACATGTCTTTTCCAAACCTAAAGAACGGAGCCCGTCGACTCCCGTTCATAGAGAACTTTAATCAACTCTGATGTCCAGACCTACAGATACCAAAGTCAGGCAGTCCAGAGACTACCAAGAGATCACCGCACAGGAATTAACCACAGACCGACCTACGGACCATCCTGTAGCCGCTCTGGTTCACCCTTTGGACTATTCTGACTAAGCCCGCTGTCTTAGCATCGCTCCAGATATGTCGAAGGGCTACCCAGGCGTAACTACAGGCGTTTCCGAGAGCAGCCCGGCCGGGTGGGCACCACGCGAGCCACAACAAGGCGTCCTGTTGATATCTCTATTATTCACCAAGCAAGCCCGTGGAGCGTCTACCCGTGCAGCCACAATGCTGCCCCGTCAGACCTCCGAAAGTTCTCCGTGGTCCACCAACCACCAAATCCAAAACAGTTAACTGTCCCAAAGAATCACTGCTCCAACAACAAGACAATTCACTCACCTGATGCTCACAGGTATGATTGCGATTTCTCCACTACCAACTTTCGTAGACCAACACAGTCATCTCCTGGGCTCCGCCCGTAGGACTCCGGCGAGGGGCCACTAGCAGCAGAGGATCTCTGATCGTGAGAGCGGAGTAAATCCAAAGGTCTGGTCAGTCCACCCCCTCGATCAAAAAGTACCCCTTTCTTTTGTCCTCTTCAACCCGGTTAAGGGAGGACAACCCCAACTCGGAGTCCCACCAGAGTCGCCAACTGACGTATTGCAAATGAATCACCTATGGAGCTGTACTTACCCCCAGCTCACCCAATGCGTAGTTACCAAATAATCAGTCAGTTGGTAGTGAAGAAAGTTCAATTGTTTATTAATCAAAATACTCTATAGAGGAGCCTCTCCCGACCTCATCCCTCAAGGTGCGCAGAGAAGACTGCTGGCTTACAATCAAGACAGGTCATATATACTTTTCGAACACACATGCAGTCACTATAGATGGAAAAATACAAGATGCTTCTAGGGGCCTCGAGGAAAGCCCATATTAGGCACACAGGATTGGCTCAGAATAACTCTATTCATTATAGTAAGGTCAAAGAGGTTGACTCCCATCGCCCTGGCACTCGGGAGTACAGGCACGGCGCCTTAGGAATGTGCTTTATCGCATCCAAACCCAGATGTAACCTTGGGCCTTCAGACAGAGGGAAAGACAGTCAACCTTCAGCAGCTCCTCTATAACTCAGGGAGAAGGAGTTCTGTCGGTTAAGAAGGAAAACACGTGACTTCAGCTCAACACAGAACAGGGCCAACAAAATGGCGTCTAAATGGATTCTCAGTCTAGTTCACTTAACATAAGGAAAACACTAAAAGCACTCGTATTTGATCAAGGGAAAGTATGCAAAACGATACACATATATAGAATATATCAGGGAGTATATTGGTACTTCATGCTAACAACTATAAAACTATATCTAAGGATGCAGAGAAGGGGAAGAACCAGATTCTCATCCTTATTTCAATTAGCTTTGATCCGCAACATTTATTAGTGTTTTTGCATCCTTGTTACAGTGTATACAGGGCTCTTTTGAATAAAACAAGTGTATTATCCTAAGATGACTGCATGCCCAGTCGTAAATATCATAGATGGCACAAGCTCCCATGTTTTAGTAGAAATCCAAAATGTGGGCTCCAGGGCAAGTGCTCTAGGAATCCTTAATTTGCGAACAGTGAAAAGTCAGGTCCCCTATTATGCTCACATTAAAAGGTGAACATTAATGCAAGGGAGGCAGTTAAGAACACAGATTTTAGATCAGTTCAGCATTTTAGAATTTCAGTGAAAATTTGGAAGGGTCCAGATTGTTCAAGTCAGGTTTGTCAAGAGTGATGTCGAATTTCAAGCCACGGCAGAACCTAAGGAAGAGGAAGCTGCACTCTTCAACCTCCAGATGACCCACTCCGGTGAGAGCTTATACATTTGGTGTTTAAGAAACAGAGGTAGGTACCTTTGAAAAATAGGGACCCTTGGGTCTAGTCAGTGTAAGGGGGTATACTCCTAAAATAACCCCTGCTCACTCCCTGGTAGCTTGGCACGAGCAGACAGGCCTATCTCAGAGGCAGTGTGTAAAGCATTTGTGAACACATACAGTAACCCAGTGACAACACTACAGATGGACACCACACAAGCTGTATATTAACAATAAGTATTCTTTATATAGATTTAACACAAGACCACAAACAACAAAAATCCACAATACTGTACTTGAAGATGGTAGAATTAGCTTAGTTCTCTTTAGATATTAAAATGTGACACTTTGAGTCAATGTACCTTAGGATGCGTAACACTATACAACCAAAGTGTTGCAGGGAAGGTGATGCATTGGTTCCTTACACGCAAGAACAGTGATGCGTCGGTTCCCTACTACTGCTTAAGGGATGCATCTATTCTTCTCTGCAAGGGGAGGTGATGCGTCGGTTTCTTTCACCGCTTCTGTGGCGATGCGGCCCGCAACGCCGTGATGCGATGAAGATCCGGTGCAATGAAACAAAGATGGCGTCTTCTCTTGGATGCAACACAATGCGTGCACGCCCGACGGCCATGCGGTGACTCAACGATTCTTCTGGGCCACGAAAGGTCCTGCAACATGCTTCCCAGTGATGCGGCGGCATCTGATGCAACATCGATCTTCTTTTCCAGCGAGGCGATGACAGCGGCTGCGGCAGCGACATGCTTCTTCTTAGTGAGTCGCGCTTCCAGCTCCGTGCGACACGCAGTTCCTCAGAAAGTACAACACAACTGCACGCAATTCCAAAGAACTCTTGGGGAGCTGGAGGGTGAAGTCTGTTGTCCCTGAGACTTCAGCAGGTGGCAAGTTCTTTCTCAAGCCCTTGGAGATCCTTCACAAGTTGATGAAAGTACACACAAAGTTCTAATCTACTTTCTTTGGCAGTCCGGCAACCACTGCAGGCCAATCCCCCAAGCAGCACTTCAGCTTAGGGGTAGTCTCTCCTCAGTCTCTCTGGTTCCTCTCCTCAGCAAAGGTTTCTTTTTGTTTCCCAAAAGGGATCTAAAGCTCTGGGGTCTGGGTCCCGCTTTTTATACACAGTTTATCTTTGTGCTCTGAAGGCAGAGAGGCCTTTGCCTAGTCCAAACCAGTTCTGGTCAGTCATGGAGCACTTTGTTTACATGACTTCTAATTTCCTTTTTACAGTGCAGGGCAGAGACATTAGACGCACAGCATGAGGTGGAGGCAGCATTGTGGAGGGAAGGCACAGCCCTATTCAGGTGCCAGGTGCAACGCCTCCCACCCATCTGCATGTAGATCTCTCTATTCAGCCCTGTGACGACTCACCCTGTCTCCTGGAATCCCCCAGCCACTGTCACTCAAACTCCAGACAAGGAATACATAACCTAGCAGAGGCAGGCTTGGATAGTTAGGCAAGAAAATACCTACTTTCTAAAAGTGGTATTTTCAAACACATAATGTTAAAACCAACTTCACTAAAAGATATATTTCATCATTCTGAGTTCAGGCATACTAAACTCGAATTTCCACCTAGTTCCCTGAGTAAGTTAGGATTATAAGATGTAATGATCAAATTGCCCATTCTGGCCTATGGGGAACAGGTAGCCTTGCAATAGTGAAAAACGAAAATGGCTGTAATTCACTACTAGGACATGCCACACACATCAGAGCTTGTCTTACCTTTTACCTACAATGCACCCTGCGCCTACCATAGGAGTGTCTGATATTAAGAAAAGGGAAGGTTTAGGGACTGGCAAGTGGGTGCACTTGCACAGTCAGCATAGCAGTACCAGACTGCACACAGGCTCTGCAATGGCAGACCTGAGGCACACTTTTACAGGCTACTTCTGTGGGTGGCACAACCAGTGCTGCAAGCACACCAGCAGCATTTGGTTTACAAGCTCTGGGCACACTCAGTACACTGTGCTAGGGTCTGACAAGTAAACCAAACCAGCCAATCATGGAGTCACTAATCCATACATCAATTTACAATAGATAGAGCATATGCACTTTAGCACTGATCAGCAGTGGTAAAGTGCCCAGAGTCATAAATCCAACAAAAAGAGGTCAGACAAGATACAGGAGGTATGCAAAAAGTTCAGGGATGACCCTGCAAAAAGGGCCAAGCTCAACACAACCCCCTTCCAGCCAAAACGCAGGGGAGACCAATCACTACCCTGATGGGCTTCCCTGTTTTGGGCGATAGAACATGGACCTGGCCTGCAATAGCAGGGGCATATTCCAGTTGTACACCAATCTGAACCCATTTCAATTCCTCTGTCCATACTCTCAGGGCCCACCATGCTTTCCCATGGGGAACCCTTCTCCTCACCTGTGGACACCATCTGTGCAGCACCTAACCATAGCTTGCTCACAGGTGTGTCCCAACAGACAGACAGCAGGCCACAGTGACCACTGACATTAGTTAATGATGAGACCCAGGCTTTATGCCTCTCAGGGCTCTCAAACCTCTCTGGAGTCAGAGAGCGGAGGGCAGAAACCCCAGGTGCTTGGCACCCTTTGTCCACTCTCCCTCCTGTCAGGTCATGTATGACATCCTGACACTGACCCACCAGCCCAAGGCCTGTACCCGGCGGCTGGACAAGAGACTGGGGTAGGCTGTTCCACACCCGGTCCTCCTCCTCTGGGCTCTGCACCCTCCCACGTGGAGTGGTATCCCCTTTCAGAATTGTCAGGGTGCTTGTAGCAGGTGTCCTGCACAATTTGCCCACCAGTTCAGGGGTTATATCCTGCAACTGGGCTTCCAGGTCAGGGGTGACACCCTGAACCTGGCCCTCCAACCTAGGGTATAAACCCTCCAGTTGAACCAGGGTCATATGCAAGGACTCCCTCCCTATGCACCCACTTCCAGAGTGCTGTACCCTCCCACCTGAAGTGGTACACTTATAAGACCAACCGGTCAGGACACTGTTTACAGTTGTCCCTCCCGCCAGGTCAGACAACACCTGAACCTGGCTCTCCAACCCAGGGATCCCAGATCTCTCCAACCCAGATCTCCCGACCCCTGTCCATCTGACAGTGCGTGACGATCCCCAGGACAAAAGTGGTATCACCATGGTCACTCATCGGTGACTCAGCCCTTCTAGCTGGCCGCTGACCCACTGGTTCTTCCACTGGGGACTCTTTCCCCCTCTCACCCCTCAATCTTGACTTCTGCACCCTCCACTTAGGATGGGCACTGCCAGACACCAGAACTGATGGAGGCCTGCTTACAGACACTCCCAGTTCACCAGACACTAGGGGATCCCCTCAATGGGCGGCCCATCAGGACAGCCTAGGCTCCCCACCTGGTGTTCCCTTAAAGAACTATCCAGGCTCTGAGGCTGGGTTTCAGGCAACTTGGGACATGCAGCCCCACACTCACTCCTTCTCCATTGAGACAGGACGTGAGTCCCTACACCCCTCCCATTACAACGGGACCCAGCTGGGCTACTCTGAACCACTTCCACCACTCTGGGTTGGAAGATGCCTGCGCCACTCCCATCAGGGTCACTCCCCAATGCCTTTCCAGACCCCCTGGAATCCACCAAAAGGTCTGCCTCCAATGTGAGCACCCTGTGGTCAGAGAACTCACTCTCCAACAGGTGTTGGCATAGCTCTCGAAAACAGGGACTGACAATATGCTCTCCCACAATTGGATTGCACATCCCCCTACAAGGGTTAACCAAACTATCCTTCACCTCTCCATCCAGTGCCTTGCACACATAGTCCATACCACTCTCCTGAGATTTGCAAGACAGTATCTGACTGTCTCTGTCACTCAACCCACACTCTTCTGGGCGGTCTTCACACTCACATACCAGGACTTCAACCTTGGGAGAACCCCGCTCCCTGTACCTCTCATTTAGAGTCTGTAGAGTGTCCCTCCCACCACTAGGGCTATGAACCCCTGTGCCAGTTCCCCAATCCACCTCAGGGACACTGCGCACCAATGGAGCTACCTCACATCCTAGAACCCCCTGGTGTATGTCAACCCCCTCCTTCTAGTCATGCGCCACATCTCTGGGTGTGTGTACTACTCCCTCAGCACTGCCACCATCTGAGCTGGATTCCACCTCCAACTCAGCAAAGCTCACTTCCTGAGCTACACACATTTATTTTTTTCTGGCCTGAGACACTCATGGCCTCAAGCCTCTCGAGCTCCATATCAGGCTCCCTCATTCTTAACTCATGCTCCAGTTGCATCCTCTTTTCCTCCAGGGCCAATTTCCTAGTTTGCAATTCAAATTCTAACTGCCCACTTAACTTGAGCTTGTTCAGCTCAATCTCATGCATCGTACACTCCTTCCTGTCCTCCAACTCCCCTGGGGACAGGCCTTTGGCAGAAACACTGCTAACTACTGGGGAGGTTGCTCCCCTTCCCCCTGGACCCATTGGCCCATCCAGCTGCTCATCTGCATTCTCAACCCCGTCCTCATTCTCAGGGGTATTCCCTGCTGCGACCCAGGCCCTCAGCACCTTTTGAAACTTATCCTTCTTGGTGAGACCGGTCATTGCATCATTAAATTTCCTGCAGAAGTGCTTTAGCTGTCTCACAGTGTAGCATTCCAGTTTCTCTTCTTCTCAATCAAAATCAACAGATGTTATGGATGCTGCTTTCTCCATGGTGGTTAAACTCTGCCGTTCTTTGCAAAAATAGAAAACCCCAGGGAAAACAATCTACCAAAAGTATGTGGTCGCGGTTTGGTCTGCACTCACTAGTAGTGTTCACCAATCACTGTATGTGAGTCAGAAATGCAAGTCCACAATCCTCACCGCTGACAATCAATGTTAGGTTTGAGTTATTCTAGTTGGCAGAGGTGCAAGACCACCAGCAGCATTTGGTTTACAAGCCCTGGGCACACTCAATGCACTTCACTAGGGTCTGACAAGTAAACCAAACTAGCCAATCATGGAGTCACTAATCCATACATCAATTTACAATAGCGAGAGCATATGCACTTTAGCCCTGATCGGCAGTGGTAAAGTGCCCAGAGTCATAAAACCAATAAAAACAGGTCAGACCAAATACAGGAGGAAGGCAAAAAGTTCAGGGATGACCCTGCAAAAAGGGCCAAGTCCAACAATAACCATGGTACACCCGTAAGTAGAGGAAGAATTCCCTTCAGTGTCTCTGGATCAGCAGAATTAGTACTTGTAGAGAATGGAGGCTATCTTTGAGTCGGACTCTGATGCTATATAAAATGTTCTGCCAATCCAGCATGATGACGATGATGATGATGAGGAGGAGGCACATAATTTAGTTCACAAACATTATACTCATTTTGGTTTATGTCTTGAATTACAAAATGCCAATGGCTTAGATACTGCCCCGACATATGCCCTGGATTCACCCACAACTTAAGAAAGTGCATCAAGTGCAGCAGTGTTTTTTTGGGCACTGGGAAATTTGGACCTGCCTCTCCCACTGAAGAGGTTAAAGTTTAACCTCTGTTGCCATTTAATGAGGCTTTGGATGGTCAAAAATAATTTTTGCTCCAGCAATGAACTGCCTCGTTGCTAGGCGTTATGACCTTGCCTGATTCCTAACACAACACTCTACTCTGGAAAGTCTCCTGGTACAGGTCTTTCCTCGTACTGTGAGTTCGAACCCTTGTTCTACATCTCCATTGGATTGTGAATACAAAAGAATTTCTCCAAGAGGAAAGAAAGTTACACATTTTTGGAATTTCATTGGTAGTCATGTAGAATATGCCTGCCTGCGTGAGGGCATCCTGGAACACTTCAAACCCATACAAAAGATGTACAAGTAATACAGGGGACATCTGGAATCAATATTAAAAGCCGTAATACCCTACAAAGTCTTTATGGGCTAAGTCTATCAACAATCTAATTTTAACAGATGACACTGCTTTACATGCCATTTCGGGAAGTCCTTACATAGAGGAGCCATAAGGTCAAATGTGTAAACAAGGGGAACAGAGTAGCCTGATAGGCTGACTGAAAGAAGAAGTTGGAAATCACTTGCACTGATTATTTTGAGAGGATCTCTCCCGAGAATTTTGAAAATCATTGCTTCACACAAGATCTCTACACCATCTGTGGCATTTCCTCTTTGTTTTAGAATCTTTTGAAGGAGAATTTTACACAAGTGCCTTCACCTTCTGCAGGAGGAAAACCTCAACCTCACATGCTGGGTGGGTGGTATCTTTATCACTGTCACACTTTGTTAAAGAGTATGAATTTTGTCAGGAAATGATGAACGATACTTTAAAACTCCAGGAAAGAATGTTCCTAATAGGCAAGCTAGAAGACCTCAGGGCAGAAGAAAAATGAAAGCATCAGTATAGGATGGCCAGAAAAGGCAGGGTTCTCTCCACAGAAAGACCCCCAAAGAGGAAGATCTAGGGACAAATTGAAGCACTGGCAATGGTGCTGACACCAGTGCCCTGCTGGCAGAACCCAGGCAGCACCATTGCTACAGCCACCACAGATTGATGACCATGGTATTCCATCCTCCAACCCACCCAGCTACAGAGGTCCTCCACCATGAGAGTTTGAATGGCCTAAAAAAATTAAATGATCCAAAGAAAGACATTTTAAAAAGACTTGATGATATAGAGGGTACATTTCAATGGGGAGGGCTGGGCGATGAGGATGGGACAGTTGGGAAAGATGACCGTTTTTCAAATAGATTTTTGCCTTGGAGTTAGGAAGAGGGGTGGGGTTGTTGCAAGTGAAGTGGGTGGGAGTTGTTTGTGTAAAACAATTTTAGTTCAACCTGTGGGTTGTTATTTTTTTAATGCATTTCTATTACTAGTCATTTGCGTTACTGTTTAATGTAGCATTCCTGTTAATTAAAATAGGAAGCTCCACCTACTTAGTACCTACTGAAAGAGGCTGAGCCCTGCACCTGTCTCATCATAGAGAAAGCATTCAACTGTCCATCCCCATTATCCTCTCTCTAGTAGGTCTCTACCTGAGCTTCCTTACAAGTCTACCTCCTCCAGTCGAGCCTCCTGCAATCAGTGGTGGAAAACTGACCATTCCCAACCAATCTTTCCCATTTTTAATGGCTTGTTGTTACTTGCGCTGCACACACACACTCCCATCAGTAGTAGCTCTTTCTGTCCAACCCTCTGTATTCACCACCAAAAAATATTTAAGTTACAACCCATAGAATAGAGATATCACATTACCAACCCTGAGCCAAACCACTCCCTCCTACCAGTTCGTAGTACTTCTTTCCTGAGCAGAAAATGTGTTGTCTGCTGCCTCCCCCAATGAGCTAGATACATTAAAACAAGGCCTTTAGCCTAAGTATATTTTTTCAGTCGACCCTAAGAGGCCCAAACAGGGTGGATGTCATAGGAAAGAAAATTTGTGGTATGTTGAATGAAGTAATGTGAACCAGCCAAAGTATTCTCGTTCTGCAACATGCAGCTACACTAAAAGAAAAGTGAGTGGAAAATCCAAGACAGAGACCAGTATGCATCAACATAGTATTCTGAGTTATTTACTAAAGTAAGTGTAATAAACGTTCAAGTCACAAGAGGAGGTTAGTTTTGGTAAAATCATCAGGTAGACTGATTCCTGGTTGTGCGTACACTGTGGAACACAAAGCATATGCTCCCTGTCCTTGGCCTACTCTTGTTATAACTTGTTATCTGTATTCTGATGTCCCAGTCTGGATAAGATGTATGGTGTAGGCAAATCAGCAATTGTTTTATAACCTCACTCTGCTTAAATGTTGCTCACACCAAATCCTCCCTACCAAGTGTGAGATGTGTTGATAGTGTAAATAGTTAAGACCACAACAGGTCCCCAACTAGGGGAAACCGGTTTAGGGGATTAATGAGTGAATGGTAGGGAGATTTAAGGAAAACACAGAGAGAAAGAGAGGGAGAGAGAGAAAGCAAGTCTATGAGCATGGCACATCTATCCTGGAGGGAAGATGACAGTTAAGTTAGCCTACTCAAACAATCTTTAGCAGTCAAGAAGCTCACGTTATTTATCGTTCTTTAAGCTGAAATCCAAACTAGCAAAAATACACACAGTTAAAAAATATTTATAAAAAAAGTTAAGAATAATTTTACTGCATACAAATGATGCAACTACATTTTTCTGACAAGGCCCGTCTTGGAAGCAGGGACAAATCATAGAGTTGGAGTGCCATAGAGGTTCTAATTCCTTGCAGAAAAGATCTGTTGAAGGAGAAAAGAAAATAACAATATTTGAGAATCAAGGTCAACATATAGTTCAAGAAGTCAGAGTAGGGAACACTAGCTGGCATACAATTAACTAATGCCCATATAGTACCACTGGTCTCAGACAATTAGCTGCATGTACATTGAATGATTGATCAACCAAATGACAAAAAAAGTTTAGCCGTGCCCATCATCATGCCCACCACAACCACTTAGAATGTGCCACTTGAGCTACTAACCTACATTTTTATTAAGAAATCACCCCTTTCCAGTTTCTCCCACAGACGTAGATAGGAATTTAATGTTTTAGATTTTATTTGTTCCAAAAAGACCTGGTAAAGAAATAAAATTAATTTCTGATTTATGACCTGATTTAGAGTTTGTTGGATGGATAGTCCATCAAAAATGTGAAAGATATCTCATCCATCTTGTTACAAGTGCCTTATGCCTTATGTCTTAATGCAGAAGTAATAGGGTGAATGGTATACCGGTCATGTTGATATTGGAGTACCCATCCACTAAACTCTAACTCAGGCTAGGTAGGTAAAATTTCTGAAGAATAGTGCAATTGCCAAATCGCCAATCAAGTAAGGACTGGGCAGTTCTCATCCTGATTCAAATATTTGTCCAAGCATGACATAATAGGCTAAGTCCACCACATCCATCATGTGAGTGATAACTTGACATTCATTGATACAAATTACCTGTTTCATATGTGATGTCCATCTACCTGTCTATGCAACTCTCATAAAATAACTGGAGGTGTCCATTGCAGTCTTGCACACTATTGATTGCTCACTGCAAAGTCTACAGTTGACCTTAAGATTGAACTAGGTTTTCTTTGTTTGTCACCTCTCATCACTCATTCACTAGGTCAAAATGGCTGGTCCTCCTTGACTGTCTATCACTTATGTGCACACTGGTCTTTTTTAGTTTATTTATATTACCTGCACACCTGATACAAAAATAAAACAGCTTTTCTTTACAGCAGACATTTCTGTTGAGTTTTTTTTCTTCCCGTTAATCTGGAAATAGAACTCATTTTGTAATATGGTGAAGTTGTCTGGACGATGTAACTCGCCACACATGCGATAACTAAGAAATTTTCCTTTTCCATTATTGTGTCTTGTGGAACCCTCTTATTTTTGGATACAACATGTTTATTCATTTTTATCATTGCTAGTCTTTCCATGTTTTGAGGGTAGAGACCAGTCCTTCTGACCATGACTACTGACCAAGCTGCATTAAACACCCGCTGTGGGATACCCTGGTGATTTTCCCATGCCAATAGGGCAATGACTGTTGATTCAAGCAGTCTTAGTTTTGCTCATCCAAGTAGTATTGTACTATCTTCTCATTTGTCACAGTTGTGGAAATTTTCTGTTTTGGTTTTGCCTGTGCTTGTGCACTTAATTTAAGCCCTGGAATGTTCTTAAACCAACTAATTGCAGATGTTGTATGTGCAGGCAATGCTGCTGGTGCTGTAGATTTCGTTGGAGGCCTGTGCCACTCTCCATACGAACAATCACTGCTTCATTGGCCTTGTTTTCAGGGCTTTCACCAACCTTCCTTTTCTCCTGTCTTCTTTGGTGGTGGTTGGGGTCCAATCCATGTCACTATCATCTGATGCAGGGCTTGGAGATGATGGCAGATTACACTTAATTTTGCTCTGGGGAGGTAGTAAAGACAATGTGTCCATTGGAAGACCAGTGATAGCATCCAGCTCTGCAGAGCTAGCTCAATTTCCTGTTCTGCTTCTACCTCTGGAAGATCAGGTATAGCAGACTCTAGTTGTTGAGATTCCACTGAAGATTCGGTTTTCTGCTAGGAAAATTTTGAATTTTGATCCACTAGTCCAAGCCATGACTGCAATAACTGCAGCGCTGAGAGAAATCTGCTTTTTTGGTGGTGGTGTCACCATTTTTGAGCCAGGGTGATCCTCCTTTCAGAGCTTCCTGCTCAGAAGAGGATGCAGCAGGTATGCTGTGTTGCCAAAGAAAAGATGACGGCTTGATGATGGTGGTTGCAATAGATTTGTCATCATCACTGCCCACTTTCTTGGCAGGAGTATGCCTCTTGGGACCATTGGCTTTACTTTTTCTATTGTTGGTAAGCAGCAAGACCACAAGCATTTAGCAGAGAGGTTTCTGGGCTCCGGTGTTAGCTAATTCACAACCTTCTCTCTCTCTCAGTGACCCATAATCATCTACAGAAGCAGAAAATAGAAAATAAGAAGGAAGAGAATGAAACTCGGCAGTTCCTATCAATGCAAGAAGAAGTCACCATTATTGTCCGCCTCATCATCTTAATTATCTTCATGACAACATAAAATATTTTGATTAAATTAATACCTGTTGTCCATCAGGGCCCATGGGGCCTCTGTGTGAGTCAGACAAAAATGTATTAGAGTAATTTAATATGTGGCTGGTGTTCCTTAAAGTGCACGTCCACCCTTGTGGGAACTAGGGAGAGGTAGGCAGCACTTGATTAACTTAATTAATACATATTTCATGTCTCTTCAGTGCCATGGGGCCCCATGGGAGCCAGGAAGGCAGGCAAAAATCAATTTACTAAATTAATAAATGGCTGGTGTCTCTCCAGGACACATGGGACCTACCTGGGAGGTAGGGAAAAGCAGCATAATCAATTAAATGAACTAAACTAACTAGCAGACTACTACAATCAGCCCCAGGCACCAATAAATATAACATGAAAAATATATCAGAAAAAAAAAGAAATGAAGAAAAAGAATATGGGCTTTTAAATGGCCATAATAGTCAAAATACATTTACAAGTGGAATAAAATGATTAATATTCAGAAACACAGTGCCACAAAACGGTGGTTGCTACATGACTAGCACAGAAAGAAAGACGCATGGAGTACAAAGTCGAAATGGCTGCCTATGACATACACACACACACACACATAGGCTGCACAAAATGGTGATCCCCACCTGGCTATCAAAGAAGGAGACATGGAGAACAAAGACAAAATGGCTGCCAATTTGTCTCTCACACACATGCACACACACTCGCACATGCACGCACTTGGACACATACACACTAGCTCCACAAAATGGTGGACACCCACATGGCCAGCAGAGAAGCAGGCATTTGAAAAGAATGAGGACACAGCTGGAGCTCATTCCTAATCATGACCAACAAACACTTACAGCACCGCAAAGAAAGAATTGCACAAATATATACCCAAAATGTAATTGAGCCCATTTTATGGTTTTTACAAAAAATCATTAATTTAACAACAATAATGCAAAAATATATCTAACAAGAATAAACTATAAAAACAGCACAGCAAAATGGAAACATGGAGAAAGGATTCAAATTAACTTAGAAATGTCCTTAAACTCAACGAGTCAACAATTACCCATGCAAAATACTTATGAAAGTTGAAGATAAGAAATTGATCAACTATCTCACACAAGCACACAAAATGGCAGTCAAATACACGAGAAAGAAAGTTAATACAGGAACCTCCAGATAGGTCTGAGGAAATCTATGTCAAAACCTGGCCAAAAGCCAGCTTGCTTAGCCGTGACCTTAAGCACAGAGAAGTTATGTTATGTTATGTTATGTTATGTTATGTTATTTGTACACTTCTATAGCGCACGGCCACTCCACTGGAGTATCCCGGCGCTTTGACGAAGACTCCCAACCGAAGATGGGGAAAAACATAACACCAAAAGGGCATACAAACACAGAAACAGCATCAAGATTACGGTAAGAGCCAAGTCTTAAGGGCCTTGCGGAAAGACAGAAGACTAGAAGTCTGTCTTAGAGAGATTGGAAGATCATTCCAGGCAAGAGGGGCTAAGTGACGAAAAGACCGTCCTCCTGCTCTTGCCCGTTTGATAGTGGGAACACTCATCTTTGATAAGGACGAGGATCTAAGAGATCTGGGAGGGGTATACCAAGACAGTCGTTTGGAGATATATTTGGGGCCTATGCCATGCAAGGCCTTGAAAGTCGTGGTCAAAGTTTTGAATAGAATCCTTTTTGCAACTGGGAGCCAATGCAATGTGGCGAGAAGATCTGTGGCTCTGGCTTTCCTTGGAAGACCAAAAATGGCTCGGGCTGCAGAATTCTGGGCGATTTGCAGACGCCTGACCAGATATTTGGGAAGTCCCAGAAACAGAATGTTTGCATAATCCAGCCTGGAGCAGATCAGTGCCTGGACAATAATTTTTCTGTGCTGGATAGAGACTAGGGGGAGAAATTTGCGAAGCATCCGCAGGATGCCGAAACATTTCCCAGTGAGAGATGAAATATGTGGTCCGAAAGATAGCTTGTTGTCAATCACCACTCCCAAATTTTTGGCTTTCACAGACGAGCTAGTGGGAGGAGACATATCTTTCGGCCACCAGGTTTTCCAATCGGGTTCAGATGAACAGCCAAAGAAGAGCAGCTCCGACTTGTCGGCGTTGCACTTCAGCCCATGGCGTCCAAACCACTCAAAAACAGCACTCAAACATCCGTTGACCTGGACACCATCAAACTGACCATCCCTGTTACTTACAAAGAGGAGCTGGGTGTCGTCAGCATAGCTGACAATCCGGGCGCCAAAAGACTCTGCTGTCACCGCCAGGGGGGCCATAAAGATGTTGAACAGGAGGGGGCTCAAGATGGAACCTTGAGGGACCCCCACTTCAAGTGGTGACATTTCAGCAGAGAAGGGTGGCGCCCAGATTGTCTGCCGGCGGTCGGCTAAGAAGGATTTAAGCCAATTCCACACCGTTCCCCGCAGACCAAAGTCCCAGAGTCTGGAGAGAAGAAGTGCGTGGGGAACGGTGTTGAACGCCGCCGACAGATCCAGCATAATCAGTACCACTTTTTTACCAACATCCAACTCCTCCCTGATGGCATCTGTGACTTCAAGGAGCGCGGTCTCCGTGCTGAAATTTGCACGGAAGCCAGATTGAGTATTATGCAACAGACCCCTTTCCTCAATAAAATTGGAAATAGATCTCTGAGCAAACCTTTCAGTCGCTTTCGCCAGAGCAGGGAGTAAGGAGATGGGTCTGTAATTTGCATGGACTGCAGGGTCGAGCGCAGGTTTTTTAATAAGTGGCAAGATCATGGCACTCTTCCAAGCTTTGGGAACTACCCCGGAAGAGAGTGACAGATTCAAAATGGGATTAATCAAATCATTAAGAACAGGTGCCATATTTGCTAGACACTTAGCAGGGCAAGGATCCTGTGGAGATCCGGATTTGAGACTTGTCAGAATAGCAAGAGAACTCTCATGATCTAATGGGGGAAAATTGGACAGAAAGGGGCCATGATCTGGCAAGGGACACCCCAGACTTGTCGTATGCTGCTGGAAAGTGGCCTGAAGAGATGATTGAATAGAGGTAATTTTCTGTACAAAATAGACAGCTAATTCCTTCAACCAAATTTCGGAGTGAGCATGGGTCGGTGTATAAGCTGAGGGGGAGGTGAAATCTTTAACCACCCTGAAAATTTCCTTGCGAGAATGCTCCGCTTCATTTATTCTAGATTCCAGATAGGATTTTTTACCATCCCAAATTAATTTATGGTAGGCTCGAGTCAGCGTCTTAAATTTTAGCCTCTCAGAAAGATCATAGGATCGCCTCCATGCTCTTTCTGCTTTCTTAAGATCTTGTCGTGCTTTTTTTAGATGAGGGGTAAACCAAGGTGCAGATGTTCTCTTATCTGCAGAATTTTGTTTCTTGGCCGGAACCAAGCTCTCTAGACGGTCTGTGAACCAATTATGGAAGAGATCGATGTACTCCTCTACATTGTCAGAGGTGGGACACGGGAAGTTAGTTAGAACATTTGATAGCATCTCTGTAGTAAGAAGATGGAAAGATTTAGAGAGATGCTTTAGCGACCCTACTGGTTTAGACCGTGATGGAACCATGACAGAGATGGAAAAAGTGATGAGAAAATGATCTGACCACAAAACTGGCATGGGAGGGTCAACACAGATAGGAAAAGTAGAAAAAATCTGGTCGAGCGTGTGGCCTTTATTATGAGACGGTCCTGCCACATAAGGAGATAGGCCAAACACGGAAGTAATATCTAACAGTTTTAGAGTGTCCGGATCCGAGCTATTATCCATATGGATATTTAAGTCACCTAATAAAAAGCAATGATTGGACCTAAGGCATGGTATTGATAGGGCTGCCTGTAGTTCTTCCAAAAACAGCCCCACCGAACCTGGTGATCTGTAGACCAGGATACCAGTACAGGCCTGGGAAGATGAGAGCTGGAGAGTAAAGCCTAATGCTTCGCAGCCCTGTATATTATCTACTGAGAACGTATGGCATACAATATTCTTATTAACTATAATAGAAGTGTCTCCTTTTGAGGAAAGTGTATCTTCCATTTTTCAGAAATGCTCTTTAATTCATCCTTAACTTCCCATCAGACAACCTCCCTTTTTGAGTCATTGTCCTCCTGCCCTTACAGTGTGCCAAATGCAAAGGTCCATATAAAACTTCAACAAGCTCATGGTATCTATTCCAATAGGACAATCTCATCCATGTGGGTCCAATTCTTTCAGTCTATTAAAAGGAGTTCAATTTCATCAGAGACTTTCAGCTCGGACAATTGTGACAGATACCTCATTGACAAGATTGAGAGCCCACCTACAGAATTAAACTGTTCGCGGCTTGTGGTTGAACATAGAATGCATGGTCTATATAAACATTATAGAGCTAAGAACATTCTTTCAAGCTCTCAAAACCTCCCTACCATCTCTGATAATGCAGCGGATTCTGCTACAGATGAGACAGACAATATGACCACAGTGTACTAAAAAACAAGGAGGTTCCCGAACTCTCACTCTTGAAGCCAAGCAATCTGGAAGTGGCTCCTATCAAAGAATTTGCCAAATGAGGTGATACACATTCCAGGTCTACAGAACTCTCAAGCAGACATTCTCATACATAGAAAATCAGTAATGGGTTCTGAACAATGGCATGTTTTTTACATCTTTGCAGGCTGGGGATTCCAAACAATTTCCCACTTCACAACATCCGAAATGCATAATGCTCACACTTTGCCTCCTGACTGTGGGAACCGGGAACTCTGTGCAATGTATTTTTGATAAATTGATTGAGAAAATGTATTTCCACCTTTCTGCCAATTCCCCTGTTTGTAACAGTTCTAATAAAGCTGAAACCAACCAAGACAAAGGGGCATATTATCAAGGGGGTTTATCTCCGCTTTTTCGGCTTTAACCCCTTCGAGGCTAATGACGAGCTGGGCTCGTCATGGCGCTTACCTGTCGTGCGCGGATGACAAGGCCAGCTCGTCATCAGCCCCACCCTCGGGAGAAGCGCTGGCGCTCCCCCCGAGGGTCTGCGATCTTCGTTGTGCTGCTGGGGGCGGCAGCGGAAGAGCTTCCGCTGCCCCCCCCGCCCCCCCCCCCGTGGGAATCCCTGATGACGTCAGCGCGCACAGCGCGCGCTGACATCATCAGGGATTCCCTGCGCTCGGGAAGCCATTTGCTTCCTGAGCGCCGTGCAGCAAGGTAGGTTTTTCGAACTCCGGCGGGGGTTTGGGGCAGCGAAGAGGCATCAGGGGAGAGGAAAGAGATTTTCCTTTCCCCTGATGTCTCTTTGCAGGGCATTTCTGCCTCACGATCGCGCACAGCGTCGCGATTGTGCGGCGGAAATGCCCCCACTAGCACCAGGGATTGTTTATTTAGCTTTTCGGAAGCGACCCCTTGGGCAAGGGTCGCTTCCAGGTGGGCAACAATATAATTTTCGATTTTCTGCCCCCCCTGGGGGCAAATCGGCCCGTTTTTTCGGCCGTTTTGCCCCCAGGGGGGGCAGAAATTTCCCACTAGCACCAGGGTTGTTTTGTTAAGCCAAGATGGCGGCGATTGTTTTTGTTTACGTTTTTCTGTCCCCCCCTGGGGGCAAATCGGCCCGTTTTTTTTGCCGTTTTGCCCCCAGGGGGGACAGAAAATGCCCACTAGCACCAGGGATTTTGTTTTTAGCTTTTAGGAAGCGACCCCTTGGGCAAGGGTCACTTCCAGGTGGCCTCATATTTAACTTTTTGTTTTTCTGCCCCCCCCCGGGGGCAAATCGGCCTGTTTTTCGGCCGTTTTGCCCCCAGGGGGGGCAGAAATTTCCCACTAGCACTAGGGTTTTTTGTTGGGGCAATGTGTTTGTTTTGGGAAGCGACCCCTTGGGTAAGGGTCGCTTCCAGGTGGCCATGATGGTTTTTTTGTTTTTCTGTCCACCCTGGGGGCAGTTTTGCACCCAGGGGGGGGGGGGCAGAAAATGCCCACTAGCACCAGGGAATTAAAATTTTGTTTTTAGATAGCGACCCCTTGGGCAAGGAGTAGTGCTTGGCTGGCGGTGTGTGCGGAGTGGCGCTTGGCTTGCAGTGTGCGTGGAGTGGGGTTTGGCTGGCGGTGCGTGTGGAGTGGCGCTTGGCTGGATGTGCGTGCAGTGGTACTTGGCTGTCTGTGCACGGAGTGATGTTTGGCTGGTGGTGTGTGTGGAGTGGTACTTGGCTGGATGTGTGCGTGGAGCGGTGTTTGGCTGGTGGTGAGTGGCGCTTGGCTTGCCGTGTGCGTGGAGTGGTGCTTGGCTGGCGGTGTGTGTGGAGTGGTACTTGGCTGTCGGTGTGCGCTGAGTGGTTTTTGGCTGGCGGTGTACGTGGAGGGGTACTTGGCTATCTATGCACAGAGTGGTGCTTGGCTGGCAGTGTGTGTGGAGTGGTACTTGGCTGTCTGTGCACGGAGTGGTGTTTGGCTGGTGGTGTGTGGCGCTTGGCTTGCGGTGTGCGTGGAGTGGTGCTTGGCTGGCGGTGTGCGTGCAGTGGTACTTGGCTGTCTGTGCACGGAGTGGCGCTTGGCTTGCGGTGTGCGTGGAGTGGTGCTTGGCTGGCGGTGTGTGTGGAGTGGTACTTGGCTGTCGGTGTGCGCTGAGTGGTGTTTGGCTGGCGGTGTGCGTGGAGTGGTACTTGGCTATCTATGCACGGAGTGGTGCTTGGCTGGCGGTGTGTGTGGAGTGGCTCTTGGCTGGTGGTGTGTGTGTGGAGTGGTCATTTGCTGTCTGTGCATGGAGTGCTGCTTGGCTGGCGGTGTGTGTGGAGTGGCGCTTGGCTGGTGGTGTGCGTGGAGTGATACTTTGCTGTCTGTGCACGGAGTGGTGCTTGGCTGACGGTGTGTGTGGAGTGGCGCAAGGCTGGTGGTGTGCGAGGAGTGCTACTTTGCTGTCTGTGCACGGAGTGCTGCTTGGCTGTCAGTGTGTGTGGAGTGGCGCTTGGCTGGTGGTGTGTGTGGAGTGGTACTTGGTTGTCTGTGCACGGAGTGGTGTTTGGCTGGTGGTGTGTGTGGAGTGGTGTTTGGCTGGCGGTGTGTGTGGAGTGGTACTTGGCTGGATGGTGTGCGTGGAGCGGTGTTTGGCTGGCGGTGAGTGGCGCTTGGCTTGCGGTGTGCGTGGAGTGGTGCTTGGCTGGCGGTGTGTGTGGAGTGGTACTTGGCTGTCGGTGTGCGCTGAGTGGTGTTTGGCTGGCAGTGTGCGTGGAGGGGTACTTGGCTATCTATGCACGCAGTGTGCTTGGCTGGCGGTGTGTGTGGAGTGGTGCTTGGCTGGTGTGTGTGCAGTGGTCATTTGCTGTCTGTGCACGGAGTGCTGCTTGGCTGGCGGTGTGGGTGGAGTGGCGCTTGGCTGGTGGTGTGCGTGGAGTGCTACTTTGCTGTCTGTGCACTGAGTGGTGCTTGGCTGGCGGTATGCGTGGAGTGGCGCTTGGCTGGTGGTGTGTGAGTAGTTACTTTCTGTTGGTCACTACACACATTGCTAGTTGAGTGACACTCTACGCAGTCCATCTTTTTCTGTAGTTGCTGTGTCAGATATGTGGGCGTGTGAAAGTGATGGGCCCTTGAATGGCGCTGGCGGTGTAAATGTTTTGTATGTGTCACACGTACAAAAGGTATATGAATGTCCTTACTGCCCCTGTGTGATGGGGGTACTGTTAGGAGCAAAAGACTGACTGGCACCAAAGGGGTCTGGCAGTAAAAAAAATTCAAAAAATTAACCAGTGTCTTGATGTTAAACCTCATCTAATCCCAATTGGTCTAAGCCCTATTTGGTGGCCCATCTTGCTGAATTTAAATTTGGGGGGCAAGTTTGTGTGTTGTTTTTTGAATTGTTATATTGTTTGTGAAATGTGGTAGTTATTTTTTTTTTCTTCTCTATTTTTGTCTTGTTTCAGGCTTTTGCTGTTTGGATTGTTGTAGGTTGCGTGTCTGTTAGCAGCTTGTGTAGTTGCTTGTGCTTGGTAAGTGAATGTATTTTGTACTACTTTCCCTTGTTGTTTGTCTTATTGAAAAAGGTTGTACTTCTACCAGTTTGTGTGGCTCTGGTTTTTTTTGTTTTCAGTATTAGTGCTTGATGTGTACTTTGTTTTCTAATCTGTCATTTCTTTTTTTCTTTCTAGTGGGATATCATTTCTTTTTGCTGTGTCTCAACAGAGTAGGTGCTGGTGAGTGTAGCTATATTTGGTTAGAGTGAAATAGTTTTGGATTGTATTTATCTGTTTGTGAAAGCCTTACCTTGTTTACTTCTTACTTTGCAAAGTGTAGGTTGTTGTTCACTTGTGTGTGCAGTCTTCTTGCTTTTGAAGGATAATGGCTAGTCGCAGGATTACTGCTCAGCAGGTTCTTGGTTTGCTTTTTGAGTCTTCCTCTGACCATGGTTCAGAGTCTGACTCCGATTTGGACTCCCAGGTGGGGGCAGAAGATTCAGGCAGTGAGTTTTCTCTTCGCATGGTATCATCATCGGAAGATGAATCTTCTTCTAGTGCTGATGAAGGGCCTATGTTAGAGGAGGACATTGTGATGCCGGTAGTGGGCCAAGAGGCATCTGTGCTGCTGCCTAGGGCCGCAAGGTTTCCTTTCTTTTTACGTCGGCAAGAGGTAAGTGGGCTGGAGCCTGCGCCCAAAAGGCTTCACATTGCTGTGGTGCGCAAAGAGGCATCTGGTGCTTTTCGTCTTCCTGCTGGTGTAGTGCAGCAAAAGGCATCTGTGGCTGTTAGGCTTCCCGGTGGTGTAGTGCAGCAAGTAGCATCTCAGGCTGCTGGGCTTCCCGTTGGTGTAGTGCATGATGCGCCCTCTGGGGATGCTATGTCTTCTGTTGGTGTTGTGCAGCCTGAAGTATCTGTGGCAGTTAGGCTTCCCATTGGTGTAGAGGGGCAAGAGGCATCTGGGTCTGCTTGGTTTCCCGGTGGTGTAGTGCAGCAAGAAGCATCTCAGGCTGCTGGGCTTCCCGTTGTTGTAGTGCAGGAAGAGCCCTCTGGGGATGCTATGTCTTCTGTTGATGTTGTGCAGCCAGAAGTATCTGTGGCTGTTAGGCCTCCCGTTGGTGAACAGCAGCAAGATGTTTTGGTGCTGCAGGCTGGGGCGGCTGCTCCCCCCGTTGATATGGATGGCCTCTGGGTTCCCCCTGGCATGGTGCAGCCGGCATTGCCAGAGTTCACTGGTGTTCCTGGGTGTAGAGTGAATACTGAGAATTTTCTGCCAATAAATTTTTTTGAGTTGTTTTTTGACAATGTGTTTTTGCAAGGGATTGTTGATCAAACCAATTTGTATGCCGAACAATATTTGAGGGCCAACAGTGCCAGCCTTAAGCCCAATTCTAGAGCAATCCGGTGGACTCCCACAAATGTTGAAGAGTTGAAAAAGTTTTTGGGATTAACTTTTTTGATGGGCTTGCTAAGGAAGCCATCAATTACTTCATATTGGTCCACTAGTCCCTTGATGGCAACAGCTATATTTCCAGCAATCATAAGTCGTGATCGGTATACGCTTCTTCTTCGGATGTTGCATTTTGTTGATAATAGTTTAGCGTTGTCACGCGATCACCCTGATTGTGACCGTTTGTTTAAAATTCGACCTGTCCTGGATCACTTTGTTGATCGTTTTTCTGAGATCTTTGTCCCTGGTAAAGAAATTGCAGTGGATGAGTCTTTGCTGTTGTTCAAGGGCCGCTTGGTTTTTAGGCAATACATTCCTAGTAAGAGGGCACGCTATGGAATCAAAATGTATATGCTGTGTGACAGTGAGACTGGATATGTCTACAATTTCAGGGTGTACACTGGTAAGGAGTCCAGCATTAACCCTCCTGGTTGTCCTTCTACTTTTGGAGTGACTGAGAAGATTGTATGGGAACTAGGTAGAGGATTATTTCACAAAGGCCACCATTTGTATGTAGATAACTTCTACACTGGTGTGCGGTTGTTCAAGGAGTTGGCCAAAGTGGGCACTGTTGCTTGTGGCACAATGCGCAGTAACCGGAAAGGTTTCCCAAAGGAACTTGTTTGCAAAAGGCTTGTGAGGGGACAGTCTACTGCATTGCGATGTGGGGAGCTTCTGGCTGTGAAGTTTTCAGACAAGAGAGATGTGTACATGCTGACTACTATCCATGACGAAAGTACTGTACCTCAGCCTGTTTGGGGTCAGGGTGCTGAAGTGCGCAAACCTGTGTGCATTGTAGATTACAATAAGTTCATGGGAGGTGTTGACAGAGTAGATCAGAGGTTGGAACCTTATGCTGTTCTTCGAAAGGCTTACGTTTGGTACAAGAAGTTGGCTATCCATCTGTTCCACTTGGCAATTTTTAATGCTTTTGTTGTGTATCAGAAGTCTTGTCCTCAGAATAAGATGCCTTTTGTTAAGTTTCAGGAGTCTATAATAGGCAGGCTTGTACTTTTGGAGGAGGCAAGTGTTCCTAGATTTGGAGTGGTGGAGGAAGTGGCTAGATTGAAAGATCGCCACTTTCTTGAATCTATTCCTTCCACTCCCGCAAGAGACTTTCCGACTAGAAGATGCAGAGTCTGTTGGCGAAGAGGCGTGCGGAAGGAGTCTCGTTTATACTGTCCTGACTGTCCTTCTAAGCCTGCATTGTGTCTGTCAGGTTGTTTTAAATTGTACCACACGCAAAAGAAGTTTTGGGAGTTTGAATGAGCTCTAAATTGAATTGCCTGGTCTGCATTCTGTAAGAAATTTTTAGTTTGTTTCAAGGATTGGCATTAGTGCAAAGTGTTTAGTTTAAGAATTTGTGTTAGCTGTTTTGTAGGTATTTCCATTTGTTTAGTGTTTTTTTCAAAAAAAGAATTCTCAATGTGTTTGTGGTGTGTGCCGGCTGGTGCTTGGCTGGCGGTGTGTGTGGAGTGGCGCTTGGCTGGTGGTGTGTGTGGAGTGGTACTTGGCTGTCTGTGCATGGAGTGGTGTTTGGCTGGTGGTGTGTGTGGAGTGGTGCTTGGCTGGTGGTGTGCGTGGAGTGGTGCTTGGCTGTCTGTGCATGGAGTTGGGTTTAGCTGGTGGAGTGTGTGGTTTGGTGTATGGCTGGTGGTGTGTGTGGAGTGGTACTTGGCTGGATGGTGTGCGTGGAGTGGTGCTTAGCTGTTTGCATGGAGTGGTGCTTGGCTGGCGGTGTGTGTGGAGTGGTGCTTGGCTGGTGGTGTGTGTGGAGTGGTACTTGGCTGGTGGTATGTGTGGAGTGGTTCTTGGCTGTCTGTGCACGGAGTTGTGCTTGGCTGTCGTTGTGTGCTGAGTGGGGTTTGGCTGGCGGTGTGCATGGTCTGGTGCTTGGATGGTGGTGTGGGTGGACTGGCGCTTGGCTGGCAGTGTGTGAGTAGTTACTTTCTGTTGGTCACTACACACACTGCTAGTTGAGTGACACTCCACGCAGTCCATCATTTTGTGTAGTTGCAGTGTCAGAAATGTGGGCGTGTGAAAGTGATGGGCCCTTGAATGGCGCTGTCTGCTGGTGTGAGTGTTGAAATGTGATGGGTCCGCGGCTGGCGGTGTGAATGTTTTGTATGTGTCACACGTACGAAAGGTGTATGAATGGCCTGTAAAGAGGTTGGTGCCTTGACGTGGCTTTACAGCTCACGAGCTGTGAGTCAGTGGTTCAGTTTATCATACTTTCAATTATACGCAGTGTATTTCATTTTTTTGAAATTACTTGCGAATACAATTGTATGTACTGAATCATCACTCACCCTCGTGCCAAATCCAACCAGAATGTGTGTGTGCTTGCGGATTAGATGGCTGTGCAGTAATGTTTGTCTTTTATCTCTTTCTGAAGTAGGGTGTACCTTGTCTCTTATTGTGATTGTTGTAGTGTGTTGCTGTTCTTTCTGGATGGTGTCAATGGTCTGGTTTGTATCAGGTATGAAAGGCGCGTGAATGGCCTGTAAAATGGTTGGTGCCTTGTCGTGGCTTTACAGCTCACGAGTTGCGAGTCACTGGTTCGGTTTTTATGCATTTTTTTATTGACAGTGCATTTCATTTTTTGAAATATCTTGTTAATAAAATTTTATGTACTGAATCATCACTCGCCCTCGTGCCAAATCCAACCTGTATGTGTGTGTCTTTCAGGAATACTTAGCCTTGAATGTTTGCCTTTTGAGTAACTCTGTTACGGTGAACATTATAGCTATAAATAACTTACTAAATTTAGTTATTATTGTTAAACCATGGAAGTATATGGTCATATCTTTCTGGTGAATTCTATTGTGGATTTTTATCCAGAATCTCCTGCAAACTTGAAATTGTCTGTCACAATTTCCTTGAATCACACGCTCTCAAATTGAAAACTTATTTTTCCACTGTATGATTTGGACCGCTTCCTGTTGCTGCCACTATGCCTACCCACGCAAGTGAGGTACCATTTTTATCGGGAGACCTGGGGGAACGCTGGGTGGGAGGAAATTTGTGTGAGCCCAGTGATGCCACGCTTTCCCATGCAAAAAAGTGTGAAAAAACCGTTTTTTTTTTTAGCTAAAATTGAGGTTTGCAAGGGATTCTGGGTAAAGGAACGTTGGAGGTTCCACGCAAGCCATACCTCCTTGGAAGCCCCCGGGTGTCTACTTTTCAGAAATGTATGGGTTTGGTAGGTTTCCCTAGATGGCCGTCTAGCACGGGGCCAAAAACCCAGGTAACCCCTCTTGCAAAAGCTGGTTGTATTGAATGTCAATACCGCCTGCTTTTGCAAGAGGGGTTACCTGGGTTTTTGGCCCCGTGCTAGACGGCCATCTAGGGAAACCTACCAAACCCACACATTTCTGAAAAGTAGACACCCGGGGGCTTCCAAGGAGGTATGGCTTGCGTGGATCCTCCAACGTTCCTTTACCCAGAATCCCTTGCAAACCTCAATTTTTGCAGAAAAAGTCAGTTTTTTCACACTTTTTATGCGTGGGAAAGCGTGGCGTCACTGGGCTCACACAAATTTCCTCCCACCCAGCGTTCCCCCAGGTCTCCCGAGAAAAATGGTACCTCACTTGCCTGGGTAGGCATAGTGGCTGCGAAAGGAAATGGTTCAAATTGTACGGTGGTGAATTTACAATACCAAATTGCAAAACAACCTTGATTTTGGGGGGGGGGCACCTGAGTTTTTGGCCCGGGGCTCGGTGGTATTCTTTGGAAAGTACAAAACCCAAACAGTTCTGAAAAGTAGACCCCCGGGGGAGTCCAGGGAGGTATGGCATGCGTGGGTCCCCGAACGTTTTCCTACCCAGAACACCTTGCAAACCTTAAAATTAGGTAAAATAATCACTTTTTCAAACTTTTTTGCGTGGAATCACCGTGCCGGCAAAAATGTCCTACCACCCAGCGCTCCCCTTGTTCTCCGGAGTAAAAGGATACCTCACTTGTGTGGGTGCCCCAAAGCAGAACAGGCCAAAAACGAATGTTGAAAAAAGTAGTATTTCAGTGTAACAAATTAAGCCCCCCTGCCTTAGTCACAGGCCTTTGGCCCACCCACACAAGTGAGGTATCATTTTACTCGGGAGAACAAGGGGAACGCAGGGTGGTAGGACATTTGTGCCGACACGGCGATCCCACGCAAAAATGTATGGAAAACTGTTTTTTTAACCTAAATTTGTGGTTTGCAGGGATTTCTGGGTAGGAAAACATTGGGGGACCCACGCATGCCATACCTCCCTGGACTCCCCCGGGTGTCTAGTTTTCAGAACTGTTTGGGTTTGGTAGTTTCCAAAGATGCCCGCCGAGCCCCGGTCCAAAAACTCAGTCCCCCCCCCCAAAAAAAAGAAGGTAATCTTGCTATTGGTTATTGTAATGTCTCCACCGTACGATTTGGACCGTTTCCTGTTGCAGCCACTATGCCTACCCACGCAAGTGAGGTACCATTTTTATCGGGAGACCTGGGGGAACGCTGGGTGGGAGGAAATTTGTGTGAGCCCAGTGACGCCACGCTTTCCCACACAAAAAAAGTGTGTAAAAACTGATTTTTCCATCAAAAATTGAGGTTTGCAAGGGATTCCGGGTAAAGGAACGTTGGAGAATCCACGCAAGCCATACCTCCTTGGAAGCCCCCGGATGTCTACTTTTCAGAAATGTGTGGGTTTGGTAGGTTTCCCGACATGGCCGTCTCGCACGGGGCCAAAAACCCAGGTACCCCCTCTTTCAAAAGCTGGTGGTATTGAATGTCAATCCCACCAGCTTTTGAAAGAGGGGTTACCTGGGTTTTTGGCCCCGTGCGAGACGGCCATGTAGGAAAACCTACCAAACCCACACATTTCTGAAAAGTAGACACCCGGGGGCTTCCAAGGAGGTATGGCTTGCGTGGATCCTCCAACGTTCCTTTACCCAGAATCCCTTGCAAACCTCAATTTTTGCAGAAAAAGTCAGTTTTTTCACTCTTTTTATGCGCGGGAAAGCGTGGCGTCACTGGGCTCACACAAATTTCCTCCCACCCAGCGTTCCCCCTGGTCTCCCGATAAAAATGGTACCTCACTTGCCTGGGTAGGCATAGTGGCTGCGAAAGGAAATGGTCCAAATCGTACGGTGGAGACATTACAATAACCAATAGCAAGATTACCTTCTTTTTTTGGGGGGGGGGGACTGAGTTTTTGGACCGGGGCTCGGCGGGCATCTTTGGAAACTACCAAACCCAAACAGTTCTGAAAACTAGACACCCGGGGGAGTCCAGGGAGGTATGGCATGCGTGGGTCCCCCAATGTTTTCCTACCCAGAAATCCCTGCAAACCACAAATTTAGGTTAAAAAAACAGTTTTCCATACATTTTTGCGTGGGATCGCCGTGTCGGCACAAATGTCCTACCACCCTGCGTTCCCCTTGTTCTCCCGAGTAAAATGATACCTCACTTGTGTGGGTGGGCCAAAGGCCTGTGACTAAGGCAGGGGGGCTTAATTTGTTACACTGAAATACTACTTTTTTCAACATTCGTTTTTGGCCTGTTCTGCTTTGGGGCACCCACACAAGTGAGGTATCCTTTTACTCGGGAGAACAAGGGGAGCGCTGGGTGGTAGGACATTTTTGCCGGCACGGTGATTCCACGCAAAAAAGTTTGAAAAAGTGATTATTTTACCTAATTTTAAGGTTTGCAAGGTGTTCTGGGTAGGAAAACGTTCGGGGACCCACGCATGCCATACCTCCCTGGACTCCCCCGGGGGTCTACTTTTCAGAACTGTTTGGGTTTTGTACTTTCCAAAGAATACCACCGAGCCCCGGGCCAAAAACTCAGGTGCCCCCCCCCCAAAATCAAGGTTGTTTTGCAATTTGGTATTGTAAATTCACCACCGTACAATTTGAACCATTTCCTTCCGCAGCCACTATGCCTACCCAGGCAAGTGAGGTACCATTTTTCTCGGGAGACCTGGGGGAACGCTGGGTGGGTGGAAATTTGTTGATCCACGCAGATTCCGGAACTTTCCACCACAGAAATGTGAGGAAAATGTGTTTTTTTTTCCAATTTCTTAGCTTTGCAAGGGATTCTGGGTAAGAGAACCTGGGGGTAGGCAGTCGAGTGACCCCATCCTGAATTCCCCTGGGTGTCTACTTTTCAAAAATGTATAGGTTTGCTAGGTTTCCCTAGGTGCCGGCAGAGCTAGGGTTCAAAAACAAAAGGTAGTCTCTTTGCCCAAAACGTGCACAATTTCACTGAAAAATTGAGTTGTGACCACGTTGCGTTTTGCACTGTTTCCTGTCGCAGCCACTATGCCTACCCAGGCAAGTGAGGTACCATTTTTCTCGGGAGACCTGGGGGAACGCTGGGTGGGTGGAAATTTGTTGATCCACGCAGATTCCGGAACTTTCCACCACAGAAATGTGAGGAAAATGCGTTTTTTTCCCCAATTTCTTAGCTTTGCAAGGGATTCTGGGTAAGAGAACCTGGGGGTAGGCAGTCGAGTGACCCCATCCTGAATTCCCCTGGGTGTCTACTTTTCAAAAATGTATAGGTTTGCTAGGTTTCCCTAGGTGCCGGCAGAGCTAGGGTTCAAAAACAAAAGGTAGTCTCTTTGCCCAAAACGTGCACAATTTCACTGAAAAATTGAGTTGTGACCACGTTGCGTTTTGCACTGTTTCCTGTCGCAGCCACCATGCCTACCCAGGCAAGTGAGGTACCATTTTTCTCGGGAGACCTGGGGGAACGCTGGGTGGGTGGAAATTTGTTGATCCACGCAGATTCCAGAACTTTCCACCACAGAAATGTGAGGAAAATGTGTTTTTTTTTCCAATTTCTTAGCTTTGCAAGGGATTCTGGGTAAGAGAACCTGGGGGTAGGCAGTCGAGTGACCCCATCCTGAATTCCCCTGGGTGTCTACTTTTCAAAAATGTATAGGTTTGCTAGGTTTCCCTAGGTTCCGGCAGAGCTAGGGTTCAAAAACAAAAGGTAGTCTCTTTGCCCAAAACGTGCACAATTTCACTGAAAAATTGAGTTGTGACCACGTTGTGTTTTGCACTGTTTCCTGTCGCAGCCACTATGCCTACCCAGGCAAGTGAGGTACCATTTTTCTCGGGAGACCTGGGGGAACGCTGGGTGGGTGGAAATTTGTTGATCCACGCAGATTCCGGAACTTTCCACCACAGAAATGTGAGGAAAATGCGTTTTTTTTTCCAATTTCTTAGCTTTGCAAGGGATTCTGGGTAAGAGAACCTGGGGGTAGGCAGTCGAGTGACCCCATCCTGAATTTCCCTGGGTGTCTACTTTTCAAAAATGTATAGGTTTGCTAGGTTTCCCTAGGTGCCGGCAGAGCTAGGGTTCAAAAACAAAAGACAGTCTCTTTGCCCAAAACGTGAACAATTTCACTGAAAAATTGAGTTGTGACCACGTTGCGTTTTGCACTGTTTCCTGTCGCAGCCACTATGCCTACCCAGGCAAGTGAGGTACCATTTTTCTCGGGAGACCTGGGGGAACGCTGGGTGGGTGGAAATTTGTTGATACACGCAGATTCCGGAACTTTCCACCACAGAAATGTGAGGAAAATGCGTTTTTTTTCCAATTTCTTAGCTTTGCAAGGGATTCTGGGTAAGAGAACCTGGGGGTAGGCAGTCGAGTGACCCCATCCTGAATTTCCCTGGGTGTCTACTTTTCAAAAATGTATAGGTTTGCTGGGTTTCCCTAGGTGCCGGCAGAGCTAGGGTTCAAAAACAAAAGGTAGTCTCTTTGCCCAAAACGTGCACAATTTCACTGAAAAATTGAGTTGTGACCACGTTGCGTTTTGCACTGTTTCCTGTCGCAGCCACTATGCCTACCCAGGCAAGTGAGGTACCATTTTTCTCGGGAGACCTGGGGGAACGCTGGGTGGGTGGAAATTTGTTGATCCACGCAGATTCCGGAACTTTCCACCACAGAAATGTGAGGAAAATGCGTTTTTTTTCCAATTTCTTAGCTTTGCAAGGGATTCTGGGTAAGAGAACCTGGGGGTAGGCAGTCGAGTGACCCCATCCTGAATTCCCCTGGGTGTCTACTTTTCAAAAATGTATAGGTTTGCTGGGTTTCCCTAGGTGCCGGCAGAGCTAGGGTTCAAAAACAAAAGGTAGTCTCTTTGCCCAAAACGTGCACAATTTCACTGAAAAATTGAGTTGTGACCACGTTGCGTTTTGCACTGTTTCCTGTCGCAGCCACTATGCCTACCCAGGCAAGTGAGGTTCCATTTTTCTCGGGAGTCCTGGGGGAACGCTGGGTGGGTGGAAATTTGTTGATCCACGCAGATTCCGGAACTTTCCACCACAGAAATGTGAGGAAAATGCGTTTTTTTTTCCAATTTCTTAGCTTTGCAAGGGATTCTGGGTAAGGGAACCTGGGGGTAGGCAGACGAGTGACCCCATCCTGAATTCCCCTGGGTGTCTACTTTTCAAAAATGTATAGGGTTGCTAGGTTTCCCTAGGTGCCGGCAGAGCTAGGGTTCAAAAACAAAAGGTAGTCTCTTTGCCCAAAACGTGCACAATTTCACTGAAAAATTGAGTTGTGACCACGTTGCTTTTTGCACTGTTTCCTGTCGCAGCCACTATGCCTACCCAGGCAAGTGAGGTACCATTTTTCTCGGGAGACCTGGGGGAACGCTGGGTGGGTAGAAATTTGTTGATCCACGCAGATTCCGGAACTTTCCACCACAGAAATGTGAGGAAAATGCGTTTTTTTTCCCAATTTCTTAGCTTTGCAAGGGATTCTGGGTAAGAGAACCTGGGGGTAGGCAGTCGAGTGACCCCATCCTGAATTCCCCTGGGTGTCTACTTTTGAAAAATGTATAGGTTTGCTAGGTTTCCCTAGGTGCCGGCAGAGCTAGGGTTCAAAAACAAAAGGTAGTCTCTTTGCCCAAAACGTGCACAATTTCACTGAAAAATTGAGTTGTGACCACGTTGCGTTTTGCACTGTTTCCTGTCGCAGCCACTATGCCTACCCAGGCAAGTGAGGTACCATTTTTCTCGGGAGACCTGGGGGAACGCTGGGTGGGTGGAAATTTGTTGATCCACGCAGATTCCGGAACTTTCCACCACAGAAATGTGAGGAAAATGTGTTTTTTTTTCCAATTTCTTAGCTTTGCAAGGGATTCTGGGTAAGAGAACCTGGGGGTAGGCAGTCGAGTGACCCCATCCTGAATTCCCCTGGGTGTCTACTTTTCAAAAATGTATAGGTTTGCTAGGTTTCCCTAGGTGCCGGCAGAGCTAGGGTTCAAAAACAAAAGGTAGTCTCTTTGCCCAAAACGTGCACAATTTCACTGAAAAATTGAGTTGTGACCACGTTGCTTTTTGCACTGTTTCCTGTCGCAGCCACTATGCCTACCCAGGCAAGTGAGGTACCATTTTTCTCGGGAGACCTGGGGGAACGCTGGGTGGGTGGAAATTTGTTGATCCACGCAGATTCCGGAACTTTCCACCACAGAAATGTGAGGAAAATGCGTTTTTTTTCCCAATTTCTTAGCTTTGCAAGGGATTCTGGGTAAGAGAAACTGGGGGTAGGTAGTCGAGTGACCCCATCCTGAATTCCCCTGGGTGTCTACTTTTCAAAAATGTATAGGTTTGCTAGGTTTCCCTAGGTGCTGGCAGAGCTAGGGCTCAAAAACAAAAGGTAGTCTCTTTGTCCAAAGAGCGCAAGATTTCACTGGGAAATTGAGGTGCGACCACGTTGCGTTTTGCGCTGTTTCGTGTCGCAGCCACTATGCCTACCCACGCAAGTGAGGTACCATTGTTTTCGGGAGACCTGGGGGAACACTGGGTGGGTGGAAATTTGTTGATCCAAGCAGATTCCAGAACTTTCCTCCACAGAAATGTGAGGAAAATGTGTTTTTTTTTGTCAAATTCGTGGGTTTGCAAGGGATTCTGGGTAACAAGACCTGGTGGTAGGCAGTCACCTGGGTGTCTACTTTTCAAAAATGTATAGGTTTGCTAGGTTTCCCTAGGTGCCGGCAGAGCTAGGGTGCAAAAACTACAGGTAGGCACTTTGCTAAAAAAGGGTCAATTTGTAACTGCAAAATTTAGGTGTCACCACTTTGCATTTTGCGCCGTTTCCTGTCGCAGGCACAAGGGCGACCCACACAAGTGAGGTACCGTTTTTATCCGGAGACTTGGGGTAATTCAGATTTGTAAATCAACTGTTATTACCAATTGAGCTTTTGCGCATTTCTCCCTTTCAATGAAAGACATTGTGTAACAAAAAAATAATTTTGAAAAATGACCAATAATTCTCATGCTAGTATGAGTATTCCCAATTTTGAAAATTAGCAATAATATACTGTTTCTGAACTCTATATTTTGTACCCAATTCAGAAATACATAGGTGTCTTTCATACAGATTTTTCCATGTATACATTTTCCAAGACAAAGTGCTCTATACCCAGTAAATGAAAAAATACCATTGCAAGTTGCTGCTCAGTTTTTGGATCTGGGTTCGTCGGGTTCTTGGTGAAACTACAAGTCCTATATATCCCCACAACCAGGAAGGTCTAACGGATGTAACGGTATATTGCTTTCTAAGAGCTGTCAAAACTAGAAAAAGTTATAGGTGAAAACGTTGAGACAAAAGGCTGTGTTTTTCAACAAATTTTCAATTATTCCAATATTTAACTGTTAGTTTCTATAAAGAAACCTTCATGGATTTAGACAAATGACCCCTTTCTGAATTCAGAATTTTGTCTACTTTATGAAAATGTACAGCTTTCTAGGATCCATTATTGCTTTCAAACTCATTTCTACCATTAACTGGAAGGAGGTGGAAAGCTCTAAAAATAGCAAAAATAGGCTATGTCCCAGAAAAATGCCAAAACTGTGTGAAAAATGTCGGTTCTCTGACAAAAGACTGTCATTTCCTAAAAGCTGAGAAAATGGAGATTTCAGCCCCACAAACCCTTTTTTGATAACATTTTCAGGGAAAAACCCAGAGGCTTTCATTTGCAGCCCATTTTTCCCATTTTTCTGAAAAAAACAAAAAAATCACTATATTTTGGTTAATTTCTGGGACCCCTCCAAGGTAATCCACAAACCCTGGGCACCTTTAGAATTCACATGATGTTGGAAGAAAAGGACGCAAATTTGGCGTGGATATGTGGTCAAAAAGTTACAAGGGCCTAAGCGCGCACTACCCCAAATCGCCAAAAAAGGGCTTAGCACAGGAGGGGAAAAGGCCTAGCAGCGAAGGGGTTAAAAGCCAAGAAAGCGGTGATAAAATGATCTCCCTATTACCTAGCTGTCGCTAACACCAGTTAGCGACAGCTAGTAGGAGATAGCGACCATCTTGGGACCAGCTTTGCATGTCAGTGATATTTATCACTAATGACATGCAAAGTGGGCGTGCCAAGATGTTAGCAACTGGAAACAGTCGCTAACTTCGCTATCTCCTATTACCAACTTTTGAAGATATTCGCGCTAAGCGCGAACATCTCCAAAAGCTAACACCTGCCCCAGAGCAGTTCTTAGCCATGTTATCCAATGGTAGGTGGATAACATGGCTAAGAGCATTAGCTTGGTAATGCATGAATATCGCAGACTTTTCAGCGATATTCATGCATTTCGGCCGATTTTTATAGCTTAGGAGATATACCTTGATAATAGCAAGGTTCCTAAGCGATAAAAATCGCCGCAGCTCGGCGATAAAAATATCGCCGCTAAACCAACATAGCGATAATTATCGCTAGTTGTTGGTAATATGCCCCAAAATCTTTTAGATCCAGAGTGGCCAAGTACTTGTTTCCAGGACTTCTTTACCTGTCTATGCAGGCCTTTAGCGGGTTTCCATGAAAGCTAAACTTTTTATTCAAGCTGCAAGGCTAATTATATCTCCCCAAACTTGACAGGATGGCTCCTGATGTTATTTAATACATATTTATGGCAAGAAAAGGCCTCTTGTATTTTGTTGTTTCTCCATTGTTTTAACAGGAGGTCAGCTTTATGAGCTTTGGATTCCATTTCTTTTTGTAGTACAAAAGGGAGCAGGTCCAGACCTTTAGGTTCCCTCAGGTCTCAAAAAGCAGGTTAAGTCCTCTTCTGGTCTTCCACAGGTTCAGACGTGTTCTGAAGTGGGTGCCTGGAGCAGCTTTGTTTATGCCTGCCACGAGCTAGTAGGGGGGGAATGACTCTTGTGCTTATGCTAAGCAAAGGAGTAAAGGTTTCCAGGACCAACCCTACCCCATTCTACCATTTTCAAGGTGGCAAAAGTCTTCGGTCACACTAAACCTGGGTTCTGAAGGTGAGGTGTAGGTGAGTGTGAAGTGTACTGTGTTAATCCTAGTGCCCACCACACCTAACACTAAAATCTAGTATGAAGCAGCCACAGTACCCCCAATATAGCCAGAAACAGCAGTCTGGTATAAGAAAAGCAGGATTTTTCAAGGAACCAGACAGTGAATACACTAGAAACGTATTGACTTCAGGAAATTATACTACAATGCAGTCTTAGCTGTTAAAATTAGATTATGAAATTAAATAGCCTAATCGGACTGTAGAGGGTTTCACCACATTTAAAATGAAGACCTAATATTGCCTTAACTTCTTGTGCAACATTTTCATGCATTTTAAGTGTTTCAGGATCCCCACATGCAGGTGAGAATATTAAATGTTCATATCTTATATGAAAATGTCTGTGCTGCAGAGCTAGAATTACTAAGAAGGCGGTGACACCATGAGTTTGCCCCATAAACACAGCTTCTCCCCTCTCCTCTTTCACCCCTTTTACTGAGGATGAAACTGCGCAGTTCTTAGTCGGGTGAAACTTGGGTTCGTCTTTGGATCCATGGCCTGCCCGACTGTGAAAATCCCAAAGGCCGGTGATTAGCCCGGTGGTTACTGAGGTACTAAACAGTTCTCTGGCTTCAGCCTTAGTGCCTGCCAGATGAAATAACAATCAGGTACTCCCACTACCAAGGGAAGTTAGGGCAGACCTGTCAAACCCCTCAAACTATAGGCCCATTTCCCAGCTTCTATCATTCTCTAAAAACCTAGAAAAATAAGTGACTAAGCAGTTGTTGGCCTATTTGGAGAATGACATACTACACCCTTCGCAGTCAGGCTTCAGTCCAGGTTTGGGAACGGAGGTGGTTCTTCTGCAGTTCAGGGATTTCATCAGGACCCACCTTTACCACGGCAATAAAACCCTGGTGATACTATTAGATCTATACGCTGCCTTCGACTCCGTGTCTCACCATATACTTTTAGATCGACTGGAGGCCAATGGAGTGAGGGGTCAGGCATGGCACTGGCTACAGTCCTTTCTTTCTGATAGACATCAAGCTGTCTGCTCGGCCCTGACTCCATTACGGTTTTCGATCTATACGACCCCATTAGCAGGAGTGGTGAAAACATGGAGCTTCAAGGGTGTCTCCTACATGGATGACACCCAGTTGATGCTTTCCTTCATTTACATAGGTGACTCGGTCACTGAAAAATCCCATTGCTGCCTCAATGAAGTAGCAAACTAAACGAAGAAGAGCTGTCTCAAACCTAATGGTGAGAAATACGAGATACTCTTCTTCTGGACCTCCATCCTCCAGAACTTACTGGCGGGATTTAAAACTGGGTAACCCCTGGCTCCACCCACAGTTGTAAGGAACTTGAGAGTTAAATTCGATTAACCCCTGTAGTAGGCACATGCTTCGGCGTGGTGAAATCATTAAGAGCTTTTATAAAATATTCCTCGCCTTCCTCCAGAAAGACCATTGTGCTCACTCAGGTTATCTACAGCTTGGATTATTCCAACTCTCTTTACCTGGGGGATTCAGCCAGAATGATTTACAGAGTGCAAAGGGTGCAGAATGCTGTGACAAGACTTATTTTTACACTGCCACACAGACATTCGCTGAGCCAGACATCGAGGAATCTACACTGGCTTTCAGTGGAGAAGAGAGCTCTTTTATAAACCACTGCTTATTACCATCAGGGCCTTGCGTGCTAAGAGACCGGCATACCTCCATGTCGGTTTTAAGGTATACACCCCCACACTACTATTCTCAGCCATGTAAGGTCTTCTTCAAGTTCCCAAGATCATCAGAGTTAGGAAGGGAGGAAGGGCAGTCACTGCTTTGCCTTATTTTCAGTCAAGACATCGAACACTGTACCACCTTCCCTCAGGCAGGTATTTACTGTGTACATGTTTAATAAAAAGTTAAAAACACATATTTTCAATCTTTAAGCCATTTACTACCTCCCCCCACCCCTTAATGCCAAGACGCTCCTTGCGGAGCAGCTGTTGTGCTCTACAAGACTGCTTCAATCATTAATTTATCCATCTCCTGTAGGGCAAAACAACTTTTATTCTGAAGTCCCCAATGGAAAGTACTAAAAACCAAGCTAAGTGAAAAGGGTTATGGTTGTTCCCTTTATTTAATGGTCAACATGTTTCTGCCTTCCTCGACTACAAAAGTTCATAGCATTCCTCAGGACTGAGTTCTTAAGTCACTCTGCTTAAATAGTCAATAAAAAAAAGAAAGCAAACCATACTCTCACAGTATTGGTCAATTTTCTAGTATCATCTTTCAGTATGATCCACTAGAATTTAGTACAATGTAATATATCTACGCAACCTTCATCGGACCCTCAGAGCGAATCTAAGCTAAAATTCTTGGAACACTGCATCACCAAAAAAAGGGCCAGCTGGAGTCTTTCCACTGCGTTTTCCAAAAATGTTCAAGCATCATTAGGGATTTGCGTTTAATGGGGCAAAATATTCTGTCAGGAATACAGATGTGGCCTTGAAGCACTTCAAAACTACCCAAGGCTAGTGTTTGCTACTTGGCATTGCAATCACTGGCCTGTTGATTCATAGACTAGTACAGGAAGTTAAGAGGTTACTGTAGGGACCTCTTATTCTGCCAGCGGCAACCATCTCCACCCAAACAGTAGCCAGAACAGAGGCAGTGCCAAAGGGTTGGGACAGCAACAGTTTATTTCAATCTTATGCCTCCTCCTCTTCTCCAGGCAGCACTTCCAAACCCCTTTAGTCTGGCGTCAAAAGGGCATCTGGTATGAGGGTGAATCCAACAAAGTCTGCTCATACCAACAGGTCTGCCAGTTTATCCAAGTTGCTTATGGCTTTCTTTGTTTTGACACACCTTCCCACATTTCCCTTTCCTTCCAGACATCAGTGTATCACAGCAGTATCCCTATTAAGGAGTTGTTGATATTAGTCACCAAGTGAGTAAGAGTGTGCCAGAAACAAACCAGGAATATGTTAGTGACAGTATTTTCTATGCCCCAGGAATGACCAGTTTTTAACCTCAGGTTGCTAAACTTGTGCCTAAGGAAGATTTCAAGATGATGACCCTTGCACATGTTTTTTTGAACTTGACCCATGAAGATTCGATGGTAGCTCTTGATTAGCTAAACATGTACTGCCATATTATTTCAGTGCAGTACTTTTTGTACAGGGATCACACCAACTTTAGTTCAGTGTCTTGTGTTTCAAGTTTACATTGGCCTATCGGTCTTACAGTGGTTGTGGAAATGTGGTCTTGGTGCATATTTACAGGTCATGGATACATGTATTTCGATTCTTTAATGAATTTTTGTTAAAGGCAGACTCACCACAGCTGTTATTAGGCCACCTGCCAAAAATAATGTTTCTGCTGCCCAACTTGGAGTTTTCCATCAACAGTTCTAAAACTCAGCTTCAATCTTCCCGGAGACTGTCCTCTATTAGAACTGTCTTGGATATGGATGCCTTAGCTTTCCTATCTCCACAGCAAGTCCAGGACATTCATGTTATAATCCTCATGGTTAAGCCGAGAGCTAATGTTCCGGCATTAATAGTTCTTAAGTTACTTTGTCCTCTGGTATCATGCATCCTTCTTGTGCCTTAGACTCATTGGCATATGTGGACTTTAATTAGAATCTGCTTCTACAGTGTGTCTTGTAATGGGGGTACTTTTCAGACTGGATGCATGTGTCTGATAAAGTGCTTCAGGACCTTCAATCAATCAATCAATTAATCAATCAGGGGGGTGATAAAGTGCGCTACTCACCCGTGAGGGTCTCAAGGCATTCGGGGGGTGGGTAGGCAACTCTGGCTCAGTCAAAGAGCAAGGCCTTGAGGTCCTTCCGGAAGATGTGCAGGTTAGGGGAGCGTCTGATGCTGACGGGAGTTCATTCCATGTTTTAGCTACGATGTAGGAGAAAGCCCTTCCTCCTGCTCTGCTTCTGCGTATGCAGGGAGTCTCCACTAGGGTGGGGTCGGTGAATCGAAGAGTTCTTTTGGGTGCATGGAAACATACTCTATCGTTGAGGTATTTGGGGCTGATGGTATGGAGGGATTTGTAGGTGTGGGTGAGAAGTTTGTAGGTTATTCTCTCCTCAACCCTGAGCCAGTGTAGGTCTTGAAGGTGTTGTGTCATGTGTTTGTGTTGTGGGGTCCCGAGGACGAGTCTGGCTGCAGCATTCTGGATGGTTTGGATCTTGTGTAGAATGGTCCTGTTGATGCCGGCATTGAGGGTGTTTCTGTAGTCCAGTCTCTTGGTTATGAGTGCGTGGGTGACGGTTTTTCTGTGTTCGGGGGGGATACATTTGAATGTCTTTTGGAGGATGCAAAGGCAGTTGAAGCTGGTGGTGGTGACCACGTTGATCTGGCATGGCATGGTGAGAAAGGAGTCGAGGATGATGCCGAGGTTCCGAGCGTGGTCTGTCGGGGTGGGAGGGCTTCCGAGGACGGAGGGCCACCATGTGTCATCCCAGGCGGAGGTCGCAGGGCCCAGGAATAGGACCTCCGTTTTATCAGTGTTGAGCTTCAGGCAGCTGTCCTTCATCCAGGCTGCGACGTCCCTCATTCCTTCCTGGAAAGCCTGGTGTCCTGTGGATCCTTTGTGAGGGAGAGGATGAGTTGGGTGTCATCGGCGTAGGATACTATGTTGAGTCCATGCTGTCTGACGATGGCGGCAAGGGCCACGAAGAGCGTGGGGCTGAGCGATAATCCTTTGTGGCACTCCGCAGTTCATCTTTGTTTTTTCGGAGATGAAAGGGGGGCGTCTGTTCCTCTAGGTTCTGCCGGAGAGAAAGGATCGGATCCAGTTGAGTGTGGTTCCTTGTATCCCCGCGTCGTGCAGTCCGTCTGCGAAGGTGTGGTTTGAGACTGTGTCAAAGGCAGTGGAGAGGTCTAGTAGGATGAGGGCTGTGGTGTGTCCCTGGTCGAGTAGCATTGGGATGTCGTCCGTGACAGCAAGGAGGGCAGTCTCTGTGCTGTGGTTGCTAGGGAATCCGGACTGGCAGGCATCCAAGATGGAGTGCTCTTTGATGAATGCGGTCAGTTGGATGTTTACCACTCTGTTAGAATATGATTCTGACATTATGGGCCGCCCGGATTTTTTGCTTTTTGAGCACCGAAGTGTTAAGCTTTTACTGTGGGGGAACCTCATAAGTTGGGATTCACCAGTAAACTGATAATGAAAGAGACTGCATGGGGATTTTACTGGTGTCCACCTGGCTTGACCAGGCCACTGCACAGCAGCTGGAGTGAGGAACACTGGGCTGGTTATATGCAGACACAGGGGTACATGCATGTGCACACGCGTAAGGGGTGCGCAGAGGAGATTCCTAGCGTGCGCAGTCCAGGAACAGCTACTAAGTGAATGGTGTGGCAGCACTTATAAAGAATTGGCTGGTTACATGGAATAGGCTTTATGCACTGGGAAGGAACATGCCAGGGAAAGTCAGTGTGTTTTACTGTTTTGCACTTCATTATTCCCTAAGGGAGTGTGAGGCCCATGGGCTAGAGTAACTTTCATAAGGCCTACAGATTTCAAACATGCACTAAAGTCCACTGTAACGGATGTGAGTAAGAGTATTCTGCAGAGTCCAAAATCATATTTGTACTGCTTTTGGGTCATCCAGAAACTGTTATATTTCTCTGAGCCAGCCATAACCAGACCTTGGCTGAGGGCTTACCTCAGCAGGATGGATTGATAACCTTTCTCCCACAAGCTAAGGCCTCCTCTCCACGAAGAGAAGATGGGTGGGGCTGCAGGCTCATTCATAAGCAGCTATCACTGGGTGTCAGGCACCAGGCTGGGCCAAGGAGGGAAGGCAGTGAGGGGGGAAGGGGCTTTTTTCAGAGACCATGTGGCAAGATACCCTGGAAAGTGCCATTTTGAACAAACCCAGAGGCTGAGCAGGGGCAGTGAAGTGATCTGTTGCTATTTGGTAGGACAAACAGAGACTTCCTGCCAGCCCCCCACTCAACATTTAAAAGTGCTTGCACAGGAAGAGAAGCTCTCTCTGGGGTGTGATCGGCTGAGGCAGAAGGTGCTGGAGCAATGGGCAGTTGGAAGGAGGAACCCCCTGACTGCCCCCCCAGGATCCTGAACAGCGCCAGGAGAGGAGTCCAGGACCAGTGCACAGAAGAAGGGGCCTATGCGCAGGGAGAAGAGAGGCCCAGGAGGAGAGCAGGTGAAAGGCTGGTGCTGGGAGTAGTGAAGACAGCTCCCTGCTTAATCCCCCTCTCAGAGACCCAGAGAGCGGAGGAGAGTGCTACCAGTGGCTGGGGAGTGCCACCTGGAGCAAGAAGAGGCCAAGAGAAGGAAGATCGGACCCCTGGGGGCTGGGATATGCCCCCAGAAGGTGAGCGACCTTTGAACATTGCCAACCATCGATGAAACGCTTAGGTCTCCGCCGTCAGTTCAGAGAATGCCCCCGGGGTGGGTCAGATCCCGGGGGCTGACACCGAAAGAAGTTAAGTTGGGGTGCACCGTCTGGCACCCCATGAAAGAGTCCATGAGGGGTGCCAGGATCCCTCCCTGGCCCCTGCCGAAAAGACCTAGTCTAGGGCGCCTTCGCGCTTCCCATGAATGTAGAGGAGGGGCCCAGGATCCCAACACCGGGCCCCCGAAGAATGCTGGTCCAAGCTGGGGGGGCGCCGTTGCGCCCTCCTTGAAGGTGGCCCAGGGTACCAGGACCCCATCCCCGGGCCCTGCAGGAGAAAAAGGCTGGGGGAGTGCCGCCGCTTTCTCCCAAGGTCCGAACAGACCAGCCGGAAGCTTCGTGTCTGCCCTCAGGCACGGGCAGACCAGAAGAGATGTGCTGGCTCCCGCAGCAGCATGCAAGGGTGCTGGCCGGGCAAGGAGCCGGCGGGGGCAGTCGGGGTGGGCTCCCCAGGCTGCCCTCCAACACAGAGGCATGTGGGGATCCCGGGTGGGAGCAGGACTCCAAACACGAAGAGAGGAGCTGCACGGGGCCCGGGTTGGCCGGGCCCCCAAAAACCCCAGAGCGTCCAGGGGTGGGCTCCCCGAGCCGCATCCCCTTACCTGGGGGTCTGGGTAGGACCGGGTCCCCCAACGAGCCTGGTGATGCAGGAGGGCCTGGGTGGGACCGGGCCCCTGCGAAGAAGTGCAAGTTGTGTTGGCTCTCCCCGGCACACTGTTCAACTATACAGACAAAAACTGAGGAGTTGCCACATAATGCCTTACAGGCCCGGTCCGGCCTGCAGGGAAAATCAGCTGTTTCTCTGCTTGTGGTGGCCCAAGGAGAACGGGGTCACCACTACTCGGGTGCAAAGGTGCCGGGGAAGCTGCTGGAGATGCGCAGTCTCCCCCAAGCACAAAGAGGAAAGTCCCCCCCCCTAAGTTTCTAGGGGACCTAAAAGAATAACCCTCAAGGGCTCAGCTAGCATTTAAACACCTTCTGAGCTGGAACTTTTGTTCTACAGCTGAAGGTGTATGGAGAAGTGCATCAAGGAGCGGAGGCATGAGTTGGGGATGTCTGGAGAAGGGCATCCCCTGGAGATAAAGAGGTATAATTGCAACAGAAATGCATTTACTAACAGGTATTTCTTTTAAAGGGACTGAGGTCACATGTGCAATGTGAAGTGCCTGTGTAAGGTGATTTCATAAGCAAAGTGGGGTTATGTTGCCAGACATTCCTGCTACGGTGTCTGGCTGTATATACGTAATCCTGTGATTTCACCTGTGATGCCTTTAGAGGCTGTAATTGCAATGCATTCTAATGATCCACAAATGTGATGAGTACTGTCATTCTAAAGTGTTGCTTAAACATGTATTATTGCTGCTGCGCTTAGGTGAAGAACCTAGACTGCTAGCCCTTAAGAGTTAGAGGTGTATACTTCATGGTCAGTCAGAGATGCTCAGTCAGGGTTGTGTGTCACCAAGGCAGAGTTACCTATTTCAAATGCTTGTAGAGATAATGGGGTGAGTCGCCACTAGGATGGTGGCACTGAGCAGGGCCCTCGCTCCAGGTTATGTTCATCTAACTGCATTGGGGGCAAGATGATGTGCATACATGGGAGTGGTGGTACTAGACCCCACCCACCCTGCGGGAGGGGTGGAGATGTTATGCAACGTCACAAAGTAATTCCAACATCTTATGTATATTTGTAAATTGGTGCATAGTATTGAGTAATGTGTGTGTTTAATAAATGTACTCTTACTTTTATAAAGCAAAATACACACTGGACAATCAATTATTTAGTGTTATTTTTGCGCACCTGCAAATGGCGACTACTAGCCCACACCACCTACCTTGAGTAAGCCTCAGACTGCTCTGCAACATTACCCTATGAGTGTCAGGCACTTGGGTGTTTGGTTCCCAGTGAAGGACGAATGTAGTCATGTTATTTGTGCGGGCCTCACAGATGCTGCATCATTTTCCAACAGACTCTTTCAGCTATGTTGGCGGCGAACGGGAGCAGAGAGATGGGCCGGTTGTTCTTCAGCTTCGTAGCGTCGACGTGGGCTTTTTGAGAGGGAGCTTGACTTCTGCCTGCTTCCCATCGTTTGGGAAGGTGCAATGTTTGAGGGAGTCGGTGATGGTACCTCCTAGTTCGGGGCGATGGTGATGGCAGCCTACTGGTTGATGTGAGGTGAGCAGCGGTCCATGGGGACTCCAGACCGGGTTTTCATCATGGTCGAGGTGATGAGTTCTACCGTGGCGGGGGTCCAGGTGGTGATGGTCGGCTGGTGGTCAGCAGGGGAAGCGGTGATGAACGGCGTCTGGTTGCTGAAGTGCTTGTAGAGGGTCTTGATCTTTTGATGGAAGTAGGTGCTGAGCTTGTTGCAGAGTTCTTGGGATGATGTGAAGTCCGTGGCCCCGCTGGTGGGTTTGGTGAATTGATGTATAACGGTGAAGAGTTCTCTAGCGTTCGTTGCATCGGTGTTGAGTTTGTTCCTGATAAATGTCCGTTTGGTGTCCCTTATGAGCTGGTGGTATTCCCTCAGGGCACTCCTATGCTTGTTTAGGTCTTCCATGGTTTTCCGGCTATGCCATATTTTCTCGAGGCGTCGGTGGGTGCACCTGGCGTTTTGGAGTTTGTTGGTCAATCAGGCGGCCTTCAGGGGGCGTTGTTTGGCAGGGTCGCAGAGAGGGGCGATCTTGTCAACGCATCTGGAGATCCATTGATGGAGTTCTTTAGCTGCAGAGTTAGCGTCAGTTGTGGTGGGGGGGTCAAGGAGGAGGGTGGAGTTGAGGTGCTCCTCTGTGATTTTGCTCCAGTTTCTTTGTGACGGGCGTCGGGCCAGTGTGGGTGTGGTGGTGATGTAGAAGGTGAAGTGTATGTAGTGGTGGTTGGTCCAGGGGGGTTGTGTGATGTGACTGAAGTGGATGTTTGACCCTCCAGCAAAGATGAGGTCGAGGATGTGTCCTGTTCTGTGCGTGGAGGTGTTGACGAGCTGCCCCAGTCCAAGGTTGGAGAGGTTTTCGAGGAGGGGGGTAGAGTTGAGGTTTCTGTGGTTTTCAAATTGGAAATTCAGGTCTTCGAGTAGGATGTAGTCCGTGGAGGTGATGGCATGAGGTTTGTCGAGGTCGGTAATGGCTGTTGTGGCCAGGGAGTCTGTAGGCAAGGGTGCCGTGGAGTGTGGTCCTGAGGGAGGTCTGGAACTGAAAGTGGGGGTGTTTTGTGCTGGAGTGGGGGGTCACTCGTGCTGGAGGTGGAGAGTGGAGGGAGGTCTTGTGTGCAATGGCGTTTCCTCCTCTGGATCTTGTAGCCGTCGGGGATGGAGGTGGCGATGTCGGGACCGGAGGTGGCGTAGGTCCAGGTTTCCATGAAGAAGACAACATGGGGCGCGAGGGTGTCGATCAGGTTCCAGATCTCTATGGCGTGTCTGTGGAGGAAGCGCACGTTGAGGAGGATGCACGTCAGGCCTTCAGTGTTCCGGGCATCCCGTGAGCCAGGGGTGGACGTAGGGGTGGTGTAGATGGTGAAGGAATGATGACAGAGTCTGCAGGATAAAGGCCCGTGGGGGGTGTTTGGTGTGGAGTACTGGCAGTCCTGGTGTCTTCCGGTGTTGAGAGTGTGGAGTGTGGAGGGTGTTGACGTTGTATCAGCGGGGCCCTGGGGAGCCGGGGTTCCAGGCGCTGGTCGCGGGTGAGTCATGGATGGGTGCAGATGGGCCTGCCTTTGGCACACCGGCACAGCGGTTGTCATTATAAAGGGGAGGAGAGGGACGTTCAGCTGGGAGGCGGGAAACGGGCACTCGCAGGGGGGGAGGGCCACAGATCTGCAGTCGCAGGAAATCGGGAGCTGGGACGTCGAGGGCACAATGAATAGTTACAGTAAATACAGTGGGAAAATGAACAACGGCAATAACAGTTACACAAATAAAGGAATAAAGAAACACAGTGAATAACAGAGGGGCAGAGGAATTGCAAGACAACTCAAAGATGACAATGAGCAATACTCGGCGGTCAGAAGTTACCACGTCATGGCAGGCAGCAGACTAGAACACCCAGGCAGGGGGCTTAGTGGCGTTGACGGAGCAAAGGAGCTTCCGGAAAGAGTGCAGGCCTGTGACCGAGGTCAAGGTCCTGCTACGGCCTCGATCACAGACGGACCTTCAGTGGCATATGTCAAATATTGATTTGATGAGTGGCAGGTCAATCTCCCTCCCCTCTAGGAGGTTACAGTGTTGACAACTGCACCTTCTTTCAATTAGAGGAGGTCATCTGAACTATAAGGAGATTAGAAGACTTTGATCTCCGATAAAGCAGTGACATCAAATAAATCTCCTGGAGGTGTGTGTCATCTGGCTCACTCTCAATGCATTTTGCCAAAGGCAGGTCGGTCCAGGTTCTAAGGGACAATACAACCATTACATGGAATTGGGCAGTGTGGAGTCACACACTATCTGTCCATAGGTGCTGAGACTATGGCGTTGGCTGTCAAGGATCTCCCTGATGATCAATCATCTGGCGGGAGGCCTCAACAGTAGATGAAATTAACCCAGGAAAAGCCATACTGCTAATCACGAGTGGCATCTGCACCGGAAGCTGGCATGGAACATCTTTGCTTTATCTGGCACACCCTTGGTAGACCTTTTTGTCGCACATAAAAAAACTGTGCAGACCATTTTATGCTCTGAAGCGTCCTTTCTCGAAGGTTTCTAAGGGATGTGCTCCATGAAGTGGCCAGAACTGCAACAACCCTCCCCGTGAGTATATACAATGAACAAGTGCTGCACAAACATACATGACCACTGGTAAATCCAAGTGTTCAGTTTTGTTTTGTTCTTGACTCATCAGGCCATCTCTGGCTTCTCTGCGAATTACCTAAAGATACAACTTCAAGAATATAGTAGAAAAGCATGTGCATACTATGCTTTCTACTTTCCTTGAAACCCATAGCCTGCTGCACTCCACCCAGTCTGGCTTTCGGTCCAACCTAAGCACCGAAACTGCGCTATTGGAGGTTAATGAGGCCATCTACGAAGTGCTGGGTGCAGGAGGAAGGGCCATGTTGGTAATGTTAGACCTGTCGGCGGCTTTCGACACCGTCCCTCATGAGGGTCTCCTCAGCAGGCTCCATAAGATCGGCCTGAGGGGGACGGTGTTGAGCTGGTTTTGATCTTATCTAGCTGGTCGCCGGCAGGTGGTCTGGGCCCCTCCATACTCAGCCGAAGTACCGCCTTTGGAGGTCGGAGTCCTGCAGAGCTCGCTGTTGAGCCTGACTCTTTTTAATATCTTTATGTCCCTTCTGGCGGTGCTGGCGGAGTCCTTCGGGGCTCAGATCGTGTCATACGCCGATGACACCCAGCTCCTTTTCACTTGTGGGAATGGGGCTGAGTTTGACGGAGAGAGCATCCGTGGTTGTCTTGGGGCTGTTTTTGAATAGTTTCAGCAAAACAGCCTCAAGTGCAACCCAGATAAATCGGAGGTGCTCTTCTTCGGGTGTCAGTCTGACCCGAGCTGGCAGGATTGGTGGCCGGTAAATATGTTCCCTCCTGCATCTTCTTCTTTGGTGGCCAAGAACCTGGGGGTCAAGATTGATAACGGCCTGTCGCTTAAGTCCCAGATCCTTGGATTGGCCGGCACGTGTTATGGCCTCCTTAAAATGTTACGCAAGTTCCTTCCCCTGCTCCCGCTGGCGCATAGGAAGACTACGGTCCAGGCCCCTATTGGCTCAAGGCTGGACTATTTGAATGTTTTATATTTGGCTTTACCCGAATACCTACTCCAAAAACTTCAGGTGGTCCAAAACTCGGCAGCACGCGCCATTTTTGGCCTACATCGCCGAGCGAGAGCCTCGGATCTTTTACATTCCCTACACTGGCTGCCTATTCGGAAGCGGATTGTTTTTAAAGCACTTACGCTGGCACATAAGGCACTCCATGCTGTGGGAGCTGAATATATTCAGAAACGACTTGCTTTCTACAAACCAACTAGATCTTTAAGACCGGAATCTCTTGGCCTGGCCGTTGCCCCTGCTGTCAAGAAAGCAAGGGTGGGGGGGACGCTCCTTTAAATGCTTGGCGCCCCAGCTATGGAATACCCTGCCTCTGTCACTCCGCAGTACATCGAATCTGTTGGCCTTCAGAAAGGGTCTGAAGACGTGGCTTTATGTACAGTAACTTACTTGCTCTTTTCTCCCTTCTGCCTGTCCTCCGTAGTCTGTAGTGGGTTAGAAAGCATCGGGACACTCCTTGGAGTAGCCGAGCGCTATATAAGACACCCATAACATTAACATTAACATTAACAAGTTAACAAGGTCATTGCAGAAGTTACATCTGCAGAAACAATGCATGCCATTGAGCCTAAATTTATGAATGTGAGAGGCAGTGGAGAAACTTACTTTATACAAGTGAAAACTGTTGGACAGGGTAGGTCATAAAAGTGTACACAACAGGACTCTTTGGAAGCTTGTGAATCTTCGTTTGTTCTAAGCAAATTTTTCTCAAGACTAAGTGATGTGTTACCTTCTCCTGAAATTGACTTCCAGATAGTTCTCAAGTATTATACAGATAGAGTACATTTTAATTTCGAAGGATTGTATAGGATTTCCACCACACTTTCTGGCAAGTGAATGGAGGGTCTGGGGATCGACTACGATTCATATTCATTCTTCAGGCCCCTGCAAAGAGGATATGCGGAAGGGGGCACAGACAGGATTATAAACAGACATCGGTCTGACACGAGTCAGTTTCCATGTTACTGAAGAACAGCAATCGTGCTCACTGCAGTTTGAAACCCTTATTTATCAAGTTGGTTGAGTTTTGTTTGTCGGGAGCATGCTATAGATGAGCCTCCTTTGCCCTAGAATCTGAAGAAAAAAGTCTGTGAACCTATCCTCTTAGAACAAAAGGGTAATCCCCGTGTGCACTCTTGCGTGGAGCAAAGTATTTCCTTACTCTTTGGGATCAAACGTTTATCAAAAGAAACATTCCGAGTCTTCAAAATCCACCTAGAATCCAGGATTTCTTTATTATAGTGACTCAGGGGCAGATTTACAAGCCCCTTGCGCCACTTTCGCGTCACTTTTCGATGTTAAAAGTGATGCAAAAGTGGCGCAAAGGGCTTGTAAATCTGCCCCTCAGTTCTTAATATCTATGTTAATATCTTACTTATAAGTATTTGGTACGGCGTTGTTTGAAATTTTCCATATATTAATATTACGTGTGTACATCTAATATTGTTCCACGGTATGTAAACTGTGAAAAAAAAGTTAATGAAGATGACGCTTACTGAGACACAGGGGCCCTTATTTATGAGGCCTTGCGTCAGTTTTGCGCCGCCGGTGCGTCACTTTTTGTGACGCACCAGCGGCGTACAAAATGCGCCTTGTTGCGCCATATTTAAAAAGTGACGCATCTAGGTAGATGCGTCACTTTTTAAACCCCTGCGCCACATTATACCTGCGTCAGGTATAATGTATGCAAAGGGGGCATTCCCCCGCAAAAAGCCTCGTAATAGTGACGCAGTGAAATCTATGAGATTTCACTGCGTCACTTTTAGGATGCTGTTGCGTCAAAATCTTGCGCCTGCCTCACAGCAGGCGTAAGACTGACGCAAGCCCTTTCACATGGGGCTTTCCCCATGTGAAAGGACGCATTGCTGGAGTTGCGTCACTTTTGTGACACACTCCAGCAATGCGTCACTTTTGCGCTTACAGATGCGTCAGAAATACTGATGTATCTTTAAGCCCTTGCGACATGATGCGTCATACATTAAATATGACGCATCATTGGTGTCGCAAGGAGTGCGCAGTGAAAAGTGACGCATCGCTGTTTTCATGCAGCGTTGCGTCACTTTTCATAAATGAGGCCCAGGGTTATTATGCACACAGTCGAGGCCACTTAGTACTAAGGATAGCAAGTCAGACAGTTTCCACGTTACCAATACCACAAATAAGATGGAAGAGCATCTTACTTGTGTCTACCGCCGACGGCGAAGAAAATCTGGGCCTCCAGATGAAATATCGGTCTATATTTCACTGTCAGGGCTTTGCTGAATCACAAACTGCCTCTCTCGCTGGTATCACAATGTGTAGAAGCATTACCCCTCGAGTGAAATAGCGAGAGATATATCATCACATGCCATATGGTCCTCTTTCCCTTTCTCGCTGCCTGAAATCATAAAAGTATTTAATTTTTGAAAATTCTATAAATTGTCTACGGTCCGTCTGTCAGTACTGCTTCCCTGACTATTTTTGTAATTTATTTAACCCGGAATCAACGCGCTCCTGTCTTCAGATTATTTTATTGGTCAATGTTCGGAATACGATATGAATAGATAATTTAAGGTTCTTAATCACCAGAAGCGGAGCTTTTCCGGGCTCTGCTGCAACACGTTAAATAACAGCGCAGTGTGTGCCTTTGGGAGGAGCTTCTGGCCACTGTGGGGCACATTTACAACCCCCTTGCGACATGTTTACGACTCAGTTGCATCACTTCTGTGACACAGCGGCATCGTAAACAATGCGCCTCCATGCAACAGATCTACAACGTGATGCATCTAGTGGGATGCATCACGTTGTAAAGCCCTGAGCCACATTATACCTGCGTCAGGTATAATGTATGCAGGGTGGGCGTTCTGTCGCAAGGAAGCCCCGTAAAAGTGACGCAGTGAAATCTACAAGATTTCACTGAGTCACTTTTACGTCTATGCTGCGTCAAAACCCTGCGCCTGCTTCAAGCAGCATGTTAGGCATTGGGCCACGATTGAGCATTGTTGGAGTTGCGTCGCACTTGCGACACGATTCCAGTGATGCGCTGCCCTTACGCCAGAAGGTGCGGCACGCATCTCGCTATCCTTGCACCACGGTGTGTCGCATTGTAAATGCGACGCATCCGTGGAGGCGCAAGGGTATTCCTGCATGTCGTATCTTTATTGGCGCATCCCTGCTGATATGCAGGGATGCGCCAATCCTCGTAAATCTGCCCCTGTGTGAGGTGAATAGTGGTAGCTGCAATGGGGCTTATTTACAAGCCCATTGCGCCACTGCTGCGTCTTTTTTAATACTGGAAAAAGTGACTTACCTGCGGTGCAAGAGGCTTGTAAATAAGCCCTTAAAGGTATTAGGTGACATAATGTATACAAAAGCTATCAGGATTATATTTAGTTCATCGGTTTACATCATTTATCATTGTTTTATAGAGCTATAACAGTCTTGCCTTCGAAATACCAATGCGACAACAGCTTCAGCTCTGCAGCTCTTGATACACTGTAAACAGTGAGACTCAATTCTTCCAGGAATGATGTAGTCAAGAAGTGAAAAAATGACCAAGCAGATATATTTATATAATCCTATTGCCGTCTGAAGCACCATAATCCTCTTCAAAACCAGCTACAAAGCATTGGAGGCTGCATAAGAGTACCAATAGGTTCTTGTGGGATGTATTCACAGAAGGTCCATTAGAAATGAGCAATCCAATTACACAACAAGCAATAGCAAAGCCAGTAGATCTGGAGTTTGATATCATCCGTTTGCTTTCGCCAATGCATGCATGCTTTTGTAATGATGTATGTAACACAAAATCATTACTAAAATATATTCTTGAGTAATGAACACACGTGTGCAGACATGATCAGCCATATTGAAAACCATTACTAAAATGTATGCTACAGTAATGATGAACACACGTGTGCACACATGATCGGCCATATTGAAAACCGTTACTCTGCTTTCTGTCGCTTCAATTCTTGTGTTTGTTTTGTGGAGGTCCGCTCTTATAGCCGCCATCTCAAGCTGCATGTTCTCCACTTTGAGCTTTGTCTCTTTCCAAACTTCGTTCCCTTCGTTTACTCTCCGTAGGATCGTTTCTAGGGTGACTGTTTCGCCCTTATTGTTTTTTAGAGGGGATCCTTGGTTGTCTATCTTTGGCTTTTTTTGGTCTCCCACTGCCTTCCCTTCGTTGCCTGCCATTGTTCCAATGCCCCTCCTGGATAGGATGTTGCCTAGCCGCCCTTCTGCTAGGATCGTCTTGGGTAGGACTATTGCCTTTGACGCAGGCGCAAAAATACCTTGCGGTCTGTAACTGCTGGGCTCTCGGATGTGCCTCGTTCTGGTCTTTGCCTTGAGTCCTGCCAGCGTGTGCCTTGTCTCGTTCGCGTTTTTTTTTTTTTTTAAAAGCCGCTTTGCTCCTTGGTGCATTGGGGCCGCTACCCCTGATGCTGCCGGTGCGTCTTTTTTAGTAGTGCGCTTGCTCTCCTCCCGAGTGGGGAGTGATGCGCGATGTTCTTATGTGACCCCCAGGAGGGTGCAGGGGGCTGCAGTTGCCCTTGTTTTCTTTGCTTGCCTCGTTGGACTGAGCTTTGCTAGTCAGTCAGGTAGTGACTCAACCCTTTCAGGCTGTTATAGGTCCTGTTGTGGGGTTTCTGCTGCTTGGGCCCTCTTTGTCGGAGCAGCTTTCCACTTGGTAGCTCTTTTCGCTCCTTCCGCTCCCTTCGCTCCCTTCCCCCACCCTGGTGGTGCTGGTCCGACTGTGGCTGTGCCGTTTACTGCTCTGCGCTGTCTTCCGTTTCCCTGCCCCCGTCTGCTGCTGCCTTGCTGCGCTGTGCCCTACCGCTGTCCTGTCTCCAGGCTCGGTCTTCTCCCTCCGGTCTGGCGCTGCTGGGCTCGCGCTGGGCTCGCGCCTCCTCTGCTTGCTCTCGCTTGTGGGGGGGGGCTCTTAGCTCTCACCTCCGGTGCTTGTTTCCGTGCGCTTCTCTATCCGTGCGGGAACTTCCGGTAGAGCTGTTCTGGCGCTTGCTGTTTCCGGACCAATCCCCTGCTTCCGCTTCTGCCTCAGGTTGGTGAAGACTTCCTGTGATGGCGTCCTCGCTTACAGCTACTTCCGGTTCGGCGCTCCCTCTGATGGAAGCTCACCTCTTTGCTGGCTCGGCGGGGTGTTGGGTCGCTGGGTCTCTGGGCAACCTCTTCTTTTTTTGTAGTGTGGTTCCTCACTGCATCCTCACTGCATCCACACTGCATCCGCCTCGGTCACCGGCACAGGAACCCTGCTACTTCGCGGATGACAGGTACCGAGTGGTGTGTGTCTGGCCGCGTTCCTCGTATGGGGCACCGCTTCTGATTGTTGATGGTGTGCGGTGTAGCGCCTGGTGCTTTGGGGTCTCCTCTCCGCGCTCACCTCTGCCACCTCTGCTGGTTGTTACAGCCTCAGGGCGCCATCTTGCACTACTTGTTGCTTTGTCTTCCGAGGTGTAGGGGCCGATTTCTTCGTGTTTAGGCTTCTCTTCCCTCTTGTTCCGTCCACTTCCTTTCAGCGCCAAACTTCCCCTGCCCGTTTTGGTGCTTTGTGGTAGGATCTGGCTAGTTTGGCTGGTCAGTTTTTCCTCAGGGATGCGGAGCCGACGGACCTAGACGACCGTCCACATTGCAAACAAGGGACAACACCAAGGCCATAGCAGATCTGCAGAAGGTCACGAAAGCCATGCAAAAACAGCTAGCGGAGAAGGACGACAGGGCAAGAAGAGGCAACGTAAGGATCCTGGGTGTGCCGGAAGGAACAGAAGACTGAGCGGGATCATGCGCAGCCATGCTAGAGGAGATGATCCCCAAACTCACAGGCATCACATTCGACAGAAAGTTCGAGGTGCAAAAGGCATACAGAATACCAGCAGGAAAACCAGCAACAGGCAAGGGGCCGAGGGCAATAATATGCAACCCGCTCAGACTAAGCCAAACAGACGCCATCTTCACCTTTGCCAGGAAAAACCAGAACCTGATGTGGGGAGGAAGCAAGATCGTACTAACCCAAGACTATTCCAAACCAACGGTAGAGTCAAGAAAAGGTTTTCTGGCCCTCAGAGAGACACTGCGCAGAAGAGGCGCTACCTTCGGCTTCGTCGGCCCTGCCAGATTCAAAGTAACAGATAAGTGGAAAACAATGATTTTTGAATGCCCGGAAGAACTAAGGAGATACCTGCAAGGCCCACCCGTGGAGGAGATGGAGGAAAACAAAAGCCCCGGAGCAGCGAAAAGAAGTGCCTCACCAGACGAGAACGGACACTCTGAATAAGACACACTACATACACCGCAGGAAAGAAAAAAACAAAAAGACCAAAAAAAACGAGACAACATATCTACCTCATGATACCCAGGACAGTAAAATAAAAAGATACTATAAATACTATAAATAGACTGACGAGCCTGCCTGCAGATCCAAGACTTCAGATCAAGGCCTTCCAGCAGTCTGTAGCGAGAACAACACACCCAAGGTCAACTAAGGCACAACTTGAACGAGACAATCACGAGGCGGCGGAGGACGGTGCCTTTTGCTCTTTCCGTGGTCGCTTTTTCTCCTCACATCAAGCTACACCGAGGAAGGAAACTAACTCTACCTCAGGGAAAGACGCGGAGCGAAGGAACTTTGTCGTCGCACACCCACTCAGCAAGTAAGGGAGGGGGGGAGGCGGGAGGGACGGGTGAGGGAGAGGGGGCGAAGGAAGCGGGGGTAGGAGGGAGCACATACATGGGCCTACTTACTATCATCTACTTTCTCTCTACTTTCTCTTTCTCTATACACTCACATGGAGGAGCAATACACGCAAGAGTAGGGGGGTGGACCCACACACAACTCTGAGACCAGAAAGACGCAGAGGAAGGCCACTGGTAACGCGAAAAATAGAGCAGTGTAAATGACAAACAGCAACCAGAGCAGCATAGCGTCTGACATTAAAATAGTGTCCCTAAACGTCAAGGGTCTGAATAGCCCGGTGAAAAGGAGGAAGGTGCTCGAACACCTCAGGAAACTTAAGAGTGACATATATGTGCTCCAAGAAACGAGATTACAAGCAGAGGACATTAGGCGCATAGGAGCCAGTTGGATAGGCGAGGTGCAGGGCTCACCAGCACAGAATAAGAAGAACGGGGTGGTAACAATTGTAAGCAAAAACTCCAAAATAGAAGTTGTAGACTCTCAAGCAGACACCCAAGGAAGAACACTCATAACGACGTGCAGAAGAGCGGGGGAGACATTCCATGTAGCGAACATATATGGCCCCAACAGTGAAGACAGATCATTCTGGGAGGGGGTGAGTGCACAACTATATACACTACCGCTAGGAGACCTGCTGATCGTCGCAGGAGATATGAACCAAGTCCTTGACCCAGCTATTGACAAGCACCCATACAGACCAAGCCAATCAACAAGCAATCCAAACATCCTAAAGACTCTCTGCTCCAAACTCAGACTAAGAGACCCATGGCGCATGAGCAACCCAGACGCCAGAGAGTACACATTCTACTCCAACCCACACAATTCATATAGCCGAATAGTTTACATCCTAATGTCAGAAACACACACCCACCTCATAGACCACACAGAGATAGGGCCCAGAACAGTATCAAACCACTCGCACATAAGCCTAACACTTTCGGGCAAGCACAACGAAAAGCCAACCCGCAGATGGCGATTCGATGACAGCCTGCTCCAACACTCGTCAGCGAAAGCCAAGATAGAGGAGGAAATAAAAGAATACTTACAATCAATCAATCAATCAATCAATCAGTGACACTTATATAGCGCGCTAAATACCCGTAGGGTCTCAAGGCGCTGGGGGGTGGGGGGGGGGGTGCCGCTACTGCTCGAACAGCCAGGTCTTCAGCCAGGTCTTCAGCTTCTTCCTGAAGGAGAGGTGGCCAGTCTGTTTAATCTTCTTTAGGAACAGTTCAGCACCCTCCTTTGTTGAACGTGTAATCTACACGGGCACAAGCTGACACTGGACCTTTCTCCCTCTCTTTGGGTGGTAATTGGTGCCCCTCTGATCGACTGATCTTTCTCCCTCCTTTTGACGACTATCCTAGCTGTAAGACATCCATGTCACCTCATCTGCATCGTAATCATCATGACAATACTGTTCATCGCGAGGGTCATCAAAGTAACTGTTACCAGAATGACCCTGTGACTCTGAGTTCTATCGGTCCCATGACCTACACCACGAGAACCTCACCCCCTAGGGACTGCAAGATTCTGCAAAAGCACAGGGCACTCGCTACACCAAGGGCCCCCCACCTTAGGATATGCACACTGATTCGGCCCCAAAGGTGTCGTGGTGGGCTGCCTTCTGGTGCACAGAAGCTGTTTAGAAGGACCAATGCTTCCTCTACCATTCCCTTAAATGCTTGCTGTAACAGCTCCTTCATCTTCAACTCATTATGCTTTTTATCTGTCTTCGCTTTCTCCTTTTCGTCTTGATGTTCGTAATATTGAGCCATATTCAAAATAACAGAGGGAGAAGAGGTGGACCAAGTGCTCTCAGACTCCTGCAAATGAGTCACAATTTCAGGGAGCATATTCAAAACAAATCTTTTAACAATCCACCAAACTCCCCCCTCGATAGACATATCCTGCCCACTATAGTCCAAAAACGTATCTTCAAACCTGGTAAATAAATCACACACACATTCATCCTTCTTCTGTCGACAAGCCGTCAATTTATATCAACTCACCTTATTAAGCGGGATTAGGGAATGCATATATGTAATAATAGGACCGGGAAAAGCAAGTATCTCAGCTCAGGGCTTATCACCTGGCTTCCTCTCCTGATCTCATCCCTTAATCTGCTTCCAGGTGCCACCCAACGCCGCAACATGATCTTGAGTATGAACCTGTCTCCAAATATGAACCAGAACGAGAAGCCCAAAAAACATTTATTTATCAGCAAGGATCTTTACATTTGAAGAAGCAACTTCAGTCAATGCTTTATAATAAGCAGTGGGATTTTTCCTCGGACCAGGCAAATGAGTCTTAAGGGATAGAACACTAGATGCTGTAGGAGGGTTCATGGGACCAATTATATCAATCCCAATCCTTTCAAAGTGAACCACCACCACAGGTAGTGGTATGAGGGGGGCCTTTGTCGTACCACATGACTTACCCCTGGCTTGGCAGGTAGTACAGAAGTGACAAAACACCTTGGTATCCGCAGACATGTGAGCCAGTGAAAGTGAGAGACTAGCCTGTTCCAAGTCTTACTTTTGCCTAGGTGTCCTGCTAAGGGAATATCATGTGCCAAGGTGAGTAGGCAGCCCCTTAGCTTCAGAGGTATGACCAGCCTCCTGTTGACTCCAGGCTTGGGGTCTCTACCCTCTGAGTACAGGAGTTCCTCATTCCAACAGATCCTGTGGGATCCACTGATACTCCCAGCAGCCTCAGCAGCAGCTTACTGTCTGAGGGGTTCAAGAGGGGGGCACGTTTGCTGCTCCAAACTCAAGTCTTTCTTGGAAGGGCCCCCTGTCCCCATTTACTCAACCTGATCAGGTTCCAGTTCATCTGAGACAGTTCCTCCACAGGCACTGAGATCATCTCCCTCCAGAGACTGATACTCACTCTGAGTCAGGGGAAGACAGCACCTTACTCCTCCTGCTCTTTCTCTTGGAAGGCCTTTGATCCATAGTGCCAGGATCCAGGGACTGTTCAGTGTTATTCAGGTTGGCATGTGACCTGGTCACAGCAAACACATCAGCAGTGATGAACAACACTTCTGCATGAGTCCTTAATTTTACATCGGCCCAAGCTAAAGTTTTCAAATTATTGCCCAACAAACACTCCACTGGAAGGTCTGAGCTAACCACAACTTTCTTAGGGCCAGTTACCCCTCCCCAGCTGAAATGAACAACTGCCAACGAATGGTCAGTCCTGACATTGTTAGCATTGGTCACTTGGTACATTTCTCCAAGTATGATTTGGTCAGGGGCCACAAGACTCTCTGTCACCATAGTGACACTTGTGCCTGTGTCCCTGTATCCCATGGCCTCCTTACCAATGATTAAACACTGCTGTTTGTATTGGCCCAGATTACTGGGAATGACAAAAAGGGGGCAAGATCCAATGCAACCATCACAGACAAGCACAGTCTGAGCTGGAGTTCTGATTAGGCCAGACCCCATCTCAGAGCCCAAGGTTAACCCTACTAATACCTTGTTCCCTGTTCCACCACCTGTACTTATGCTAGAGGCGCAATTGCCTTAGGGGCAGTGGTGGTAGGAGGATTTTCCTTGGCTTTTGGACAGTCAACATCTCTTGTCCAATGAGTCATTACTTTACATAAGTAACACCAATGTTTATTTTTGCCTTTACCTTTATTAGATTTTGACTCCCCCCAAATGCAGGTTTTGGTGCACTGATGAAGACTGTTGCTGATCTTTACCCTTGTCCCCACCCTTATCTGGAGTTTTTGAATCTTGCTTCTTTTGGTCACCACCATTGTTCTGGAGTTTCTGCTTAACCCTGGTTCTAACCCACTTATCTGCCTTATTTTCCAATTCTTGGGGAGAAGTCAGATTAGAGTCAACCAGGTATTGATTCAATAACTGATTTTGGCAATTATTAAGGATCTGCTCCCTCATAATCAGCTTGTACAATCCCTTGAAATCATTCACTCTGCTGCCAAGCAACCAGCCTTCCAGAGCCTTAATGGCACTATCCACAAAGTCTCCCCAATCCTGTGTCTGTGTCTTCTGGGTGTCTCTAAACTTTACTGCTCAGTGGTTAAGCCAACTCCATCAATGAGAGCTCTCTTCAAGATTGAGTAGTTGTCAGCATCCTTTTATCTAACAGTGAGGAGTTTATCTCGATCTTTTCCAGCAAAGGAGAGCCACAAGACAGCTGCCCACTGTTCTTGAGGGACCCTCTGAACTTTACAGGCCCCTCTCTAAAGCAGTTGTCCATTTATGGATGTCATCCCCAACGCGGTAGGGAGGGACACATATGCTCAAGTTCCTAATATAAAAGGAACGTTACTTAACTCTAGGGACACTGTTGCTGCCAGCATGGAACTCTAGACCCTACTTTTTGCTAGCTCTCCGGACTTCTAGGGACTCCTTATCAAGGGTCAAATGCTCTTACCTGAGCCTAAGCTACGCTTTCTCAAGTTCAAGAAATTAGTATTTCCTATCAAAAGAGTGGCCCTCTTGCTAGATACAGAGGTCCCTACAGACTGTCTTGAGTGATTGCTTTAGATCTCCTTAGTAAACTCTGCACTCTTTCAGGAGGAGTAAAGAGAGGGCCCTTATGGCCTCCTCCATTTCTCTTCTACAAGATCCGATTTATCCAGATAGGTTTCCCTTTGTCAGGGTTAGATTCTAGGTCCTAAACGTTGTCACCTCCTGACCTATCCTCATTCCCTGTCCCACTCACTCTGTCCTGTTCATCTGACCCAGGTGTCTTCCTTAGGTCACCTAATAGTAACACCTCTACCAGGCATTGAGTGGCACTTCTCCCTGTCTTCGACTTTCCAGATGTACACAGGGCTTTCAATTCTTAGAATGAATGCTCACTGTATCTAGAAGGCAGAGAGCCACTGGCAACTCCTTTAGAAGACATACTAAGTGTGGTGAGGTGTTGCACCTACCTAACATAGTGGGAACTAAACTCTCTGATGTTGAAGAAAGGTGTGCTAAACCCTTGACTTACCCAACTCTAAGTTCAGTAGAACTTACTTATTCAAAGCTAGCATTATATGTACCTAGTACTAGTGATTTTTCAGATAATCAATACAAACATTTATTTGGTAAAACAATGCAAGCTTGAATCCCAACCGCTGCACACCAAAGTGAGAAGTTGGCCTGGTATATGCTGTCCACTAATTAAAGTGGGCACCTTGCACCTGTCCAAACAACCCTTATGGTGATTTAAGATGTCAAAGATAACCTTAGAAAGCTATCCAAGTGTTAGCTGTGAAGAGCAGCCTTCAGGCTTAGTCTTGAAGGAATGTTAAGCACCTTGTTTTACCAGAATGCAACCTCATAGCATTGGTTAAATGAAAGGTGAACCACACAGTAGTTTCAAAAATATATATTTATTAACATAACACTCTCTAGTACGAGGCAGTATCTTCTACATGAAGATACTCACAAAGCACACAATACTTAAGCACAGAAATGTCAGTAAATAGCACTAATACACAGTGGGTCCCAGGGGGACCAAACCATATGCTAAAATAGTGGTATGAGAACCACGGCTCAAGTCAAGACAGTGTCTAGAGGACGTAAAATTGCTGGGACCCCATGGAACCACCCAAGGTGAGAAAGTAGGGACCCCACGAAGGATGGGTGCAGTGTGGGAACACGATGATGTGCGTCGTACAATTCTATGGGAAAGTGGCGGTTGAAGTTTTAGAGTTTAAGGACCCTTCGCAGTGGATTTCGAACAAATCCCATGGAAGTTAAGAGGTTGGAGAGTCGGAAACCGCAGTCAAACCCAATAGAGGACTTGAAAGAAGAGCCACTGCTGGAAGGTAGAAAGGTGTCCATTGGAATCCAAAGGTGGAATCTTGTCGGAGTACCTGAAAGCAGAGGGGACAGAGTCTGGGTCACTCAGGAGTGACCAGGGGCTCGGTAGACAAATGCCCACCGATGTCGGGTGCTTCAGGTCCATTGAGAGAGTTCTTGACTCTGCAGCTACGGGGACCAGGAGACGAAGAGGATGACCAGGAGGTGAATACGAGCTGTCCCACTAAGAATGCCGATTACTGAGTGGTCAGTGCCCGGCAGGAGCATCAACAAGTCTTGGCAACGGCAACCCACGTGGAAGGTCAAGAAGGGGTACATTTTGGACCAGCAAGGCCCAGGAGACTCACTGCAGCAAGGGGAGTCAGGGCAGGCCAGGAGCAACCAGGTGATCCCAAGTAAAGTAAAGTTGACCCTCAAGTGGACCTACAGGCCAAAGGCACAGGAGTCGCGAGAGGACCTTGAGCGATTTCACCAAAGAGCAGCCGATGGAGCACTCGGTGCAAGAAGACCAGAGTTCTTGGTAGAAAAAGGTGCTAGAGGTTGGGGCTACTCGGAGCCCACTGCACTTGCTTGGGAAACACCAAGAAGCATATGCACTTGCAAATAAATGTGTTGCAGAGGGGTACGGGTACTGCAGCTCCCACAAGGGATTCTGGCCTCAAACCGGGTAAGAGGGCAGCTCGGACCTTGAGGTATGTAAGAACCTACCTCTTGTGTTTCTGGAGCCTTCAGAGGGTAACAAGACAAAATAGCAAATTCAAAATATAGAATTACCAAAATATTGAAGTCAAAATATAGAATGGACAACATATTGAATGGACAGAATATAGTGGTGAAAAACATCGAATTGAAGGTAAGTAATTTAATATCGAATAGTAATTTTTACCCCTACGCTATCCAACGCTTTCCCTACTGTTGCACTCTCCGGAGTGGGAATAGTAATTTTTACCCCTATGCTATCCAACGCTTTCCCTACTGTTGCTCTCTCTGGAGTGGGAATAGTATTTTTTACCCCTATGCTATCCAACGCTTTCCCTACTGTTGCACTCACTGGAGTGGTAATAGTAAATGTTATATTTAATATTTAATTAATTTTAAATTACTTTTAAGACATTTTAAAAAAATGATATTTTGACTAACTATATTTTTTTAAACTATATTTTTGATTCAATATTTTTGTACTTAACTGTTTGTAGATATGAATTCAATATATTTGCATTCTATATTTTTTCTTCGATATTTTGGTAATTCTATATTTGTGAATTCGATATTATGTCAGTGATCCCTTCAGAGCCCGTAGGAACTCAGGAGCAGCAGACAGGTCAGTCATGATGTGGTGCCTGCGGATGCAGGGAAGTGACTCCTTCACTCCAAGGGAGATATCTTTGGTTGTCCTTGATGTTCCGCAGGTCCTGCACGGAGCCCATATGGTGCACGTATACAGACAATGCTTCAGACTGAGAGGGAGATAAAGTTGGGCTCAAACAAAGTCCTGAGTGTCAAGACGGTCGAAGGTCAGTGGTTTCTGGTTTAGAATCTTGTCCACTTTGAATCTAGGGTCCTACAGCCAGGTAAGCCTGAGTGTACCCACTGAAGAGGGTTGGACAGATTCAGAGGACCCTCCCAGGTGAGGGTCTGGACAGTGGCTACGTTACTCCCTTGTCCTTTGTCCAGTTTTGTGCCAGAGCAGGAGCCAATGGCTCTCAAGACTGGGTTGAACTGGATTATGCACAGGACACCAAATGTGCTCCTCATGCAGACTTTTGGTCACTGGCAAGCGCCCCCACCCACCCCTAATACACTAAATCCTGTCTGGGAGGTGGTCATACCTCCCTGTGACAGGATTCCTATTGCTCTGCCTTTCCCTGCTCAAGCTTGGCACAGCAGCAGGCGGGTAGAAATGTGTCTCTGGTCAGCAGCAACCATTTTGTGTTGTCCGGGACTAGAAGGCTGGTACCGGAAACACCAGGGACACAACGAAGCTTGCTTCTGATGGGTGAAATCCTACCTCCCACACCAGTTACCAAACACAATAGGGTTTGATTCAGCCGCTTTAGATTTGGTCAGTAGGCGATCTCTTAATGCCACTCTATATGTCGTGTATGGCTGTATTACTGACAACCCGGGAGAATGGGCTCCATAGTTTTCAGGGGTGTCCTGCTCACTTAGAACCAAGCACCCTGTCTTCAGGATTGTTATGGCCTGCGATAGGCCCGACTTATAGGTTTTAAGTGCAGTGACCCTAGCAGTGACCCTTAGCTATAGTAAACATATATCTTAAGTAAGTGGTGCATGCACCAACTTACACAGGCTGCAATTGCAGACCTGTAGTATTTTGCATGTCCTCTCATGGGTGACATAATACATGCTTCAGCCCATGGCAGGTCTCTGGGGTACCTAAGCCCTGGGTACATGGGTACAATATACAAGGGACTGACAAGTGTACCCCAGTATTCAATCTAGAGTATACCTAAGTACATAACATGACAGTTTAGGGTGAAAGCAAATAGACTGGGGTCCTAGTCAGACTAGACAAAAACAGCATCACATTTAGCAAAAGGTGGAGGTAACCAAAAGAAGCAGATCCTACTTTCCTACATGGGGATACTGAACTTGACGAGGACTTGGTCTGTCTGGGAAACTGGTATGGTTTTATGGTTGTTGACTTTGATGTTGCAAAAGTTGGTGAAAATAGGTTTAAAAGGTGTCTGGCAATGTGTGTAGTAACCCTTTACTTGTTGGGTGAGGCCTTCCCTGGCTTCCAAGGTCTTCACTGAGTGCTCTTGAGTTCGGGTCAGCATGGTCTTCCCGGTGGAAGTTCAAGTCTCCGAGTAAGATGCAATTGCTAGCATCAAGGATGATTGGTGTGACAGTCTGTGATTGTGTCAGTGAAATTGATGCGCGGTCTCTGTGGTCTCTGGATGAGAGGGCTGCATAGAGTGACTTTGAGCTTGAATGTTTCATGTTGGATTAAGATCAATATATGGTGCAGTTGATGGTGTTCTTGTGGATGATTGCTTGTGAGGACTGCGTGCCTGGCAACGTTGTAGACAGTGAAGGTTTGCTGTGCAATGCCAGGTGCAGATATAAGGTACAACTTGGTTTCTGTGCCAAAATGTAGGTATGGGGCATTGTCGTGTAGCAGATACCAGATCTCTGTGCCATGTTTGGTGAGAGAGCAGCTGTTGAGGAGCATGCATGCAAGTGTGGAGTGTTGTGTGGGTGGTTTTAGGACTGTGTGTGTTTCTAAGGGTAGGGTATTGGGTGCCATCGGCGGGGTGAGTGTTGGATGTGAGTAAGGTGAGGAACGGGTTATAGGGCATTTAGGATCACAGTCTGATAGCAGCAAGAGGTGGTGGACCAGGGATTCTGGTGCTCAGTGTGGTCCAGATGCAGATGGGCACAGACGAGTTTGCCTTTGCCCCACCTTCAGCGCACCAGTGGTGCGCCAACTGCACATTGATGCTATGGCAGTGATTAAGTAGGTCCTGGGACAGGAGAGGAGTGATGTCACTTTATGTGAAGATGGATGATGGGAATTCCCTTGAAGATGGCTTCTCAGGCATAGTCGAACAACTTTCAATACGGCAGCACGTGTGTGCAGATGTGTGCTCATTACTCAAGCATACATTTCAGTAACGGTTTTCTGATTTCTGTAATTTTTTATTGTATATAAAAAAAATATATATATTTACATGGAGCATACATGAGTGGAGGAAAGAGAGAGGAGAGAGAGAACAGAAAGAAGGAGTGAAAAAGACGCCACGGGGGGGGGAGGGTTATAGCAATGTTGTCCTGCAATAGTTCAGTCATGGCAATGATACGAGAGGTCGGATAGTTCGAATAGTTCAAAAAAAGTCAGTTTTCCGAGTCTTGCATGGCGTTGTCTTCTGTCTCCCCTTTTATGCTGCCTGGTTGGTATACTAGTCCACGCCCCGGACGATAGAGAGGATAGAGAGGGATAGAAGTCGGAGAAGAGATAGGAAAGGAGTCTTTCTTGCTGGTTTCTTTTTGTTAGAGCGTGGGTCCCCATAGTGTGTCCCTTGCTGGGTGTCTAGATGCTGCGCCTAGGGGGGTTTATGTGATGATAGGTAGAGGTCTAGGGGCCCCCATATGTTTGACTGCCTGTGTGTTTTCGGTGCCTGTTTCGCTGCGATGTTATCTGCCCCTCTTAGGAATGTGACCCAGTTGAGCCACGCCTGTGGTGTAGCTTTCGTGGTGTCTTTCCAGTTGCTTAAGACTATTTTGACTGCAGCCGTCAGCAGTAGGTCAATGAGGTCACGGTCTTCTGTTGTTGTGATGGACGGTGATGCAAAACCCAGGACTAGATTTGGGAAATCTATGTGTATGGCTACCCCAGTGATTTCATTGTTAAGCTTCCCAATTTGATCCCAGAATTTCTTGATCTGAGGACGGCTGAGCAGAAGATGTTCTAAATCTCCCCTTCCTTTGTCACAATTCCAGCATGTGTCACTCTCTCGGATCCCCAGGGTGGACAGGCGGGCCGGTGTCCAGTATGCCTTATGCACTAACCAGTATTTGGTCTGATTTAGCGAAGCAGTTATCTTTTTCCTAGTGGTCGATCTCCATAATTCTGCCTTCTCGATCTCGCTTAGTTCCTTCCCTGCCAATGTCCCCCAGAAGTTTGTGACCTTATCGTTGAGTTTGGTGTTTTTGGGGCAGAGGGCTTTGTACAGGTGAGCCACTTGGTGTCCTAATGTGTTGAGGCTGGCTGCAAGTTGAATGAGCGATGGTATTCAGCTGTTAAGGTTTGCCTTCCTAATTGCTACTTTGATTTTCAGGAAGTTGTAGAGTTTTATGTTTTGCAGGTTGTGTGCTTCCTTGAGTGTGTCGAAAGTTGTGTTCGCGCCCTGTCTCTGGAGGTCTTGGGCCGTGGATATACCGTGTCTGTACCATTCATGCATGTCTAGAACCTTATCCCTGTATCTTAAGATGGGGTTGTGCCAGAGGGATTCAAATTGGCCTCCCCTGATGCTTGTTGTCAGTAGTTTGTCGATGCTCAGAAGAGCTGTCTTCGTGTTCTTGAGGACAGGGTTGTCCTTCACTGCTGGGTGTCGTGTGGCTGTGAGGAGGGTGATGGGGTTCATGCCTTTTAGTAGTCCACGCTCATATGTTAGCCATGCTGGGGTGTATTCCTGCCTTGGGTCTAGCCAGTGTAGCCCCTGTCTAGCTATGCATGCTACCTGGAATCGTTTGAAATTCGTTATGTTCAGGCCGCCCTGATCTTTTGATAGCCTTAGCTTGTGTAGGCTTATTCTGGGTTTTTTCCCCCTCCACAGGAAGTTGTTCAGTATCTTGTCTAGTTTCTTGTGGAAGCCCTCTGTGTTAGTCAGTGGGAGCATGGTTAGCATATAGTTGACCATCGGTGTGAGCATCATTTTTATTGCTTCTATCCTTCCCCACCATGTTGTGAATTTGGGGGACCACCCTTCTACCCTGTCCTTAATTTTCTGTATTGTTGCGTGTTCGTTGTGTTCCAGTGTCGTTCTTAGGTCTCTCTCAAATAGGATACCCAGATATTTTATGGGTTTTGGTTGCCATGTTAGTCCTGACGTCCCTAATACTGTTCTTGTTGTGTGGATGTTTAAAGGTTTGCACTCCGATTTGTCTTTGTTGAGTTTGTACCCCGAGACCTGGGCGTATTTGTCAATGGTGTCAGTCAGTGCTTTGATGGATCTCTCTGGGTCTTCTGTGACTATTAGTACGTCATCCGCATATGCCGCTAGCTTAAAGGTTTCTCCCCCTATTGGTATCCCCACAATATCCACATTAGTTCTGATCATCGTGAGGAGCGGTTCTATGGCTAGTAGGAATAGGGCTGGTGACAGAGGGCATCCTTGTCTAGTTCCCCTTCCCAGGTTGAGTATATTTGATGTGCCACCGTTGACCACCACCCTTGCTTTGGGGTCCTCGTATAGAGCCATCACCATCTTCCTATAGTTTGGACCTAGCCCAAATTTCCCCATACAGCAGTCTAAGAAAGGCCATGAAACTCTATCGAAGGCTTTCTCAGTGTCCAGGGCTATCATGACTGCTGCGTTGTCGCTTTGGGAGGAGTGGTTAATTATGTGGCATAGAAGTCTAGTATTGTCGTGTGACATGCGGTTTTTAAGGTAGCCTACTTGAGAGTTGTGTATGAGTTTCGGTAGGTATGCGTTGAGTCTATTGGCCAGTATTTTTGCGTAGATTTTGTAGTCCACATTTATGAGGGAGATCGGTCTAAAGTTCTTCGCCTCTGTTGTGTCCTTCCCTTCTTTTGGAATAACAATTATGTTTGCCTCAGCCATTGAGGGTGTCATACGTCCGCTCCGGGCACATTCTGTGAATACTTCTTTCATTGTGGGTTTGAGTGTGTTTAGGTACTGCTAACGGTGAAACCGTCTGGCCCCGGTGCTTTATTATCTTTGAGGCTTTGCGTGGCTTTCTCTATCTCATCCTCCGTTATGGTCATTTCTAGGATGTCTCGTTCTTGGTCTGATAGCGTGGGTGTGGTTATGTTCTCTAGCAGCTCTTTGCCCCCATCCTTCTTAAGTGTTACATCTTTGGTGTACAGTCCCTCACAGAAGTCCCTGAAGACCTCTAGGATGTCTTTGTTTGAGGTCTGGGACTTGCCGTGTTTGTCTTTGATGGCTCCTATCGTGTGATGTTTCTGTTTCCCTCTCAGGTAAGATGCTAGGTTTTTGCCCGCTTTGTTTGCAGTGCAGAGGTTGATAGATTTATATTTATTAATCCAAGTGCCTGCTCTTTCGCTCAGTATTCGGTTAAGTTCGTACTTCAATTTGGTCAGGTTTGCGAGTGTGTTCTTATCTTCTATTCTGGCTATGTGGCTGTTATCAAGTTGTTTAATGTCTTTCTCTAGATCTGCAATTCTCTTATTCCTGTCTTTGTTCATCCTGCCCTTGAGTGTCATGACTGTTCCCCGGATGGTGGCCTTCAGGGCGTCCCATAGTACTTCTCTGTTTGTGTCTGGTGTGTCGTTCATTACTTTTATTAGATTAAACAGACTGGCTTGACAGAAGGTGTGTGTGTTACACCTTTGGGCATCCATTATGTTGGACGTGTTTGCCTCACACACCCGAAAGGGTGTCATGCTTCATCATAGGCGTTGCTCCTCGTCGGGGAGGCGGTGCAATCCCCGACAGGCTCACCTCAGAGAGGGGCTCTTTGGCGGAGATCTTTTTGTCCAACAGCCTATTGGTGAAGTGCGGGTATGTGGGTCAGGGCAATCAGTATCCTGAAGAAAAGAGTGATTTAAAATGTAGCAGGGGGTGCCGGAAACCACTTTATTCTGGGGGTCCCCCTACTGCAGTTAAAAAGTGGATTCGTTCGCTGGGTGACGGCAGGTTAGGTAGCGTGACCCTAAACGAGACTAGAGTGAGGGTTGGTCAACATGTTTCTCGCATGGGAAGTTCCCGCGATTCGTCAGGACCTAGTGAAGGTGAAATTTATATTTAAAAAAAGAAAGAAAAGAAACCATGCCGGTGTCATGTGTCTCGTGTGATTTACCTCAGGGGATAATCCTATGCCTAAACAATAGAGAAAAAGGAACATGGTTAAACATATATAACATTCTCTTGTAAAGGTATCAACGGTCACAGCCAAGACAACAACAAAGTGCAGTGAAATAGCGGTAGTGTGTGGTTATTCACACGACCAAAACATGCCAGTGTTGTCGTCGGGTGTGGTGTATAGTGAACACTCTTCCACACTTTGTGCGTGACTAGTGTGGTGTGGATTAAAAACCAGTGTAATTAAAAATCGCCGCAGCAATCTCAAGGAGAGTATCATGGCTATAGAGTAGTGAGCGCCAACAGTGGTGGTGGTTTGATGTTGACTCACCTAGAGGTCTTGGATTAATTGCCACCTGAGTAGTCAACGGGTCGGTACAACAGGGATTTGCCTATAGTTCTGGCTGAGGGAGGGGAAGGAACTGTTAGCTTGGGATGGTACAGGTAAAAGAAACCCCTGGTAGAGGTTGAGGGTATGTTGACTCTGGCATAAAGTGTTGCCAGGTGTAGGATGGGAAGGGATTGTCTTACCTCAAGTTTCCAGTGTCCGTGCGTAGTCACCTACTCATCACCGCCGAGCTCGAAAAGGTAAAGGCGCTCGGGGGCGTGTACTATTTATAGGTGACCTCGTCATAGGGAAGCGCCAATCGATGCCCACTGTGTGGATCACGTGTTATCTGGTGAGGTAGAGACGGCCATAGTTAAGTGGTGGTAAATAGAGTTGAACTATGTAGCCCGACTATAATGGGTCAGTAATATTGAGGGTACGTGGTGTAGGCAGGGAAAACTCACAGGAACTGGTATAAGGAATGTAATGTCTGGACATGAAATGGTTATTGCAAACCATATGGTGGATGGGACAGACAGTGGCTAGTTTATAACGAGTGCCAGGCAATATCTTCGTTGAGCCCTTGTTTATCTGTGGAGAGGCGGTGGACCCATCTTTGTTCTTTACGGAACAGGGCATTCTTGGGGCAGTTGGGACTGGATTCAAGAACCACCCACCGGATTGAGTCCGCGTTGTGGTTGTTTTCCACGTAATGTTTGCACATTTTGGTGTGTGTTTTCTTACAACGAAAATTGCTGCGGTGTTCAATGATTCGTGTTTTGATTGGGCGGGTTGTCATCCCAATGTATTGGAGACCGCATGGGCATGTTAGCATATATATGCAGTTGGTGGTATTACAATTAGTGTGGCCCCGGATTTCCCACTTAAAGGTTTCAGAAAGTTGTATTGTTTTTTGGGGTGTGGTGTATTTACATATCCCGCAGGTGCCGCATGGGTAATGGCCGGTGACCGGGGGTAAATTCCATAGGGTCTGTTGGGAGCACTTCTTGGTCGTTTTGGGTCTAGTGTTGATGAGAATGTCTTCCACGTTCTGTGACCTTTTAAATGCGAACCTTGGTTGTTCGAAGTTTATATCACCTGTGTTAAGGATCCCCCAGTGGCGTTTGATTGTGCTCTTTATTCTGTTAGATATGGGGGTGAAAGTTGAGACACAGGTGATAGGCTGGTTCTCAGTGGGTGTTTTTTCCCATCTCTCCAGTAGGGCTTCTCTGTTATTGTTTCTGGCCCGTTTGTTAGCTTTAGCGACCTCTCTTTTTGGGTAACCTCTGTCGAGTAGATTCCTAGACAGGATGGTGGATTCTTTTTTGTAGTCTGCAATATCACTGCAGTTACGCCTGATTCGGAGGAATTGCCCGAAGGGTAAATTCGAGCGTAAAGCTTTAGGGTGGTGGCTTTCGTAATGAAGCAAGCTATTACGATCTGTGGGCTTCCTGAACATTGTGGTGTGGAGTCTGCCCTCCAGCAATTTGATCGTCAGGTCAAGGAAGGCAATCTCGTTTGCTGAGGAAGACATAGTAAAGTGCAGGTATGGGTTGAGTGTATTGACCCATTCAAAAAAGGCCTCATGCGAGCTGGGTGGGCCCGTCCATAGGATGAGGATATCGTCTATGAAACGTTTCCACATTTTGATATTGTCTGAGAAGGGATTAGATTGATGGTGAATGTGTTTCTTACAGCTAGGATAGCCAGGGACAGAGTGAGGGATCAGTTTCAAAACCTGTAGATCAGCGTGGTGCTTATGCTTATGTCACTGAGGATTTGCAAGACTCGACTAAGGAATTTTTGGTGGACACAGGTGCACGAAGAGTTCTGTTTCTCGACATTTGGTCCCTGAGGCGGCTCTGTCTGGCCACAATAATGTTTTGTTAGGTTTTTCAGGTGTACCGGTTGTAAGCTCAATTTCCCGACCCATTGCATTGACAGGTGGTCCTTTTACTGTGGATTCTCAGTTTTTTGTTGACCTCAACTTGTGGAGAAAATTTGATGGGTTTTGATTTGATGAAGAAATTGCATGCTACTATTTATCGTTCCCCAGCAGGTGTTTATATGACGATGGGCCCGGACATGGGTGCTAAACAGTGCTTGTCTCAGGATGTACCTCTTCCTGTTGAATTCACTGCTGCGCCACCCACACTATGGGCAGCAGGTGATACAGATGTAGGACTGTTGCACATACCGCCAGTTTCGATACAGGTCAAACAAAATGCTATCTTGCCTCCTATTCCTCAGTATAAGATACCTCAGGCAGGACAGCGAGCCCTTCTACAGATTATTCAGTATTTGATACAAAAGGGAGTGGTTGAAGAGACGTCTGTCAACATTTGTAATAGTCCCATTCTGAAGATTCTCAAATGGACACCCTCAGGTTCCACTGAAGATCATCAGGATGTTTACCGTTTTGTGATTGATTTGCACAAAGTTAATAAAATAGTGGCTTCCCAGTTTCTGGTGGTTCCTGATATAACCACGCTTTTGACAATGATTCCTTCTACTGCTAAATTCTTCTGTTATTGATTTTAAAAATGCATTCTTTTTTGTTTCTATTTATCCAGATAGTAGATATCTGATTGGGTTCACCCTAGCTGGTAGGAGCTTTAGGTTCTGTTGAGCTCCTCAGGGCTATACAGAGAGTCAGTTGGCCTCATTTATGAGAAATTACGCTTCACTGTGTGATAGCAGCGATGCGTCACTTCCCAGTGTGCACTCCTTGCGACATGATTGATGCGTCATATTTATAATATGACGCATCATGTCGCAAGGAGTTACAGATACGTATTTCTGACGTATCTGTAGGTGCAAAAGTGACGCATTGCTGGAGTGTGTCACAAAAGTGACGAACTTGTATATTTTTTTCGCATTTTACCCCATTTCATCATTTGTTATGCATCCCTTTGGTAGAGTGGTTGCTGAGGAGGAGCAGCCAGTGATTCTTGTTGCCCATCATAATATGGTGTGGCTCGTGTGGTCTTGTTGGTAATAATATTGTGTGGGGTGTCATGGGTTTTGAAAAATGATCAGTGTAGCACTTGGCCTTTTTGGCGAAAGTTCCCTAAACGTTTTGCTTTCCCCCTAGACTGTTTTCCTGACACAAAGTGGCCAATTTGGATGATTGGGTACTTTGCCACTGCTGATCAGTGCGACAGTACAAGTGTTCCCTTTGTAAAGTGTAATGGTAATTGGTTGGCCATGATTGCTATGTTTGCCTTACTAGTAAAGACCCTAGAGATGTGCACTGAGTGTGCCAGTGCTAGTAATGCAAAGGGTGCAGAGAAGGGAACTCAGGCCTGCAGTGTAGGGCCTGCGTGCAGTTTACTAAGTTAGCATGTTGTCCTGACAAGTGCAACCACTAGTCAGGCCTTACTTTCCCTTTTGTGTACGCAGTGGGCACCACTGTGGTAGGTTCTGGGTAACCCCTGGGCATGGTGCAGTGTAAGTAAAAGGCAGGACATATACTAAGGTGTGTGTTATGTCCCGAGTGTGAAAAACACTCCATTTCATTTTTCACTGCTGAAATTGCCATCCTGTCCATAGGACAGAATGGGGAGGCTGGGTGTTGTGTTTGTTAGCCTAGTTTCCTATAAGTGTAAAATGGAGAGGTGCAGCTTAGTATGTATGAACTCACAGTGTCATAACACATCTTTCTATGAAATTGGTTTTGTCACTGTGTGTTCAGAAACCACTCATTTAGAAAGTGTCTGAGTTTTGTGCTTTAAGTATTTCTGTGTGTCTCTGCTGAATGGTAATTGACTGTCTGGATCTCAGTGGTGAGAGGAGCTGGGAGAGGTATAGACCCAGGGGGGGGATTGAGATGGCATCAGGATGTCCTGCATCTGGAGAGGAGGGGGAGGAGAAGCCCGGGAGGTGAAAAGGCCTGGGCTGGTGCTATAAACCAATTGACCCATCTCCTGCTGAGTGATTAAGGATCCAGACCCCCAGTATCAAAGGGAGAAAGGTGACACTGGGAGGGAGACACCCAGAACGGATTTAGGCAGGGGTCAGGGACCCCTGAGCACAACAAACTTCAAAGACATTTAGGGGTATAACTATGAGAGTTGAGGCCTCTGAATGTTGGAATAGAAATGGATTGAGACTGAACAGGCTTAGACCCATTTCATGGTCAAGAGGAACCTCTGCTAAGGAAAGAACAACTGAAGAGACTGCTGGCAAGGACTAACCCTTGCTTCCTGATCAGGGGCTGGTCTGCAGTTTGCTGTTTTAACCAAGGAAGAGGCTGTCTATACTGTGCTGTGTTTGTTGGGTCCCCCTGCTTGAAGAAGACTGTGCTTTGTGCTGTGTCTTGTAATTCCAAGGGCCCGAGATGAGCTGGCTCCCTGTTTGGAAACACAGGAACTTAAAAGTTTCCGGAGAAGTTTCAAGCAATGCAGTGGGCGTGTGTTGTGGCAGCTTGAGACCCTCGGAAGGTGAGCCCTGTGATCTTGGACACACGGAGGAGACATGAGGCTTGGATGCGCTGGGAGCGTGTCGTGGTGTACAGGAGGCAATAGTGAGGGGGGCCTGGTCAACGTGTGCATTGAAGGTGAAGTGAGTCTCGGACCGGCTGGGAGCGTGTTGTGGTGCACCGCAGGTGCTGGTGAGGAGCGCCTGCTCACCGTGTGCATCGGCGGTGAAGGGGGTCTCATATGCGCAAGGTGCGTGTCATGGTGGACAGGAGCCATTGGTGAGGAGCGTCTGTTTAATGTATTCAACAGAAGTGGAGTGAGTCTCGGACACGCAGGGTGCATGTCGGGGTACACCGGAAGCGCTGGTAAACAGCGCCTGGTCATCGAGTGCCCAGGAGGAAAAGTGAGGCTCAGACACGGTGAGCGTGTTGTGGTGTTGCCGAAGGCATTGGTGAAAAGCACCTGGATATCAGGGCATCGGAGTTTGAGTAAGTCTCAGTGAAGCAGTGTGCGTGCTTTGGTGCAACCTGGGACTGTGGAGGTGATCGGCTGATCATTGTGTGCACTGGAAGAATGTGAGTCTCTGCAGCACGGTGTGCGGGTCGTGGTGCCAACTGAGACCTGCAGGAAGGAGTGCCTGGTGAACGTGCACTCGAAGTGGATGTGAAGTCCCATCCGGGTTGTGTGTATGCTTCGTGCCAGAGGAGACCCGGAGGGTGCTGTGGTGAACGTGCACCCGGATTAATGTAATCTCAGGGGCGTTGGGTACGTGTGCCCTGCGGCCACCTGAGACCTTCTAACAGTTACAGCCCGGATCGGCAGCCCAGGAAGAGCTGAGCTGCCAGGCTGAGCCATTGAGGCCCATTGAAAAAGTTCTGCACACTAGGCCTAGTTCATTGAAGGAGGAGAGGAGATTGGGTTCGCGCCCCCAGGTAACATGGATCACTACTTCGGCGGGGTGCGGCTCGGAGTGACACTCGCTCAGCCTCTCAGTCCTTCTGGTGATATAAGCCTTTGCTTTGGCTCAGATTGGGGCCCGTACTGGCCAACGGAGTGGCAGTACTGGGGCCAGAGTGAGAAGCTGCACTGTATGTCATCGTGGATACGTGTGGGGTCATCTGTTATCAAAGAGGCTGATTGGCGTAATACACTTTGCCAATATTGCTGCTAACGAACTGCCGGACTGCCTTATGACGCCTGACATTATTTCTGCATAACGAAGTACACAACTGTAGCGCTACGCATCGCTTTATTTCTCTATTGCAAAGTACAGGAATTGCAACACCCCGCATTGCTTTATCCCTTTATTGCAAAGTACATGATTGTCGCTACTCATTGCATAATTCCTTAATTGCAAAGTACATGATTGTAGCAGCGTGAATTGCATTAGTTCTTTATTGCAAAGTACGTGATTGGGGTGTGAAGCACTGCATTATTCCTTCATTGCGCAGTTCATAATTGTAGTGGTACGCATTGCATTATTTCTCCCATTGCAAGGTACCGGGGTGTATCGTTACGCAATATATTATTTCTCCTTTGGCTAGCACAAGATTGTATCATTACACAGTTCATTATTGTTTGTCCATTGCAACGTGTGTTATTCTAGTATTGCAACCAGCATAGCATTTTGAAAGCAGAGGTTGGGATTTGAACCTACCAGCCAGCCGGAATGAATATTACCCTTTATTATATGTTGACTTTTGTATTGTGTGGTCTGATCGTATATATTTTAATATAAAGTTTATACTTATTTAATCAAACTCGTGTGGAGTCCATTTGTGGTGTTACCAGAGGTTTGCTGTGGGCGTGGTTGCACATACTGTAGATTCATGCCTTGGACCTAGGCCTGGCTGCTCATGCCAAGCAATTAAGGGGGTGAGCAGAGCTATCTCAAACGGTGTCCTTACTTGGCCTAACGTTGAGTGGGGAGTCCTAGGTCTCGCATTTGGTGACAATTGTGTGGGACAGGGACTTCGGCTTCCAATAATCAGGATTTGCCGTTACGTGCTAAGGTTAAAGTTATTTCCCCACCAAGAATTAAAAGGACAGCCCGAGCAATGTGTTTCTAGATATGCATAAGAGATTCTATGTAGAAGAGACCGCTTGTCACCCCATTGAGTCTGTCACTAGTTTATGGACTCCCCATACCCATTATCTCTTGTGAACTACACTTATACTTGTCCACCGCAATTTACAGAAGTGAAGGGAGTGTTTGGTTTTGGCTATACAGGTCCCTCTTTATATTAAAGAAATCCACTGGGGATGGGTAATCTGGGGTGTGATCACAATACATATTGCGACAACTTCTATATGGAAGAACAGAATGTTACGCTGTTGGGTTGGCATCATAAGGAATTGATAGTTACCCGGAAGGCTGGTTTTTTTCCTGCATGTTGTCCTATTGTGAGTAGTATGAACACTTCTTTGTATATCAATTGTTCGGGAATAGTGCTGTATAAAAATAAACTGTCGCTGGTAAATGATAAAGATCCAAGTACGTTTGGAATAAACACCAGATATGCTGCAGTAGATTATGAAGGACCCATTTATGCACACCCAGGGTTTTACTTTTTGTCTCACAGTATTAATTCTAACGTTCATAATGGTACCAAAGATGTCGCTCTTGGGATGGTGTTGCCCTTAGGGGTGCGCTGTAAATACGCTAAGCCTAATGTCTATTGTGTTAAGAGGACATTGACCAAATAATTCTGTTAGGGAGTGACAGATATAGAGGTAAATAACTATAATGATGGGATCACCTTTGGATACATCATTTCTTCTATTTGTACTTTGGATGGTGCCTCTATTGGTCAGGGTGAGAAAGTCTGGGAATATTTTGGGTGCAAGTTACAAATATTATCTGATACTACTGTGGCAGCTTTATGAAAAATCACCCCTCAGTTGAAAAGCATGTGGATATATTCCAAACAGACTAGATGTACAGTTGATTTAATTTGAGCTAAGAGAGGTAGTGTATGCGCGGTAGTGGGAGACCAATGTGAAGTCGGGATCAAAACTATGGAAAAGAATATCACCAAACACATATTAGATATCCTCGAGAATGTTAAGGGAATGGAAAGTGGGAATTGGAGTTGGTCTCATTTTGGTGGTTGGGGCTGGTTTCTTGAAAAGGTGATTAATCTGATTGTGATATTGGTGGTTTGCTGTGCTCTTATTCAATGCCTTCCCTTCTGTTGCTCCTATTGCACCACTATGCTCACCCCTAAAAGGAAAATATCAGTTCATGATACCAATGCTGTAATTATGGTATGGAAAGAGATAGGTGAAATCATGCAGATAGATGAGGGCATTTTTGAGAATTCTTTTCTCCTTACAGTCTCCTTTCCTGATACTGAGAATATGGAATGCTCATAAGGAGTTTTACTCATGGTCTCCTGTTTTCCTGGTGGTATATTTTTCCAGTTGCTGTTAGAAAATGTTTTAGCTCATGCTAAAAGGAGGATCTGTTAGAAGAGGAATGTTTGTGTATTGCCCTGCATGTTAGCATGCGCTGCGCCATTTTCTTTGCCATCGCCATTTTAGGCAGTTTGAAACTAAGTTAGTTTAATTCCGAGAAATGTTCCAGTCAAAGTTTTGATTTTGCCGTGTAGGCATGTTCCTGTAATGAGTATACTTTTCCTTTTAGCGCATACGTTTCTTACTAGATAAAGGCCTTCTCCCACTTGGCTGGTGATAGTCCCAACTGGAACAACCTTGGACTTTGCCACTTTGTGTAGGATATGAGCGTTGAGACCATTTATTTTCTTGTATTCCATTGTTTAGCAGTACCAGCTTGTAAAATTCCACATTGGGAGTGTTTTAGCCCAGATACGAAACGTACTTAATGTATCTTTATGCTTGTCGATTTCAGTCCCTCTATAACACTCCTCGCGACTGGGCAGACTGGGCTCCGCTCTGAGTGTACTTTCAATAAACAGTATTTGGTTTGTATTCTCCACTGTCTGACCGACTCTTCATTTGGTATGGAAGGCTGAGAGGTGGCCACTTTCTTCAACTGCAGTTAAAACCTATAAGTCATCCCTATCGCAGGCCTCAACAATCCTGAAGGCTGGGTGCTTGGTTCTAAGTGAGAGGGTGCCACTGCAAGAGCAGGACACTCCTGGGTTGTCTGTAATACAACCATACACAAAATATAGAGTTGCATTACGCAACCGCGTACTGAGCAACTCTAAAGTGGCTGAATCAAACCCTATTGTGTTTGGTATCAAACATTGTGGAATCATACCCCTACATTGGTAACCGGTATGGGAGGTATGATTCCACCTCTCAGAAGCGAGCTTCTTTGGGTCCCTGGATTTCCCGGTACCAGCCTTCAAGTCCTGGACAGCACAAAATAGTTGATGCTGACCAGAGACATATTTCTGCCCTCCTGCTGCTGAGCCAAGCTCGAGCAGGGGACGGCAGAATAATAGGCATCCTGTCACAGGGAGGTATGACCACCTCCCAGACAGGGTTTAGTGTATTAGGGCTGGTTGGGTGCACTTGCCAGCGACCAAAAGTGTGCATGAGGGGCACATGTTGGTGTCCCTGTGCATAGTCTGGTTCAAACCAGTCCTTTGAGCCATTGACTCCTTCTCTGGTGCGAAACTGGACATCCCCACTGTCCCGACCCTCCCGGGGAGGGTCCCCTGAATCTGTCCACCCCTCTTCCGTGGGTATAAAAATGCTCACCTGGCTGTAGGACCCTAGATTTGACGTGGACAAGATTCTGAACCAGAAACCACTGACCTTTGACAGTCTGGACACTCCGGACTTCGCTAGACTTTGTTTGGGCCCGACTTCGTTTCCCGCTCAGTCTAAAGCAACGTCTCTGCCCGTGCACCATACAGGCCCTGTGCATACTGTCGTAATTGGCATGACCGCGTTAGCGATTAGCTGAAACTACACGTTGTCCTCCTTAACTTGGCTATATATAGAAACACCATTTTGAATGTTGCGGCGGCCATCTTAGACCATAAGCGGCCTCGTGGCCGGCGTGCCCTTTAGTCCTTTGTCCGTACCACTGACCACTTCAGTCTGCCCAGCAACAGGCTATTTTTAGTACTGGTCAGCTTACACATGCGCAGTCCCCACTGACCAGTTACCCTTCAGGAATGTGCGCCAAACCGACCAGCGGAGTTGTGCCCCCTCCAATGAGCTGGCTGTGTTCCAAAACATGACCATATATGTACATGAATGTGTCCTAACTTGTGCCGCCTATCTTTTATTGCCCCAAAAACTGTATATAAATCGGGGTCACACCGGTGTTCGGTGTGATACCTCTTGCATTACCGAAGGGTGCTGTATGAGTGTACCACCACCCCATGTGAAGGACTGGGTTCTTTAAGACCCAGCGGTGCCAGGGGACAACACCTGAAACCTTCGTGGGTAACCTGCTCCGGCGTACGAATGACAGAGACACGGGACACTTCCTTCGGCGTCAAAGATTCAAGGTTTATTTGCTGCAGGGAAACACAGAGATCACGGAAGTACAACGAGTGTAGTTCAGGGAGACTGCTTCAAATTGGTTCTGTGGATCGCTCCTTTTATACACGATTCTCCCATAGGTTTGCATAGCAGACAAAGGTTTACAACCCGGTTCCCACAATTATCCCCGAGAGGGGTCGTTTTGGTCACTTTGATACTCATAAGGTCCGGAACATAAGTGAGGAAACATTTGGTGGTTCCCAACTGTAAAAACCCATCTTCCCACCATTAGTACATTCCAATCAGCAGTAAAACAGATCGAAAAAGGAACAAGGACAGGTGCAGAGGAAGATGGAAACAGTGGGGAGATTTGGAAAGGGTGTAAAAGGGGAGGTATCGGGGAACACGAACTACAGACATCAAAGGGACGTGCCTAATGAGATGCACGGCTGAGACAATAAACCGGCACGGCGAGATGAGCCTCGAGCGGGGCCATCTGCCTTACAGTATCATCCCCCTCATCATAAAGACACTTACAAAGAACACGTGTCTTCCGCAAATATCTTGGGAGTCCCAGGGTCGCGAAGCGGACAGCGTCCGTTCGCTGGCTACTTGAGGGCAAGAGACAAAATGGATGCCGTATCTAAGATGGAACCCGTGGGTACAGATGAAAAACCCACGTAACAAACGAACGGTTTAAGTTAGCACAGTGAAACTGCGCACACTTACTAAACTCGTCATTTGCGGTTTGTAGATACTAGACTCGACCATATTCGTGCGAGTCAAAAACACCACTTACAATTGTCACGGAACCTCAGACGCTCCTTTTGCCCTCATGTAGGCAAGCACTAGTCGGAATCATACTCGATATTCATCAGACCATCTAGATGTTGCTGTAGCATAGCTCTGTCCAACCGAGTTCCATTGGTAACTGTGGCATCGTGGTTCTGTGTATTTGTGCTTCGTGACATAGCTGTGCTGATGTCATGAGGCACTGGAATCTCTTTTGGAATGTTATGCTTTGATCCACAAGCAGTTGCTATCCTACTTTGATGCTGGCTGGATGCTCACCTGTGGATGGGATCTTTCTTCCAATAAACCTCTACTTATTATCTTCAATTTGTGGAACCTCTTTCTTACATTTGGCGACGCAGGATGGGAAGAAGAAAAGATCTCAACACCTATCTCTAAAAATTATTTTTTTTTTAAAAGAAAAACTATTATTCCCTTGGAAATTCGTGGACTATTTAAAACAACTTTTATGAGATACTCTGTGGCATTCAACAACTCAAGATTGAAAACATTTCTGTGGCTTTGGACTTCTACAAGGACTTCATTTCATATTTTCATGGTAAGAGGAAACATTTTTCTTTCTTTAAAAACAAAACAAACTCTTTGTTTTCATTTTTAGCGATCTGACCAATCTTATTATCTTTGCACTGCTGCGATCGCTATTTCAGACACTTTTGGCGCTTATTCTACAATTCAATTCAGCGCACGATCTACTTGATCTACTTTGCGATCTGCATCTTTTAAAAAAAAAAAGAGCCCCCTACCTCCCAACGTCCTCGCGAGCTGCATCGTTTAAAGAACGCCAACGCCATTGCCTAGCAGCCTTTCGGAACTTTCAGGCATCGGGAAACAAACAAACCAGCCTTGTTCCTCTTCACGGCTGCTCGCAAAGCTTGCTGGGAAGGACGCAAGCGTGCCGCTAGGTACTCTGGGAGTCACGCTAACGTGGGCGCCATCTTGGATTGGTCACTTTCCAGATATTCACCTCAAAGTGCACGCTTTACGCTTTCTTTGCGTTGCATGACTATATTTACCGCTAATCATCGCTAATCCTCTAATTTACCTTGAAGTCCTTTGTTTTCCACAAACATTGCCACATTTTCAGTGAAGGACAATTTAAAGGTACTGTTTTGACTTTTTCAACCTTTTACTTACCTTCTGGAGACACTCACTTGAAACTGCTTTTGTGTGTCCTGCTACTGTGACACACACACACTATACTTGAAACTGCTTTTGTGTGTCCTACTACTGTGACACACACACACTATACTTGAACTGCTTTTGTGTGTCCTCCTACTGTGACACACTCACACTATCCTCCTCTGCACTACTTACTACGAATTATTATTATTCTTTTGTGTGCACTTACTCTTACACACACATATTTGATATTTATTTACTTATTTATTTTTGTGTTTTATTTCTCTTGTATTCTTTTGTTGGTAACAGCAATATGCAAAATGTAACTGCCCCCCCCTTCTTTTTATCCTCACCTGGGGATCCACCTATCAGATGGAAAAAATGGCGTAAAGTATTTGAAAGGTATGCGAGAGTATGTGGATCTAGCTTGAGTGCTGAAAGAAAGACAGCTTTACTTTTACACTGTTTGGGGGCAGAAGGACAAGAGGTATTCGATCATTTGCCTGACCTTGATGATAGTACTTTAAATGAATATGAAATATGTATTGCAAAATTGGATGAACATTATCTTCCTAGAGTCAGTACAATATTAGAGAGATATCATTTTGGTCGGAGAACACAAATGGAAGAAGAGACAATTGAAAATTACATTACAGCCTTAAGGAAGTTAGCTTCTTCGTGTAAGTTTGGTGCGACTCTTGATGAACACATAAGAGATCAATTCATGCTTGGATGCTATATTGAAAGGGTGAGGGAGGAATTATGGCATAAGGATGAACCTTCTTTAGAAGAGGTTCTCACTATTGCAAAGAGGATAGAACATTCTATCAAGTGTGTGGAAGTCATTAAAAAAAATGGTGAGAGCAAAACTACTAAGGAAACAGTGAGTGTTGTAAAATTTAATCCTAGAGTAGGCGAAAATCACCAGAAGGAATCTAGAAATGAAAATGTTTCAAGCAAAATTCCCTATAAAAAGAAGGAGAACGGTCTTGATTTCTCCCAAGTAAGGTGTTATAGGTGTGGTAAAATGGGACATTTTGCTACGGATAGACAGTGTCAAGGTTGGAAGGCGTATTGTGGTAAATGCAAAAGGAAAGGACATTTTACCTCATGTTGTAAAGGGGGAAACTACAAAGGTAGAGTGAATGAGATATTTTATGATTTTGAAAATGAATGCTATCCAGATGAAAATGTAGATTGTGGCCAAATTTGTATACAGACTGTAAGTGCTGAAGAAGCAAAAAATTCGCCTTCTGACGAGATTTTAGTAGAAGGTTTCCCCACAAAAGTTTTGTTCGATTCTGGGGCAAAAATCACTATTGTAGCAAAAGAATTTTTCTTGAATAAGTTAGGGCAGAAGCTCGAGTTGTCTCGCCCTGACATAAGGCCTTTTGGCTATGCTGGACAACCCATTAAATTACTTGGGGTTTGTGAAGGTGTTATCAATTATAAGAATAGATTGGCCAAAGCAAAAATTTATGTTTCTCAAAAGGGAGATAGCATAATAAGCTGGTTTGCTCTCAAGGACTTGGGGGTGATGCTTGATCCAAACTCGACACCTCCTATTGTATTAAAAGAACCTTTCCCTTCTACCTCTCACACTATCTCACTGGTCTCTCAAGATTTCACATCTGAGTTGAAAGGGAGGTTTCCTAAAGTTTTTTCTGAAGACTTGGGGTGCCTGAATGATTATTGTCATCGTATCATTTTGAAGAAGGATGCTGTACCTGTTTGCTGCAAGGTGCGAAATGTACCTGTGGCTGTCAGGGAACAAGTTAAAGCTGAACTTGACAAGCTTGTCAAGGGAGGCATTATAGAAACAGTAGAAGGAACGGAATGGGTTGCCCCGATTGTTGCAGCTAAGAAATCGGACAACTCTCTTCGTCTCTGTGTTGATCTAAGAGAGCTTAACAAGTGTGTGGTTACAGATCACTATCCTTTACCCAAGATTGCAGACATGCTTATGTTACTCAAGGGTGCCAAGATCTTTAGCACCATTGATCTACGGTCTGCATACCATCAGATTAGGTTAGAGGAGAATTCAAAAGATTTGACCTCTTTTGTAACACCTTATGGCACTTTTAGGTTTGTCAGACTACCATTTGGCTTAGTGTCAGCCGCATCGGTTTTTCAAAGGGCATTAGAAAAGGTTTTAAAGGGTTTACAGGGTGTCAGAGTATACCAAGACGATATTCTTGTGTTTGGCATAGATAATTCGCAGCATGATCTTAGGCTTTTTGCAGTCTTAGAAAGACTATGTGCTGCAGGGTTAACCGTCAAGATTGAGAAGTGTAAGTTTAGAAAGACCTCCATTGACTATCTAGGTCATACAATTACTGAAGGAGGAATTTTACCTAAAGAAAATTTGATCTCTACCATTTCTAAATTGTCTTCCCCACAGAATAAGGAAGAGTTGATGAGTTTTTTGGGACTTGCTGAATATTATAGTAAGTTTGTGAAAGATTTTGCCTCTTTGTGTGCCAACATGAGATATTTGTTGAAGAAAGGAGTGGATTTCGTTTGGGGAGAAAAATGTCAACATGAATTCGAAATCATCAAGGAGAGGTTAGCCTCTGCCCCGAAATTAAGCAGTTTTGACCCCTCTGAGAAATCTATTTCGATTACTGATGCAAGTTTGAAGGGTTTAGGTGCCGTACTGGTTCAGAAGTTTGAGGACACTGAGAGGGTCATTCTTTTCTTGTCAAGGAGTTTGAAGGGAGCTGAAACTCGATACTCGGTGATTGAGCGTGAAGCTCTCGCTGTTTACTGGTCAGTCAAGAAGCTGAAAAACTTGTTATGGGGAACGACCTTTGAGGTTAGGACGGACCACAAGCCGCTTTGTGAAATTTTAAAGAAAAAAGGTATTGATGCTGTGTCTGGTAGGATCACAAAATGGGTTGTTGGTTTGCAAGATTATGATTTTGATGTAAAATACCTACCTGGGGTGGAAAACAAGGTAGCAGATGCGTTATCTCGCCTTGTTCCTAGTTCTGAGGGTAATGATGAGGAAGATTGTGATGAAGACGATGAGATGGTTTGTGTTGTTGAGGAGGCTGTCATTGATAAGGACAGGTGGTTGAAGATGGTTCAGGAGGATTTGGTTCTCGTGGAAGTTCTCAAACTTTTAATGACTGGATGGAAAATTAAACCTAAATCCAATGAAGGCCTTGAGAAATTTTGGCACGTCAAAGATCAGCTTTCAGAACAAGATGGTTTACTTTTTAGGGGAACCAGATTAGTTCCACCCCTAGCTCTTCGGGATGAGCTTATCTCTTTAGCACATATTGGCCATTTAGGAATCTCAAAAACCAAAGAGATATTGAGGAGGTCATATTGGTGGCCAAATATGGATTTGGAAGTGGAACGTAAAGTTAGGGATTGCATTGACTGTGCTCTTAGTGAGAAGGTGGCAAAACCTAAAGTCCAACCTATGGTGATTAGAGACAGACCGAATGCACCCTGGAAAGAGGTTGGTTTGGATATTTTGGGGCCAATTGTGTCAGCTGGCTGTGAGTGGTATGTTCTTGTCCTTGTTGATTTCTTTTCCAGATGGCCAGAAATTGCAATAACTCGTGGCATCGAGACTAAGCATGTGGTGGCTTTCTTAACCAAACTTTTTGCAAGGGAGGGCATTCCCAACACCATTCTCACGGACAATGGTCCCCAATTAGTATCTAAAGAGATGGAACGTTTTCTGTTAGAGCAAGGTATTAAACACAAAAAGTCATCCTTGTACCACCCAGAAACCAATGGTATGGTTGAGAGATTCAACCGTGTTCTCAAAGAAACCATCAGAATGGCCAAGTCTGCTGGCACAGATTGGAGGACAGATGTGTTTAAAAAGGTTAAGGTTTACAGGATATCTCCCCATGCTGTTACTGGGAAGACCCCCTTTGAACTTTTTAGGTCTCGTACTCCCAATACCCTTGTAGTACCTGCATGGGTTAATGATCTACAACCGTGTCCACATGATGTCTGTATTGACTGGAAGTTGCATGAATCTTCTAGAATTGAGGATAGAAAAAGGATTTTTGATGCAAGGAATTCTGTAAAAGTCACGTCTGTCAAAGTGGGAGATTGGGTACTTGTTAAAAATCCCTGCAAAAACAATAAGGCTCTTTCTGCTACCTTTATGAAGCCCATTCGTGTCATCAAAGTTTTTAAAAATGCCATCAAAACTGCAGATCATCGTGTTTGGAACTTGAACAGGGTGGTGGTGGTTAGTAATGATCTTGTGGAGGCTTCTTGCAGTCGTCATTGTCCAACTCTTAGAGACGAACCCTCCTCATCTCTTCGCAAGTCTGCAAGGGTTTCCCATTCTCCTGAGTATTTAAAAGACTACGTGACTGTGTGATTTATGCTTTAATATTTACTCATTTTCTTTTGTAATTTTGTCATTAGTGTTAGAAGGGAGATGTGTGGCATCGTGGTTCTGTGTATTTGTGCTTCGTGACATAGCTGTGCTGATGTCATGAGGCACTGGAATCTCTTTTGGAATGTTATGCTTTGATCCACAAGCAGTTGCTATCCTACTTTGATGCTGGCTGGATGCTCACCTGTGGATGGGATCTTTCTTCCAATAAACCTCTACTTATTATCTTCAATTTGTGGAACCTCTTTCTTACAGTAACAGGCGGCTGTCTCATACACGTTGTAGCGCAGAGGCCACATAAGGCAGGACCGCACTGCACACAAAGGCAACACGTGAACAGGAACGCCACAACAACTCCGATGATCATCAGAATCTTCCAACCCCAAGTCGACATCAGGCCCCAAAACCACCCAAGTAGCGTCCAATCCCCTACATCCACGTGTATGGATTCAGAGATTTTATGCAACTTCGAGATGGCTTGATAAACAGTTGGAGCGTTATCAGGAATGAAAATACAGCAGCTCGAATGGATCACCTTACATACCCCACCTCGATCTGCTAAGATCACGTCTAAAACCATACGGTTTTGTAACGTCATAAGTCTATCCGCCTGAAGTTCTGTGGTGATGTTACCAAGGGCACTGGCAGTAATATTAGCTGTCGATTCTACCACTCGAGTCAACTGTCTCAGGTTCCTACTATTAACCATAGGTCTCCAAAACGGGAGGAAACCCTTGAAAAAGTCTCCTGCCTCTTGACCGGCAGTATCCTCTTCGCTAATTACGCCTCTCACAACTCTAGTCTTGTGATAATCTGCATCTACAGTAAACGTCGGAGGCAACAAGTTTGCGATAAAACATGAGCCCATGAAGTCAGAGGGCAACCATGCATACGCACGGTCATGACAGACAAAGTAGGTACCCTTGGCAGCCAGAAACACAGGGGACGAGATCATCGGCAGCATGTAATTTTCAGCGCAAGCGCTCTCTCCAAGTCGGGCTTTCGATCTTCGGCCACGACCCATTAAACAAAAATTACCAATGTGGGGTACGACCCATATCGGAGACGAGCTTTTAAGCTGTTTATCACTCGTGAGCGCACTGTACTCGACCTTACTCAGGACCCTATAGGCTTGTACCTCTTCCACTGGAATGAGCGACGGCTCATAGATATCTCTATCTAAATCTTCTATCGCTATAGACAAAGGCTTATAGTACGAGCCAGGGCCAAGGTAGGGAGAACGTGGCTCTCGACTGGGTTGAGAATCTAGCGCGCTTCGAAACATTGTTTGAAATGCTCGAGCGGACCCTTGGGAACTATACGGTAACACCAGATATGGAATTCCCTTATCCGTGGTATGTGGCATCAACCCACACACCCAACAATTAGTAGTGTTAACCACTAACTGGTGCTGGTGAAGGAGCTGAATAAAGGAATTGTTGCGGAATTCTGCACGTCTAGCCTGCTCGTGTCAGGCAAGAAGTGAAAAGAATGGGGAGATGCAACAGTAGTAGATTGAGGATTAGAGGTAGGAGTAGGTATAGCAGGAGATAAGAAACAAGACATCATGTAATACACCCCACCCGCCAATAATGCAGAAACAGTCAAAAGCAATACGAATATTTGGAACATAAAACATTTGGTACGACTAAGTTGTTGCAACTTGAACCTTTGCGCTTGAGCTCCTTCCAAGTCCATCAGCTTCGAAAATGCCATCCCCTACGACCGTCCGCAACGTTTCTTGACGCACTTCGTTCTGTGTAGCAGTGGTCAATCCCTAGGAGTTCCCAGGAACCGACAGTCTTTAACCTAGTGTCAAGACCTACTAACCAGAAGGAAGTACACGCGCGGCCCTACGGCCTTTATTCACAATTATTCACAATTATGTGTATGCAAAGTGTCTCTCAGCTGTGGAAGCAAAAATACGAGGAACGAAACTCAATGTATATATACAAGAATAATTACAATGATACGAGTGTTTAAACTGATCGTGGATAACGGGATAATGCAATTGTCAAGGGACAGAACGGGATCTTTTATTAGTTTTTAGTGCTGGATCGCAAAAAGTATCGGGTTTTCCCAGGACGTGTCTGTTCGTCAAACAAAGGATCCGTTGAAGAGACAGCGTCCTGTTGATCAGTTGAATGTTCTGGTCTTGAGTCTTTTGATAACAAATGTTCAACAGTGTCTTTCTGCTGCACTGAGGATTCTCCGACAGGTTGTGCGTCGCTGAAGGGTACAAACGCCGGCAATCCTTCGGTTTCAGTTGATGCAATGCCTCTCCTCACCCACGAGTCTGCCGGCAACGGAATAGGGACTTTTTTGGTATGGGTGGCATGCACCCAGTTTTTCCGACCCTCTAGACGAACTGCGGTTCTCGTGGCAAGGAGGACCTGGTAGGGTCCAGTGAATCTTGGCTCCAAGTTCTTCTTGCGCGAAAAATTGCGCGTCACCACCCAGTCTCCGGGCTGGAGCTGGTGGCCTGGACCCTCCGTCTGCGTCGGCAATGCTTCGTAAACCTGTTGGTGAATTAACCTCAGGTTAGCAGTCAAGTCATGAAGATAATCGATCAACATTGGATACTCAAGATCACAGAACACACCCGGCCTAGGGACCCCCCAAACATTTGCAGGACGACCGAACACTATTTCATAGGGACTGAGCCCTACTCGGGAGTGTACGGTTGCCCTTGTTGACAATAATGCTAAGGGTAAAGCGTCAGGCCACGAGAGACCAGTCGTAGCCTGAATCTTTGCTAGCTTTAGTTTAAGGGTGCCGTTATACCCTTCAACCAAACCAGCTGACTGGGGATGATTGGCGCTATGGAATTTCTGAATTCCAAGGCCCTTACATACACTCTTCATCACACTCCCCACAAACTCACTTCCGTTATCGGACCACACAACTCTAGGCATTCCGTACCGAGGAAAGTATTCCTTCAGTAGGATTTTCGCAGTTGACAAAGCAGTGTTGTCCTTAAGAGGGTAGGCTTCGATCCATCGGGAGAATGCGCAAACCACAACTAAAACGTATTTCAGGTTATTGCATCGCTCCATATGGATGAAGTCTAATTGGATCACCTCAAAGGGACATGAAGGGGGAGCAAAACTACCAGGAGGAGTTGGGGTTCCCTTACCAGGATTGTACAACATACATACCATACAATTCTTAACCAAGCGTTCAGCACACTTCGTGATACCATCGTTCTTCCACACAGGAGACAACAACTTGCAAATACCTTTCGCGCTAATATGTGCTAACCCATGCGCCATAGTCACAACAGCCAGCACATACGCATCAGGCAACATCCATCTTTTCTGTTCCGACAAATCAACCCAACAACCATTCGCATCCAACTTTCCCGTACTTTCTTTCCACTTCGTCTTTTCAGTCTCGGTGGCCTCATTCTGAATTGCTTTCACACTCTCGATAGTGTCCTCACACATACTCGATTCTGTAGGCCACCTAACCGAACTCGTCACATACATTCGAGTGCTAAGGTTCCGGGCAGTCTCTTTAGCAGTCTCATCCGCAAACGCATTACCACGACCAACATCATCCGTCACCTTACGATGCGCACTACATTTGACAATCGCCACTTGCTTAGGCAACGTAAGTGCATCCAAAAGATCATTCACAAGCTGACCATGCTGAATCTTCGTACCATGCGATGTCAGAAAACCTCTCTCTCTCCACAACCGTCCAAAACTATGTGCGACGCCAAAAGCATATTGGCTGTCGGTAAACACATTCACACGTTTCCCTTTCGCTAACACACACGCTCTGGTGAGAGCGATCAGTTCTGCAGCTTGGGCAGAATTCTGATTCAATCTTGCAGTCTCAACAACAGTATTCAACGTTACAACAGCATATGCAGTAGTCACATCGCCATTCGGTAATTTAAAACATGAACCATCCACATACAGCGTTCCATCTGGGTCTTCCAAAGGAGTGTTTTTAAGGTCCACTCGACCTTTTGTTTCCTCTTCTGTCCTCAAATAACAGTTGTGTTCTGTTATTGCATCTGACTCTGAGCTAATTGGTAACAAAGTCGCCGGATTCAGAACATTGCAACGTTTTATCTGGATGTGGCTTGCCAGCAGCGTCAGCTCGTACCCAGACAATCTCGCACTCGTCAAGTGCTGGGTTTTCGTACGATTTAAAAGAGTGTCGACTGCATGCGGAACCATCACCGTAAGCATATTATCCATGACCAATCCTGCTGATTGTCGGATGGACACCGCAGCTGCCGCTGTTGCTCTCAAACAACTCGGCAATGCTCTAGCTACCGGGTCCAAGGTCGAGGAAAAATATGCACATGGACGTTGCTTACCACCAAAAGGTTGCGTTAAGACACTCAAAGCACAACCTTCCCTCTCGTGAACATATAGTGTGAACGGCTTACTATAGTCAGGAGTACCTAACACAGGAGCCGAACACAATGAATCACGTAATTCAGAAAAACTGTTCTGACATTCTTCCGTCCATGGTAAAGGAGTTGAAACATCCTTGCACGTAAGAGCCACCAATGGTTTCGCTAGCAATGAAAAATTTGGAATCCATTGCCTGCAGTACGACGTGATACCTAGAAAGGCACGCACATCTCTTTGGGTTGTTGGCACAGCCATTCGCGCAATTGCTGCAATTCTCTCTGGGGTCAACCGCCTTCCCTCCTTTGACAATAAGTGACCTAGATAGGTTACTTCTTGACAACAATACTGGAGTTTAGAAGGTGACACCTTGTGATTTAACTCGCAGAGATGTTGCAGCAGCGACACCGTAGCAATTTTGCAAATGTCCTGAGTATCTGCAGCTACCAATAAGTCGTCGACATATTGGATCAAGGCCGCACCAGCCGGCAATGAAAACGCATCCAGTTGACCCTTCAAGGCTTGACTGTAAATCGATGGACTTTCACAGTAGCCCTGAGGAGCGCGTTTGAACCGGAAGCTGCGTCCACCAAGAGAGAAACCGAAAAGGTCTCTGCTCTCTTCTGCAATGGGAATGCTGAAGAACGCATTTTTCAAATCAATCACCGAAAACCAAGATGCAGAAGCTGGAATCAGAGTCAGTAGTGCCGTGATGTCAGGCACAACGGGGAACTGAGGAATCACAATTTTATTCACCTCCCGTAAATCGATAACAAAACAATAAACAGGTGGTTTCGAAGGATCAGTACGTTTTAGAATGGGCAGTACAGGGCTGTTGCACACGTTTCCCCGTGTTTCCTCAATAACGTCTTTCTCGATCAAATCATAGATGATCGCTAACAATGCTCGTTCACCATCAAGAGAGATACGATACTGGGGAATACGTGGCAATCGCACATTAGATTTCAACTGAACAACATAAGGGGAGATGTCAAGCAGGCCCACGTCATTGGGGCCTGCTGCCCACAGAGATGCAGGAAGAGAACTCAATTCCGGTGGAACCTTATCGAGAGACAAGTACATAGGAGAGACAACCCTCTCCCCTAAAGTAAGCTTTACACCCGCAGGGGAACAATACAGAGTTGCATACAAACGTTTAAGCAAATCCAGACCCAAAAGATTTTCACCACAGCCCGTAGTCAAAATCAACGGAGCCTCTAGCTCACGAGGCCCAATTGTAAGGGGCAAAGGGCGCGAAACTGGATTGCTAACGGGGGCGCCAGAGAATCCAAAGGAAACATTTGTTAAGCCAGACAAAGGTGCGCCAGGGAGTTTCGAATGCTTTATGGAACTTTTCGCTGCACCAGTGTCCAACAGAAAAGGCTCAATGACGCCCGATGTAGCAACTGCGACGTAAGGCCCTCTCTGATCAACCGGAACTGATACCACTCCCTCTCCCTGTCTATGGCTGTCCTAGTAATTACTGTCGTCAGTTCCCTGATCGACGTAATAATCGTCTACATTGTACTGCGCAGATCGTCCTTGCGATGATCCACGTTGATCAAAACAATTATCGGAATTTGATGAGTTATCTGAGCGATCATTCTGAGCACCACGACCTCTACCACGTGGTGCCTGCTGAGAACCACCACGACCTCCTCTAGATGAGTTACCACTATTACGATCGTTTAGAACAGGACAATTGAATTTGATATGACCCTCCTGTCTACAATAGGCACATTGATTGTACCCTAACGAGGATCTTTGGGAAGAGGAGTCATTACGAGATTGTGATGGGTTCGATTGCGGCTGCGATCTATTTTGTTGCGAAGCATTCTGATTCGAACGTGGGGGATAGGCCTGCTGTAACAACACTTTAGTTTTGAGTTCTTTTGTCTTTTTATCAGCACGGTCGTTCTCTTCTTTCTCTCTATTCTCATAATACTGTGCCGTAGCCAATATTTGAGCTGAAGTAGAAACGGCCCACGCACTCTCCGAATTTTTCAATTTATTGCTCAAATCGGGCAATAAGTTCGAAACAAATTTATCCACAAACAACCGTTGACCACCCTCAGTGCTCATATCCTGACCACTATGGTCAATGAATGCCTCCTCGAATCTCGTAAAGAAGTCGGAGACACTCTCGTCCTTCTTCTGTCTACAAGCTGACAATTTGTCCCAATTCACCCTCATAGCTGGCATAAGAGTTTTCATGAGCGTTATTATTCTTTGAGGAAGAGCAGCAATCAACTGCTCGGGTTTAGCACCACCAGTTTGCAAACCATCCGCCGCTACAATGGCAGCCCAATCACCACCTAATTCATTTGGGTGATTCTCCTGACGAATCTTAGCCCATACCGGTTGAGGCACAACATTGCCGAACAACATGTCGATATCGGCAAGATTCATTATCGTAGCGTCTACGAGTTGCGATAATTCTTTATAATACCCTGCAGGATTTTTGCGAGGGTCAGGCAAAGATTGCTTCACCTTGCAACACTTCTGATCGTTTCCATGGGAGATGTATCCACACTCTCTGGAAATGTGCCAATATCGGTGGTTGTTTGTTAGAAACAAGGGGACCCCATACAGTAGAACCTGGGGTAACAAGATGCTTTGGAAGAACAATGGTTCAGGGTAGGCCTCAAGGGGTCCTTGGTAGAAAGTAGAACAGGGAGCGAATACTTAATAAATCGCTTGGGAGCAGAGGTAGTAGGTACAAGTAGGAGTATTTTATTTTACTCTTTTCTCAAGGATATACATAAATAGTCATACTCTTTTTCAGGTGCTCAAGTGAATAGTGTGGTGCAGGAAGTGACATAAGTGATCAAAGTGAACGGACTGTCACACAACAACAACAACAAGGATAAAACACACAATTATATACAAATGGAGCTAGTGAAATTCCTTGGGTAGGTCGACGGCGTTTCGATCTATATAGCTTTTAGATCTTCATCAGGACAAATGAGCCCCCTGAAACTTGCCTTTGCTTGTGTAGGCAAGGGAGATTGTTTGGTGGTGCAGCTGCTTAACTGCCGTGGTTCCCAATGGGAGATTGTATTGTATTAGAAGGTCTTCTAATAGTAGAAAAACAAGTAGCGCTCAGTCACTGCTACTGGGACGAGGGTCCTACTTGAGATAAGGAATTTTTTCAAAGGATTCCGATTTAAATAGATGGGGTCCTTTTAGCGCGTTCGTCACTATTGCATTCAAATTATCCAGATGCCTGAAACTAATTCACTCAGGTGGTTGAGCCTGTGGATTAGCTGGCATCCACACCGGTGGGACTTCTCGCATAGGAAACTGACCAGACTCATCTGGCTGTCTTTCAACATCTTCAACAAACAAGGCTTGAGGTATAGGAGTGGGACGGAAAGATAGCAACCGCTCGACAGCACGTCGAACGTTGGTATCCACTATCAGTCCAGTCGAGAACTGAAGCTGCAAATCAGACAAAGCGGTCAGCACCTCGTCAGGTGCGTCGGCCGATATCTGATCACGAAGAACCTTACACATTTCTTCGAACACGAATCTTTGGGTTGGTACATTGAATTGACAAAACGTGTCGAGCACAATACGTGGTGGATTTCTAAGAGGATGTGTCATCCAACCCATCGCCATATTATATAGCGAAGCGCGTTCCCTGTTACCAGGAAGCTGACTACGTCTCTGAGGACCATCTGAACCAGCAGACCCAAGAACAGGTCCGAGAGAATGGAAGAAGCTAGCCGCAAGAGGAGAAGTACGACTACGAGTAGAGGGAGAAGTATAGGACACAGGACTAACAAGCGAAGGAGTAGAGACAGAAGTAACAGCAGGAGTTAACAGAGCAGGAGCAGTAGTGGGAGCAGGAGTATGTGGAAGCAGAGGAGCAGTAGGGATAGCAACAGGCAAAGGAGCAGGAACAGTCGGAAGAACGGGTGCAGGTTGAGGAACAGGTGGAGGAAGAATAGGTGGAAGAATAGGTACAGGGGGAACCACAGGAACTGTGGTACCCTGTACATACGGAGGTGGCGACTTCATGAGATAAGACATTAAAGGATCCTCAACTGCGTCTTCCTTCTTTTCCGACTCCGTAGGCAAAGCAGGATAACATTTATCTATAGTCATACGCTGTAGTCTATCAAACACTTCCTTTTCCTTAACCTCCTTATCACGCTGAAATTGCTCTGCTTTCTTTACAATGGTAGCAACACTATCTCTCTGATTTCGTTTAGTCTGTCTGATTTCTTTCTGTCGGGCTTCTTTACGCCACAACCGAAAGGCGTCAAACATGGCCGGCCTCGACTTTTTCTCGAACAGTTTAGCCTCTAAGTTATCTAGGATCGGGGTCTCAAAGCTACCATGAGGTGGCCAACTAAGGACACCGTCCTTCTTAGTATAGCGAATCCAATAATCATTAAAAGCCCATGTTTACTGTACAGTTCATAAGTCGGAGTTCCAACCGGAGGTATCGGACACGAGTCCTCCAGTCGGGAATCCGCACCACAACGTCTGAAACAACTAAACAAAGTACTGCGACCAGGCATCTTGCACACTAGTCGAGTTTCACAAACTTCAAGGGTTACGAGATTTACCAAGTCCCAGCAAAAAGCGAAAACCCTCGGTTTTTGGCGGCTGCAGTCGTCAAACAACACAACAAAGTACCAAGAACTACAAATGCAATGGAACCATGCAACCACTAAGCAACCACAACCAAGAACTCTGGGAGCGACCCACAAATACTTAACTCAAAGATCGATGGCGTCACCAGGAAGGCCCGTCAATCGTCTCGCTCTACCAAGGTCTACGCCAGGCGCCAAAACAGGTCTACAGTCAGGGCAGCAGTCCGTCGCAGCCGTCAGGAGGCGGGAATCTTCGCGGGAAAAGTCTTCGGGCCACTTGTTTCGACAACAGGATCGATGAAGCGGAGTGCACCTTCCCTCGGAGATTTCACACGAAGTTCCTCACGATTGTCGGGCTTGGACCGGTACCACTGATGCAGCCCCACGTTGGGCGCCAACTGAAGGACTGGGTTCTGTAAGACCCAGCGGTGCCAGGGGACAACACCTGAAACCTTCGTGGGTAACCTGCTCCGGCGTACGAATGACAGAGACACGGGACACTTCCTTCGGCGTCAAAGATTCAAGGTTTATTTGCTGCAGGGAAACACAGAGATCACGGAAGTACAACGAGTGTAGTTCAGGGAGACTGCTTCAAATTGGTTCTGTGGATCGCTCCTTTTATACACGATTCTCCCATAGGTTTGCATAGCAGACAAAGGTTTACAACCCGGTTCCCACAATTATCCCCGAGAGGGGTCGTTTTGGTCACTTTGATACTCATAAGGTCCGGAACATAAGTGCGGAAACATTTGGTGGTTCCCAACTGTAAAAACCCATCTTCCCACCATTAGTACATTCCAATCAGCAGTAAAACAGATCGAAAAAGGAACAAGGACAGGTGCAGAGGAAGATGGAAACAGTGGGGAGATTTGGAAAGGGTGTAAAAGGGGAGGTATCGGGGAACACGAACTACAGACATCAAAGGGACGTGCCTAATGAGATGCACGGCTGAGACAATAAACCGGCACGGCGAGATGAGCCTCGAGCGGGGCCATCTGCCTTACAGTATCATCCCCCTCATCATAAAGACACTTACAAAGAACACGTGTCTTCCACAAATATCTTGGGAGTCCCAGGGTCGCGAAGCGGACAGCGTCCGTTCGCTGGCTACTTGAGGGCAAGAGACAAAATGGATGCCGTATCTAAGATGGAACCCGTGGGTACAGATGAAAAACCCACGTAACAAACGAACGGTTTAAGTTAGCATAGTGAAACTGCGCACACTTACTAAACTCGTCATTTGCGGTTCGTAGATACTAGACTCGACCATATTCGTGCGAGTCAAAAACACCACTTACAATTGTCACGGAACCTCACATGGGGTCTTAATAAACTTGTTCTTTGACTTTTTACAGTTTCCGTGCCAACAGTTCTTGAGTGTAAGTGGGTTATCTTCGGAGCATGTAGGCCTTGGGAACCCTGATTACTTCAAATTGGCGACCACGAAGGGACTCATCGGCGACTCGGATGCCCGAAGGAGAGGTCGTGACGAAGGCTTGGAAACTCGCCATGGACGCGCGCTGCCACTGAGTGACCCGAGTCTTGGCACCCACGGTGTTTCTTCCTTTCCTTCTGATCTGACCTTCCAGGTGGCGCCGGTCTCCGACTGAGTTTTCGATCGTCTGTGTTGCTGGGAAAGTGCCGTTTGGCTGATTTGATCACAAGACCTTGGCAGTTGGAATCTGGACATTTGAGAATTTGGGTAAGATTTGTGTTCGGTAAGGTAGTCTTCGGACGCTTACTGAAGTTCTATGATTTGTGTTCGGTAAGGTAGTCTTCGGACGCTTACTGAAGTTCTATGATTTGTGATCGGTAAGGTAGTCCTCGGACGCTTGCCGAAGTCCTACGATCTATGATTTGACTTGAGTTAGCTAACGTTAGTGAATTTGTGATCTTTTGAATTCATATGTGTAGTGCACTTCACATAGGCAGGCATGTAGAGATGTTTCTCTAACTTTGTTTTTTTTCCTCTGAGCGGCACATTTGTGTGAAGTACTGTAAGTGCCATTTTATACGGTGTCACGCTTTCGTGATACTTTTTGAACATGCCTGTTTTCAGCACACTCCGAGGAATGTGCTGTCTTGGAAATGGTACCACAATTAGGTTAGCGGAAGCACAGCCGGCTCCCCCAGAAGGAACACCAAACCGTGAGATGTATATTAAATTTGGCCTTCCCCCTATTATGTACAGCAAATTATGGCATAAGTATACGAGGACTGATCCTGAATTGCAATGGCCTCTACATGGGTCGTCTGATTTACGTAAAGTACAGTTTGTGGAGCAATGTTTGTTTCAACGTAGGTCTAGACAAAATATGTTTGATTGTGTGCGAATGTGGGAGAAAGCGGTGCGCGAGCGAATGAAACGTGAAGTTGCCTTGGCGGACAAAGAGCAGCGCAAGGCTGCTCGGGATAAGGCTTTACAGCTTGAGGAGAAAGAGGCTCAGGAGAAAAGAGAGAGGGAGGAACGGGAACGTAAATTGCAAACGACTGGTCAATTTCCTATTCGTCGACCGCTTTATCCTGTCCTTAATAATGAAATTGATGATTTTTCATTGCTAGATCGGTCACCGCCTCCGTATGTTTCGCCAACAGCTCCAGCTGAAGATTCGGGAGATGATGGGCAGGATAAGTCGGAAAAGAAGGGTATATCCGCTCTCAGGTTTACTGCGGAGAGGTCCGCACATTTACGTAGTTGTGCTCGTAAGGTGAATAAGAAATATGTTTCTCAGGACGAGGTGATTGCGGAGAGGAGTAAATGGTCGGATCTTGAATTAATGTACTTTTTGTCTAGTTTGGCGGATGAAGTTGTTGCCGCGTATCGTGACCTTTCAGATACGTTAGAACCTAAAGCTTTGTCAGTGCATCGTGAGAACTTGGATAAAGGTTTATTTGATCTTGCAGATGCTGACGGCCTATTCAAGCAATTGATCCAGCTGCGAGATGAGACAACCAGATTGCGGGAGGAGCGGAAAAGGAGGCAAAAGGAGTCCGAATCGGAGAATAGCGGGCAGATTAAGGAGTGTTCTCTCCGGGGTTCAGATAAGAGTTCTGCACTGCATGTTATGCCTATGCGTGAAGCCGCGCCCTTGTATGTTCCACCAAAAGGGGAAGGTACAGATGATGATAAATCGTCAAAGGATGTGAAAGGGTATTTTGTATATAACTGGGTATACACGCCTTGGAATAGAGCAGATGTTTTGGCATTGAAAAATTCTCTACCTGATCTTCGAAAAAATCCGGCGGCATTTTATGAAGGGGTGGAAGGGGCTATTTCATCTTGTGTGATGACTCTTGTTGACATAGATCTGTTTTTTGGGCTAATCCTTCCACCTGATATGTGGAGGCAAATTCGTAAAAATAATGATGAAACAATACTTGGGGGGACATGGAAAGAAATAAATGCTGCCGATTTAGATAGGGAACCGGCATGTAAGCCTTGTCAGTTGATTCTAGACCTTCCGGCGGCTATTTTGATTAAATTAAAAACGCTTGTTTCTTCTAAAAAGATCGATTGGACTATGTTAGTGTCGTGCAAACAAAAGCCTGATGAAACGGTTTCAGATTTCTTTACGCGCTTCGAGGAGGCATTCCATGATTATAGTGGTCAATCTTTAACAGACGATACGGGTCGGCATTTGTTCGTAGATAAGTATGTGGCTAATCTCCTACCGGAGATTGCAAAGCGATTGAAATCGAGTGAAAGTTCCTGGGCCACGGCGACCCCTGCGTCTTTGTTAACTATGGCTCAGTATTATGAGCGGCAGGAGTTGGAGGCTAAAGAAAGTGTTGATAAGAAGGCGAAAGAATTGAAAACGAAGGTGATGTTGGCACAGGTTCGGGGAACACAGGGTAGAGGGAATGATAGAGGTAGACGAGGTGGAGGGAATACGTCGTATGGTCGTACGGATATAGCGGAGGATCAATGTGCCTACTGTAAGGAGTTTGGGCATTGGGCTGAAGATTGTCCGGTACTTCGTGAGCAGCGTAGTCAGCGTGGTCGAGGAGGTGGTAGGTCGAGAGGAGGTTATACGGGAGCGAGAGGTGGCGGAAGTGATCGTGGAAGGGTTGAGGAAAGGGGCCGCGGCCAGGATGAACGAAACACGTTTGACAGACGAAATCAATATCAGATATCGGAGGGTGAAAATGTGGAGTACCAGGATTATGTGCATGCATAGGACTGCGTAGGATGGGGTAAGGAATCAGTTGAAGTGCCGGTAGATCAGCAGGGTCCATATGTAACAGCGGGTATTCTGGGTTCTACTGATCAATTTCTAGTCGACACAGGAGCTACTCGTAGTGCTTTGTCGAAAAACTTGGTTCCGAGGGCTCCCCTGTCTGGCGAAATGATTACATGTGTAGGGTTCGATGGCACACCCTCCCCTAGCCCATTGTCAAAGCCCCTTGCACTATGTCTTGACAAATTTTTCAGTTTTGGTCAATTTTTGTTGTCACCCCATACACCAGATAATATCTTGGGCATTGATTTGCTTAAATATTTTAGAGCAACGATACGGTGCGCTGCTGCGGGAGTGCGGGTTATCCTGAATGACAATTATCCTGACCCAGACAGGTTTTACACTATCTTAGACATTCCAGCTTTGACCTCTCTACCGCACACGTTATGGGCAACCTCAGATACGGATGTGGGAGAGATGCGTATTCCACCAATACATATTACTGTTAAGGAGGGGGCCCCTCTACCACGAGTACCCCAGTATAAGATTTCGAGAGAAGGTGAAATTGCATTGACACATATTGTTCAGGATTTGATCTCTGCAGGAGTAGTGGAGGAGGTCCCTTATAATGTTTGCAACAGTCCTATTCTTCCAATCCTTAAAAGAGATACTGACGACAAAGTCTATCGCTTTATTATTGACTTGAGAGAGATTAACAAAATTGTCATTCCCCAATACCCGGTGGTGTCCGATATTACAACCTTGCTTACATTGGTGCCACCAACGGCCACAACATTTAGTGTTATTGATTTGAAAAACGCGTTCTTTTCCATCCCTGTCCATCCTGATAGCAGATATTTGTTTGGCTTCACGTTAAATAATAAATCGTATAGATTTTGTCGTGTTCCCCAAGGTTATACTGAAAGCCCTAGCATCTACAGCCAGGCTTTGAAAAGACAGCTAGATTCCTTTGAGTTGCAGACTGGCGTTGTTCTCATCCAGTATGTGGATGACCTTTTGCTTGCTGCAGACTCTTATGCACAATGTGAAGAAAGTACAATTGCGTTGCTTTCCTTTTTGGCACAGAACAATCATAAGGTTTCGAAAAAGAAGCTCCAATACTGTAGACCCCAGGTGACCTACCTCGGTCATCTGTTGTCTAAGGAGGGGCGTGCACTAACGTCTGATCGAATTCAAGCAATTTTAGACACACCAGTCCCCCGCACGCAGAGAGATGTACGTGCCTTTATAGGGTTGACGTCTTTTTGTAGACAGTGGATTATGGGTTTTTCACACATCATAAAACCTTTGCTAGCATTACTGTCCAAAGCTACACCAATGCCCCTTGAATGGACAGATGAATGTCAGAAGGCCTTTGAACAGTTGAGGCAGGCCCTTTGTTCTGCACCCGTGTTAGGCACACCAGACTACACGAAACTTTTCACATTGTACGTGCATGAGAATGATGGGTGCGCGTTGTCAGTGTTAGTACAAGTACACGGGGACAAGCAGAGACCATGTGCATACTTCTCTGCCATTCTTGATCCTGTAGCACGAGGGTTGCCTGGGTGTTTTCGAGCGGTAGCAGCAACAGCAGTAGCCATACAACAGAGTGAGGGAATAGTGTTATCACATAAACTGCTGGTGTTAGTTCCTCACGCAGTGGATGCTCTACTAAATCAAACAAAGACCCAATACCTTACGAGTGCGCGACTAACGGGATATGAGCTGACACTTTTGGCGCCACACATTACACTGAAAAGATGTGCTACTCTGAACCCCGCCACTTTATTGCCCTATCCGGTCGAGGAGGGTCAGGAGGAAAAACATCACGATTGTGTTTTCCTGACCGAGGAACAGACAAAGGGTCGTGTTGACTTACAGGATGTGCCACTTCCAGATGTGGATGGGGAACTGTGGGTTGATGGATCGTGTTTGAGGCTGCCAGATGGTACGACTTCTGCAGCTTATGCGATCACGACACTTAAGACAGTGGTAGAAACAGCTAGGATACCACAGAAATCGGCTCAGGCAGCAGAGCTGATAGCCTTAACAAGAGCCTGCGAATTGAGTGCTGGCCTATGTGTGAACATATACACAGACAGCCGGTACGCCTTCAGAGTAGCACATGACTTTGGGCTACTCTGGAGAGAGCGTGGGTTTCTGACATCTCATGGAGAACACATTATGCACGGAGAGCTAGTGCGTGATCTCCTAAACGCGTTGCTTGGCCCAAAGAAAGTAGCGATAGTAAAATGCAGTGCCCACAAAAAGATCACGGATAAAGTGGGCCAAGGGAATGCCTTCGCAGACAGCATAGCGAGACAAACGGCTATGTCCCGGACTAGCTCCCCTATGTATGTGACCCAATCGCAGGCTGAGCGATGGAGTGATGCTAGAGCAGAAATATTGGATATTCAAAAATCGGCTACTGAATCAGAACTTGCGGCATGGGCAACAGATGGGGTACTAGATGATGAGGGTTGTTGGAGAAGCAAAGATATGGAGAAATGGAAATTGCCTGCGGCTTACTTGCAGGCAATGGTCCAGATGACACATGGATTGGCACATGTCGGAGCCCTTGCAATCACTCGACTACTAACACGAGTTTGGGAACATCCCGAGATTGCTAATACAGCCAAGAGAGTAGTGCAGACCTGCCTGGTATGTTTGCAACACAATCCTGGAAAGGGGACCCATACTCCGAAAGGAGGGTTCGTTCTACCATCTGTACCATTTGAGGTACTCCAAATGGATTACATACAACTCGAGCGCTGCAACAACCTGAAGTACGTCCTAGTGGTGGTATGTGCCTTTAGCAAATGGGTTGAGGCCTTCCCCACGAAAGACAACACAGCCCTGACAACGGCTAAGGTGTTGCTTAAGGAATTCTTTCCTCGCTTTGGAGTTTGTAAATTTCTGTGGAGCGATAATGGGCCTCATTTTGTTGGGAAGATTGTGGAGTATGTACTGAAGGGGTTAGGGATTCAGCAGAAGTTCCACGCTGTGTTCCACCCTCAGTCGGCAGGCCTGGTTGAACGATACAATGCTACGTTAAAGCTTAAATTGGCCAAGATTGTGGCATCTACGTCGTTGAAGTGGCCTGATGCTTTGCCGTTAGCACTGCTCTCTCTTAGATCAGTACCCCATTCACGAACTGGCCTCACACCATATGAGGTGGTGTTTGGTCGCCCTATGAATATCTGGGGGGTGCCCAAGCCGCGATTAATACATGATGTGCCTTGTGTTATGATGAACGACTATTTGGCACGATTAACAAATGATTTGCTTTCCATTCATCAACAGGTTCGAGAAGCGCTCCCTGACAACTCTACTGGAGAGGGCCATGATCTTCGCCCCGGCGACCATGTGATGATTCGGTCGTTTGAGAGAGCGAGCAGTTTGGAGCCATGGTGGAAGGGCCCCGAACAGGTCCTCCTTGCGACCCGGACCGCTGTACGAGTGACCAACAGGAAGCGGTGGGTGCATTCGACACACTGCCACCGTGTCTCTCCGGATCTGGTGACTCCTGCTGTGCTGACTGATTACAAAGAGATTCTGGAGAAAGAAAAGAGCCCAGCTGTGACGTCGGCCGAAGTTGAGGGAGCCTTCCCGGACCACACTGTTGCTGGACGAGAGCACTACAACCTGCGTCCCCGATAAGAAGATTTTTGTTTTTTATATGACTGGTTGGTTACCGCTCCAGGTTTGTGAAACGGAAACCGGGAATTCCAAGGGGGGGGATCAGTTCTGCCAGTGTAGCGACACCCGTCTTGGCCCGGAGAAGAAAACAACGGCTACCTCGGAGTTCAGCACACATGTGTATTTGAGACTTTGTGAACTATTTGAACTATTTGAGACTCTGTAAGAACTTTTCCGAACTATGGCATCATCAGCATCACGGGATAAGCGAATCTTGGGTGCCATTCTCTTTGTTTTGACTATTGTGGTAATAGCTGTAATAGCCTGGGTAGTTGAACTTGTGGTACCTGCACGTGAACATTTGCTGCCGACTACCCCGGCTCCATCTGAACATTTTCACTTTACCTTACCCTACCATGAAGAACGACATCGGCAAACTTATCTGAACAATAGTTTTATTCAGATTCTTCATCACACGCACAATATGACCAATACTTCAAATTGCTGGGTGTGTGGGATGTTACCGGGGCACCAGAAGAGAGGGGGCACTCCACTCATTCCACTCCCGTTCTCTCATAATGGATCCTGCAATGCCTGGTACACCCTCCTCTTTACTTTGAGATGGCCAACCAAAGGGGGGGTACTTTTCCGTTTGAATAAAGTATGCTCCCATGACAAGGATGGGTTTCTGCGGGCTGAGGGTACTCGATTCGAATGGGAAGAGTACAGGCCCGATAACGTATCTGCCCCGCGTGTGTACAGCAATCAAAGAAATGTCAACGTATTCAGCTCACATGTTATCAATGTTATTGCTACTAAAGCCGACTTGTGTATTAGAAATAAAGGTTCAATTGCGGTGGGGAAGAGTGAATGTAATACCACACTTACTTTTGATAGCCCGAATGGCATTTCATTTGTAGCATCTCGGAACACGTATTTTATCTGTGGAACGAAGGGTTATCATCAGCTTCCATTGGGATGGTTGGGCACGTGCTATGTATCGTTAGTACTGCCTCCAGTATCCTAGTATTCATTGCCCCACCAATGTATCACAATGACTATATCTTGTACCACGACTTTGTTCTGAATAGAGTCAAGCGGACCGTTGTTCTGGATGACATAGACCAGACTGATACTGCCTTACAACAGTATGTGGATTTCAATTTGGGACTATTTTCCTTCGTGGGGGCCGCTTTGAACAGCCGGAAAATAAGACGATTGACACGTGTTGTCGAGGCTGTAGCGAATGACACTGCCATTGCCCTAGGAAATATCACTGAGGAACTTCAGATCTCTAGGATAGTTACGCTCCAAAATAGGATGGTGTTGGATGTAGTTCTAGCTGATCGTGGGGAAGCATGCAGAATTATCGGAAGTAGCTGCTGTGTATACATACCTGACAATTCCCCATCTGTTTATGATGCCATATCAAAGCTCCATAAAATAGCAGCTGAGATACATCTGGACAATGGAACTTGGACACTTTCAGGATGGTTCTGGTCAATGCTTACTACTTGGGGCTGGAAACTGTTAACGATTCTATGTATAATTGTGGGGGCACTGTTTTTTGTTTGCCTATGTATCCAATATGGCCCTGCTTTATGCTCCATGTGTTTATCAGCTTGCATACCATCAAGACGAGCACTTGCCCATGACAAAATGATGCTTCATAAAGAAGTAACACAAATAATGTTAATAGACATCGAGGACGAACATCCTGATTATGTTCATTATGAGGTAGATTCAGCTAAACGCTAAAAGGGTCGTCTGTCGTAATTGGCATGACCGCGTTAGCGATTAGCTGAAACTACACGTTGTCCTCCTTAACTTGGCTATATATAGAAACGCCATTTTGAATGTTGCGGCGGCCATCTTAGACCATAAGCGGCCTCGTGGCCGGCGTGCCCTTTAGTCCTTTGTCCGTACCACTGACCACTTCAGTCTGCCCAGCAACAGGCTATTTTTAGTACTGGTCAGCTTACACATGCGCAGTCCCCACTGACCAGTTACCCTTCAGGAATGTGCGCCAAACCAACCAGCGGAGTTGTGCCCCCTCCAATGAGCTAGCTGTGTTCCAAAACATGACCATATATGTACATGAATGTGTCCTAACTTGTGCCGCCTATCTTTTATTGCCCCAAAAACTGTATATAAATCGGGGTCACACCGGTGTTCGGTGTGATACCTCTTGCATTACCGAAGGGTGCTGTATGAGTGTACCACCACCCCATGGGGTCTTAATAAACTTGTTCTTTGACTTTTTACAGTTTCCGTGCCAACAGTTCTTGAGTGTAAGTGGGTTATCTTCGGAGCATGTAGGCCTTGGGAACCCTGATTACTTCAATACCTGTGGAGCATCAAGAACAACCAGAGATATCTCCTTTTGAGTGAAAGGAGTCACTCCCCTGCATCCACAGGCACCACATCACAACTGACCGGTCTGCTGCATCTGAGATCCAAGGACTGCAAAGGCTCCAGCAACACAGGAGGTGAGTACCTAGCTGCCCTCTTACCTAGTTAGAGGCCAGATTCCCTTATGGGGGCTGCAATACCCGTACCCTAGTGCACCACATTAATTTGCAAGTTCCTATGCTTGTTGGCATTTCCCGAAAAAGCACTGGGCTCCAAGGTGCATCCAACCTCTGGCACCATTTTCTACCAAGAACTCTGCCCTCCATGAACCGAGTGCTCCGTGGGCTGCTATTTGGTGAAATTGCTTGAGGTCCTCTAGCGACTCCTTTGCCTTTGGCCTGTGGGTCCACTTGAGGGTTAACTTTACTTTACTTGGGCTCCCCTAGTTGCTCCAGGCCTTCCCTGACTCCCCTTGCTGTGGTGAGTCTCCTGGGCCTAGCTGGTCCGATCCATACTACTTCTTGACCTTCCTCGTCGGTTGCTGTTGCAAGGCATGTTGGAAGTCCCGCTGGACATTGACCCCTCAGTACTCAACATCCTACATGGGACAGCATGTCTGCAGATCCTGGTTGTCCTTGACATCTCCTGGTTCCAGTAGCTGCAGAGTCAAGAACTCCCTCATGCACCTGAAGCACCCAACACTGGTGGGTATTTGTCTATTGAGCCCCTGGTTACTCCTGAGTGACCTAGACTCTGTCCCCTCTGCTTTCAGGAACTCTTCGACAAGAATCCACCTTTGGATTCCAACAGACACTTTTCTTCGTTCCAGCAGCTGCTCGTCTTCAAAATCCTCCATTTGGTTCAATAGCGGTTTCCAATGCCACCATAGACCTATGCACCCAGCTCCCCTGTAATAGGTAACTCTGTTACTCCTGTAACCATGGATGGGGAGGCTCTTCAACCTCCTAACTTTCATGGGGTTACTTCGAACTCCACTAGGACTATGGAGCATGCGTTTGTGTTCCCACACTGCACTTGTCCTCCGTGGGGTACCTACTTACTCAACTTGGGTGGTTAGTTAGGTTCCCAGCGATTCTACGTCCTTTAGACACTGTCTTGACTCGAGTCGTGGTTCTTATACCACTATTTAATATATGGTTTTAAACCCCCCTCCCCCCCCCCCGGGCCCACTGTGAATTAGTGCTATTTACTGACATTTCTTTGCTTAAGTATTGTGTGCTATGTGAGTATCTACATGTAGAAGATACTGTGTTGTACTAGGGAGTGTTATATTACTAAATACATATTTTTGTAACTACTGTGATGTTCATCTTTCATTTAACCAATACTATATGGTTGCATTCTGGTAAAACAAGCTGTTTAACATTCCTTCATGACTAAGCCTGAAGGCTGCTCTCCACAGCTCCCACTTGGATAGCTTTCTACAGTTATCTTTGATCTCTTCTACCACCATAAGGGTTGTTTGGACTGGTGCAAGGTGCCCACTTTAATTAGTGGACAGCACATACCAGGCCATCTTCTCACCCTGTCCCAGTCCAATGCACATACATAATCCCCAGACTAGCCCTGTGAAACTGTGACAGCATTACTGACAAGTACTTGAATGCCGCTTTCAACACCCACCAACTTGAACATGGCGACAGCCTTCCGAAAGCCATCAAGAATTTCACAAATGGATCACCTTTTGCGCTGATTCCCTGGCCCCTTCAAACACAATTATACAACAAGATCAGACCTCTAGCCACTTAGTAAACAGAGAAACTCAGAGTTGCCACAGGTGCAGAGTACTGCACCTTTGTTTTGTGCAGGTCCTGTGGTTGCAAACTCTGGTCTCTTCCTTGTCCTCTTTTGAAATTTAAATTAGAACTGAGGTTCTGGTGCCAGGGGTGCTTTTAAATTCTCGATTTAAGGGTGTTAGGGGAGTGAGTACAAATAGCCAATGAGCCACTAGCCCCAGCAGATAATTCACCCCCAAGGTCACCACATCTAGGAAGTATGTCACCCTTGCTACCTAGAACCATTTATTCTGCCTCCCAAGTCTCAAGGACAGTGCTGCCATGAAGGCAGGCACCGAACAGATGCTACTGACAGCTGCAAGTGTCCAGAACTGCATCCTGAGCTCTCCACTGACAGGTGGATGGGCTACCTTAGTGGCAACTGTGGGTCCTTTGAGCCTCCCTAGCAGTTGAGAATGGGGGGGGGCCTACCACTTCCTGTGGCAGCCATCTTACTTCCACCGCAGAGTATGGAAGGACGCAGAGGGGTATGCACTGTAAGTACATTTGGCAGTTCCATTTCTTAGTGCAAAATGAATCCTCTCATCAAAGGGTGCATTTTGCGCTACAAAATAGCACAAAATGCACACTCTACCCAGTTGCAGAATTCCGCTGAATCTCCCCAAATTTTAATGCAATTCCACAGAATTTCACTGATTCAAATTCCACCAATTCTGCCCATCTCTTACATGCACCCACTTGCAAAAGAGTTTGGGGCATATTTTACTAATATTCACACAGCGCAGCAAGTCACCTTGCTGTGCTGCACTGTTTGATAGGGAAATACCCTGTAGTTGACAATATACAGTACTTTCCTGTCATTTGTCAGCATTGGCACATTATGTACTGCCTAGCGCCAATGCAGTCACCCTTGTAAAATGGTACAAGGGTGCCTGCATTTTAAGCAGGATTGTTTTTGTGCACTAGGGGACACCTTCCTGCACAAAAACAATTCCCTGGGGTGATTTTCTCTTTGTAAGTGTGTTACAGAGTGCAGCCCACGTAGAAAGAGGAAGTAAGAATGAGAAATAAAGATAATTCTCTTTATTATCCCTCACCTGGGGAGGTGTAGCATTTTTACGCATTCCCAGCGTTACCAGTAATGGTAAATCTGGGAATGCACCAAAATTCATGAATGGATGTGTCGACCACAACGTTCCACCCATGGAATGCCTCCCTGTGGCAGGGTCACGCAACACAGAGATTTGAGCTGCATTGCTTTACTCTAGAATTATAAAGCCACACAAGACCAAGTAAAGTGGACTTAGCTAGATTGATACATCAAATTTAAGAGTTGCATTATTTTGCGCCCTGTTGCATGGCACAAGAGTGACACAACTCTATGATAAATATGCCTCTAAGTCCATGGATATTTACAAACTACACTTCTAAAGTTACTTCAGCCAAAAATTGACCCAAAACAGTAGAAAATTACATCACCTCATGGCTGGGGTAGGCCAAGCACCACATGCAGCTAACAACTGATACTACAACAACTTCCAATAGCAAATGTTGGAGATAAGGACTTTAAAATAAAACTGAATTTAAAATAAAATAATTGAAATGAAGTTACATTACTTAAAATAGCTAAAAATATAAATATTTATAATTTGATATCACGAAAATATCTAAAAATAATACATTTTAGCTGTAGAACTATGACAAATCTTAACAACCCATTTTGAATTTAAAAATTAATATATCAATACATTTTAAGAAAAAATAATTAAATTACTTTGAAAAAGTTCTACAGTTCACTTTTAATAATTGTTAAAGCATAATAATTATAGTTAGATTTAAGTGGGAATTTACTTTTTTCACTTAAACTTTAGTAAAACCATTGTAATTGAATTGAATACATTTAAATTAGTTAGTAATTTAATTCAAAATTAAGTTAATTGCACTGTGGTATTTTCTCTTTTGTTCTACATTTAAAGCAAATATAATAAATTCATTTAGAGTAATATTTAACGTAAAAATATATTTCTCAACTTTTTACAAGTTGAATAAACTTTTGAAATGTTCCCTGTACTTTGCCATATTGAATCCTTCGTTGTTGCGGAAGATCTGCACATGCCAAAGTACAGAGAAACATTCCTTATACTTTACCATAAGGACTGATTTTCGTGTGGTACAGTATAGGAAAGATTTTTAAATAACCTTATTAAACTTGGAAAAAGTTATGAAAACTAGTTTTATGCTGAATATTATTATACAATAATTGTATATATTTGCTTTTAATGTAGAGAAGAAGAAATTTGCTACAGCATAATTAAATTGATTTTGAGTTAAATATGTAGTTAATTGAAATACATTTGATTCAATGATTATTATTTTGTTTAAGTTTAAATTAAATAATAAAATCTAATCTAAGGTAACAAATGATTATGCATTAATAATTATCAAAAATAATACATATAATCAATTAAGAGTAGTGTAAATATATTTCATCAAACATTATTTTAAATTAATTCTTCAATTATAAAAAATAGGTTGTTAAAATATTTTAGAACTAAATAATAAATGTGTATTATTTTTAGACATTTTTCCTAAACATTAATTTATATGTATTCACTTTTTTTAACTATGTTATATAATTTAATTTAATTTAATTTAATATAACATTATTTCCTATAGGGTTTTATTTCGGCCTAGGTGAAGTTTGCAGACTTGTACTCCGCTGAACTCCACGAAGTGGCTGAAAAACTCCACCACACTTCACGGCGTTCCACAAGTAGTAGAGTCTGTTAAGCCACGCTGCTTGCACTGCTGATTTTTAGCACCCGGAATTTGTCCTGTACTGTAAAACTCACGCAAACGGAACTATGGGTCGTTCCAGAAGGTGCTGCTGCTTTCTGATACTCAAGTAGACATTCTACTCGAGCAGAAGTTTCCTCAACACGAGGGGCAGACTTCTCAACACGAGCGGTCACGACCTGCTGCACCCACCCACTTTGAGAGATCTCTCTGCCAACTTAAAGTTGTCGAGTGGCTCAAGAGAAAAAAACTCCACTCTGCACCACTTTGTTGAGTTTTGTGGAACTCTATCAAAACTCTGCTAACTCTGCCAGTGGAGCGGAATTCTTCTCCCACCCCTATTTTTATTTTAAGTCTGTACCTCCATTACTTTCTATCTAAGAGCATTGGACTACCTGTGGCTGTCCATGTGTGGCACTGGACATACTAATATATATTTTTGGCAGTACGAACTTGCGCTCCCAAATTTGTTTCCACACTTTTTTCAGGGGATGGAGACTTGTAAGTTTACACTTTTAAGCAACTTTATACTTGAATTTTGTGAATAGCCCAAAGAAGTAAATTAACTAAAATATGGAAGAGTAAATTACACAGGTAAATTAATCACAAGTGTGTAGTCTTTTTTTTTTTAGCCCCTGAGTGCTTCATTTATTCGACTGAAATTTGAATTAGTGTGGCACATGTTGTACCTGCTCTGTGTAAAATGGGAAACAAAATTGCTATTACAGTACTGCATCTGTTCTGCATACATAGCTGAAGTTGGAGAGCAGCGTATTCACTTTATTATTGTCTCTGCCAATGCTTGCTTTTTTCTGCACCACTGTCTTAACTGTTCTCAGGGAGCTGTTCCCCAGAATAGCAGGATAACAACGGGGAGGGCTGGAGTAGCACCACTATGTTCCCAATATCTCATCTTTATTTCTGTGCTGTACACAGTAGATACTTTGAATGCATTACCGGATCTATATTCGGAACGGCCACAAAGATGTCCTCTGCAAAGTAATAAGATTCTAAAAGTGTGCTATTTTATAACTATTTGTATCCCTAACTCCAACTCAAGCTCCTTCTTTCCATCTCAAACCTTCTTCCTAAATTTCAGTGTTGTCTCTTTCCTTTGTGCTTGCCCCTGTTTGGTTATCTTTTTGTCTCTCTGTCTCAGATCCCTCTTCCTTACCTCCTTTTTTGTCTCATTTATTGTCCCAAATAATATCTTTACTGAAAGCAAAGAGTGCAGCCATTTTGGGAATCAGAGGCATTTTGGATCGAAATCACTGGAGGACTTTGTGTATGTCAAAAGGAAATAAAGATGGAAAGGCAGCATAGTACTAATGATTTCAGTTGTCCATTTGCTCTGAAAAATGACTCTCAGGAGAGAGCTAAAAATAGAAAAGAAATTACTGTAATTATTCTACCAGTGAGTTTCAAATGAGTTTGCCTTGCATGCCAATACCTGCGTGTGGGGTTGCTACGTGTAAGAAATCAAGTTATGCAAGTCCCATGTGGCAACCAGAAGTCACTGACTCCCTATTGTCTCTCTAGGGGGCCTTTTTCTCTCGTATTCTAGGGCATCTGTTCCGTGAACCCTGTAAATGATATTCAAATTCCCATTTTAGTGCTTGCCTCTGCGGATAGTGAGGCAAAGCCATCTAAAGTTGACTCTGAGAAGTGCTTTAATCAAGAAACTGCTTAGCAACACAGACGAACAAACACCGAATCAGTGTCCAGCCAATGCATATATTTTAAAAAGGAAAAGTACTATAATATTTGAACACAAAGAGGTTATTTCTGAAAGAGGAGGCTTGTGCTCGAGGTTTTTGTGACCTATCAGGAGCACCAGCCCCAGGGTACCTTTCTGAGCAGAATTCAAGCCGCACTTCAATGGCAGATGTATTTTATGATTGCTCAATCTCTGCTGGTCGGTTTTGAGTGATAATTTCAGCGTTTTACTCCATGGGCCCAATACCAGCACATAGAACTTGCATCTAGTGGCGTCTGACTCTCAGGCTTCACAGGGATTTTCTTCAGCCTCCTCGCATCGTCTAACACCACTGCTACCTCCTCCTCCTTAAAGCAACAGCTTCTTTCTAGGGGTGTGGACTTTACTTTAGGCCCCGACTCTGTAATTTCCTGACCAGGGTTCTTCTGAAGGATGACAGACCACACGTTCTGGCTTCAGCTTCGTGCCACTGAGGGAGTTTGCATTTTGCAGCATGAGTATGGGCAACAGCTAAGTGCCCCCAGTGCCTACGTCAGATAAGAGATTCTTAATCCATTTGAATTGGTCTATTGTCTATTTGAACTACTGGTGGTACAACATTGTAATTATCTCGCCCAGCCTGCTAGATCAAGGGCACATTTTATTTAGCGTCTGCTCATAGAGGTATGTCCTCATGTAACTATGGGTCCGATTACGATGGTGGTCTGCCTGACAAGTAGTCAGCTGTCCCACCAGCCAAATTATGATGTGATTGCTGTGTAGGTGGTCGGAGTCAGAGATGTTTCCACTGCAGCTTGTGCTGCAGCCCAAAAAGGGCTTCATCACAAGTTGTAATGGAAAAAGGAATGCTTTTAAACATTCATGCTTCGTGTGCCAGGCACCTTCAGGTGCCTGGCACATGGGGTATGGATGTTTGCAAGGGTACCACAGGTACCCCCCATGCCTAAAAGCAAAGGCCCACAGGGCACAGGGGACCTGCTAGGGGCCTCCAACATCCCTTTCCGACAGCTTTACCATGGCGATTGGACCGTCATGGAAAGGCTGTCTGAAAGGGACATTTTAATCCCTACGGCGGTGCCTGAGCAGGGACCACCCTGATAGTAAGGAATACAATCTGACCAACACGCTCCTTGAGCCTGCCAGAAGCATTGGTCGGTCCCTGTCCCAGTCTGACCAACTGCCTCATAATGCGGTTGCCGGACCACTCTACTGGATGTCGGTCAGACTGCCACTGATGACCTTTCGGTGGTGTTCCGACTGACACTCTAATGAGGCCCTTTATTAAGCAATCCACCTATAGTAAAAAAAAATACCAGAAACATATGTCTGGTTTATATGCCCAGATAAAAAATATACAAGGCAGAGTCTCTGATCCTTGAACCGTGATCCAGTCCACAGATGCAAATCAATTCGCTCTTAAAATGTGAATTACTCAAAGTAGACCACACCGTGATGTCGGCTTTAATCCTGTCACGCCTGGACTGCGGCAACACAGTATACCTAGGACTCCCCGATAAACTTTGGGGAAACTTCAGGGGGCTTTAAATGATGCAGCAAGACTGATCCTTAAACTGCCGTGAAGAACACATGCCACACCATTGCTACAGCAGTTACACTGGCTCCCTACTTAAGCAGAGGGTCAGATTTAATGGCCTGTGCATTGCACATAAGGCTAAGTATGGTGCAGCGCCTAGCTACGTCAAAAAATGGCTGAAGCCTTATGTGCCTGGCCGCTGTCTTCGTTCATAAGGGACACACCTGCTGGCCTGTCCGCGCTTTTACAGAACTACGTTGGGGGGATGTGCCTTCTCGGCTGTGGTTCCCCAGATCTGGAATAAGTTACCAGAAAGTATGCACAGGGAGATGACTGCCCTTCCATTTAGGAAGAAACTTTAGACCATCCTGTTCACCGAGGCGTTTGGAAAAGTTCACCCCAATTCTGCCCTATCTGCAAGTTATATGGCATCCATGGGTTCATGGTAATAGCGCTTAGAGACAGTTGGTAATTTGCCGCTTTACAAATATAACTTAACATAACATAACATTATACAATTCACCCAGAAGGAATGACGCGGTTCTTTTCAGTCCTTTATAGCAATTTGGATTGGGCCCCAGCAACAACTGTGTTACAAGTCTGCAGATGCTGTGCTGACTCACACAACAGTCTTCCTTTATCATCCTTCATGCGTGCACATGGAGGGGTACGTGTGTCACACACATCCTGCTTAGAGTCTTTTACAGCAGGTGTGCACACATTTCCCTAAAAGGTGGGTTTCAGCTCATATCTATATTAAACATTAAAGCATTAAGCATTACAGAAAGTGAGATTTCTGAACGGAGTATAATGCTGCAGCAAATCCCCAGAAATCTGATGTCCAAGAGCTAAAACTTGGAGGTTTTAAGATGTAGAACCTACATTTCAACACTATGCCTATGTGGGAGGACCAGATGCCCTTTCGTGAGTAGTCTTTAATATTTGCCCATTTCTACATCATTCTACAAGCTGTAACACTGCTACTCTGTTCCCCTTCTGTCCTGTTCGTAGCATTTCTTCAAAATATGTTTTTAAGGTCGAGCTTCGACAGCCCTTATACTGTCTGCAAGACCAGTTAAATCTGTTCTGTGAATTTTTGGCACTGATTGCCATTGTTTCTTTCTTGTGCCATTCCACAATGCTGGCTTTCTATTGGTTATTTGTTTTCAATTGTCTCTCTTTCAGGTGCTTATTTCAATTGAGTCGATTTCACTAAGTGACTGTTTTTGTTGGCCATTGCCCGCTTCTGTGAGAAGTTGGCCTGATATATGATGCTCACTAGTTCTAGTGATCACCTTGTATCAGTCCAAACAACCCTTATGGTGATTGGTTGTAAGTCAACCTTATAGACCAGCTATCCTAGTAGCGTGGACAAAAGCAGTCTTTAGGCTAAACTCTTTATGGCATGTGAAGCCAGCTGTTTTACCATTCATAACCTTTGAATACCAAATGAAAAGGACACCATACAGGTAGTTATGAAAATAAACAGTTATTTATTAACTAACATACACCTCTGAACTCTTTATGAGGTCAGAGGGCTAAGCACATGACAAACTCTTAGGAAAAATACGTTTAAGTTGCACGATTTACAATGGTGCCCTAGGGGCACGACAAACCATATACTAGATAAATGGAATGTGAAAGTCAATTAAAGGAATGGAGCTGTCCAGAGGCTGTAGGATCGCTGGGACCACGCTATCCTAACTTGAGGTAAGTAATAGGAGGCCCACGGAGCGCGTGTGCAGAGTGTAAACTCACACGTGAGATGCGTACAAAAGTCTATGGACAGTACAGTTTAAAGAAAAGGTGAGTACGGATGTTCCTGACTAGATAGGACTGAAACGACAATGGAACTGGACACTAGGATAGTCAAGCTACCCTTGAGCACCGAAATGCTCGTGTTACCTCACCCACAGGCTGCGGGTGCATAGGTGCGAAGTCGTGTGGGGTTTCCGCGTTGAAGTCTCTGGAGCCTTGAAGAAAGATGCTGCAGGCGACCAGGAGGAAGATGTTCGGTGCAATCCAAGGGTGGATTGGTGAAGAGAAGAACCTGAAAGCAGAGGGGACAATGTTCAAAGTCACTAGCCAGTGACTGGAGTGGAACGAGGAGTGGAACCCGATGTCGTCGTCCCGATCAGGGGAAGGTGGACGCTTGTCTCTGCAGCCACGTGGACCAGGTGGTGTCTTCGATGACCAGGATGGAGGCACGAGCTGTCCCATGCAGGCTCTCGCTGTCGGCGGTGTCGTCTCCGGATTCGGGTTCAACAGGCCTTGGCAAAGGCAACCCACGCGGTGAGTGGAAACGGCGTCTGGAGTGGACCAGGAGGGTACAGGGTGCTCCTCTTTTGGAAGGGAGCAAGGGCCAGTCTGGAGCAACCAGACCAGCAGCAAAGTTTATTTATTATTTAACGATTTATAGAGCGCCTGGTGACCCGAAGGCATCCCCGCGCTATAATGATTGTATTATCCAGAGGAGAGGGGAGAAGAAGGAAGGTACTTTATTTTGGTACCAAGAGGGTTTTCAGTTTTTTTCTGAAGATCAGATAACTGGGTTCCAGCCTAAGGGTACGGGGGAGGGAGTTCCACCCGGCAGATGCCTTCACAGAGAAGCGTCTGCCTCCGGTCCGTGTCTTCCTGTATTTGGGGATGTTGGCCAGACGCTCATTCTCAGACCGAAGGGATCTGGGGGCCTTATAAGGAGTCACCAGGTCACTGAGGATCGTAGGGCCAACTCCATTCATCAATTTGTGTGCAGTGCACATGGCCTTGAATTCCACCCTTTGGCGCACTGGCAGCCAGTGAAGGGCCTTGATTGCTGGTTTGGCTGATACTCTGGAGGGAAGGTTCATAAGTAGTCGGGCTGCTGCATTCTGTGTGCGTTGAAGTTTAGCCATGGTGGCCTCTGGGGCTCCCAGATATACCATGTTGCTGTAGTCCAACCTTAAACCTTGGACTAGGAGTTTTCTAGATGCGGGCAGGAGTAAGGGGAGAATCCTGCGGGTGGTGCGCATAAGCCCGAAACAGGTACCTGCTGTTTTGGAGGCTTGCGTTTTCATCGAAAGCTCGGGTTCCAACCAGACTCCTAAGGTCTTAATTTCTTGTTTCGGGGTGGGAATTTCCCCGAACACGTCTGGCCAGACCTATGGGGGGATAGTCGCCCATTGCTTTCCCATGAGCATAACTTCGGTCTTTGACCCATTTAATTTGAGTGATGATTCACACATCCAGCTATGGATTTCCGTGAGGCAGTTTGCCAGAATGTCCGGTTGGTCGTCCAGTTGGGATAGAGAGACGACCAGCTGTGTATCATCATCATAACTCACTATTTTAATCCCGAAGGGGATCACCACATCCTCGAGAGGGGCCATATAAGCATTAAAAAGCGTGGGGCTTAGAGACGACCCCTGGGGGACCCCGCTCGTGAGGGGGAGGGTGGTCGAATGGTGATTGCCATCCCATACCTGGAACGAGCGCCCAGCAAGGAAGGACTCTATCCACCTGAGCGCCGCCCCTGTGAGCCCTGCTGCCGCCAACCGATGGAGAAGGACACGATGGTTAACTGGGTCGAAGGCTGCACTAAGATCCAGGAGGATCACTGCCACTGACCCTCCTGAATCCAAAATGCGCCTTGCCTCCTCGATGACGGCAAGAAGGGCGGTATCTGTGCCATGGCCAGGGCGAAACCCAGTTTGGGATTGCCGTAAGATGTTGTTTACCTCGAGAAATTGTGACAGTTGTCCATTGACCAGTTTCTCGGCTACTTTGCTAATGCAAGGAAGGAGTGAAATTGGCCGGTAGTTTGCCATATCGGCTGGGTCCAGCTGGGGTTTGTTTAGGAGTGCTTTAACTACTGCACTTTTCCAGCTAGAGGGGACAGAGCCTTGGGCGAGCGAGCTGTTTATGAGCTCCGTGATCGTGGGTACGATGACTGGGGCTACGGTTTTGAGAAATCTAATAGGTGCGGGATTCAGAGGTGATCCGCTTTTCATTTTGGCCATGGTTAAATCTACCTCGTTACAAGTTACTGCCCTGAACGTCGCTAGTTGAGGGCGCAGGCTGCTTCGTCGGTGTTCGGTGTTCGGTGTTCGGTTGTCGGTGTTCGTCGTCTAGGAGGTCACTAGCCAGCCGGCAAGTGACCAGACAACGCGTCAAGCAGCAAACAGGCAGAAGGGCCCCACGCAGATCTTGTGGATGCTGGAGGGCTGATCTTTGAAGCAGGAGCTGCTCTGGGTTGGGGCTTCTCAGTCCCCAAAGCACTTGGACGAGGATGCCTCGGAAGTCGTGCTGGAGCGAAGTGCTGCTTCTTTCAAGATGGTAGGTCCCACGTGTCTCGTCGCACCCACAGGTCTCAGCTCAGCTTCAGATGTGGGTTGAGGTCAGAGAGGTCTGGGAATCTGGGTCTCGTCGTGCTCTGAAGTCTGGATACTTTGCAGGAAGACGACAAAGGGAAGTCGCAGTACGCTGATCGTGCCTGCAGATGCAGGGTGGACACTCCTTGCCCACAAGGGAGATTCCTTCTGTCTTCTGTGGAGCAGAACGTCGAGGTCCAGAGTTTCTTCTTGTGAAGTTGATCAGGATAATCTAATTTGGAATAGGACCAGCTCCTACCTTTATTCAGCTAAAGGGGGCTGCACTATGACTAGGTCCCTCCTCCGGGTGGGACCAGGAGGGGCGGGTGGTTACACCCCCTTTCCTTTGTCCGGTCTTGCGCCAGCTCTGGGGCTGGAGTGCCCCAGGAACTGGTTTAGACCGGAGTATGCACAGGGACACCTTGTGTGCCCCAGGCATGTCTCATTCCTTTCAGCCCTGTCCTACCTAATACACATAATCCTGTCTGTGGTGGTGCTAGCACCTCCCAAGGCAGGAAACCCTTTGTCCGAGCCTCCCTCGCTGGAAGGACTCCCAGCAGCAGGAGGTCAGACTTGTGTCTGTGGTGGCAGCATCCATTTTGTGATGCTGAGGCTCGAGTTAACTTTAACCGGGGTTCACAGTTACATACATGTCGTGTCCCTCTAGAAGGGTGGAATGCTAACCCCGTCACCAGAATTGGCGAGGGGTTAGTATTCCAATTCGTATGACACCTTACTCGACATGTTTTGATAATGCTATGCCAAAGTTAGCATTTGACCGCGAGGTTCATAATGCACTTAAGAGTATATGGTGTAGCGTTATCATGGAACAGCTATTTGGACTTGGTTCCGCAAGCTGCAAACGGGCTCAGCTCATGCCAGAGCACCATCTCACATAATTCCAAGCACTCTGCCTTCAGGATTGATAAGGCCTGCCATAGGAGTGACTGATAGGAATATATGTGTCCATTTTAGGGTTAGATATAGAGATACTATATCTAAAGCAAAGGGTGATTACACCACCTTGCCCCAGCTGTCGTGCAGCCAGTTGTGTCAGATTTGGATGGCCAGCCAGGGGTGGCATAATACATGCTTCAGCCCCTGGTAGGCCCTGGGTGCACCTATGCCCTGGGTACCTAAGGTACACTGTACAGAGGCTGATAAGGTGACTCGGTATCCAATTAGATATGTACCTAAGATACATGGAATCCATTTTACAGAGAGAGCAGTGGGCCTGGGGTCCTGAATAGCAGGGTCCCAGGTCAACTAAGTCGAAAAACCAGCAAAACACCAGGCAAAAAGTTGGGGGCAACCATAGTCAGATATCCTCCTCGAACAGCATGCAATAGCCCCTCCTATCATCTGTTTTTTTCCAGCAATGATCACCTCCATGGACACCGGTTCCTTTTATCTGGTGCTGTTAGACATTGCACGCTTCCTCCTCGCACAGGGCGCAAGGCCCCTCCTCGCTTCTGTTTTTATCCAGCGACAATCACCTCCATGGACAATGGTTCCTTTTTTCTGGCCGATCATAATAATTCATGAAACATATCACCAGTTTCCCCATGGTCTCACAGAGTTCGACATTTCTTTTTTTTTAAATTTGAGTTTATTGAGCATGAAACAAAAAACAGAGAAAAGAAAAACCAGATACAAGAAAAAACAGGCAATGATAAATCAACAAGTTATACTAGAAAGGGGAGGGGGGATGAGAATTACACAGAAATACAAAAGCACAAAAAATAGAAATACATCATAAATTGAACACCTGAAACAACAAAGTAAGCATTGCATTCTACACATAGATAATCAATGAAAATAGTGAGGGAAATTAAGGTGGTTTGCGTACCTCAATAGAATGTACATCGTGGGTGGTGGATGAAGGGGTAGATGACGATAGATAGGTCACCAAAGGGAGCCAAAGGAGGTCACGTTTGATTGCTGGAGAGACAGGGGAGACAAAATTAGAGTTTAGTATGTGGTAAAAACAGACTGCGTTCCACCATGAACGGAAGGAGACGTTTGTGGCCCGTTTCCAATTGGAAGTAATATGATGGTAAGCAATGGCAATAAAAAGATCCATTAGGAGGTAATGTCTTTGAGACTTAGGTAAAGTAGGGGATAGGGAACCCAAAAAGATGTGTGCAGAGGAAAAAGGAATGTTAAAATGGAAAGTTTTTTGGATCTGAGACCATACCAGATTCCAAAAGTGAAGGATTGGAAGGCATTCAAAAAGCATGTGCTTCAAATCTGCATCTGGACAGGGACATGACCAGCAAGTAGGAAGGGCGTCTGTGGAGAAAGAAGATAAAACTGAGGGAGTAAAAAGGGTGCGGTTGTAAATAAAATACAAAGTTTGGGTCGTGTTGGCAGCTCTAGAGGTCTTGTGGAGTTTGAACCAGATCTTGTCCCATAATGCAATTGACCATTCCAGAGAAAAGTCCCGCTCCCAAGCTAATTCAATTTTCGATTTAGATCTATCAGCAGAGAATTGAGCTGAATTGTACAGGAAAGAAGCAGAAGGAAAGGAGTCCAGAGCTAAAGCTATGGAGCAGCAGGCGGGAGGGATGGGATTAGAATCCGGCAGGGATGAAAGATATGACAAGATAATAGGACATAACGTATCATATTGAGAGCGTCAATTAGAGGGCAGGGAGAATTGAGACCTAAGATCCGAAAAAGATCGAGGGAGGTTATGAGAAATAAGCTGGGAAATCCAGCGAATGCCGCGGGAATGCCAAGACTTCCAAAAGAAGGTGCGATTACAAATTAAAAGCCGTTTATTATGCCAGATGGGCTGTTCATGTGTTGAAGAAGTGGAAGGATAGTAAGAGGATACGTATGGAGAAAGAAGCTTACGAGAGTGAGAGATAATTGGGTTACGGAGACCAGTCAGAGGGGAAGTAAAGGATAAGAACTCACGAAATTCAAAAGGAGAAATAAAAGAAGATTTGATCTTGAGCCAGAGAGGAGGATAAAAAGGGAGGTCGGTGGAAAGCCAACAAGCCGATTGTTTGAGAGAAAAGGCACGATGATAAGCTTTGAAATCAGGGAAACGGACTACGGAATGGTATTTATCCTTCCGCAAAGAAGCAGGAGCAATACGGGGTCGTTTGCCTTTCCATAAAAATTTTAGTAAATAACAATCGGGAATATGGATTGGAATCATGGAAATAGTATATAATAAGAGAGGCGAAAGCATCATTTTAATAGAACTAAGACGCCCTCACCAAGACAAGAAAAGCGGGTTCCAGCGAGTAATGGCAGATTCAAATTTTTTGGATACGTAATCAAAATTAAGTTTCAGTGTGTCAGATAACAGTGGAGCGAACCAAACTCCTAAGTATTTAATTTTAATTGGTTGCCACGAGAAACCTGAGATATCAAAAATATGCTTTTGACACAATGAATTTAAAGGAAGAATTTCACACTTGTCTATGTAGAGACGGTAGCCTGAAACGGCAGAGAAAGAGGAAACTTTTTGTAGAAATGAGGGAAGAGATGAGACCAGATTAGAGCAGTAAAAGAGAATATCATCGGCGTACACCGAGAGTTTGACTTGTTGAGAATTAAATTGGATACTGGAAATTGAGTCATCCTGATGAATTTTGGTAAGAAAAGGTTCCAAAGCCAATACAAAAAGTAGAGGAGAGAGAGGGCATCCCTGCTGATCTCCTCTGCGGAGTTGAAAGTAATCCGACACAGCTCCATTAACAAAAATCGATGCCTGAGGACTGGAATATAGCAAAGAAATGAGGGAAATAAATTTGGGGGGGAATACCAGTCCAAGAAAGAGCCTGAAACATAAAGTCCCAACCAATTCTGTCAAAAGCTTTCTCCGCATCCAGAGACATAGCGGCAAGAGGAACATTCAGAGAAGAAGCTTTACTAAGGATGTTGAAAAAGACTCTGGAGTTATCAGATGAAAGGCTACCTTTCACAAAACCGGACTGCTCAGGACCAATCAAATCAGGTAATAAGGGATCAAATCGAAGGGCTAGCATTTTAGCCAGAATTTTATAATCCGTATTTACTAAAGAAATGAGTCGGTAAATTTTACAAAGAGAGTGGTCCTTATCTTCTTTAGGAATTAAACAAATTAAGGCTTGTTGAAAGGCACCACTTGAGAGACCAGAATCCAGAAAAGATTGAAATAGAAGTAAGTGTTTTGGTAAAAGAAAAGGAGTGAAATGGCTATAAAATTCAATAGTAAACCCATCAGGGCCCGGAGCTTTACCATTACGCAATTTAGAGATAACGTGAGAGATTTCAGAAAGTGAGATGTCGGCTTCTAAAGAACCAAAATTCACGTGAGCCGAGGGGGGGGGAGAGAGAATGGAAATAGGAATGGATGTCGGCCGAAGAGGGAACGTGTTCTGGAGTATAGAGATCTTTATAATAAAGCATAAATACATTGAGGATGTCTTTATCTTTGAACAAGGAATCTCCAGTTGGTGTTTTAATCAGTTCAACTCATGTTCGTTCCTTCCAAATTTTTAGATAGTTAGCAAGTAGTCTTCCCATTTTGTTTTGACCACCATAATAGCGTGCTTTACATTTCAGTAATAAGTTGGAGGCAGCATCAGTGGTGAATTTCTTTAAAGAAATTTTGGTCTCAATTAGATCCTTAAGGGAGGATTCAGAGTTGGAAGAATGGTAGGCGAGTTCGAGCTGTTTGATTTTGGTAAGTAAAGAGGAAGATTTAGCTTCATTAGCCTTTTTCTTGCGTGAGACAAAATTAATATTAAAACCTCTAGAAGCTGCCTTAAAATAATCCCATACCATGACACAAGAGGAGTGAGGTGTGAGATTGAGCGCAAAGAATTCAGAAGCAAATTTGGAGAATTCCGCATAGAAGGTAGGGTCAAGAAGTAGGGAATAATTAAACCTCCACCTGCCGGATTGTGGAGAAAAGGGGAGGAGGTCAATATCGACAAGTACTGGGGCATGATCGGAAATCAAAATGGAGCCAATGTCAGAGTGAATAGCATGCTGGGTGAGGGATTTGCTGAGAAAGAGGTAGTCAATGCGTGATTGGGAATTGTGTGCAGGGGAGTAAAAACAATCTTCTCGAAGGTCAGGGTTACACAATCTCCATATGTCTACTAATGCATGGTTTGAAATGGATTTAGTGAATTGGGAGTGCATCCTAGAGGGCGAGAATTTAACCTGGGAGCGACGGTCTAAAATGGGATCAAGAACCATATTGCAGTCACCACCAAAAACAATAAAATCTTCAGTCAGGGAAGAGAGTTTGTCAGAAATAGAGGACCAGAACAGTTTATCAACACCTGTGGGAGCATACACATTGAAAAACACAATCGGTATCTTATCAATAAGCAGTCTAACGAGTACCCAATGGCCCTGATCATCACATTCTTGAGAAACTACAGAAATATTTAACTTTTTATGAAACAAAATCAGAACTCCACCCTTCTTAGTGTCAGAGGGAGAGAAGAAAACATGCCCCACCCAACAACGTTTAATTTTTAAGGCTTCTGTTTCCGAGAGATGCGACTCTTGAATAAAAGCCACATCCGTTTTGAGCCTGGCAAGATGCGATAAGACTCGTTGTCTCTTAATTGGGTTGTTCAGACCCCTAACATTTCAAGTAATAACACAGAATGGAATACAGTGAGATAAATATATAGCAAAACCAAAACATGCTTACTAAATCAGTAGAAATAGAAAAATGAAAGAAGGTATCATAATAGATGAGAAGTGAGATGGGGATGACAGAGAGAAAGAGAGGGAATGAGAGAGGGATGAAAAGGAGACATAGCAAGAAAGAAGAAGAAGAAAAGTAGATAGAAACAAACAACATAAAGGCAGTACAAGTCCAAAAAAGACGACTGAGGAACATACTTATGGGACAAGCGAAAAACAGGGGATGACGGCACCGGAGACAGCAGTGACAACAGCGAGAGCAGCAGCTGCAAACAAACCCCCACCTGCACAAGGACAGAGAAAGCAGTATAAAATGCCAACAAAGGTAACAGCAGGGTAAATGGTGAAGGAGCGAGCCTATAAGAAGAGGGGATAAAAAACAAAGGTTAAGAAGAAAGGATAAAACATTAGGATGAGATAGAGCACAAAATTAAGACAAGGTTCACGGGACTAAGGCCAGTCCGAAGCGGACATGTCCAATCAAGTGGCTCCGGAGGTATCCATGTCACCGAAGAAATTCCTGCAGCACAGCCGGATCCTCGAAGGTAGTAGTTTTCTCCTTGTAAGTGACTTTGAAGAGGCAGGGATGCAGAAGACCGTATCTGGCATTGAGAGCTCTCAACTGGGGATGCATGTCACGGAACTTTTTCCGAAGATCAGCCGTAGCTTTAGCAACGTCTTGAGATAGATAGAGGCGATGACCCTCGCAAACCACTTGTTTTTTGGCCTTGGCAGCAGAGAGCACTTGTAGAAGATCCGTGTACTGAAGGAACAGCATGATGACTCCACGAGGCTTAGAGGACACCCTGGGACCCAGACGATGAGCTCGCTGTATGTTGATGGAGGATAAAGCAGGAGCGTCCAATAATTTCGGAAGGAAGGTTTGGAAGAAGGCAGTGGGGTTGGACCCCTCCGTGAGTTCAGGAAGCCCATATAAGCGAAGGTTGTTTCTGCGATTTCTGTTTTCTAAGTCTTCTGTCTGTCTTTTAAGTAGAAGGATTTCAGCCTCCATGGACGGAATTCCAGAGTAGGAGCTCTGAACAGACTCTGTAGATTGTTCGAGAAGTAAGACTCGGGAATCGAGGTTCACCCAATTGTCCTGCGTGCTTTGTAAGGTTTGAGTTGTCGTTTCCATGAAAGGTCTGAGAGCCCGCAACTCTTCCAGTATTAGATCTAGAGATGAAGGCGAAGGAGTGGGGGATCTTTTTTAAGGCGTTTAGAGGAGGCAAGGGGAGTTGGGAGTTTGCTGCCATTATAAGACTTAGAAACTGCCCCCAGATGACTCTCAGGCTTAGACATCGCGCCCACCTCCATATCCTGCGAAGGAGAGTCAGAATCAGAGTTGGCAGGCCCCTTGGTTGGAGTAGACAGTTTCAAATTTTGAAGTTTCCCCATGTATGAGTGACAGGGGGTGGAGAGTAAGTGCAGCGTAGTCTGCTCAAGGACAAAAAATCAATAACGAAAGTCAGTCAGGCAGAGGAGTAGTAAGGAGAGCAAGATAGTAAACCTGAATCCACTCAGCTGCCGATGAGGCTGCAAAAGGAGTCAAAAAAGGATAGAAGCTATCTTCAAAAAGAGTCTCCACAATCCTTATGAAAAACTGGAAATAACTGCATCAACATAGCAGGTAGTGTGGGGTAATAAGAGAGCCTCAGGGAACATAATGACAGTGAGGCCGTTGAAATCAAGCTGCACCAAGAGTATTGCCGTCAGAAAAACATTATGAAGGTGGAGATAGAGGAGAGCCCTTGACAGCATCATGAAGACCCTATTAACAGGGACGCGCCTAAAAAAAAAAAAAAATGGAGACAATACTACAGCTGGGCCAACAGGATTCTGGAAGAAAAAGAGCGCTACTTGCATTACTTGCATACGCAGTGCTAGTATTAATGTGACTAGTGTCATGAGGTGGCCCACCAGAGCTCCAAGTTGGCGAAATAATGGAAGGACCAAGTGAGGGGGTCCTCACTCGCAGTGCAGTGCTGTTGCATAAAATGGCGGCCGGGAATCAGCGGCCGGAGCCGCGTGTAAAAAAAGGTCTGGGCATGAAGAAAAATTTGAGACAAAAAATTGTCCAAGGACAAGGGCTCACCTCAAAACTACAAAGGCAGAAAGCAATCCATTCAAGCTTGCAACCTCACAGCAAGGGAGGACATCCAGTAGACTCGGCTAAACTCCGCCGCATCAGATGACGAAATGGCGGCTGGAGCCGTGGTGAGCTGGGTTCAGTGTCAAAGCCGGCGGGAATCCAACGTAGATGGAATATGGAGAGTCTGCTTAAATCACAGCATCCTGCAGGCTAAGCGGAGGTATTTCCTATTCGAAACACCGCTTAAAGCCGCCAAAAAGGTGCAAGTGGAGAAGTACGACGCGGGAGCTCCGCCGTCAACCCGCCATCTTAGCCGGCGCCTAAGCCATGCCCCCCAGATGTTAGGCATTTCTAACATGGCTTTAGACATCTTTTTTTCTGCTCCTCTCATCTAGTGGCTTTCACAAGGCTCGTCTCTAATTTCATGGTGTTCGCACCATTCCATATGGCGCTCAAATATCTTTTATAGTTCATCTTCCAGTTCCACCCATGCCAGGTTATCATTTATACTCATTATGGCAACCATATTACACGTCACCTAAGATACGCTGCTGTTGGCACAAATTTTGGTGAGTGATTACTGCTTTCCTATTACTAGATAGTTTGCATGCTTCATACGGTAATGTACTTTCACTTACTTGCCACCCTTTTATTTATTCTTTGTTACGCTGATCATTTTAAACCTTCAGCGCATCATTTTTATTTCTTTCACTGTGACTATTGCTCTCCATTTTCACCATTGCTATGGGTCTTGCATTAAGGTTTACATCTGTTTCACATCTCACGGCATCAACCTCATTCGTTCAACATGCTGGTCATTAAAAAATCAAGACTGTTGCATTTAATATTTACCATTCCTATGACTATAGGGTTTCTATGTGGTGACTGTGGGCCCGATTCACAGAGTGCCACATAGGTCTCACATTTGCGAGAGTTTGAGGAATTAGCATCGTAAATGACAATACCTTTTATTTATGCGTTTTGAAAACCTGCAAGCTGTGCGCACCGCTTGCAGTGTTTCAAAACACATAAATAAAAGGTATTGTCATTTACGATGTTAATAGCTCAAACTCTCGCAAATCTGAGCCGGACTGGCCCTATCAGGCACTGGGCATTTCCCTGGTGGGCACCCAGGGGTTAGTTTTATGCTGATGGCAGGCGTTTTTTGTTACAGGGGTCGGCTATATCAGCCCCCTGTACCAGAATCGCCCAAAACCGTCCCTTGCAAACAGCTCAGCAACAACACCCCGGGCCAGCTGAGCACTTTGCAAAGGCCGGTTTCGGTTCTCAGTCAGGCCCTGTCACAAATGAGAGACCAATTGCGTTACAAATACTTGTGATGTCCACGCCGAGGAAAGGGCTGCGAGGGCTGGAGACGAGCCACGCAGTAGCGGCACAGATTACTGGCCTGCTTCCTTTATAGTTACGTTATATTAATCCCTGTTGTTTCTTTGAGAAGTGTCTGAGGCCAAAGGCAGGTCAGACGGGAAGAGAATGTAGAAGATCAGTTAACTCATGTGCAGTAAAATTCCAGACCAGGACCTGGAGGCATAACATGACAATATGCCTCAAGAGACTTGTTGTACTTGTAAGTAATTTGCCACCAAATTATTTAAATGTTTACCAAAATCAACACCGAAACAAATATAAATATAAACCTACTATGGAAGAAGGCTCAGCCATCTAATCGTTTATGCAAGCCCACAGTCACATACACGTGTAGCAAAGACATATACTCCCAATTACAGTTTATAAAGCAGCAACCTAAATAACAACAAGAATTTGCAATGCAATAGGTCTCACATTTAAATGAGCTTGAGCTGTTGACATTGCAAATGACAATGCCTTTTATTTTTGTTTTTGTTTTTAAAACATACATAAAAGGCATTCTCATTTACAATGCCAATAGCTCAAACTCGTGTAAATGCAAGACCTATTGCATTGAAAATGCTTGTTTAGGAATACCATTACCTTGAGGAAAGGCCATGGACAAAATGCATCGGGACTATGGAACATCCATGTTATTTGATTGAAATCATGTGATGATATCATATGATACGCCTTTGAAGAAAATATAATTTATGGCTGAATAAAAGAAAAATCACCAATCTGAATTTCTGAGAAACTTTTGAATATACTTGGAGGAATATTTTTGGATTATTGAGTTACAAAAATAAACTAGATACATTTCCAAGGGAGTGCACTGAGGGGACATCTCTCCGTTCCAGGGGAGCCCATCCTACTATATGTTGTTATTTACGCCCAAGATCAGAGGGGGATAACCCGGGTGCACCACTCAACTGTGATACAATGAGCACATGCATTTGCAATTTTCCTCAACTAGTGGAGTGCGTTTGCCAATTTATAAGTATTATTCCATTGTCCGAACTACGTTCCAGTCCCAGCACGTCAGTTCAACATCCTGTGCTTCTGGGCATATCACTTAATCTTCTGTGCCTAAAAAATCACAAAAATTAATGTGACCCTGGGCCTGATTCACAGAACTAACTTAAGACAAAATCCTAACTTCTGTGAATACCAAAAGTAGTAAGTTTAGGATTTTATCTTAAGTTAGTTCTGTGAATCAGCCCCCTTGAGTTTATGTAAAGCGCTTCAATGCCCTTGCACAAGTTTGTGCTATATAAACACTGTTAAAAAAGAAATATGCAAAAGCCAATAGGTCTCGTCTGTGCGAGATTAATTGGCTTTGTCAAATTTATTTTTTAAGCTATGTTGTACAGCATGGCTAAATGTACAAAAAAAGTGCTTTGACGCACTTATATCCTGATTTTTTTCATTTAAATTATGCTGCACAGCTTTACTATTCAGGTTTTCAAAGTTTTCTTCCTTGTTTATTTTACTAGCAACTGCCTCTACTTAACATTCTTGATGGAAAACGACCAGCAGAGGTCAGAAAAATATCAGAATCGCTTTACTCGGGATAATGTGCTTCATGGCTAAAAACGTATAAAGTTCCAAAGGCGAAACCAAATGCTTGTTTCTTGTACAATTCCCTGTCATAGCTCCAACAGTCTAATATGGCTCTCAATGTGAGGTGGCCAAAAACTATATGGAGTTCATTGACGATTGTCTATTGATTTGGGCTGGAGATATGAACAGTCTTAAACAATTTTGTGAATACCTGAACTCCAACATGATGGGAATACACCTTACATATTCAATAAGTAAAACCCAAATAGAATTCCTAGATCTCACACTATTTATTGAGGACAACAAAATACAGAGTAAACTATACAGAAAACCAACATCATGTAATGCTATTCTGCATGCTGGTAGCTCACATCCCAAACATCAGATCCAATCCATTCCCTTTGGAGAATTAACTCGAGCAAGAAGGAACTGTAGCAGAGACGAAAACTTCTCAGAATGTAAGATCAATATGAGAACCAGATTTAGAGCTAGAGGGTACAATGCAGATACCATTACCAAGGCAGAATCTAGAATTGACATCACACCTAGAGAAGCCACACTACGACAAAAACTTAAAACTGATAGTGAAAATACCCAAATCAGAATAATCACTAACTATGATGACGCAGCAATCATATTAAGAAACAGTATGAGGAAACTCTGGTGGATATTAAACAATGACAAATCATTGAACAAACATATTACTAAACATCCCCTCATCACTTACAGGAAGGGGAGAAACATTAAATCCTGGGTGAGCCCCACCTACCCACCAATGTTCAAGACAGTTCCAGATTGCCTAACTCAGAAAAGTATTGGCTTCTATAAATGTGGGACATGCAAACTATGGCCCATGGCCATGAACAAAACTAAGACCTTTTGTAACTATGTGGGGAGAGGATTCAAGATCAGACAAATACTCAATTGCAATAGCTGTTTTGTAATTTATATGATTTCCTGCAAATGTGGTAGTTTCTACATTGGTAGCACCAAAAGAGCGCTCAAAGATAGAATCTTCGAACATGTAAGAGGTATCAGACATCATGATGTTAGATACAATACTGCCACACATGTGAATCAATGCCCCGGACAAGGCAAGAATAAAGTAATTGGTTTCTGTGCCATTGATCAGGTCAAAAATGATCCCAGAGAGGGTAACAGGGAACTGTCTCTACGACGTAGAGAAGCATCATGGATACTGACAATGCGGGCTGTGGAATATGGGATGAACTCAGACCAAGAATTGCACTACTATCTGGGTGACTAAGTCACTGTCTCATATTGCCATAATAATATATATCTATCTGATACAGACATAGACCATCCATATATAAACTGATGTATTCTGCAAATGAAACCTGAACTTGTAATGAATGGAAATGTGCCCTCCGGCCCAATTAGGATAGCCAATGTGATAACAAATGTTTTTTAGTTTGTTTAAAACAGATGATAATATATGTAGAATGATTACACAGGATAATGCATGCCTCACAGAATCTTGTATAACTATGTACTGATTTAAAATGTACTGATGATACATAATCTTTAATTTGGCCGACTTTAAAGTCCTTTTCTCTATAAATCTACATGTACTTATCCGGCCCCATAGTTTGGAAGTCAAGCATCACCAGGTGATGAAGGTTTTTCGAATCTAGACGGGTACACCTTACTGAAAACATATTCCATACCATAAAAGAATGGTATCTAATTTCATTTCTATACACTTACGCATCACTCTACGTCTCACTCCATTTTCGATCTTTAATAATAATTCTCACGGGCACCCATAATGAAATAATTCTAAATATTATGGTTTGTCTATATAATAGACACTGATCCAATATGGCGGACCGATAGTACGCGACGGCTCTAACGTAGACTGTTAAGCCGCACTGCGCAGGAAGGCTAACCCGATTTGTATATACTTCCGGGTTAACAGACGCGGTTGTTCCACAATACGGAAGAACCTGCTCGACACGGAGCTACACTGTCCCCCGAGACTTCAAAATAGGAAGGTAAGACTTTGGAACGAGATAGATATAGATAGTTAATATACTTCAATGGGAGACCACAATTACGGAATACTAACGATTTTCCGTATATGTATATTCTTCTTCTCTCTTTTATATGATCGATAGCTGGGGTGAGGATGAATAATTAAAAAACCGACGTGAAGAATATAACCATTGATCCCTCTAAATATTTGGATCCTAACGTTAAATTATCCTGGTCGCATCTGGGATTATATATTTAATCACTAATTAAAAGGTAAGCTCGATATTCCATTATTATGAACTAAATTGAACCAAGTATAAGCTGTATATTTACGCCTTAAAACTCCACCTGGATAATATACAATATATACATATATTTTCCTACAGCATTGACTAACGGACATAAAATCGGGGTGCATAAAGAAAGTGTTAACCCAGCCACGTGAGGCTGGGCCGGAATTATAACCAGCCAGAAGGTACGTTTCTCGGACGGTTTAAGTATTATTCATTGATGTACTTATATGGATGATACAACCCTTTACATGAAACTCATCAAATGTATATATATTGATAATTTACAGGCATATAACATACCAATATTGAATATCAGGTAAGCCTGGGTAGTAATACTCAGTCTGAATAATTTCGGGTACTTCACGTGTTTGATAATAACCCACCTATATATATGACGATTGATATTCTGCACTGGTATTTAAAAAGATCACTCTAACATGACACTATGGCTGAAAAATACAAGTGGTGAGGCACAGCACCGGACTGATATCGGGAAATCTGGTGCTGCCGGTGTATTTCGTGACTTCACGAACTGTGGGGCACTCTCTTGCCTCATAAAGGAGGCAAGTTTGATCCTTTCTATGGGAGACATCTTTTTCCCACCTCTTTTTCCTAGCAAGAAATGTCACCTATATAATAAGAGATAAACACACTTATCCATCTCTACAATATGGTAAATGCTAAGTGGTTTTAAAAGATAAAAAATATTCTCACTTGCATGGCATGTAAACTAAATATCAAAAAATCAACTACATGTACAAAATGTGACCACTAGACAATGTATCTCGAAACTACAATATTTGTTTGTATTGTATTTTCTTTCCCAGCCCTGATGAAGTCGTGGGTACCTGCCCATTCGATGAAACACGTGTTGGCTGGACTTGGAGAAAGCCTTAAGGATTAAACAAACCACATATATAATCTTGATCTGTATTGACTTTGTGAATCTAAATTGTGACATTGTCTCTTGTGAATATTCAAAGTTGGTGTGATAGGACTGAATATACAATCCTCTTTGAAAGTGCAGGCAAGTGCCACCTGCTGTGTGTTTTCACATGAATGCGCTGCCCCCCAGAGCAGCGCTAGGTTGCGGCTGCCTCTAGGGCTGCACACTCACCATAGTGGGGCGTATTGGCATTCTTTGCGCCCAGCGCACCTTTTCAAAGGTGCGCTGGGCGCAAACAATTCCAATACATAATATGACCCCAGGTGTTCTGGTACCAGATAATTTGTGCTGTTGGAATACCAAGAGTCAGTGCCTGTGGTGCAGGTTTACCTTTACAATCTCAGCACGCGAACAAGTGCAATACTACAAACTTGCATGTGCTCTGCTCTTTCTGGGAAAGGCTGGCGATTGACTCAGAATGTTGATTGTTCCTGGTGAAAGGCTTTGCATCTCTGGGCGATACACTGTAAATGTAAATGTATTTGAGCTTATATAGCGCACAGCTACCCACAAAGGGTTTCCCGGCGCTTGCTTAGGGAACCCGTCCTGGTATTCCCCTGTGAGATAACCCCGGCAGGGTATCCACAAGGTGAAAGCCAGGCATCCCGCCGCGAGGGGCCGTTGTGGAGATTAAGCAAGCTATTGCCCAGAGTCGCAGAGTGTGAACCCGTGAGTTGAGAAGGCACCGAAGCGAGAATTATCGAGTCCGTGGAATTTTTTGAGCCCAAGACCCACCGTGGCGGGGAATTGAACCCTGGTCCAGGGCCGATCTCAGCTTCCGGGTCTGCCGCCTCTAACCCCTGAGCCACACTTCTCCATATGCATATGGTCCTGACTGCAAAGTCAGAAACTACATTTCCCAGGAAGCATAGTACTCAGTGTTTAGAAATGGTGACGGACATTTTGAAGAGATGCAGTATTGATTTTCTCTTGGTTCTGAGAGTCATTGCTAAGCAGCTGAGATACTTTGGTTTTGCTGCCAGGACCTTGCTACCAGACCTTGTTGAAGCCTTGAATATTGTTTGTTTGCTTTTGAAATCATGTTTTCAAGGAATTAAACATAATTGGAAGCAAACTTAAACAGTTAAAAGTACTGTTTCACTGACATATTGAAGGAGTATACACATCTTTTTTGTTGCACTGTTTGCATACTAAGCTATTCAGAAATGTGAAAGATTCTCATCTCCCTTAACAACTGTTGAAATTGTCAATATATATGTATTACATTTAAGGTAGTAGTATGTGTTCATTAAAGTGATCCTTTGGTATTAGAAAGAACTATATTATCCTGATGAATTTGTTTTTGTACATTACAATTAAAGAAACAGCAGAAACAACTTCGTCCTGAAGTTCCTCTGAGGGGCCCAAAGTGTCCAAATGGTTTGGAAGCTCCAAGATGATCCTTGAAAGTTTGGAACTTCAGTTCCCACAATCAACCTGGACAAAACCCTTACAAATCTACTTGACACACTCCAGGCTGGGGATTCTTGGTGGTGATGGTCCAGGTGAACACTGTTAACCTGTAGCTTGCAGAGAAGTTCACTCTTTATTCCTCTTGAAGCAAGTTAGGTCCACAGGGCTGTAGTTCCAGATTGTGCAGCAGCAACAGTCAGTCAGAGTGCAGGGCCTGGTTGGTGCAAATCAAACGTCTAGCCTGGACCCTTCTTTTCTTGTTTCAAGCAGCAGATCTGAGAGGCTCTGTACCTCTCAAATACTTATTCTGTGTTCTCTCAGGTCGAGCAGGAGGGCACTGCTGTCCAATGAGGTGCAGGGCAACACCCAAGACCATGACGATTTCCTCCAAAGGATGGCACAATGGTCTCCCAGAAAGCGCTATTCTTCCAAAATTAAATATGGCTGAAGTCTCAGCAGAAAGGCAAGAGCTAGCTAAACCAACCTCCAGGATGATGCATCCCCATTGTCACCCTCTACCTGGCATCTGCACATTCCTTCCTTAAGCCTGCCATCTGGTTGGATTCAGAGGGGACAGGTGTGGATGGACCAGGCTTCTACTGCCTATCCCCTTCTTCTTTTCAAGCTCATGGTTTACAACCCCTCTCCCTTGCTCTGGCATTCTTTTGCAGCAGAACATTCTTCTCTCCAGATTGCTCCTCACCCCAGGTGCCACTTATCACTTCATCAAAGCAGCCTGGCTAATCCACTTAACTTTAACCAATCAAGTAAGACAACTGGAAGGCAGAATTTTTGCTTACAGAAAAGAAAGACTTATAACTTCCTGTCTGTACATGTTTGGATACATTCAACAACAGCATATTGTTGGATTTATTAATGCCATTCTCCTAAGTCCTTGAATGATATTTTTCAGTAATCCCTGCTGATAGTTATTAATTAATAATGTATTGCCATGTTAACCTATGCAGCTCGGGATCTACAATGAGGAAAATTAACTAGGCAATTTCTCCACCACCAGGGCTTATAAAACATATTTTATAAGGACCCTGCCCATATCTACAGGACCTCCACACACTGGAACACCTAGGGATGGGACTTTAGGGGTGCTGAATATGTAAACATATTGTAGATCCTCACTTCACAGTGATCCTAGCACCAACGTTGATTTTAAGAAGCACTTTGCTATTATGAGGAAAGTCAAATGTGCACTTTCTCTATCCCCAGGGCATATATAACCTATTTTATAGGGTCCTCTGTACTGTTTAAGTACCTGATCCCCCGCCCCTGGGACACCTAGGGGAGACCCTGGGGGTACCTAATATGCATAAATATTGTAGTTTATCCATTTTAATTGCCCATAACACCAAAGTCAAGTTTGGGCACCATTTACATTTTAAATTGACCTCAGGCTCTCAGCAGTGCACACATACAAGTGCAGAAAGGGCTCCTGGCATCTAAACTGCCCCATCCTATTATATGCTAAGGACTTAAAGTTAGTTTTAACCCCCTGCCTTATTATGTACCAGGGCCTTATAGGGGAGGCCATGCAAATCATAGGGGTACCCTAACCCCAAAGTGTACATGTAATTGTTTTTCTGGGATGACTAAAGTAAATGTCTGTGAACAAATTGTGTCTTTATTTAGTCATATGTCCTCTATATCTCCCCACATTTTTTTTTGTGAGACAGAAGGATTAAACAAAACAACAAAACACAGGTTTCTCTTCTGTGTCATCTTAGCCAGGCCTCTTCTTCTCCAGGTAGTCTCCCCCTTTCACACCCATGAACAGAAACAGTGCAACCCCTCAAAATAAATAAAAGCATCTGGTCCGGTATAGTCAACAACGCAGTTAAAACCTATTATTCACCCTCCACCACACCTGTGGCTTCGTGCTCAAAGTAGTCACTTGCTTTTTTTTCAGTGGTCAAGTGCCCTTGGTTCTTTTACACTGCCCACCACCTCCGTAACTCTAATGACACTAAATAAGATGAGGGCACTTGTCTGTGGCCATGGCCCTCTGGGGTCGTGGTAGAGGGCGTCACAGCGTTCTTTCCCCCACTGGACCAGGGCTACTGCTAGGCTGTTCCCGGCGAGCTTCCTCTCCTTGAACTCCTTCTCTGTTGGCGGCCTTGCTCTCCTCTCCGTCTGACTCTGTCGCCGCATTCCCAGTCTGGCATTGGGTTCTCCTTTCTTTATTATGGCTGCCTTCATTCCGCAGTGTCTTCTCTCTCCTCCTCATAGAGTTCCTCTCTCTCCCCTACAGTCCACGTCGTCTTACCTAAGACTGCCAGATTACATCATCCTCAAGTGTGATTCGACTACTGGCATGTCACCTGACTGACCTGAAAAACTACTGGCCCATTTCTCTCCTCCCCTTCACTGCCAAAGTCTTGAGAAGCTTGTAAACACTCAGCTGACCACCTTCATCGAAGAGAACAACCTCCTAGATGCCTTCCAGTCAAGATTCTGCAGCAATCACAGCACCAAGACCGCCCTCCTCACCGCCACTGACAACATCCGCATGCTACTAGAACAGAGACACACTGCGGCCCTCATCCTTCTAGACCTTTCTGCAGCCATTGACCCCATTTCACATCGCTAGCTAGCAGCCAGACTTCACGACGAGGGGATACAGGGGGCGCCCCTCGAGTGGATCCAATATTTCCTCTCCGGCAGAACACAGACGATCAGACTCCCTCCTTTTCTCTCTGAACACACTGATATCAACTGCGGAGGACCCCAAGGATCATTGCTCAGCCCCACGCTTTTCAACATCTACATGGCCCCCCTCTCCGCCATCATCAGAAAGCATGAACTCAGCATAGTATCCTATGCCAACGACACCCAGCTCATCCTTTCACTCATGAAGAATCCCGAAAGCACCAGAGTCTCCTTCAAGGAAGGAATGAAGGACGCTGCTGCCTGGATAAAAGACAGCTGCTTGAAGCTCAACTCAGAGAAAACCGAGGTCCTCATCCTCGGACCCTGCACCTCTGCCTGGGACAACACCTGGTGGCCCTCCACCCTCAGGAATCCACCCACCCCTACAGACCACGCACGAAACCCCGGCATCATTCTCGACTCCTCCCTCTCCATGAACCGCAAGTTCAACACCGTCGCGTCCCCCAGTTTAAACTGCCTGCGCATCCTCTGCAAGACCTTCAAATCGATCCCCCTGACTGCAGAAGGACCATCACCCACGCACTGATAACCATCAGGCTAGACTACAGAAATGCCCTCTACGCCAGAATCAACAGAACTCTTCTACACAAACTCCAAACCATCCAGAACTCCGTAGCCAGACTTGTCCTCGGGACACCACGCCACAAACTCATAAACCAACACCTAAGAGACCTCCACTAGATCTCCGTTGAGGAGAGGGTCACCTTTGAACTCCTCACCCATGCCTACAAATCCCTCAACATTATCGGACCCAAATACATCAACAAGAGAGTTTCCTTCCACGTACCCAATAGGAACCACCGCTCCACCGTCCTCGCCTTGGCAGAGGTCCCCCGCATCAGCAGAAACAGAGCAGGTGGGAGAGCCTTCTCCTACATCGCAGCCAAGACCTGGAACGAGCTCCCGGTGAACATCCAATGCTCCCCTACCCTGCAAACATTCAGAACGGAACTCAAGACCTGGCTCTTCGACTGATCCAGAGCTGCACCCCCCCACCCACACCTTGAGTCCCTCACGCTCACATTGGATACAGGATCACAATACCCTAGGTTATGTAGGTGTTTTCTCTGTATTCAAGTCTGTTTTCAGCATAGCACTGGCCCTGTGCCTGGTTAGGCAGAGCCCATATACAGTCAGAGTCAGCTACCACCAGCACCAGTCAGTAAAAAATGGGGGGCACAGGATGAATTTACAACGTTATTTTTTTCATATTGCTTTTTTAGTCTAGTAGGATCAAGGTTGTAATCAGGGCCATAGTGTTCAACTCGATGGACCTCCCCCCCTAACAAAGATGTAAACTTATCCTCCAGCGCTGCTGTGTGCATCCCTGTGCATCCCAGTAGCACCAGGGGCTAAGTGTGAATCAAATACTGGCACTATATCATCCCACCCCTTCACAGCGCCTCACAAGGTGGAGTGGGGTGGGGTGAGGTGAGAAAGCCTCACTGACACCTCCCACAATGACGAGCATGGAAGGGGGCAGATAGAGACTGCAGCAGGCTGGTTATTGCATATTAAAGGCTGCCAAGCAGTTTATCTCTGCGAGGTTTTAACACACGCCACATGCATGCGATGTGCATTAAATGCTTTGCCATAGCTACTGTGTCAAGAGAGAGAAGTGAGCTGTGGAGCAGGGGCACAAGGATGAGCAGGCAGTTAGTTGTGTTTATTTATTTTAAATAAAAGCCAGAAAATGCTACTGCGACACTAAAAATGATTGAATGCCAGGGCCAGGGTCAGATATGTACATGCTGTGTTTAGATTGCAATTCTTAACGCCTTGATTGAGGGTCTGTCTGTCTCCAGCTGCACTCTTATGGGAAATGTGTTTTCTGGAGATAGTGTATTCAGGAGAGAAAAGTAAGGGAAATTCCTGTCAATGAAAGAATGTTTTTAACTTAAGTTGGCCGAGCACGCATAAACCCCTTCTTTAGGACGAATGTACTCTTATGCCATGCCCCATTACTTTGAAACTTCACCAGCCACCACTGGCAAATAGCGTTGTTGGCAGCCCCATAGCAGAACATGAGAGCCAGGATTCAGAACTCTGTCCCTTGCCTTCAGATGAGGGCAGCTGATACAGGATATGATAGATGCTTAGGCTTCTGGATAAGAGCTCTCCTATTATGCGGCGACCTTGGACGCTAACTCGGTCATTCCCCAGGGGGCCACAATGTCGTTATTTAGAAAGTCCTGTCTAGGCGACGTCCTGGAGCATCAAATTGCCATCGGAGGAGGGCCGAAACTTACACATAATGGAATTGGGAAAAGTCGGAAAACTTGCTCACTAACTACATCGGGTCATACATTTTTTGCCAGACCCTGTGGTTTAATACAATAAATCATAACTTTCATTTATTGTGTGGCTGCGGGTGCATATGCCGCTACCTCATAAGTATCCCTGAATTATCATAAATGGCACTTTTCCCTGTATCTCCAGTAAATTATCTGTCTTTGAAATCTTATTTTCAGTCTTCAGAGACTACTTTAGCTAGCTTCCCTCAATATTTTACAGAAAAATAGACATAATGCATGATGCCATCACGAGGAGAACAAAGGCTATTTGCAGCTGCTTTTTCTGGAAACAACAATGAACATTTCATACTATTTCAAATATACACACTTATAAAAATTATGATTCTTGTATCTTTGATACTTTGTTTGAAGTGATGCCAGACTAAGTTGTGTTGCAGGGGAGGATAATACTTATACAGCTAATGAAAAGCAGTAGTAAATGCATTAGGTTTCACCGATGTGATTAATAATAAGCTTTTTTGGTTGTAAATTGTAGCTTCCTGGGTAGTTGTGCAATATAAGTTACAGAAAGTTTATGTACAAAAAGGCAATATATTGTGCCACTACTAGTGGTATTATAAGGTGGGGAGATTAGGTAAATGGTGGAGAAAAAGATAAAAAAAACATGTACATAAAAGTAGGTTTGAAAGTGGTGCAACTATGGGGAGAATGGGAAAAGTGTGAATAAAAAGCCATACAAGTACATCGTAAGTGCTGTTTTTGTGAATCCAAGAAAACAAGATTACGAAAACTAGATGAAAAGATATTGTTTAGTTATTGTCCATTTTTAAGAAAAAACAAATGAAGTCTACCATTTTCAAATAAGCATTTGAGCAGTTGTGCAATATAAGTGAAAGAGACACACTGAAAGTGCAATTAATGTTTTATTGAAAGGGGCACGTTTTTTTAAATTACAGATTTATTTTACAAAGTATTTGTTTCCATTGCACATTTTCTTATTATTGCAAAAAAACTTAAACATGAACATAAACTCTGAAACCATAATGAGAAAATAGTAAATATTTGCACTAGTATTGTCATTGGCATTGTGACACTTGTGGTTTACAATTTTTCTTTTATTTAAACAGCACACTGTGACATTTTCAATTATTGTGCTATATTTTTGAAGTTGGTATGTTGTAACAAATACTATATTTTTTTTCAAGGCATTTGTTATAATACGTTCTGGTGCCACTGCACCTGCTACACCATTGAAATCATGGCCCTAGTGCCTGCTAGATAACTGCACTTTGCCTGTTTTAAAAATGCGCAATTGATGCAGTTGAAGTTCTTTTTATTATATAACAAGAAAAATACTGGAGGCTGTTTAAATTACTTTGAACAACTCGAACCCCTTTTACCAATTATTAAGCTAATATACCAGGCATAAAAAGAGCAAAATTACACAAAGCAGTTGCCTGTTTCTAGAACGTACAGTTAGTGTTCTTTATATTATATAACAGTGAAAATACAGGAGGCTGCTTAAATTACTTTGAAGAACTCAAACCCTTTTTAGCAATTATCAAGCTAAAATACCACGAGCTAAAAGTATGCAAATAAATATGAATGCATTTTACATCCATAGAAATGGCAACATTCTCACTATTGGGAAATAACTTCTGCTTCAGTTTACAGAGTAAAGCAAACACAAGGAGATGATGGATGGTGCGCTGAAACTTTTCATACACTCACCCCCAGTCACAGATCTGGGTTGAATCCATCATCGTTCTTTAGCTCATTCCGCCACCCCAGTTCAGACCCAGCCATATGCAAATCAGTCTTGACCCTGTGCCTCATGGGAAAAGTCCAGCCCGAACTGCCATGCCAGGTCTTCCCTGGACCGGAAACAACCCTTTTTATCAATTATCAAGCTAAAATACGGCAAGCTAAAAGTATGCAAATAAATATGAATGCATTTTACATCCATGAAAATGTCAAAAATCTCACTATTAGGAAATAACTTCTGCTTCAATTTACAGAGTATCACTCAATTACCGCATTTCTTATTCATATGGCCAATGGAATATACAGCAAAGGATATAACGTGTTTTGGTGCTAGAATAATACAATCTGCACAGTAAAGACCAGTCCACAAAAAGCCAGTCTTACCACCTACCTGCTTACTCAGCTAAATGTTCTGAATTAAAAAATGTGGAAAACTCAAACCAAAGAAAAAAAAACTTGCAATTATTTGAAAATAATAATTACCTTCCGAAAAAAGAACAGTAGCACAACTCCCATGCAGTCACCAAACACACCTACTCACAAAGATAAGCTTTGACGCAATGAGACAATAATGCCCAGCAGCTGGATTTTTTTTAATCACGCTCTTGAAACTATACATCCTCCCTTCCCAGCCAGTAAAAGAAAGTGGATGCAATCATTAAACTCAAGGAATACTTTTAGAACAGACACATGACCGTGTTTAGAATCCAAGACTTTTCGGCAGTTGTCTGGCCCTGTAACGTTATACAGAAACTGCCCCAATGGATAAAGGAGGTTTAAACATCCCTTTAGAGCACCACAGAGCATGATCATGTAACGCACTGTAGTCACTTTGTTTGGGTTTGCGCTATATAATGCACCAGCAACGAACACATAACAAAGAAATAAAACAATTTTATTAATGACAAACACATAAAACAGAACAAAATGCAATTTTATCAGCGGAGCAATATCTTAAAGAATGTGAAAATTATTTAAAAGTTCCACCCACTAAAACAGAGTTAAAAAAGCAGGTTTTAAATGCATGCAGCCAGGGAAAGATACGTTTCTGTAGACAGTAAATGTTGTACAGCCTTAATGTAAGATAAAAAGTTCCACAAATTTTAGGCCCGATGGCACTTCACCTTCTGCACCATTCAAATCATGACCCTAGTTCCTGCGTGATAGCTGCACTTGTGATTGCCTGTTTAGTTGTAAAATATAGCATAATAGGTGTTTAGTGGGGTGCCTAGAGCTTTTCACCCCAATGTCACTGCACTTGCTCCACTATTGAAATCATAGCCCAAGTGCCTGCTAGATAACTGTACTTGTGACTGCCTGTTTAGTAGTAAAATATAGCAATATGTGGTGTTTAGAGTACTTATGATAACTTGGGTCCCAGTGTCACTGCACCTGTTGCACCATTTAAATCATGACCCTATTGCCTGCAAAGTAACTGCACTTGCGACTGCCTGTTTAGTAGTAAAATATAACAATATTAGGTTTTTAGTGGTGTGCTTGGATCTTTTGGGTCCAGTCTCACTACCCCTGCTGTACCATTGTAATCATGACCCTAGTGCCTGCTAGATAACTGCACTCGTGACTGCCTGTTTGGTAGTTAACATTTTGCAATAATGTGTGTTTAATGGGGTCCCTAAAGCTTTTGGCCCTGGTGCTGCTGCACTTACTGCACCATTTAAATCAAGCTCCTTTTAACTGCAAGGTAACTGTAATTGAGACTGCCTATTTATAAGTAAAATATAGGAATATTAGGGGTTTAGAGGAGTTCAGACACCTTTTGGGCCTGATGCCACTGCACCTGGGGCACCATTCAAAACATGACCCTATTGCTTGTAAGGTAACTGCAGTTGTACCTGCCTGTTTAGTAGTAAGATATAACAATATTTTGTGTTTATAGGGGTTCCTAGAGATTTGGGTCCCAGTGTAACTGCACCTGATGCACCATTGAAATCACTATCATAGTACCTGAAAGGTAACTACATTTGTGACTGCCTATTAAAAAGTTAAATATAACAGAATTAGGTGTTTAGAGGGGTTCTGACAACTTTTGGTGCCGGTGCCACTCCACATGCTACATCATTCAAATCATCACCCTAGTGCCTGCAAGATAACCGCACTAGTGACTGCCTGTTAAGAAGTTAAATATAGCAACATTTGGTGTTCAGAGGAGTTCTTACAACTTTGAGGCCCAGTGCAACAGCACTTGTTGCACCATTCTAATCATGACCAATTGCCTGCAAGATAACTGCACTTGTGACTGATGTTTAGTAGTGCAATTAACAAAAAGTAAAATGTAGCAATATTAGGTGTTTAGAGGGAAAGATAACAAAATGTAAACAGTAAATTGTATGCAGTGTTAACCACATGTTCTGACCACCAACACGAATAGGAATGAGTAGTTAGGCCAAGAGAAAAGGATAAGAGAGACACAGAAGAGAGAACAGGCTACAACAAATAGCAATGGAGGAAAATAAACTGGCAAGCATACGAAGCAATCGAAAGCAGAGGTAGGATATAAGTCCCTTTTAAGATATAGTAAAAGCAATAGATTTCACAAGCACAGCATAAGTGCTGTGTAGGCAAAACCTAAAAGCGCCGTCCTGGGTTGCAGAGGGATCTTTATTGTTGCCACGCATGACAGGGAGTAGCACCTGTTTATCTTGCCTTTGGCAGTCCCAAACTCCTTCTCCATTGCACAAGCCCAGAAGTTCCAAGGCAGCACTTTCGCGATTATAAACACCCTGTTCTTCTGTTATTTAATTTTCTTTTTGCAACTATTCCATGCACTTTATCAGGTTCTTTCTTCACTCAGGTAGAGTCTATGTTTACAGCCTTCCTTTGGGCAAAAAAACAACTCGTATAGCACTTAGCACTTTATATGAAGATTTGGATAAGAGAGGATTAGCTCTTCCAGATCCAAATCTTAGGGATTATTACTATGTGTATTTTGCACAATATTTATCTAGATTTAAATTTTTACCACAATCAAATTTTTTTTTAAATAGGTTTATGAATTTGATGTGTAAAGACAGTGAAATTAATTTCCTCTTGTTGATTTTTAGATCCCCGAAACTTGTTTGTTATAAGTGCCTTCACTGTTTTTTTAAAAAACGGTAGGCATTGTTCAAAAGATATTTTATTCCTGTAATTAATTCAGCTGTATTGTTAGAAGGGATCCTGCCGCTGGCTGGGGTTAAACAATCGTCACATCTTGCGTCAAAATGGGCAGCAGCCGGATTCCTAAAAGTTTGGGACTTTTTGAGACATGGCAGATGGTTGACTAGCTGAAATGTCTCAATTAATTTTTAATGACTTTATTTTGCTAAGTTCATACAGCACATTGTATACATTTTTTGTTGAAATAGATGTTTCTCATCTGGTTGAACGGAGCCAGTTAGTTGATAAATTACTAGCGAGGGCATCAGATAAAAAGCCAGGCGCCTGGAAGAAATATCTAGCTTCAGTCAAGGGAGTGGATCTCGAGCAAAAGGCAATTAAAAAGTGGTTGGATCATGAAAATTTAGAGATGTCATCTCATATCTGGTCAGCTATTAATAAACTCAACTTTAGTACATTGAGAGGGGCGAATTGGCGACGGATGTTGTTTTTTTAGCAAATGGCTGCTCTATCGAACTCCTTACTCTCTATCAAAAATGTACGCCAACCAATCTTCTCAATATTTTCGCTGTATTAATTATCCATTGGCTAATTGGCCCCATATTATGCTGAGTTGTCCCAAAATTCACAAGTTTTGGGTAGATCTATTTAGTTATTTGGAGTATGAATGTGGCATCCAATTGGCTGTGAATGACAAATTAATTATTTTTGGGTTCGATCCTGATCTTCCTTTTATGGATCCAATGGTAAAAATGTTATATATAGCAATGGCAGTAGCTAGATTGCATTTATTGCAAAAATGGCGAACAGATTTGATTCCCTCTGCTCATAAGATAAAAATAGTTAAGAAAAGTGAACGCATTTTTGCATTACGGGTGGGAAGTATTAAAAAATTCAACAAGGTTTGGGGTATTTATTTTGATTAAAACAGGGTTGGGAGACTGTTTTATGATGCTCAAGTAGGTGGGTTGTGGCCTTAGATTTTATTATTGTGTAAATGCATTTATTGATCTTTGGTTGATGCTTTGTGTATTACTAATCTTTTGTGTATTTGCCCTAAGGGATTTTTTAATGATGCATTGATCTTATGTTAAAAATTTCTGGCTTCAATAAAAATGTATTTAAAAAAAAAGGATTATAAACACTCAGGTGAGTGGTCATGTTGCATTATGTTAATGTGATTTATAAAGCGCATGGCTGCCCACAACTGGGCTTCGCAGTGCAAGAGAGTATTACTACTCCAGGACAGGGAGCGGAAACCTAGAGAATTAGAAAAGCCAGTTCTAAAGGCGTTTCTAAAAGAAGTTTTCACTAGGACTTAGGTACAGGTGTGGGGTTAGGGTATTCCACAATTTCCACCAGAAACCTAAAAGAATGGCACCTTGCATAGTCTGATAAATCCAAGGGATTAGAGCCCGCTTCATGTTAAAAGATCTTGAAGTGCTGAGCAGGCAGTATGACCGTCCAAGACATCTAAGTTAGCAAGGTTTAACATTCCCAAAGGCCCGGAAGGTTAAGCAAAGGGTTTTGAATTTTATAAGTATAGCAATCAGCAGCCAGTGTAGTTCCTGTAGCTGGGATGAAACAGATTGATTCTAAGGGGATGTGGCCAAAAAGTTGTACTGCCTTGTTCAAAGTTATTTTAAGCTAATTTTAAGATGCCTGAGTAATGCCTAAATCGGAGACTTTACTATAGTTTAAGAGCAATGGTATTAGAGCTGTGAGTATAGTTTTTTAGGTGTAAGTCAGGGGGTCCCATAAAATTGAACTCAGGCATTTTAAGATGCCAAAACAGCACTTATATGGTGGTCACATGTTAAATTATTATCGAGCCAGACACCAAGATTGTTCCCTGTAGGTTTGGGGGCAGGAAGAGAGCCTGGAGCACCAGGCCATCATTGAGGACCCCAAAGAGTGGACCAGCTCCCGGCCACAATCATGTCAGTTTTACTGCCAGTGAGCTTCAGGCAGTTGACGCCCATCCATTCTACCAGTACCGATAGGCAGTTCATGAATTGCGAAGGTTAACTGCCCGAGGTAGCAGTAATAGAAATGTCAAGCTGTGTATCATCCGCATATAAAACTAGTGTAAGACAAAACTCCTCCACAATGTCTGCCAAAGGGCGAATGTGTATTTTGAAGAGCCTTGGACTCAATGACAATCCATGCCAATAACGAAAACTATCGCCCAAGGGGCAGATGAGATGGGCAACCTGAAAGGAATGATTATGCTAAATTATACTCCTTGGCTTCCCTGCTAAATTCAAATCAGATGGTCATTTTATAGCTGCTAAATGTGTTTGAGGGGAGGAAAACAATGCAAGGTTATCCTTTCAATTTAAGCATACTTTTAAAGGACCACAGGCTCCGAATTTCAGTTTTGTGGATTTAGTATAAGGCCAAAAATAATTGAATATAAACACACCTCAATATCAGAGTATACAGATATATAAAAATCAATAGGGAGCCAAATCTACGAATATAATTCATTCAGCACAAAAGGTACATTTTGATGAACTCCAAAATCAAAATGCAACAAAGAATGGAAGCTGAGTCCAATTCTCTTTTCATTCGGGAAGAAAAGAAAAGTATTACAAAAAACCGCAAAGGTGCACCACAAATTTTGTAACAAATGATATGTCTTGGCGATGTTGGAATTCTTCTTCAAAATCTTTATTTTTCAAAACATTCAGTCAAACATAAACAGCCGACGCGTTTCGTCCCAACCTGGGACTTCTTCAGGGCTTTAAGTTAGTCGGACGTCGCATGCTCGGGAGAGGTATAAAAGCGTGGTCTTGGTATCTCCTTGCCAGCTACAGTGTATCCTGTTAAGTTACGTTGTTCCATACGAAATTCTTTATTTCTCTTGTAAGTATGCTAGCAATCAGATGGCAATGCTGATTTCAAAATAGCTCTGTTCACTTTGTTGTGAAAACCGTATTTCAATCCATATGCTGAATTAAGTGTATCAACGGTGTTGGACTGGTGGTCCTGTAAGTCCTATGGAGGAGGGTGTGGGCACTGTATCCCAGCAGGCCGTTGCAGTCAAAAACGGCCGGCGTCCATCCACATCCCTCGTCTTGACCAACACCCGCAGCGACGTCGTGTGCGGGTGTTGGTCAAGACGAGGGATGTGGATGGACGCCGGCCGTTTTTGACTGCAACGGCCTGCTGGGATACAGTGCCCACACCCTCCTCCATAGGACTTACAGGACCACCAGTCCAACACCGTTGATACACTTAATTCAGCATATGGATTGAAATACGGTTTTCACAACAAAGTGAACAGAGCTATTTTGAAATCAGCATTGCCATCTGATTGCTAGCATACTTACAAGAGAAATAAAGAATTTCGTATGGAACAACGTAACTTAACAGGATACACTGTAGCTGGCAAGGAGATACCAAGACCACGCTTTTATACCTCTCCCGAGCATGCGACGTCCGACTAACTTAAAGCCCTGAAGAAGTCCCAGGTTGGGACGAAACGCGTCGGCTGTTTATGTTTGACTGAATGTTTTGAAAAATAAAGATTTTGAAGAAGAATTCCAACATCGCCAAGACATATCATTTGTTACAAAATTTGTGGTGCACCTTTGCGGTTTTTTGTAGTATAAAGAAAGGGCACAGTGATGATGGGTGCCATTCAGTGTGCACACAGCACCCTTGTTTGAACTTAAGGGTTTACATATTACATGGGGGATAGATATTCAGGTGCTTAGCTTAGCAAGGGTCCATCATCTTTGTAGTCTCAGAAAAGAAAAGTATCTTTCCCTACACTGCGCTACATGTAAATCCTTCCTATTTCCCTGATATCCTATCCCAAAGGTGTCAGCACGTGTTGACTTCCTAACAAGTACTCATGTCAAAGGGGTCTGATAGCTTAAAGCTATGGTGCTCGTTCTGAGATGTCCCTTCTCCTCCAAAAATAGGCAGAAGTTTCTCGGAGCATCATACAAAAAGGCAATGTTCAACCCACACTACGCCATAAGATAAACTTTTCCATTTACAACATCTTTTCAGTAAGTTTCCACAGAAGCTCTAATTAAATTAGTTCAATGTTGAGTGGCCTTGGTTCTCAGATAGGCCAAACAAGAAAGGCGTCCTCCCTTTTTTCGCCTTCTTCAAAGACAATCCGGCTATGTCATTAAATCTAACAATAACAAGGTTGAATTCCTGCACCTGCAGTAGGATGAGAGCATACTGTCTTTGAACACAAAAAGGATTCATTTAATTATACTTCTAGAGCAACCAAGGAGAAGCAAAACTCAAAACAACCTGGAGATTTGGCCTACAATTCTGACAACTTAAACTAGACACAAATTACATTGCATGAGTAATATTTCATCCTGCAAATTATACATACAGGAATTATAGATTGCTTTAATACATAAAAAAGCCTACTTAAATGTGCACACTACATTTCAAGGCTAATATTACTTTGAATAAATGCATCTTAATACTCATGAAACACTGCAACCGATAAAAATACAAGTGAGTGCGTTGAATCCTTGAGTATAGTGCACCTATACAATTTAGAGTGGTGTAAGCACTCTATCAGTTCCCCCCTCTAACGACTAATGTCATAAAACCAATATTCTACCCTCTCACAGTTTTCTCCTTGTAGAAAAGACCAACCTAAGCAGAAGTTGAAGCTTGGCGTCCCTGTCTAAATCTTTCTAACCCGTTAAGGTGCTGATAATAACTGTCCTGCAGTCGTTCCAATTGATGTTCTCGTTTTTTTGAAGAATTTTCATTATGACGTGCTCTTTGCCTTTGGTAGCATGGGCGTCCGCAGGGGAGGGCAAGGGGGTGCGCTTGCCCCCCCTGGATTGCCGGTCCTATTCCTTTTATCCTTAATGTTCATGATTACAGCAGGCTGTTCCCCTCCGAGAAGCCCCAGGAGTTTAAATGTTCTCTCACTTGGGGCCTCTCGCACTTCTCTTTGAACTCTAGAGGCTGCAGCAGCCTCTCCCCGACCTCGAGCAGACTTTGGACAGGCCCATTGTCATTCTGTCTGCTGCTGATCACCACATAAAGAATGACAATGGGCCGTCTGCCTTTAACTTGCCTTGAAGGCGAGTGATTAAGTAACAATTTTGCCCCCCCCCCCCCCTGGAAGGCGAGTAACGAAGTTAGAATGTTGCTCCCCCTGGAAAACTTTCTGCGGACGCCCATAATTTGTAGGGCTTTATGACTCCCAATAGGACTATTATACAAACAACAGCTATTATGAGAGATTTTAAGATGTCCCTGGCTTCCAAACCAGCTTCCAATCTTTCCGAAACCCTTACCAATTTGTTCCAAAAGTCCCTCTGCAGCCAGATCACCTAAATCTTGGTGTATCTCGGAAATAATACTAATGTACTTCCTTATATCCAGACTATTGTCAGGAATATAAGTACAGCACTGTTGAACTTTCAATAATTTACAGACTCCTGCGGCTTGTGCTAATATGACGTCTAAGGCAAGACGATTTTGAAGAACCATAGCCCATATCAAAACTATCTAACCATCAACAAGTAATAAGATTTGGGCCGTAACTATTCACAGAGAGCTTATCCACCAATGTTGCAAATTTTCTAATTTTCACATCATTCAAAATCACACTCATGCTAGGTATCATGGCACCAAACACATCCCCAACAATTTCTCCTGCACTTACGCCACGTTTTCCTCTGTGAGATCTTTTCCCTTCCAAAGGCCATAAATCATCCACATGGAAGATTATAGGAAATACCACAGCTAAATAACACGTACCATATCAATTCTTGGGCAATTTTACATAAGCACCTTTTCCACACATAAAATAAACATTTGGCACAATGGTTAATTTACAAGAGCGCTTTCCGTATTGATTCCTCAATTAAGAAAATGTGGTCACAATCACTCTCACCCACAAATATCGAGTCATAATATGTTGAAGGGTGTCTAATGCACAGTTTCCATTTTTGTTGAAAATCTAAAGCTAGCGGTCCAGAACTCCCTTTTGTTTTATGATCTAATTCCTCCTGGGTCCATGGAATAACGTTATGCTTTGGATCTGGTCTAAATAAAGTCTGCCAATGCTGATCTTCTATTTGATCTACAAACTTCTTCTTGATGTCAGAGAACATACAGGTCAGATTGTGTCTATGGGCATAAGATGTATCTAAACTAATAGTAGGCACAAAATACATTGACATCCCCTCTACCTCCTTATAGTAATCATATTTATTCATGTACTTAAGAACTGTAACTTCTGAGAGTACCACGCCATAACTAGAGAAGTAGTAGGCAGCAACGCATTTCCAGCCGGCGCTACACCGCAGCAGGTGGTGTTTTTAAACTTTGTGTGTATATTTGGGCATTTCTTTCTTACTTTTAAACTTGCTCACCTTGTATTTTGGTCTGCTGTTCGCCGCTCCTATTTAGCCAGTCCCCATCCACCACAGCCTGTGCTGTTTGTGTTGAGGGACGTGGCTCCGCCCTCCTCCAGTCATTTCCGCTACCGGGGGATATTTATTTGGGGTGATCTTTCGGCCGCGCTACAATAGGTAGCAACGCATTTCAAGCCGGCACTACACCGCAGCGTGTGGTGTTTTTAAACTTTGTGTCTATATTTGGGCATTTCTTTCTTTCTTTTAAATTTGCTCACCTTGTATTTTGGTCTGCTGTTCCCCGCTCCTATTTAGCCAGTCCCCGGCCCACCGCAGCGTGTGCTGTTTGTGGGGAGGGACGTGGCTCCGCCCTCCTTCAGTCATTTCCGCTACCGGGGGATATTTATTCAGCATGCTTGCCCGGCCGCGCAGCCGACGTGCGCAGCGTGTGCACCGCCAGCGCGCCAAAAGCAAGCCTGTCTGCCCTCGTCCGCGCCAGGCCAGCACCAGGCGCCGGACATGCTGCCAATTTTGGGAATTTTCATCGCACCTATTCCCAGAAGGAACTTCTAGCAGCTAGAACATTGTCCAGTAGCTGTTTAGTCCAAGGGCTACAGGATTTAGAGGGTCCTTTTAGCTGCAAACAGTGTGGGTTCACATCTATGGTCCCAGCAGGTGCGCAGGATTGTCCTTTTCCCCCAGGCAAGAGTTTGAAAATTTTTCATCTTAACTGCCGCTCATTGGTTAAACACTGGGCGGATGTTTATGACCTTCTGGAAACCGAAATGCCGGATACCCTGTTTTTAACGGAGACTTGGCTCTCGGAAGAGTCAATGGCGACCCCAGGGCTGACACTTCCGGAGGGCTATGTCATTCGCACTCTTAATAGAGGCACAAGAGGTGGTGGCATTGCAGCTGTTGTGAAAACCGGCTATGCCTGTTCCTTTACTAAACAGCCCATTGTAGGCTGTGAATGTGCCGGTTCCAAAATCTCAATTTTTAATCCCAATTATACCATGACTGGGTTACTAATATATCGTCCACTGGGCAAATCCAAAGCCTTTAGGGAAGCGTTCACTGATACTGTCCCTTGGTGGCCAACTCTCCCAATTTTGCGATCTTGGGAGATTTGAATCTTCATTTTGACAACCACCTTGATGTGGATGTGGTGAACTTAATGGCGGACTTAGTGGCCTGCCAGTTGGACCAGCGGATTCCTGGTCACTCTCATTCAGCCGGTCACCTGCTGGATCCGGTTTTTACCAACATTCCTTCCCTGCCGACTCAATCTCCGGTACCCATGACCTGGTCGGACCATTTTTTGGTCTCTTTGCGCATTCAGGGCATAGAACAAAAATTAGACAACTCCTATTCATTAAAACGCCCCTGGCATTAGCTAAATTGGGATCAATTTGAAACCCTACTTTCGAGCTCCATCCCAGAGTTGTTGACAGATCCTGACAAAGCGTATTTAGCCTTTTCTGACTGGATCAGTCAGCCCCTAGATAAGAGGATTCCAGCTAAGTGGTCCCCTAATCGCATGTCCAAGTCTAATCCTTGGTACAATGAAAAGCTAGCTTTACTGCGAAAAATTAGCAAAAAATTAGCAAAAAATGCAAAAGATCCTGGAGAAAGGACTTTGACCCTCTATCTAAAGTGCACTATCGGGACACAGTAAGGACCTATCACAGGGCAATTCACATTGAATGTGCAGCCTTTTATGGCTTAAAAATTAGCAACAGTACTAATCCTGTGAAGAGTATCTTCTCCATTGTGTCAGATCTAAAAAATCAGAAGGAGACGGCTGGCCCACTAATTTCCTCGAATCAGCAATGTGAGGAACTTGCCTTATTATTTTCTAAAAAGATAGATGACATCTATAAAGGCTTTCCCACAACTGTTCTGGACTGCCCTGAAATACCTAGTAATGGGTAACTATGGGCCAAAAATGTGTTCCGCTCGCGGAATGTGCGCATTGTCTGCAATTTCGCGATCCAGGAATCTCGTGAAATTGCGGAAAAATCCACGAATCCGCGAGCAGGCCGAATTTTTTCCAGGGAGCACTTACAGGGTTACAGCAGGTGCCCAAGTTGAAGCTAATTTCTTTGTAACCATTTACAAAATGGTTACAAAGAAATTAACTTCAACTTGGGCACCTGCTGTAACCCTGTAAGTGCTTCCTGAGCAGCACTTCCTTGCCTATTTGCAACTATTCTCTTAACCTGCTCTGACCCTCAAGCAGGGTCAGAGAATAGTTACATGTATGGCACGAGGTTCCTGTCCCAAAATTAAACCTCAACAGGAAGCACTTACAGATAAGTAGCAGGTGCCCGAGTTGAAGCTGAAATTCAGTAGCGTTTTAATCAGCCAAAACATTAGTGAGCACATCGAGGCTGGGCAAGTGTGCATTAACCCCATCCCTGCCGTCAGAAATTAGCTGTAATACTTGAGGGAGGTCTTTGCATCCATGAGTTTCTCGAGCGCGATCCCCTTGTAGTTCCTGTGGCCAGGAGGTGGCTTTCTCCTCACCTGCTGCCCTGCTCGCTCTCTGACCCTTTACACAAGAGGCATGTGCACATGCATAGAAGCCCCACACCACAAACTAGCAGTATCAAACATTTTTCCCGCCGTTTCCCAACTATGATGGACAGCTCACTCAAGGGACCTCGGCGCCTTTTGGCGCGGTGGCAAAGTTACAGGCACACATGGTCAGTGGAGACAAATCTTCTGGCCCTTTACACAGCTGCAGTGTAGGAAAATCACTATACATTTACACAATGAGGTAGCACTCACTGATTAGCCAGTACTCCAGTTGAGTAGAGGTATTGCACAAAATGGTGGCATCTTCATGGATAACTATGCAGGGCAGGATTCATTCTGGCACGAGGCTCCTGTCACAAAAATGAAACCTCAACAGGAAGCACTTACAGATATAGTTGGTGCCCGAGTTGAAGTTCAAATCCAGTAACGTTTTTTAATCAGCCCAAAACATTAGTGAGCACGGTCGAGGCTGGGCAAGTATCTGCTGTCGAAAATTTGCTGTAATACTCGAGGGAGGTCTTTGCATCCATGAGTTTCTCGAGCGCGATCCCCTTGTAGTTCCTGTGGCCAGGAGGCTGCTTTCTCCTCACCTGCTGCCCTGCTCGCTCTCTGACCCTTTGCACAAGAGGCATGTGCACACATATAGGAGCCCTGCACCACACACTAGCAGTATCAAAAAAAATTCCCGCCCTTTCCCAACTATGATGGACAGCTCACTCAAGGGACCTCGGCGCCTTTTGGCGCGGTGGCAAAGTTAAAGGCACACATGGTCACTGGGGACAAATCATCTGGCCCTTTACGCAGCTGCAGTGTAGGAAAAGCAGTATACATTTACCCAACGCGGTAGCACTTACTGATTACTGTCAATAACAAAAAGGGGAGAGAGAGAAATTAAATCAAAATGGATTCGTTCTCTCTCGGCTAATGCAAATAAACAAAAAGAATCCACTCCTCGGGTCGTAGGTGTGGTCTCCGCAATGGGGAGCACCCTACTGTTTTTTAGGTCCCCTCACACACCAACAGGCCCCTTGGTGTCATGCTTCATCATCGGTGTCATCGTACCCCTCTCCGGGGTACGGCGTGCTACCACCTACGGTTGCGTGGGAGCACTTGGTGGACTATGTGTGGTGTACGTGAGGGGTTGATTATTTGAGTGTGAGGTCGGGTTTTGAAATTGAGTGAAAGTTAAAAAGGACCTGGCTCGTGGGGTGACTAAAAACTATGTAATAAGCCCCCTGGCTGGTACTATTAAAAATAAAAAGAGGGAGGTTGTGCCACAGTTAATGTGCGTTACCTCCTTTTTGTGTGTGTCACTTACTGATTAGCCAGTAGAAAGTACTCCAGTTAAGTATGGTGCAAATCGCAAAAAAATCTGTGAGATTTTTTTGCGATTTCGTGCAAATTCGCAGACCGCAGATCTGCAAAATTGCCCATACTTAGTAATGGGACGTTGAACACCTTAGAGGTTTTTCCACAGATTGAACAGGACCGGCTAATTGCTCTTTGCGCAAAAATTAAATCAGGTTCACTGGCCGATCCTTTGAAACCTGACCAATTAAGGAGAATTTTACCTACCATCTCTCCCTTTCTTGGTCAAGTGATCAACAAATCACTCTGGGCCATATGTACGTGGCAAAATACCGGTCGGTAACGGCCGATTTCGGCCGTTACCGACAGGTATTTGTAATTCCAGATGTAGGGGGCCTGAAAATTACTGATTCTGTATATTTACCGAATCGGTAATTTTACCGAATCGGTAAATTACTGATTCGGTAAATGTACAGAATCGGAAATTTGGGATGTAGGTGGCACTGGAAACAGTGCCACAGGCCCTTAGAAAATCGTTATTTACCATGAAATACAATTGCATGGTAAATAACGATTTTCTGTGTACATGCACATCTGTGCATGTACACCTGTGCCATGTGGCACACATACATGCCCTAAGGGCATGTTTGTGTGTCACATTGCACACAAGCCAAAATCAGGGGTGCAACAGGGTGTCAAAGTGACACCCTGTCCACCTTGACAATACGGTAAAATTACCGAATCGGTATTTACCGATTCGGTAATAGCCATTGATTCCTATTGGCCTCAAGGCCCATGGAAATCAATGGCAATTACCGAATCGGTAAATACCGATTCGGTAATTACCGAATATTACAGAATCGGTAATATTTAAAGATGTATTACCTACATGGCATTTACCGAATTGTAAATACCGAATCAGTAAAATTCTGTATTTACGATTCGGTAAATGCCATTTACCTACATATGGCCCTCTATCTGGAAATTGTACCTACAGCATGGAAACAAGCCAGAGTACCGCCATTGCTTAAAAAACCTTCACCTGATGTCAAAAAGCCAGAGAATTTCAGGCCAATCTCACTGCTCCCCTGGACTGCAAAAATTGTGGAAGCATATATTAACTCCATTCTTTCTGACCACCTGACCAGTAGTAATATACTTGACCCTTCGCAAAACGGGTTTCGTGCAGGTCATGGTACTGAGTCAGCGCTTTTGGTGCTACAAGAACATCTCTGGGCAGCATTGGACGCAGGACAGACATCAGCACTGATCCTTTTAGACCTCAGTGCCGTGTTTGATACTGTGTCCCATGTCATCTTGCTGCGCCGGCTGAAAGAGGCAGGCATCAGTGGCCTCGCTTTGAAGTGGCTAGCGTAATTTCTTTCAGATAGGTCCTATCAGGGGATTGCTCCCCCTTTTTTTTCATCGACCTTTCCCATCAAGCATGGAATATCACAGGGTTCATCTTTGAGCCCTCTGCTCTTTAACCTGTACGTACAACCTTTGGCTGTTTTTGCCAAAAGCAGAGGTCTGACAGTGGTTTCCTACGCCATCGACACACAGCTGGTGGTGGCACTTTCCAGTAATTCCAGGGACAACGCCGCTAAGTTCCAAGGTGATCTTGCGGCAGTTGTCAGCTGGATGACAGCCAATTGCCTCCAGCTGAATGCTCGTAAGTAGGAGGTGCTGCTGGTGGGAAGGGATCATGGGTTGTGGAATGAGCACTGGTGGCACAGAAATCTAGGTACCCCTCCAACTCCAAAACAGGTGATAAAGACCTTGGGGGTTTGGATGGACTCCTCGCTCAATTTCCAGACACAAACAAAGAAGGTAGCGGGCACCTGTTACGGCCTACTGCGTGGGTTGAGACCTATTCTAGGCTTTTTTGATGCTCCGACTAGACAGCTCATCATTCAAGCATTAATTATCTCTAGGCTTGACTATGTGAACTCTCTGTACTTAGGGGTAAGCAAGGCAGAAATACTAAGGTTACAAAGAGTTCAGAATGCCGCAGTGAGAGCTCTTTTGGGCTTGCGTAGAGTCTGCTCAGTGTCTGGCAGTATTCGCTGCCTCCACTGGTTGCCCGTGGCTCAAAGGATTGAGTTTAAAGCCCTCGGTATAGCTTTTAAAATTAAAGCTCGGATCCCCTAGCGCATTGACAGATCTGCTTTCTTTCTATGTTCCTCCCCGCCAGCTTCGCTCCATGGGCCAACATTTGCTGTGGGTCGCTCGAGTCAGGAAAACTCGAGCTGGAGCCCGTTCTTTCCGCTATAGAGCGGCGATTCTTTGGAACTCTCTGCCCCCCCCCCCCCCATATTCGTGGCCTTAACAATCGCACTGATTTTAGGAAAGCTATTAAAACTTTCCTCTTTCCCACTGTGTAGACCTTTGTCCGTATCATTGGCTCTGTTCTCTGCTGCTAGCGCCGGGATGCCCATTGGCTGGGGCAGCTGTCGAGCACTATAAATGATTAAAATAGAAATAGAAATAGAAAATAGTACTTAAAATGTGCCTTACTATAAAACATGCTTAACAACACACTATATATGATGCCATACATCAAAGGTAAATGATGGTATCGAATACCTTCTTTTACTGAAGCTGACAGTTGCATACACACAAACACACCAAGCAGTCTTTTGCTTCCATTGTATCAGCATACTCAAACAACAAACAAGCATATGCATTCAACGTGAAATCACATTTTGACAAATCTACATGTAACATTTGACTAGTTTCCCTGATCATATCTCTATCTTTTGCAAATGCACCCTCTTCTATATCTGAGGCAGGTGGGGTAGATGTCTCCTGTTCCCTATTCTTTTCAGCATTGTGAGACACAACCATAGATGTAACAATCACCACAGTTATGACAATAAGCACCACAACAATAAGGGTACCAATCATGCACATCTGCTTGCGTCCTGAGTCTCCAAACTCCGTTTTGACTCACTGTTGGATTTCTTGAGGCACAATGAAATCAATAAAGTCTCTTTTCCTCTTTCTTTGGCCTTATCCTGTTATTTATGGTTGGAAAAAATGGGGACCCCTATATTCTAAACAGTTTGCTAATCGTAGGGAATACATAAACACAATTTGAGAAAGAGAATGATTAGCAAACCAGTGATAATTATATCGCCCTTATTTCGACCTTATTTCAATTCTATGTAATAGACAATAATAATTCGCTGAGACAGTAATATATCAAAATTATTTGATTATTTTATTTTTCATTCTCTTTATTTACTTTTTGTATTTTTTGATATAGGAAAAAACTCTTTATCATTTATATCTCACTTAGTTCATAAAAGACATATGTAATTCATATAAATAACATTCAATGACATATAGTACACATATTGACAGAAAACAAAACAATATCACCACAGATACAAAAAAGTGCTATACGATATATTCAGTCGGTGGAAAAGTTTTGTGAAGAAGGCAAATGCGGTAGAATGGAACACAAAGCGTTTCGGCCAAAGGGCCTTCGTCAGGGGACCGTCATTCGTATATTACAAATAGACTGGTGTACAACATGAACCTGGTATTTTTTTCTCTCTTTGAGTGCCCCTTGTAGTCTGTAGCTGTACACAAGATTGATTTTGCGGGGAGTGAAGGTCATAGACACCTTAGTACATATTGTCCTCCAGTACGCATCCACGTAATAATCTCAGTTCAGGTGCCGAGAAAATGAATCTTTAGCGCAGTAATTCTATCGTCCTTGATTTGTTCTGTTTAGTTTAAAACTTCTATTGTTCCTCATTATTTGGGGGAATCCATGTCTTTCTTTTATTTCCTTTTGTTTAGTGGAGAAAGTCCTGGTCTTTCTTGATAATCTGAGATGGATATGGGGTCTTCAGTCTGATATCAATTCTCCGTAACGTGGGGTCTGCTGGTTTGCACTTCCGCGGGTGCCGGCGTGTCTTTTATGAACTAAGTGAGATATAAATGATAAAGAGTTTTTTCCTATATCAAAAAATACAAAAAGTAAATAAATAGAATGAAAAATAAAATAATCAAATAATTTTGATATATTACTGTCTCAGCGAATTATTATTGTCTATTACATAGAATTTGAAATAAGGTCTAAATAAGGGCGATATAATTATCACTGGTTTGCTAATCATTCTCTTATCCTGTTATTTACAATGTATTTTTATTTCTGTTTTCCATTTGAATATTGCAATTGTCAGTCCAATAATACTAATCTATTGAAGAGATGTAGTCAGCCGTAGCCCTTAATGCTTCTTCTTTTTTAAGTCCCTAATTTACAACTTCTTCGACTGGGGCCTAGGTTATCTTCTTTCTAATGCTAATAAGTTCTTCTTTCACAGTTCAAGTTTCTCGTTAATGATATTAGATCCAAGCATAGCAAGAACAAACTGTTGGATTTCTGAATGAATCGCTCCCATTTCCTGTGTGGTGGGCTGTCTACCAAAGGTAGGGAAAGCAACCTGGTTAAGGATCAGAAATCGCAAACCACTCAGCCTTGGTGGATCAGGAACTGTCAGAGTCAGAAATCCAAAAGCATCAACTCCAGGGACCAGAAACTGAATATCAATTGTCAGAGTGCTTTCTCTGTGACTCACTGTACTGGTCCCCAGCCTCCAGGATCTCCCTGGTCTCTGCATCTACAGCCAGGTACGTCCATTCAGGAGATGCGTACTTTTGAGACGTACTCTCTCTCTTCTAGATCGTCTTAGACCATTCGGTCTCTTTTCTGCTTCACTTTGATCTGATTCAGATGTTTCAGGAATAGGAGTGAGATTCTTCTCAGGTGCAAACCTTATATTCAGCCTCTCTTTTCTTGCTGGCCAAATCTCTGTTTTGGCACATGCTCTCCTCTCTCCCTCTCGATCTGATCCTTCTGCACCAGGCTGTTCACTTTGAGCTGGCTCAAAGTTCACTTCTGTAATCTCCTCTATTTTAGAAACTGATCTCAACTCTGTAGCAGCTTCTTCCTTGCTCAGTTGATTGTCCAACCTCATCAGGAGTTCGTATGATTTGACCCGTTCCTTCCTCTCCAATTGTATTTTCAGTGGCACTTCTCGGAACTAGGGGAGTCATTTCTTCCACAGGCTCTGGAACTCGACGGGTATGTGAAGCATGAATCCAGTTTGACAATCCTCCACACTTCACCGCTGTACTTGTGACTAAAATCACCTGGTATGGTCCTCGCCAACGAGCATCAAGGCAGCTCTTCCTCATGTGCTTTCGAACGAGCATCCAATCACCAGGTTAAGGTCATGAAGCAGGTCTCTGGAGGTGGATGAAGTCATCTGTGATGTTTATCAATACTGTAGCGGGCAGAGTAGGCAATCACTAGTTCTTCCCATCAATATCTCATGGGGAGAAAGCCCTGTCCTTCTATCAGGAGTGCTTCACAGTCTCATCAATACCAATGGCAGTGCATCTGACCATTTCAAAGAAGTTGATGAACAAACCTTTGATACCATCATCTTGATTGTGCCATTTATCTGCTCCACAAGACCAGATGCCTCATGCCTGTAGCTACAGTGCAATCTCTGATCAATTTTCAAAGCTGTACACAACAATTTCATGAGTTCGCTATGGAAGTGTGTTCCTCTATCTGTCTCCACTGATGTTGGAAACTGGAAATGTGGGATCAGCTCCCTTAATAGCAGTTTTGCCACTGTGAGGCTGTCACATTGTCTAGTTGGATATGCCTCAACCCAACATGAAAAGAAACACACCACCACCAAAACATTTCTCAGCCTTTTACACCTCGGCATCTGGATAAAATCCAACTGCATCCTATTGAAAGGACCTCCTGATCTTCCAATGTGACTCATCGCTACCACAGTTCTCTTTCCAACATTCATTTGTTGACACGTAACACACCTGCTGTGACAACCGCTTCAGCATTCACATGGAAACTTGGGTTAAACCAGGTTTGCCTAAATACTCGCACCATGGAATCTCTCCCAAGATGAACTGCTCCATGAATCTGCCTTACCATTGTGCTCAATAAACTGTTAGGTAGTACTGCTCTGTCATACGTCGACACCCAAATGCCATCTTCCCTCTTTTCACAACTTGCTCTAACCCATGATGCAGCTTCCTCCTCTGGGACCGCATCCTGCAGCCGCTCCATCTCATCCCTAGTATCAGCTACAGCTAACATCATGCTGAGCTCGGTCTCTTCTTGCTTTCTCCTACATATTCTCCATTGAAAACACAAGCATGAATCGCACAAAAACAAACAACTTCATCAGTATAGTTATTGCCTTTTGTAACAAAGTCCTCTCCCTTTTCATGGGCTGCACATTTTACTACTACTATTTTACTACTCAAGAGTAGGCGATTGGATGGAGGAGGCCAGTATTCTATCCCACCTCCAAGCGGGCTTCAGAAGAAAGGTAGGCACGATGGACCAGGTCTTTCGCTTTTTTGTTATCTATTGGAAGGCAGTTACCATCAAGAAAGGAAGTCTATATATGGCCTTCATAGATCTCAAGACAGCTTTCGACCTGGTCCCCCGGGCTAAATTATGGGAGATCCTAGGAGAGATGGGATTTCCCAGTAGACTTCTGAGTCTAATCGTAAAGCTCCACGAGGGGAACTATGCGAGGGTCAGATGGGGATCCCAGGGACAGTTAACAGATAGGGTCACTGTGAGGAGAGGAGTACGCCAGGGCTGTGTCATGGCTCTGACCCTTTTCTCCCTGTTTGTGAATGGAGTAGTGGACCACCTGAAAGGGGAAGAGTCGGATGCCCCATCCCTGGCGGGGGAAAGAATCCCCACCTTACTCTTCGCCGACGACACCTTATTGATCTCCAAATCCCCAGTGGGTTTACAAAAACTCTTGAACCGGTTTAGTTCCTTCAGTACCAACAGAGGTTTAACCATTAACACCTCAAAAACTAAACTGATGGCACTCTCCCCCTCCAAAAGATTTAAAAATAACTTCTTGCTTAATGGGGCTCCCCTGGAGCTGGTCGATTCATTTGACTATCTTGGTGTCCGGATAAATAGTCGAATGACCTGGAAGGACCACCTGGCCAAAATGTTACTCAGCCACCAAAGAGTATCTGGGGTGACCCTGAGGGAGCTCCGTGAGTCAAGTAGTAAACCTGTCTCCCCGGCCATGGCGATTTATGAGGGTCAGATTCTACCGGCGGCATTATATGGCTCCGAACTCTAGGGGTTCGAAAATGTTTCAGATCTCTCCACAGCGGAAAACAACTTTCTGAGGAAGGTGGTGGCTCTTCCCGCTTCCACCCCACTGATTCCCCTGAGACTAGATTTGGGCAGAAGAGCCCTAAAAGATCTGGTGAGGCTACGCCCATTGCTCTTCTGGACCCGTTTAAGAAGAACCGAGGAGCTTGCAAAATACGCTGAAGGGTTGGATGATCTTCTTTTGTTGGACACTGGGAAAAAAATAGGATGGCTGAATAATGTAAGAGACCTGGTTCTTAAATTAGGTCTAAGGGATGCATGGGAGTCCCAAACGCCGCCACCCAAGAAAGTGATCAAAAAGCTATATTGGGACTGGGTACAGAGTGAAGCACTGAGTGGTTTGGATGGGGGCTCACTCACGGATCAATTCATGCTAATTAAATGGGTGAAAAAACTGGAACCCTTCCTCGACCTAATAACTAAACCTCTAGATAGAGCGCTATATCTTAAACTGAGATATGGGACGCTCCCGGTGTATGACTTCACGGCGAGGTGGTCCAACTCTGGTGCCCCCTTGCGTCCGTGCCCTGGCTGCGCAGCACCAAAAGAGACTGTGGCCCACCTATTCTTTGCCAGACCCGCTTACAAAGTGGCCCGGAAAATCTGGCTAAAACCTGTATGTAGGGAGCTGGGGTTGAGGTGTCATAGCCAGGCACTACGTGTTCTTACTACTGACTCTTCATCCTCCATCATGATATGTGGGGTGGCAAAATTTTTGGGCAGTGCATGGGTGACGCGCTCCCGTTTACTGAAATTACATTCCAGGGTACCAACGGTCTGATGCTTGTAACCGCTTGTAGTAAACTAGTGACCGTGGTGCATTCTTCCCTTTTATGCGTATCATTTTATAGTTTTAACTGGAGAATTGGAAATGTATATGTATTCTTTTATGGTGATCAAATTGCCGAATAAAGATATTTACTACTACTACTGCAATCTTCTCAGGTTTCTGCAAGGCATCCAATACTTGGCAGACATATTCTCCATTACGGATTGGGGATCCCGAGGACATCAAAAATCCCCTCTGGGACCATAACTGTTCGAAATCATGAACCACTCCAAAATCATATTGGCTGTTCGCTCAGACCCCATTCGAGATAATACAAGAACGTATCAGAGTAATAATATCGGCCACCTGAGCAGAGTATACTCTTTTCGACCAGGCAGCTTCCACCACCCCCAATATGGTGCACACAGCAAACGCTGCTCTCAGACACCCTTCATTGTCTCTTACGCATGAACCATCAACAAAAAGGTTCAAATCAGATTCAGGCAGAGGTCCATCTACAATGTCATGTCTGGGTTTGGTAAATAGCTCAGTAACATCTAGGCAGTCATGCTCTTCACAATTCTCTCCTTCCTCTTGGGGAAGAGGCAACAATGTGGTGGGATTCAAGGTGGTACATCATTTCAAAGTGACCTTTTCAAAAGCCAATATATTCTGCTCATACTTTGAAGCCTGTTATTCATTAAATACTGTGTCTTGGTTCTTGTCATTAACAGTCCTACTGAATGTGGCACATAAACAATAAGTGGATGACCCATAACTATGCTTTCACATCTCTCAATGCTGATACCTGTCGCAGCAACGGATGTGAGACATCCGGGCAATGCAGAAGCTACAGGATATAATGTTGCTGAAAAGTAAGCCACTGGTCTACGGGCACACCCATGTGTCTGTACAAGGACTGCTGATGCACATCCCTCCTTCTCACAGCAGAAAAGCAAAAACGCTTTGTTGTGATCTGGCATTCCCAGAGCTGGTATAATTCGACCCTGAGGTTGTAGGACAGTAGATCCTTACTGCGCGGGTCTTCGTCAGGACGTGAAGATCAAGAAAGCCAAAAAGAGAGCGTGGTTTAACCCAAGAGAAGTCTTACTACAACCTGGTGAGCAACACAGCAGTAATGACCAACGCCTCATCTGCGTAACCACTTTTTCAACCAAAAGTAATGTGATAAAGAAAACTATTAATAAATATTGGAACTTGATCTCGGAGGATCTTGATACCAGCTGCCTACCCCTTCACACCTTTAAGAAGGCAAATAACATCCAGGATCACGTGGTGTGCTCATTCCTCACGACCCGAAATGAACCATCTACCACGTCTATGTGGAATCTACCTCCCATTGTGGGACACTACCGATGTGGTTCCTGCAAGGCTTGTCCAGCGACAATTCAAACTAAAGAATTTTCTCACAAACAACAACATGTTCCACTCAAATCACACACAAACTGTAATTCCACCAATGTGGTGTACTGCATAACATGTCCCTGTGATTTGATATATGTGGGACAGACACAACAACGCGCCAAGGTGCGTTTTTTGCAACACTGCAGCCGTGTAAGGTGTAAGGTTGAAGGAGCTCCCCTGGTTGATCATTGTAATGATAAGAATCACCCTCCTGAAAGCCTCAAGTGGATTATAGTGGAACAGGTCAAACTGGGTCCAAGGGGTGGCAATATAGAACTCATCCTTAATGTCAGGGAGATCAAATGGATCCGATTTTTTGATTCAGTACGCATGGGCTTGAATAAGTCCGAGAGTAGTTTTGCTCAATTGGCTACCCTTTGAATTTCCAAGAGTTTATGTTTACTGTGCGTTTAACCACCATGTGGTAGGTTCATGCAACCTCGGCCGACATGATCATTTACTGCCATTGTTATATCTCTCAATAAATTTCTGTGTTGCTTCACATGAAAAATGAATCAGTATGATGTATCATGCGCCCGACCGCCATGTCCGGCAGGTTCGCGCTTTATAATGAATGCTTACGCTACCTTGGTATTTGCTGAAAAATAATGACACGCCACTCAATCCACTTTGTAAATGGTGAAATCCCCCTGTGTCAAGAAATTTGGTTATCTCAAGGGTTCAAATGTATTTTTATGAGTCATCATGCGCCTTGACCGCTCTGTCTGGCAGGTTCGCGCAACACGATGATACAGGTTTTGTTGCTCTGGCTGAAAAAACAATGTATATACTGTAAATAGACACGCTACGCATTTCACAACATGTAGAGGGTGCATGCCCCTCTGTTATGCATTTTATGTAAATTCTCACTATAACTCTATCACGCGTGGTAAAAATGCTTCCCTGTTACCACAGCAACGGTAGTCTTTCTTCACTCATAGTCACCAAGGTTTGTAAACCTCTCGTGTTACCCGTGGCAGCACTTCCTGGTTTCAGGAGACGCGTAGAGACGCTGGCTCGAACCCTCCGAAACAATTAGAATCCCCTCGGTGAGTTTCTATCAGGCGGTGTGTGCGGGCGTATTTGACCTAATCGCTCGTTTATGGCCCTATAAATGACCCGGTTTTTACCCTTCAATATTGCAGATAGTAACAAGTGATCGTTCCGCTTTAAAGACTTGGATGAAAAAAACCCTTTCCCATTTGACGGAGGAGCATGAACCAGATAATTTCTTTAATCCCGCTATCCTGAATGACGAGGTAAGCCTCGAAAAATACTGAAAACTGTATGTTTAAAGCGATATCCATCAGGTTCATATGAATGACTGGCCCCATTATTTCCTCTCGGTCCATTATATACGGATAGCGTTTTCAAGCACCTACCGTTCCCAAAAAAAGCTACAGATTTTTCACGGACCACGTTTTTTTCTGGCCGCCTTAGACAACGCCCGCCTTGCCTTTCTACCAGGTAACTTTAGTAATGTTTTGCGTGCAACATGTGGCTTATCCTCAGTATAATCTCCAACCTTTGTTTTTTAATTAATTTGAATATAACGGGCTTTTCCGTTATTTTTTCGGGACTTTTTTGAGACCATTTTAAGTAATCAGTCTCTATTCTATTACATTTAGGAATCAGCCCCACCACACCCCACCCCCCCTTCTTCACGTCCTGATGAAGACCCGCGCAGTAAGGATCTACTGTCCTACAACCTCAGGGTCGAAACGTAGACTTTTATCTACACCACGATCTCCTAACAATAGCATGATGTACACAGCAGATTAGGAGTTTTCTTGCTATGAAAATGCTTTGATGTATGCTTATCTCATTTGGCCTCTCGTATGGGGATCAACTAGCATTTATTATCTACACTAGTGAATTTATGCATAAGAGAAATTTGATTAGTGATGTATAACTATCAAAAATGTTTTTTTCCCCTGCACCCTTCCCCCTTCCCCTTGTGGGCGCATTGAATTTGTATATACTATTGCTTGATACCTATTTACTGATCATTGAATGGTTATAACGGTGCAGTGAAAATAAAAAACACTGTGCACCCTCATTTGTTTGGATCAATTTAACAAATATTGTGAAATTCAGTAATTGATTCTGTGTTTGGTCTGGGACCCCTATATATATATATCGATTCCCAGAGCTGAAGCACGACATAGGCTCTCTCTCAGCTCGTAGAAGGCTTTCAAACAATTGTCATCCCATGGTACCGGATCACTAATGTCCTTTCTAGGCAACCTCAATAGTGGATTTGCTTGCAACTGAAAATGTTGGATCTACTGTCAACAATAGCCGGCCATACCCAAAAACATGCAGACTATTTCTGTGTTTTCGGAGTTCCCATTTGCAGAATCGTCTCTATGCGATCTGATGACACTCTTCGTTTTCCCTTCTCAATTTGGTGACCTAGATACTGAACTTCAGTCTGACAATACTGAAGTTTGTTTGGGGACCCTTTGTGCCCATTCTCTGCCAAGTGATTCAGCAAAGCCACAGTGTCGATCCTGCAAGCATCCCCAGACTCTGAAGTGACCAAAAGGTCATCTATATGCTGAACCAGAACTGAGCTCTGGGGCATCACCAGCCCTAAAAGATTCTTTTTCAAACTTTGACTAAAGATAGAAGGGCTTTGTGTATACCGTTGAGGGATACAACACCATGTTAACACACGGCCGTCCATCCTAAATGCAAATATAAATTGGCTGTCCTTGTGGAGTGGTATGGAGAAAAATGCCTGACATAAATAGATGACTGTAAACCATTCTGCCTCACATGGTATCTGAAATAATATAACAGCTGCATTCGGTACCACAGATCAACATAGGATCACAATTTCATTAACCCTGTGTAAATCGTGCACTAATCTGTACTTCCCACTAGGCTTCTGCAGTCCCATATTAGGTGAGTTGCAGGGACTTCCTCTTATCTCCTTCAGAATGCCTTGTGCAATCATAGACTCAATTACAGGTCTAATTCCAGCCACAGTTTCTGAAGTCAATTTATACTGTGGAGTTTGTGGAAATACATACTTTGGTTTGACTTGTATCTTAACAGGTTCAACTCCTTGAATCAATCCTATCTCCTCACCCTTGAAAGCCTACATTTTCAGAGAAACTGAGTCCCTCAAATCATGTGGTAAGTCCTCTGTCGTAAGAAGCACAAACATTTTTGCGTACAAGCTCATATTGGCCAGTTTGAAATCAGCATCATCATCACATGTTTGCAGCTCCACACCTCTTGGAGTTGAAGATATAGTACAAATTAGGTTACTCAAAAGGTCTCGTCCCAATAGACAGACTGGGCTTGAATGTCTATCCGGGAACGGTCCTATTCTCACAGGTAACTCGTCTGTTAATGGGTTAGTCAATCTCGGATTGGTAACTCCCACCACTTGAATCGATTGCCCTGAAAGGGATAAATGTGAGACCACTTCAGCTCGCAGTTCCAGTATCTAAAAAAAGGTAACAGGATGTCCATTCACCTCTGCATCTACAAACGGTCCACTCTGTTCTACTTCAAGGGCTGCACCTAAAGTGCATTCCTCTTGCGTCTCCCTCTGATACTCCTGAGGATCTTGATGTTGGTCAAATCTGTCTTGTATTTCAAAATAGGGCATCTGATGATACATCTGATTATTTATTGGTATTCTAAGAGGCTGAGGCATCTGCATGTGTGACTCACAACCTCCTCCATATATGGACGTAGGTCTAGTCATGGTGTCCATACCCTCAGACATCTGTCCCTCTCCTTCATATTTATTTGATTTGCCGGATTTAATTGACACACGCGCTTCCAATGCCCAATTTTGTGACAATGATGACAAGCAGTGACCTTCTTTTGATTCGCCACCCAATCACCTCATGTACCTGCATCCATTCCCCTTCCTCTTCCCTGTACAGGTTGGATTGCCATGTGTTGATCCATTCCCCTGCCACTTCCTCTTCCTCGACCCATCACTCCTTCAAACCCTTGCATCAGATCAGGCCTTTTGGTTCCTCAAGTGCACCAAAATCAACTTGTCTTTTACTTTCTTTTGTGCTGCCTCTATCTGCTCACTGCAGTATTTTGCATAACGCAGAATTTCGTCCACCGACTTACTCTGCCAGCATATCAAGTGGTGCTGTATCATTAAATATCAGATTTCAATCCCAGCACACACTTAGAGACAAACTGTCCCATATCTTTTTGCTCAATAGTGTCCATTCCACTATGCCGTTTAAAAACCACTAAAAGTCTCTCATAATAGTCATGTACCGACTCTAGGATTTTGGGTAGTCGGATTGATTATAAGCCAATCAACAGTCTGAGGAGCTACTTTAGATTGTAACCATGTAATCACCTGCTCATATTTCTTCATTACCTCGGGCGAAAGACCATGAGTCACCGAATCTCTTGCTTGTTCTGCAGCAGGCCACTCAATGGCAATTTTACATGCCGTCCACAAATCACCGGTGACCACTATATCAAACAAAGTATTCAAATCAATCATTAATACCTTAGAAATCTTGACAAACCGGTCTATTTGTTTATACCACTCGGCAGGTTTGGCCTCAGCCGAGGAAAATCATTAGTGAATGCTGCCAAATCACCCCTGCTCCATGGCACATGTACATACTCCCCAATTTCTACTTCTCTCAGAGGGAAATGTCCTACTTGTCCTGTCCCTCCACCCGGAGGCGGAGTATCTTCTATTACTTTTGTGGCACTTTTCTTTCTGGACCACCTCTCTTCCCATTTGTCTAATTCTCTCCACGGTTGCATCGCTATCACCAATTCTCTAATTTGTGCCTTTAATCCTGTTGTTCGCTTTTCTTCCAAGTCTTTATCAGTATAGTTCAATCTGCAGCTTCCCTGCAACAATTTTGTCTTTGTCAAAACTACCTCATACCTTTGTGCCAACTGTATCAATGCTTCCTGAGCTTGCTTTGCCTTTCTAGTAACATCTTTAGCCACAAATAACAACTTCCTTAGGTCATATGTTTCAATTGTATCCAATGGTAGATTCCCTTCTATCACTTCATCCATTTCTGCTTTTAATCTTACCACATCTAACAATGGTGCCGTTTCATCTTTCCGTTTCATTGACTCACTCACCGGTGGAACCCACATTCTGATATCTGACCTAGAGTTTGTCAAAGTTCCTGTTCGTCTTGGTTCGGACCCACTATCCATTCTCGACGGATCAGCGGTAGCTGGCAGTGGAGTACTAGCTTCTACTGGTACCTGAGCCAATCCTGTTCCACACATTGTAAGACTCCCTCCAGATATAGTCTCTTCCCCTTCTCCTGTTCCCTGTTGAATTCCACCTATTCTTTATCTAGGGTTATATATTGAAATCACAGGTCCAATGGTAACTGGTATCGTAAGAGAGTCTGGTATCCGCATGGTACATGCAATTTACCCTGTTTCGTGATATGTGTACCCAATCACCGCAGATCCTCCTGGAATTTTAGTTCCCACTGAAATCCTCCCTCTTACTCCTGTTGTCTGCTCCTCTGAACTTGTTTGTCCCGCTCCTAAAGTTTCCTCTATTTGCTGCGTCTTCTCAGTCTCCAACCTAGAGTCACAAGGTGGAGGACGTTCTGATAGCAGTCCTTTTCAAGAAAACTGTCATCTGTATCACTTTCTTCTTCTGTCTTTCTCTTTCCTCCAGACCCTTCTTCTAGCATCTAAAATGGATACAATTGCTATCCTTCTATAGTGTCTACTCTGCATCTCTTCAACTGTGCATCCCACTTAGCATCCTGATATGCTTTCTCTGCTTTCTTCATTCTTCCCTGTGAAGCTTATCTCCTCTTCACCATTGCTGCTCTCATACATGCATCTAATGCCTCAAATTGTGTTTGTCTGGGCGGAGGTTTCAGAGAAGAAATCACTCCTCTCAGCTGGTACATACGAAATGACCCATAGTGAGGGAAAGCCAATTCTCCCACTTTCTCCAGAATTTTATGCCAATTTTGAAGCCACACTATGGTATAGAGTCCTACATTTGTTGCCATATAATGTGCCGGGGTTTCCTCTGGTGGAGGTTCTTCTCCTACCCGATTCACCACCCCTGTGTCGCATCTACACAAATCTCACAACACCTTAAAACATCTCATTGTTAAAATCAATTAAGTGCAACCCAATTTTCACTGTTCAACTTCTGACAAAGTTTCACCAATCCCAGCGCAGTGTTACACCAACTGTCTAATCCCAGCGTGGCGCAGTCTGACGTCACTGCTCCCTGTACGCAGCGGCTCCTCCTGCTTTACAATTTCACCTCGTACACTCACTCACACATTCGTACTAACAAGTAACTGTATATCAAAAAGCTTTTAAACCAAGTAACTGCTCCTAACACCGTCAAAATAACTTACCGTTACACAAAAACAAGTAATTGTCCATCCGCTAAAAGATCGATAGAACACACTCACAAGAACATTAATCCTGTGTGACTCCCGACCTGCGTTGGTCACTCAATCGCCATAGTCCACCCCGGTACCTGAGTCTTTCAACCAGTCACGTACTCCTGCATTCACACAAAGTTCCCTGTCACATGTGAATCGTCGATAGCGCTTCAGGACACCCATAGTATTGATCAGACAATTACAAATACAAAACTATCCCGGGATCTTGGACTTCTCTTGAGTCCGCTAACAAAACTTCCTGATCCGCACGTGTCCGGACCAGTAAACCGATAACCCACACTCACTCAACTTGAATACCAACTTCGCAAGACATCACACAATTATTACATCACCACAATCTAACACACCACACAGTATCATACTCATGCTACCACTGTTTCCGCTGCACCGTTAATGTTCGCCAACTTCCATCCGTCTTCACCATCATCTACTCTGTGTCCAAAGCTCTACTGTTTTTCTGATCCTACTCCTAATTTCTTTTCTCCCCTCACTTTAAGAGGCTAAAACATCATCTGCTACCATTTATTTATGCTAAATTATACTCCTTGACTTCCCTACTAAATGCAAATCAGATGGTCTTTTTATAGCCACCAAAAGTGTTTGAGGGGAGTAAAACAATGCAAGGTTATACTTTCAATTTAAGCATGCTTATAAAGGACCACAGACTCTGAATTTCAGTTTTGCGGATTTATTATAAGCCCAAAAATAATTGAATATAAACACACCTCAATATCAGAGTATACAGATATATAAAAATCAATACAGCGCCGAATCTACAAATATAATTTATTCGGCACAAAGGCATAATATGATGAACTCCAAAATCAAAATTCAACAAAGAATAGGAGCTGAGTCCAATTCTCTTTTTAATTCGAGAAGAAAAGAAAAGTATCTTTCCCTACACTGCTGTACATGTAAATCCTACATGTTTTCTCGATATCCTATCCCAAAGGTGTCAGCACGTGTTACTCCTCACGTCAAATGGGTCTGATAGCTTAAGGCTATGGAGCTTATTCTAAGATTCTCCTTCTCCTCCGAAAATAAGCAGAAGTCTCTTGAATCTGTCCCGGGGCATCATACAAAAAAAGCAATGTTCAACCCACAATATGCCATAAGATAAACTTTTCCATCTGCAATATCTTTCCAGTAAGTTTTCACAGATGCTCTAATTAAATTTGTTCAATGTTCAGTGGCCTTGGTTCTCAGATAGTTAAGACACGCAAGGCTTACTCCCTTTTTCGCCTTCCAGCCTTCTTCAAAGACATTCCGGGTATCTCCTTAAATCTAAGAATAAAGAGGTCAGATTGTGGTAAATTTAAATTACCTATACTTAATTTATGCGGTAAAGTTCAATAAGAATAACTCAGAAAAAATAAGAGGCAGAATCCGTGGCATCTGAGGTTTTAAAAGGGGTTTTATTCCTTAAAAAGGAATTGGTTCGAACCAGGGATCATGTTCCATCACCACGAAAGTTCAGGAAGGGAATCACAATGCTTTATTAACAGTACATCATATATATAGTCAATGCATTACAGTGGTGATGGGTTCAGAAGGCGTAACAGCTGAGAGAAGCGAGATAGGAACACAAGTACGTAACAGAAGGCGTGCACGAGGGCGTACACGGAGGTGTGTGCTAGAAACGTCACATAGAGGTGTCACAAGTGGGTGGATCCCTAGAAGAATCCTGCAGAGTCAGCAGAAATATGTGGCAGAGATGCGCGCGCAGCAGCATGACGTGTAATTGACGTGTAACCGGAGGGTGAAGGAGACTTGACATTTAGCCCTACATGAGGAGACAGAAGTCTGGGGTGTCAGAACAACCTAATCCCAAATCATATCTGATATCTGTGTTTGAGGAACTGTATTATCTAGAAGGAAAGGTCTCTCGGGTAGAGGCTATTCTATACTGACTGCTAGTGCGGGCATATGCGACTACGTGTCTACGTGTAAAGCAAGGGGGCCATGGGCCTATCATGGTAACGGGAGCTATGAATTACTTGCATGGAGACAGAAAGGCCGGGCCCTTTGCTCTGCAGCTGGGAAGGATGTTTACCTAAACTACTAGACAGGAATGTATTTTCGAGGAGCGGAGCAGATAACTTGAAGGCAAAATACAGTCTTGGCAGGCAAGCAGGCCGAGCCAGGCACCGCTAGCCGCGCAGGGAGTAAGACAAAGGTCAGGGATACAGATGCAGGTCCAGGCTGTAGCTTCCAGAGACAGAAGGCAGGAAAAGGCTCGATAGCAGAAATCAGGGCCTAACTCGCCAGAGCCATAGAAAACGTGAAAAGTGCACCATATAAAGACGGTGGCAAGGCACACTTAGGAACTGAATATCCGACCCATTCATGGTGGATCTGAAAGAGGACATGTTAACATTGGACGCAAATGTATTTGCGTCTTCATAGCTGGAAGTGGAGGAAACATACATGTACTTGAAGCACGTACATGGAGCCGTTGGGGTCTACGATAGGGGACACAATTGACCATAAAAATTCATATTACCTCATTCCCTCCTTGTCCCCTACGGACCCTTCATGATATATCAATCCTCATTAATCTATCAATCTGTTCATGTAACATCATTTGCTCTTCTTTCTTCTTACGGGATTTTGAATGTGGACTTGAATGAGGAAGACATGATGTGGCGCACAGGCCGCAAATCGCTGGCCCACACTGTAGACATAGGCAACAACTGAACACTATGAGGAGGGCTATACCTAGGAAGGATAGGACTTTCCATCCCCAGGCTGACAACGTGGTCCAGAACCAACCGGACCAAGTCCAGGTGCCTGGATTCTGGTGTATCTGACTTGCAATCTTGTGAAGACGGGTTATGGCTCTATATACTGATGGCGCGTTTTCTGGAATGAAAACACAGCAGCTCGATCCGATGACTCTACAGGCTCCGCCCCTATCGGCCAGGATGACGTCAAGGACAAGACGATTTTGAAGAACAACAATCCGCGTCGCAGACTGCTCTTCCGTTAAGTTGCCTAGGGCAGAAGTAGTTTCATTCACTACTGCTTCAAGGGTTCTGGTTAATTTACGTATCAGTTTACTATTAAAGACAGCACCTAAGTAAGGAAAGAAACCTTTATTGAAGTCTGTGTATTGCTCCCATGCCGTTTCAGTGTAGTCGACAATCGGGAGATCTCTCTGGGGTCTATTGTGTACTAGATGGGAGTTCCTATGATAATCAGGAGGGGCTAGAAAAACAGGTGGCAGAAGGAATGCAATGTAACAGGTACCATCCCAATCTAGAGGTAAGCGTATATATGCGGTATGACCACAAATGAAATAGGAATGACGGGAAGCTTTAAATGTAGACTTGCCCTTATCACTGAATTCGATCACAGTAGTACATTTACTATGACCCAGGTGTACTGAACCATTCTTTCTGACACATAATTCACCTTTGACTGGTAATACTGACATAGCAGGCAAGACTGGTGCGGTTTCAGATTCAACATTCAGAATCATGAGGTTAAGTGTAAAGTTACCTAATCCATATACTTCCTTTTCTAGATCAGTCCCTGTCCTTTTGGGAAGTCCCTCCTTGTTAGGGTAGCAGGCTTTATGCAAAACTACGTTCAGATTTCCCCATATCCAGTTGCCCTGGTAGACCACGGAACTTGAATCTAAAGAATTAATCAAACTAAACCATGCACCACAGGAACCATTGTGTGTGAACGGGTACGGGAAGAGGGGCAGAACTCCCTTGTATTTCTGATAGGGAGGGAGTCGGCCACATATCCAACAATTCGTAGCGTTGCTGGTCTGGTGGGAATGATGTAACATGCTGATGAATGTATTGTTGCGCAGCGCAAGTCGGTAAGATAACTCATGCGGGGGCAGTTCACTGAAAGAGTGCTCGGCAGTAACATTGGCAGAAGCGTGTGTACGTTTGAAAATAGGAAGGTACATGTGTAACAGAAAACCGGCAGAAATAATCAGAAGACTCAGAAGAGACATAATCAGTAATGCAACAATGCAATAGCTGCGGAGAGATTTACAATATTTCTTTTTCTTGAGCTGTTTCTGTCTATCTCTCTCTCTATTGGGGTCTAGGGGATACATGTCAGAGACTTGTCTAACCGATTCACCTAGGGGAGGAATTAAACAATTAAACTGTCTGACTTGCTAGACCTCAATTTTAACTTATATTCTTGGGAAGAAGTTTTCTCGACCAAGGGGAGTTTTGAATCAGTCTGTGAAGGAGGGCAGGGCTGAGAGTTCAAAGCTGGCGGCAGTCCATGAAATTTTTTTATATGACTCGAGTGAAGCCAGCCCTCGCGGCCCTCGACTTTAATAGCTGTCCTTGTGGTCAAAAGTACTAGCTTCGGTGCTTGCCAACTGGGCTCCAGCGGACTCCTCCTGTCGAAATTCCTTACGAAGACGAAATCTCCTGGAACAACTTCATGGGGCTTCACCTCGGTGTTGTCGGGAAAGGCTGCAGCGACCTGTGAACGACATGATTGTAGTGCAGACATCAAGGAAGCAAGGCAATCTGTCAGCATAATACAATCAACATCGGTAATTTTTCTCGGCAGAGGCGTCCCCCACTTATTTGGTGGCCTACCGAAGACCACCTCATACGGGGATAGCCCTGTTCTGGAGTGTGCGACCATTCTTATGTAAAAGAGCGCAACTGGTAAAGCTACTATCCAGTCGACGCCTTTCTCCCTACAGATTTTGGCAAGACGAATTTTCAGAGTCTGATTGTGTCTCTCTACGAGACCTGCTGCCTCGGGATGTCGGACACAGTGGAACTTCCACTGATAGCCTAGCAGGAGTGATACCTGCTTCATAAGCTCGGACGAGAATGGCTGACCGTTATCGGAGTATACGATGCGGGGCAAACCATATCTGGGGAAGAATTCACGAACCAGCTGCTTGGCAGTGGTCGGAGCAGTGTAATCTGGGACTGGATATGCTTCTGTCCAACGGGAGAGTGCACATACAACTACGAGGACATATTTGAATCCTCGACAACGTTCCATCTGGATATAATCCATCTGGAGGACTTCAAAAGGGTGATCGGGAGGATGAAATCCACCTTGCTCTACAGGAATGCTTTTACCTGGGTTGAACTGACAACAAATCATGCAAGTACGCACTTTCTGTTTGGCTGCTGCTCGTAAATGTTTATTGAACCAAAGGTTTTGAATACTGTCTAGCATGGCTTTTTCTCCTAGATGCGCTGGACTATGTACTGTGTTAATGATGACTTGAACCATAGAGTCGGGGAGAAACCATGTAGATTTCCCCTTCGTCATCCATCCCTGATCTGTTTGGATCCCTCCTAGTTCAGTCCATTTCTTTATTTCGTCTGGTGTAGCATGTGTCTGTATGTCAATTACATCAAGGGCGGGATCCCTAACTGTCATGCAGTGCGTCGGTGTCGGGACTATTGTCTTTGTCAAGTCAGTTGCGTGAGTCTGATTTTGAGCTGTCTGCTTGGCTGTTCGGTCTGCCAGGTCGTTACCCTGGGAAATGATATCTGTGACTTTCGTATGTGCCTTGCACTTCATGATGGATATGGCTGTAGGTAGATGTATTGCATCTAACAGAGCTTGAATGAGGGAACCGTGCTGAATTTTGGCACAGTGAGAAGTCAAAAAACCTCTCTCTCGCCAGAGTACTCCGAAGTCGTGTACAACTCCGAATGCATAACGTGAATCTGTGTATATGTTAACTCTCTTATTTTTGGCTTGAATACAGGCCTGTGTCAGAGCGATGAGCTCTGCTGCTTGAGCTGACAATGTGTCAATACAATTCGTTTCTATGACTTCAGTTTCTGTCGTGACTGCGTAGGCGGCCACTAACTCTCCTGTACTTGTTCTCATGCATGAACCATCCACATAAAGTGTAAGGTCTGGGTCTGGAGTGTCTGTCAAGTCTTGTCTGGGTTTCGTTGTAATAGTAATGATTTCAATACAATCATGTGCCAATGGGTCTGTCTCACTTAATGGCAGAAGTGTAGCGGGATTCAATGTATTACAGCGTCTGATTTCTATGTGTGGCTGAAACAATGTCAATCCATAACCTGTCAGTCGTGCTATAGTCAAGTGCTGGGTCTGTGTTCGGTTTAAAAGAACTTCCACGGAATGTGGAACTTGCACTGTCAATTGATGTCCTAACACTATGGAATCGCTTTGTCTGATTGCTAGAGCTGTTGCTGCTACTGATTTCAAGCACGCAGGCAGCGCCTGGGCTACTGGATCTAATGTACTAGAAAAGTAAGCACACGGTTTGTGTGAACCTGCTTGTTCCTGAGTGAGTACTGACAATGCAGTACCTTCGCGTTCGGTGACAAAAAGTGTAAAAGGCTTGCTGTAACATGGTGTTGCTAAAACAGGTGCTTGGCATAAAGCTTTCTTTAAGTCTTCAAAAGCTTGTGTATGTTCCTGAGTCCAAGGAAGGGCAGTCAATGTCGCTGCCTCCTGGGTTGTTAACTGTATGAGTGGCTTTGCTAGAAATGCGTACTGGGGAATCCATTGTCTGCAGTAAGAAGTGAGGCCTATGAAGGCACGCACCTCCTTTTGTGTCTTGGGTGGTGACATGTTTACAATTAACTGGATGCGATCAGGTGTGAGCTGTCTCCCCCCTTTGGACAGCAAGTGCCCAAGGTACACAACTTGCTGAACACAGAATTGCAGCTTCGAAGGGGACACCTTGTGCCCCTTGTCGGCCAGAAAATGCAAAACCGTCAGTGATGCTTGTTCACATTCAGGTTCACTTCGGGCGGTGATCAGTAGATCATCGACATACTGAAGTAGGGCAGTGTTGTCAGGCATGTGAATACTGTCGAGTTGTCTTTTCAGTGCTTGGCTATAGATGCTGGGGCTTTCTGTGAATCCTTGAGGTGCGTGTGCAAATTTGAAGCTTCGTCCATTTAAACAGAATCCGAACAAATATTGGCTTTCCGGATCAATTGGGACACTAAAGAAGGCGTTCTTGAGGTCAATTACAGTAAAGAACGTTGCTTCTGAATCAATAGCTGTCAATAATGAAGAGATATCTCGGACCACGGGATACTGTGGTACAATGCATTTATTCAATTCACGTAAATCAATAACTAATCGATAAACTGGGGGTGCATTTGGATCGGTGCGTTTAAGAATTGGAATGATAGGGGAATTACAGAGATTGGAGTCGGTTTCCACAACTACTCCTTGTGCAATGAGCTCGTCAATGATTTTCAGTAAAGCCACTACAGCATCTGGGGGTAACTTGTATTGTCGAATTCGTGGTAATACCACTCCTGGCTTGAGTGTGACTCGATATGGTGTAATGTGCATACAACCTACATCAGTGGGGCCTTGTGCCCATAAATGTGCAGGGACATTCTGTAACCTGTGGTCCATATCTCTCAACACATAGTGACCCTTAAAGTCACGTAAAAACAGTCTTACTCCTTCCGGAGAACAGCAAATTACAGCTCCTAGAGCTTTCAGTGTCTTTATACCTAACAAGTTTTCTGGACATGATTTTGTGAGTAATAGATCTGTAGTACGTGTCAATGGACCCACTGCAAGGGGAAGTGGTTGCGATACTTCATTAACAATAGGCTTTCCTGAAAATCCAAGGGAAACATTCTGTGAGCCTGAGAGGGGTGCCCCTGGAACCTCGTCGTGACTTATAGTTGTCCTGCTTGCCCCTGTATCAATTAAAAACTTTCTGTCTTTCCCTAATACTTGACTATGTACATAAGGACCCTCTTGATCTACAGGAACCTCGATAAGAGGCAAGCCAACCTCCCTCTCTAGGCTGTTTCATGTGTATCGTTGATAATCGGGATAATCATTTTGTGCATACTGGTACATCTGTTGTGTTGCATGTTGTGTTGCGGCAATCGGTTGTGGCTGTGGTACCGCTACTGTCTGTACTGTCTGTTGTGAGGCTTGCATAGGCTGGATATTCTGTGGTACTTGTTGTTGGACCTGGTCCTGTCTAGGAGGACGCGGTCTCTCTTTAGTTTTACCTGTAGCTATATTATGTTTCAAAACTGCACAATCGTTTATATAGTGACCTGGCTGTTTACAATAGTTGCATGTCCCTTTAACAGGAGCCGTCGAATTACTAAACTGTGTCATACCCTTTTTCTGACCGTCAGCTGGAACTGACTGAGCAACTAGCATTTTCATTTTCGTGTCTTTCATGCGTCTTTGTTCGTGATCGTGTTCTTCCCTAATTCTGTTCTGGTGATACTGTAACATTTGTAACATTTGTGAAGGGGTATTAGCTTGCCATATGCTCTCGACTTTCAGTACTCTGTTCTTAACCTGGGGCAGGGAATTCTCGACTAATTTTGTTACAAAAAGATGTGGATATGACTCGCTACTTGCTTTCAGGCCACTATTAATACCAAAACATTTCTCAAATCGGGAATAAAAATCACTAGTGCCTTCATCGGGTTTCTGTTTGCAGGCTGAGATTGCACCCCCGTCTTCCTTTTTCGTTGCTAATAAACGTGGCAATACTTGTACTAACAATCCTGGTAATGCTTTAGTTTTGTCCCCAAGCCCTAGGCCTGGGGTTCGATTATTTTCTTCACTTTCTAATGCAGCCCATTCAATCTTTTGCTCTCCCACCTCCCATTCTTTTTCTTTGAGTTTCTCGTAAATACCGGCAGGCAATAATACTTTTAATATTTTCATAATGTCAGGATAGGTATAATCACCCATGAGTAACATGTCTTTTATTTCACGGTGAAAACCTGCTGGATCTTTGTCATGGCTGGGCACTAATTTCTTCATTTCCAATAGTTCTATTTTAGTTATAGGCGTGTACACAAACACGCGCCTAAAAGTATTATCATCATTCCTAACTGGATGCACTTCTCGTAAAGGATTCTGTCTGTCTATGTAGTACGTTTTTCTTTCTATGGGTTGAGCTGGATCAAACTGTGGACCCAGGAAGGCACTATATCTGTGCCGATGTTCTAGAATTACTTTAATTAAATTGGTACCTAGGCCTCTCCATTTATTCATGAGTAGTTCTATTAATATATCAGGTAGGGGACCAGGATCAGAGTGTTGGCTTTTATACAATATAAGGAGGTGTTGTATCATGTACATACCAGCTAAACGCTGTTCATCTGGGGAAAGATTCAAAAACGTTTGCGCTAACGCGTCATCACTATATTTATCAGAACTGTCAGCCCATTGTACTGCTGACCTGGCTAATTCTTGTTCATCCATGGAATCGAGTACATGGTACCCCATTCGTTCTTGAAGTATTTTATTGGTAGCCTGAAATAGATGTTCAGTGGTCTTCCGATTTGACATGGCTGCTTGAAAAAGTCTCTTACTTTCTGGACGTACCGGACGTATTGAATTATTAAAGGGTCTTCCCTTACCTACATATGCTATCATTTCTCTAGCTGGTAACTGCAATGCTCCTGTTGTCGTTTCTGGTTGTTCCTCCCCCTCCGAGGATTCATTTTTGTCTGAATCTATTTCTCTTTCAGGCTGTCTTCTTTCGTGTATTTGTTCTACTGCTTTTCGGATCCTTCGGTACATATTCTCTATACTACTCTGTTTATCATGTTTTCCGTCTGCTATATTCTAACCCCATTTGTTAAGTGCTTTCATTTCGTCCTGGTCTACACCAGGCCTATCTTGGTCTCTTATCAAGCAGTTTATGAAGAAACGTAATATCATTTTTTGAGTGTCAACTTTCTGGTGTGCCATGGCCTCGCCAATACTTTCAGGACCTACCCCCGTTTGGACAAAAAGATATATTCTGTCTAGATGCTCAATCATTCCGGGTAGTAACATTAAATAGTTTGCAACTCGTCGTAGACATACGGATGCTAGCATCATTCTGTCGTCTTTACCGGGTACTGGATCATATCTACAGTCTGTAAGAGGCTCTTTAAGTATGTCGTAACTCGCTGTTTGAGGTGTACGTTGCTGTGCTAAATCCCTATAAGTCAATCGATGTGTTAGTGGCGGGGTCTGAAAACCTCCGGTCGCACCTCCTGAGGTGCCAGGTCCAAAAGGATTTAGTGGGTTAAAGCCAGGAATAATAATAGGTGCTGGAAGGGGTGGGGGAACAGGCGGAGGATGTGGAGCGGGAGGAGGAGTTTGTTGTTGCGGAAGTGGGTGTAGGTTATCTCGGGGTGGCGTGCCGTCAGCGGGTGGTGTGCGTACACGTGGATTTGTATATGCGGGAGCTACGTCGTCTAAATAGGAAGATAGGAAAATGTCTTCTGCGGTCTTGTGACGTAATTTAGTCGGGAGCAATGGAGGTGGCAGATCTTTCGGTACTTCCGGGGTGGCCTTAGGTAAACCCTCGGCCAGAAGAGGATACATACCATTCGCAAGAGTGTTTCGTTGTCTGTCTACTTGTTCTGCTTTAACTCGTATACCTTCCTCAACTAATACGTTTTCTCGGGCTTTGTCTGAATCCTCTCTACTTTTCTCTGCTTTTCTGAGTGCTTTCTCTGTGCGTCTATGCGATTCTTTACGCCATAATTCAATGGCATCTTTCTGTGACTGTCTGGCTTTCTTTTTCCATAATGCTTCTTCTACTCTCATGATGCAGTCGGCATCCCATCTCCCCGTAGCGGGCCATTTCTGATTCTCTTCTAAATCCTTGGTGTAATCCACCCACAAGTCAAGGTATAATACGGCATCTAGGCCGTGCTTATGGTACATAAAATATCCGGGAGTGTCCCTGGGTGGGATGGGAACAGCTTCCTCGAGTATCCCTCTCCTAGTTCTTATTTGTCTTAGTTTGGAAAATAAAGGCATCTTGAACCTTGCTACTTGATACTTACTTGAACTTGAACACAGTTAATACAATAATCACTATAATGAAGATCGAACAATCACTCATACCACGACATTTAAAACATACTAAAACATTTTAAAACGAACAACAATAATTAGAATAAAACTAGCTAACTGCATACTGGATATACTGCTAAACAGTACAGATACACCGCTAAACAGTGCAGACCGGATGTACTGCTAAACAGTACAGATACACTGCTAAAACAGTGCAGACCGGGTCTGTGTACCCACACCCGTCTTGACCGGCACAAATTAATGCGCTCGTCTAGATGCGTCCCCAGCAACGGTACTCACCGGGAAGCACGGGACAGAAGGCCTCGGAAACTCGACACTGGACTGGACCGGACTCGACTCGACTCGACTCGACTCGTGACGTAAGCACTTTGGAACTTCGGAACTGGTGGGCCTCTGAATACCTCGGACTTTGCTCTCTCAGCTAGGCTCTGGTCGGGATCCTCCGCACTCCTCACCGCCTCGTCTGGGTGTCGATCGCAGCCTCAGTTACCTCCGTTGGCCTGAGGGAGATACAGGAAATCCTGCGGGTACGCGTAGTTATCCGTCAGCGCTGTGGCAGGGGGCTAGGCCTGCAACGCACCGCCGGCGCGTAAGGTGGGGGAGGGGTCCCTATTCGGGCGCCAATTATGTGGTAAATTTAAATTACCTATACTTAATTTATGCCGTAAAGTTCAATAAGAATAACTCAGAAAAAATAAGAGGCAGAATCCGTGGCATCTGAGGTTTTAAAAGGGGTTTTATTCCTTAAAAAGGAATTGGTTCGAACCAGGGATCATGTTCCATCACCACGAAAGTTTAGGAAGGGAATCACAATGCTTTATTAACAGTACATCATATATATAGTCAATGCATTACAGTGGTGATGGGTTCAGAAGGCGTAACAGCTGAGAGAAGCGAGATAGGAACACAAGTACGTAACAGAAGGCGTGCACGAGGGCGTACACGGAGGTGTGTGCTAGAAACGTCACATAGAGGTGTCACAAGTGGGTGGATCCCTAGAAGAATCCTGCAGAGTCAGCAGAAATATGTGGCAGAGATGCGCGCGCAGCAGCATGACGTGTAATTGACGTGTAACCGGAGGGTGAAGGAGACTTGACATTTAGCCCTACATGAGGAGACAGAAGTCTGGGGTGTCAGAACAACCTAATCCCAAATCATATCTGATATCTGTGTTTGAGGAACTGTATTATCTAGAAGGAAAGGTCTCTCGGGTAGAGGCTATTCTATTCTGACTGCTAGTGCGGGCATATGCGACTACGTGTCTACGTGTAAAGCAAGGGGGCCATGGGCCTACCATGGTAACGGGAGCTATGAATTACTTGCATGGAGACAGAAAGGCCGGGCCCTTTGCTCTGCAGCTGGGAAGGATGTTTACCTAAACTACTAGACAGGAATGTATTTTCGAGGAGCGGAGCAGATAACTTGAAGGCAAAATACAGTCTTGGCAGGCAAGCAGGCCGAGCCAGGCACCGCTAGCCGCGCAGGGAGTAAGACAAAGGTCAGGGATACAGATGCAGGTCCAGGCTGTAGCTTCCAGAGACAGAAGGCAGGAAAAGGCTCGATAGCAGAAATCAGGGCCTAACTCGCCAGAGCCATAGAAAACGTGAAAAGTGCACCATATAAAGACGGTGGCAAGGCACACTTAGGAACTGAATATCCGACCCATTCATGGTGGATCTGAAAGAGGACATGTTAACGTTGGATGCAAATGTATTTGCGTCTTCATAGCTGGAAGTGGAGGGAACATACATGTACTTGAAGCATTTACATGGAGCCGTTGGGGTCTACGATAGGGGACACAATTGACCATAAAAATTCATATTACCTCAAGATTCATGTACCTGCAGTAGGATGAGAACATACTGTCTTTGAACACAAAAAGGATTTATTTAATTGTGATTCTTGAGCAACCAAGGAGAAACGAAACTCAAAACAACCTGAAGTTTGGGCCTACAATTCAGGCAACTTAAACTAGACACAAATTACATTGCACGAGTAATATTTCATCCTGCAAATTATACATAGAAGAATTATAGATTCCTTTCATACATACAAAAGCCTACTTAAATGTGCATACTACATTTCGAGGCTAATATACCTTTGAATAAATGCAGCTTAATAATCATGAAACACTGCAACCGATAAAAATACATGTGCGTTCGTTTAATTCACGAGTATAGTGCACACATACAATTTAGAGTGCTGTAAGCGCTCTATCAGGAGCAAAGCTCTAAAAAAGATGTTAACCACTATGGAGCCTTTTAGCAAATCCTATAACCCCTGAGACTTCCAAGGAGCACCTTGTGTGGCACTGCATCAAAGCTGCATTCAAATTGGACAGCATAAGTCCCTCTCAGCCACATGGTCTAAGGTCCATCTGAGGTCTTCCGTGACCCCCAGGAGTTAGGACTCAGTAGTATGAATAGAGAGAAAGACCCACTGTGAAGAATGCAGAAGGTTATGCTATTCAGTGTATTCAGACAGTTGTTAATTAGTGTATTTTTTCCAGAGCTTTTACCAATACCGGGAGACGAAAGATGGGATGTTAATTCTCCAATTTGATGTTCCTGGACTTTTGCGTCACTATTAGAAAACAAACAAGTGAATTTTGCACATTCCTAATTAGAGCCAGTGGGAAAGGACAAGGCTATCCTTGGGGGCATGAAGGTTCGAGGCGGTGGATCCTTAAGAAAGACCAGGTGGAGTTGGGCAGTTAGGAACAAATATCCATGTGCTGGTATGTTTTGAATAAGCAGATATTCTCTGACTGGCTGCTTATCGTTTACAGCATTGGACCAGGTGGATGGCTTTCCAGCAGCACCAGTCTATCTGCATCCCTGAAGGCACATAACATACATTTATTTTTAAAAAATGCAATAGCTACAAACATATCCTGTGGAAGTTAAAGAAATGCACACAATATTTCCATCTGTTAGGCTTTGCAAGTCCATGCATGCTCACCGAGGATTTAGTAACATTCAAATTTGTTGCTGCCCTTCAACATTCATGCCTCTCCATGTTCGCATGTTTGCAGGTCAAAGAAAAGGATGTAGGCAATTGTGAAAAATAGGTTGAAGTAGACATTTAAGTTATACCTGCTTCTTGTCCTTGGCCGATTTCAGTCCTGCTTTTGAAAAGCAGGAGCCTGGTTTAACCAGTGCTTCCTTGAAGGGAGCGTGTATGATCCTACCCCTCAGCTCCATTCTTGACTAGAGCCAGCATTCTATTCTGTTAGTTTACCCAGGGTGGTGTGGAGTGCAAAAAAACGATGGATTTGGGCCCAGATCTTTTGACTGGGGGAATGTGTGACATTGATCCACATTCGGTCCATCACTTGTTGTTTTTGCAATTGCCGCCCTAAGTGCGCTGGGGATGCCCAGACGTGGGTCCCAGGCACTCCACACCACTTGGAGTCAAGCTAGCCGGGCTGATGAGAGGTGTTACCTCGAAACCGGTCCGGTCCTCGGATGCTTGATTCCGTTCTGGGAAGGACATGGCTTTTGTAGTTCGGACTGGACTGTTCCCATGGGGCAACAGGGTCAGAGCTGATTTGCATATCGCCATTGTCTAACCCAGGGTGGTGTGGAGTGCAAAAAAACGATGGATTTGGGCCCAGATCTTTTGACTGGGGGAATGTGTGACATTGATCCACATTCGGTCCATCACTTGTTGTTTTTGCAATTGCCGCCCTAAGTGCGCTGGGGATGCCCAGACGTGGGTCCCAGGCACTCCACACCACTTGGAGTCAAGCTAGCCGGGCTGATGAGAGGTGTTACCTCGAAACCGGTCCGGTCCTCGGATGCTTGATTCCGTTCTGGGAAGGAAATGGCTTTTGTAGTTCGGACTGGACTGTTCCCATGGGGCAACAGGGTCAGAGCTGATTTGCATATCGCCATTGTCTAACCCAGGGTGGTGTGGAGTGCAAAAAAACGATGGATTTGGGCCCAGATCTTTTGACTGCTGGAATGTGTGACATTAATCCACATTCGGTCCATAACTTGTTGTTTTTGCAATTGCCGCCCTAAGTGCGCTGGGGATGCCCAGACGTGGGTCCCAGGCACTCCACACCACTTGGAGTCAAGCTAGCCGGGCTGATGAGAGGTGTTACCTCGAAACCGGTCCGGTCCTCGGATGCTTGATTCCGTTCTGGGAAGGGCATGGCTTTTGTAGTTCGGACTGGATTGTTCCCATGGGGCAACAGGGTCAGAGCTGATTTGCATATCGCCATTGCCTAACCCAGGGTGGTGTGGAGTGCAAAAAAACGATGGATTTGGGCCCAGATCTTTTGACTGGGGGAATGTGTGACATTGATCCACATTCGGTCCATCACTTGTTGTTTTTGCAATTGCCGCCCTAAGTGCGCTGGGGATGCCCAGACGTGGGTCCCAGGCACTCCACACCACTTGGAGTCAAGCTAGCCGGGCAGATGAGAGGTGTTACCTCGAAACCGGTCCGGTCCTCGGATGCTTGATTCCGTTCTGGGAAGGACATGGCTTTTGTAGTTCGGACTGGACTGTTCCCATGGGGCAACAGGGTCAGAGCTGATTTGCATATCGCCATTGTCTAACCCAGGGTGGTGTGGAGTGCAAAAAAACGATGGATTTGGGCCCAGATCTTTTGACTGGGGGAATGTGTGACATTGATCCACATTCGGTCCATCACTTGTTGTTTTTGCAATTGCCGCCCTAAGTGCGCTGGGGATGCCCAGACGTGGGTCCCAGGCACTCCACACCACTTGGAGTCAAGCTAGCCGGGCTGATGAGAGGTGTTACCTCGAAACCGGTCCGGTCCTCGGATGCTTGATTCCGTTCTGGGAAGGACATGGCTTTTGTAGTTCGGACTGGACTGTTCCCATGGGGCAACAGGGTCAGAGCTGATTTGCATATCGCCATTGTCTAACCCAGGGTGGTGTGGAGTGCAAAAAAACGATGGATTTGGGCCCAGATCTTTTGACTGCTGGAATGTGTGACATTAATCCACATTCGGTCCATAACTTGTTGTTTTTGCAATTGCCGCCCTAAGTGCGCTGGGGATGCCCAGACGTGGGTCCCAGGCACTCCACACCACTTGGAGTCAAGCTAGCCGGGCTGATGAGAGGTGTTACCTCGAAACCGGTCCGGTCCTCGGATGCTTGATTCCGTTCTGGGAAGGGCATGGCTTTTGTAGTTCGGACTGGATTGTTCCCATGGGGCAACAGGGTCAGAGCTGATTTGCATATCGCCATTGCCTAACCCAGGGTGGTGTGGAGTGCAAAAAAACGATGGATTTGGGCCCAGATCTTTTGACTGGGGGAATGTGTGACATTGATCCACATTCGGTCCATCACTTGTTGTTTTTGCAATTGCCGCCCTAAGTGCGCTGGGGATGCCCAGACGTGGGTCCCAGGCACTCCACACCACTTGGAGTCAAGCTAGCCGGGCAGATGAGAGGTGTTACCTCGAAACCGGTCCGGTCCTCGGATGCTTGATTCCGTTCTGGGAAGGACATGGCTTTTGTAGTTCGGACTGGACTGTTCCCATGGGGCAACAGGGTCAGGGCTGATTTGCATATCGCCATTGTCTAACCCAGGGTGGTGTGGAGTGCAAAAAAACGATGGATTTGGGCCCAGATCTTTTGACTGGGGGAATGTGTGACATTGATCCACATTCGGTCCATCACTTGTTGTTTTTGCAATTGCCGCCCTAAGTGCGCTGGGGATGCCCAGACGTGGGTCCCAGGCACTCCACACCACTTGGAGTCAAGCTAGCCGGGCTGATGAGAGGTGTTACCTCGAAACCGGTCCGGTCCTCGGATGCTTGATTCCGTTCTGGGAAGGACATGGCTTTTGTAGTTCGGACTGGACTGTTCCCATGGGGCAACAGGGTCAGAGCTGATTTGCATATCGCCATTGTCTAACCCAGGGTGGTGTGGAGTGCAAAAAAACGATGGATTTGGGCCCAGATCTTTTGACTGGGGGAATGTGTGACATTGATCCACATTCGGTCCATCACTTGTTGTTTTTGCAATTGCCGCCCTAAGTGCGCTGGGGATGCCCAGACGTGGGTCCCAGGCACTCCACACCACTTGGAGTCAAGCTAGCCGGGCTGATGAGAGGTGTTACCTCGAAACCGGTCCGGTCCTCGGATGCTTGATTCCGTTCTGGGAAGGACATGGCTTTTGTAGTTCGGACTGGACTGTTCCCATGGGGCAACAGGGTCAGAGCTGATTTGCATATCGCCATTGTCTAACCCAGGGTGGTGTGGAGTGCAAAAAAACGATGGATTTGGGCCCAGATCTTTTGACTGGGGGAATGTGTGACATTGATCCACATTCGGTCCATCACTTGTTGTTTTTGCAGTTTACCTGGAGTGGCAGGAATCTAGTAACTTCTATCAATCTGTGGGGCATATATTTACAAGATGTTAACGCTGGCTTAGCATCAATTATTTGACATTACGACAGTTATTTTGTTATCGCCTTATTAACAAGTTGCTGTTAACTGGAGTTAGAGGCGCTTTTCAGGCGAAAACGTGAATTTTAAAGATTGCCACTTCTGTTAGTGAGAGTTAACGGAAATGAGATGCAAGGTGGGCGTTCCTGTAAAACAAACTGCAGCTAACCCTTCTTTACGATACTTACAAGTAACTCCTGGTATGGTGCAAAACCCCCAAAACTGCCTCTAAATTCAGTTAGAGGCAGTTTTTTAAGACCAGAAAATAGCTGGTCTTAAAATTGGTGCAAACACTTGGGGCCTCATTTCAGAGGTTTTGTTGCTGGACAGCGCAGGAAAGAATATTGTTGCGCTGCCCTGCACCAAAACAAAAGTTCAGGAATGCGCCCCACAATAAAATGGAAAAAAACAGTTGATGGGCAGATTGCAGAACAATGTCATTCATTCACCCCAGTACAGAGATCTGGGTCTCAATTTGTCTTTTTTTTGCTCACCATGCCATTCTAGTTTGAACCCAGCCATATGCAAATCAGTCTTGACCCTGTGCCTCATGGGAACAGTCCAGCCCGACCTGCCAAACCAGGTCCACCCTGGACTGTAAGCAAGCATCCTAGGACTGGTATCAGAGTTTCACCCCTCTTCAGCCAGGATAGCTTTATTCCAGTGGCATGGAGAGCACAGGACTCACGTCTGAGCATACCCGTCCCACTCGGGTGACAAATGCAAAAACAACAGTTGATGGACAGAATGCAGAACAATGTCATACATTCACCCTAGTACAGAGATCTGGGCCTAAATCCATTGTTTTTTTGCTCACCATTCCATTCCAATTTGGACCCAGCCATATGCAAATCAGTCTTGACCCTGGCCCAATGGGAACAGTCCAGCCTGAACTGCCAGGACATGTCCTCCCTGGACTGGAAACAAGCCTCCTAGGACTGGTTTCGGGGTTTCACCCCTCTTCAGCCAGGATAGCTTGATTCCAGTGGCATGGAGAGCACGGGACTCACGTCTGAGCATACCCGTCCCACTCGGGGTGACAAATACAAAAAGAACTATTGATGGACAGAATGCAGAACAATGTCATACATTCACCCTAGTACAGAGATCTGGCCCTAAATCCATCGTTTTTTAGCTCACCATGCCATTCCAGTTTGGACCCAGCCATATGCAACTCAGTCTTGACCCTGTGCCTCATGGGAACAGTCCAGCCCGAACTGCCAAGCCGATTGGGTCGGCTATGTGGGTTGGTTTGGTGACTACCTGCTTGAGTCCGATGTTGGCGAGGTTCGACAGGAAAGTGGTGATGTTCTAAGGGCAAGATGGCCGCCGTAGCTCTGTAGAGAGAAGTCGCTTTTTCTCTCTCTCCTATCCTAGGATGTGGAAGGACTGGTGAATCCAGGGATGTGGGTTCTGGTTAACCTGGTATATCGTGGAACGGCAGAAGCACTTAACCCAGACTGGCTGAGGGGTTTCTCAACAAAGACGGTGAAAAGCTGGCTTAAGTGTTGGAAAAGTTTACTAAGCAGCGTGAAAGTACCCCTCAAGATGTCCCAAAGAGCCAAGGTGGACAGAGATAAACCAGCAACCGCAGGGCCGATTAAAGGCTCAGCCGCTGCAGTAAGAGAGTGGGCAGTTCCAAAAGTTCTGTCTTTGAAAAAACAAACGGAACTTCCTAATCGGTCCTCAAAGAGCGCATTATCAAAGAAAACCGAAAAACAAGAGAAAAAGACTGAAGCGAGACCGGAGACCCGGTCGGCAGTGATTAAAACTGCAAAGGAATCATCAATGGATTCGGACGGAAAGACCCTGCGTGCACAAACGGTGTTCGCAAAAGACCAGATGCGGCAGGCAACCTTACCGGAGTCTTTCAACTCGAAAGCGTCCCCAGCAGTCCCGCAGATAGAGCTCCAGCTGATCGAGTCCCATCAGAATGAAATGATGAACGGGAAGGCAGCGGTACCGCTGACGGATTCGGGAGCCCAGAGAGACAGAAGGGAGTTGAACTCGGAAGCCGAGTCAGCGGCAGCAGACCGCGAGGACGCAAGCGTCAAAGGCTTGGTTGCTGGGCAACCACTGAACACTGCGGGAGACGGCTTGCTGCAAGCGGGGCAGAACACAGAAGCCGCGAAGGTGAGCAAAGGGGCTGTAAAGAACATCGGCTACGAGGACAATGCCACAGAACAGTTAGAAAAGCACAATAACATGCAGATGTTAGACGCTCTATTAAGTGTGGAGATAGAGCCAAATAACCAATCTATGCAGCGCTCTGAGTTGAGATGGGGTAGCACCCAGAGCCTAAGGGATCAGCAAGGGCTACAGCTTGACCGAGACATTGGCAGAAATAGCAAGAATGGAAGAGAAGATAGAAACACGAGGGGAGGTTCCCCAGAGTTCTTTTCAGTTAATGAGGGTTCAGATACTACAGATGTCAGCGAACAGGAAACTGAAGAGGAAGGGAGTTGCACTGAACAGACTTCAGATTCGGATACAAGTAAGGGCTCCAGGGAACTAGAGTCTAAAAAGAAAAAGAGGGTTGGTGGTAAAAGAGCTGGAAAAGGGTCAAGGAGTAGCATGAGTAAGAAATTATCATGGGACTATTCTGCTACTTCAGAGACCTATCAGGAAAATGGACAGGAAGAAGAGGAAAAGGACGGGAGGCAGAAACCACCAAACGTAACTCTTGAAATGCTGTTTGGGACGCTGAAACAGATGCAGACTGAGGCAAGAGTGGAAAGTCGAAGAGCAAAAAGAGACACAAAAAAACTTCAAGCGTCGCTAAGAAGAGTAAGCAGAAAACAGGAAGAGGTCGAGGGGAGAGTTTCGCAAGTGGAGGAAAGGACAAGCAGGGTGGAAGACGAGGTGACAGAATGGCAGACTTTCAAAACGGATCAAGAGAAAGTGGTGGAAGACCTCCAATGGAAGCTAGAAAGTTTTGAGAATCGCCAAAGGAGAAACAATGTGAGACTTCTGGGACTGGAGGAAGGCAGGGAGGGGCAGGATCCCAGAGGATATGTTGTTAAGTTGTTAGAAGAAGCCTTTCCAGAGTCAAAATGGCACTGGGATGTTGAAGTGCAGAGAGCCCATAGATATCCACTGTTCATTAAGAAGCACCGGGGGGGGGCAAGAGAATGAGCGACCAAGAGCAATGCTGGTCTTCCTAGGTAATTTTTTAGCAAGACAGGAAATAATTGATAAGGCTAGGCCTGATTCTAGAAAGACAGCTGACGGTAATACTTTTTTCTCTAGGCCAGATTTCTGCCATGTTACCGTGGAAAGGAGGTGGAAGTTAAGACAGATGATAGCTCCCTTCCAAAAACAAGGCGCGGAAGCTTATCTGTTGTTTCCCTCAAGGTTGAAAGTAATCAGGAAAGGCTATACCAAAATGTTTACATCAGAGATAAAAGCAGCAGAATATCTAGCAGAAATCACAGAACTTGATAAAGGAAAGGAAAGTAGAACCAGTACCCCACCTAGAACCCCCGTAAGAAGCCCACCAAAGGCCTCGTAAGATGGTAATATTAAATAAAATGCAAATAGCAATATCCAACAGAGGTGAGAACAGGATAGGAGAGAGTAGCGATTCTGCAGACTACAGGGGCTACACATAGGCCATGATTGGCCTATTTGCCTGTAGCAAGGGGGGGGGGAGCCATCAAAGGGAGGGGGGTAAGGGGGGGTGAGGGGAGGGTGGTGGGGGGAAACAAACACGTAGATTTCGGGCACAAACAAGGTGAAGGTAAAAGAGCCAAAAAAGATGTAGGGAGTAAGTTGTATAATGGAACAAGCAAAAAGAAAAATATGGGGAAGGAAACAAAGAAATCACTAAAATACTGCCGGGATAGGTGTGCACAGGAAATAGGAAAAACTGTGGAATATAATGACTTGTAGACTAGTTTCAATAAATATCTGTGGACTCAATGAGCTTAATAGGAGGTTAAAAACTGCTTCTTTGTTAAAATCATTAAAACCTGACTTAGTATGCCTTCAGGAAACACACATCGAAGGTACCAAGGCTTATCTATTGGATCAACTTGGCTTTAATGTTTTAGCAAAAACTAATCAGAATACAAAGACACGAGGGGTGGCGATTCTGGGGAAGAGACAGGATTCACTGGTCAAGAGGAAGTTGGAGGATCAGTGGGGTAGATGGGTTATAGCAGAGTTATTGTTTAGGGGAGAAACCATTACGCTTGTTTCGGTCTATGGATCTACAGGAGATGATCCAGACATTTTTCAATACTTAGACGCGGAACTCGCGCAATGGCCGGAGCCCATAATTCTCTGTGGTGATCTAAATATTCATGATGCAGACAGTAGTTTTTTAGATCCTGGTAGGAAATATATGGGGAGAAAAAGAAAAACTCATAGAGCCTTGGCAGATATGGCAAGGAACAACCCGCTAGAAGATCCATGGCTAAATTGTCATCCGAACTTAGATGGGAGTACATTCTTTTCAGCTCCTCACCTGACACTGGTCAGGTTGGACTATTTTTTAATTACAAGAGGCCTGATAGATAGAGCAAGAATAGAAAGAGAACCAAGGATCATATCAGATCATAGCCCGTTAGTGTTAACTGTAGTAATTGGGCAAAGGAGAAATAAAGAAATGAGACAATGGACTTTTGATAGAACGCTGCTCCAGGATCAATCTTACAGGGAGAGAATGAGTAAATGGATTAAGGAATTTTGGGAGATTAATAGAGGTACCTCAACACCAGGGATCGTGTGGGATGCTTTCAAAGCCGGAATAAGAGGAGAAACTTTGAGCTATGTTATCAGTGCTCAAAAAATGGAGAAGGAAAAAGTGGAGAAAGATAACAGATTAATTAGACAGGCAGAGGAAGAACTCATGATGGGTATACACACACATTCTCCAATTGAACAGATACTACTGAAGATAGTCGCCCTCAAAGCTGAAGTTATGGATGGAATGGCAAAAAAGACCGTTGAGAAATATATAGTGAATAAAGAAAAGGCGTACGAGCTTAGCGAAAGAGTCGGTCACATATTGGCTGTACGAGCTAGGCAAAGAGATGAGTTTTGAGTTTGAGTTTGAGTTTAAAAGTTCTTCTTAAGCGCACGTATACCAGCGGCTTCTTGGCGCTATACCTAACGGGGACTGAGGGTGGAGGTAGGGAGGTCAAAGCGGGCAATTAGTCAAAGGATTTAGTGAACAGATAGGTTTTGAGGTTTTTACGGAATAGTGAATAGAGGGGGATGGAGCGAAGTTCAAGGGGAAGGGAATTCCAGAGGGTAGGGGCGAGGACAGAAAATTTAGATCCACCCCACTTCTTTCTCCGGAAGCGTGGGATGGTGAGGAGGGACTGGGTGGAGGATCGTAGAGCCCTAGTGGGGACATAGGGGATGATCTCAGAGGAGATGAAGGCTGGCGCCGAACTGGAGCGGGCCAGGAAAGTAATGCATGCGAGCTTGAATTGAATTCTAGCTCGCACGGGGAGCCAGTGCAGTGATTTCAAAAGAGGGGTAGAGTGGTGGAATTTGGGGAGATTGAAGGCCAGGCGGGCCGCCTGGTTCTGTATTTGTTGAAGGCGGCGTAAGCTGTATGCGGGAATACCAGCATACAGGGCGTTCCCGTAGTCCAGGCGGGACACCACCATGGCCAGAATGATGAGTTTCAGTGCGGAGAAAGTGAAGAATCGGGACACCCTGCGAATAGTGCGCAGTGAGAGAAAGGAAGAAGAAACCACAGAGCTAACCTGGGAGTGAAGGGTGAGTTGTGAATTAAGTTTAATGCCCAAGGTTTTGACTGAGGGAGAGGGAACAGGAGAAGGACCGAGAGAAGGGGGCCAGAAGAGGGGGGACCAGGGGCTGGACGAACCACCCGTCAACACCAGTTCTGTTTTATCGGGGTTGAGTTTGAGATGGTTGTGGTTCATCCAGTCCCTGATATGAAGCATGACAGTTTGAAAATTAAGTGTAGCAGAAGGAGAAGAGAGATTAAAGACCAGCTGGAGGTCATCCGCATAATTAAATACGGTGACCTCCATCTGTTGAAGAGAGAAAATAAGAGGGGCAATATACAGGTTAAATAGGAGGGGAGAGAGAGAGGAACCCTGGGGAACCCCGCACTGAACTCTTCGGGTGTCCGCTGTATAGCCACCCAGGCGGACAGCCTGGGTGCGGTCACTCAAGAAGGAGGACAACCAGATCAGGGCACTCCCCCCGATCCCCGCCGCCGCGATACGGGAGAGTAAGGTGTTGTGGTCCACCGTATCGAAAGCGGCTGAGAGATCGAGGAGCACGAGCGCCTGGTGCTGATTGGTGTCCATACCCTCCCTGAGGGTGTCGAGGACCGACATAACAACAGACTCCGTGGAGTGTGCGGGGCGAAAGCCGGCTTGACGGGGGGCAAGGACACCGTGTTTCTCCTCAAAGGAACTCAGAGCGCAGGTGACATGGCGCTCGAGCACCTTGGCCAAGAAAGGTAGGAGGGAAATGGGGCGGAAATTGGCCGGGACAGAAGGATCTGCCCCCGGTTTCTTCAGAATGGGCACAATGACCGCGGATTTCATAGAGCTGGGAACTATGCCTCGGGAGAGGGAACTATTGAGGAAATGGAGGGGAGGGTCTGGGCAAGAGACAAAGACGTGGCGAAGGATGTGGGCAGGGCAGGGGTCGAGCGGAGAGCCGGATTTGATCAGTGGCACTACAGAGGTCAAACTTTCCCGAGTGAAAGGGGGAAAGGCAGTTAGTGCACCTTTTGGGGGAGGACATGGAGGATCAACAAAAGATGGGGAGGGAGGGGGGATGTTGGCCTTAATGGTGGTAATTTTAAGAATAAAATAATCGTTAAGAGAGAGACAGAGGTCTTCGGATGGGGCTGGTTTGAGAGTCGTTCTGTCCGAGAACGCCAGGTTGTGGACGATGGAAAAAATCTCTTTGGACTGGTTCTCTGCTGCTAGGATTTTCGAAGAGAAGTAGGATGTTTTGGCCTCCAGGATGGCTTTTTTATACTGGCTCAAGATGTTGGTGTATTCAAGCTTCAAGGTGGGGCAATAGTTTCTTCTCCAGGCCCGCTCTGCGCGACGGACGGTTAATTTGGTGGTTTTGAGCTCATTATTAAACCACCGGTTGGCGTCTTTGTCGCGTTTGGAGGTGATGCGTTTGAGCGGGGCAACAGAGTCGCAGCTGTGAGTAAGCCATTGATTTATGGAATCAACCTGGGAAGCAGTGGTGAGGCCCTGGAAAGCGGGAAGAGAATTAGTCAGGAGGGAAGAGGAATTTTCAAGATTGACGCGACTCCATGATCGGACCCAGGTGTTCTTGGGTCGGAGGGTCTTAGCTGGGGGAAGAATGGGAAGGAGAAAGGAGATCAGGTGATGATCAGACCAAGGACAAGGGGAGATAGAAAGTGATTCCACAGGGCAGTTCAGGGACCAGATCTGGTCAAGCCGATGAACTTTAGTGTGGGTAGGAGAGTGGACGTGGGATGTAAAGTTGAGAGAGTGAAGGGTTTCGGAGAATTCCTTAGATGAGGGGCATTCGGCAGGATCGGAGGGCCAGAAATTAAAGTCTCCAAGGAGTAAAATAGAAGAGTTGTTGACAGTAATAGTGGCCAGAACCTCCAGAAAGTCGGGGAGGAACTGTAGGGGGGACTGGGGGGGTCGATAAGTGAGGAAGCAGGTTAGGGGGGAGAAGTGGAAAGTGTGCGGATCACTAGGGATTCAGTGGTAGCAATGGGGGATAGGGATAGGATTTGGAAGGGGAGATCGGTACGTGCGACGACCGCCACGCCGCCCCCGGCTCTACCTGATGGACGATCAGCCCTAAGGGCGTAGTAGGAGGTCGGTAAGGTGGAAAGAAGTGCGGGGAGGGAGTCGTCGCAGAACCAGGTCTCAGTTAAGAAAAGGAGATCGGGGGTCTGAAGGTCCAGCAGGACCGAAAGTTCGTGCGCGTGGGCGACCGCAGATCGGGTGTTGAGGTAGATGACTGTGAGGTTTTTAGGGGTGAAGGGAGTAGCAGTACCACAGTTGGTGGGAGAAGAAGTGACTGTGGGAGAGGAGTGAGGAAGAGGGGTAGGGAGTGCTATACCAAGAGTGGTGATGAGGGAGTTGGTTGTGGCCGAAATGGGCCAAGGACCCTGGTAGCTACGTAGTAGGTCCGGGGTGTAGGTGATGAGCGGGGCAGAGTGGAACGCCCCTAGTCCCGGCCTGTCGCGGACGGGCGCAGACGGGCTTGCCTTAGGCGCGCCTTCGGCGCGCAATCGACGCGCCCGCTGCGCTCGTCCGCTGCGCTTCCTACTGAGACACATGATTTATAACAACTAAACAGGAAGTGGGGGGGGTGTGGCCAACCGAGGGGGCGTGTATCAGTCACGCGCCGCGCCCTCGAGGATGGCTGCCCAGGAACAGAGTCGTTGCAGCGAGAAGCGCTGTTCAGGAAGTGCAGGTGAGTGGGGGGTGATCAGAGCAAAGTAATTAGCAAGTTTTAAAAAGGGTTTTTAAAAAAACCGCGTTGTTCTCGCTCCCGGCTTCCGCCTCAGGAGTCCTAGCGTTAGTGCGACGCCTAGTGTTGGCGCGCTCTATTTATGTTATCAGCGAGGGGGCGTGGCCAACCGAGGGGGCGTGTATCAGTCACGCGCCGCGCCCTCGAGGATGGCTGCCCAGGAACAGAGTCGTTGCAGCGAGAAGCGCTGTTCAGGAAGTGCAGGTGAGTGGGGGGTGATCAGAGCAAAGTAATTAGCAAGTTTTAAAAAGGGTTTTTAAAAAAACCGCGTTGTTCTCGCTCCCGGCTTCCGCCTCAGGAGTCCTAGCGTTAGTGCGACACCTAGTGTTGGCGCGCTCTATTTATGTTATCAGCGAGGGGGCGTGGCCAACCGAGGGGGCGTGTATCAGTCACGCGCCGCGCCCTCGAGGATGGCTGCCCAGGAACAGAGTCGTTGCAGCGAGAAGCGCTGTTCAGGAAGTGCAGGTGAGTGGGGGGTGATCAGAGCAAAGTAATTAGCAAGTTTTAAAAAGGGTTTTTAAAAAAACCGCGTTGTTCTCGCTCCCGGCTTCCGCCTCAGGAGTCCTAGCGTTAGTGCGACGCCTAGTGTTGGCGCGCTCTATTTATGTTATCAGCGAGGTGGCGTGGCAACCAAGAGATGGGATGGCTGATATCAAAGAGATCAAAAACTGTCAGGGAGCAAAGGTTAAAGATACAGAACAGATTAGAGAGGTTTTTAGGCAATTTTATACGGAGCTCTATACGTCAGATGGGTATGAAAGAGAGGAGGCTATCAGGACATACTTGAATGAGATAGAGCCTTCAGGGTTGGCAGAGGCAGATAGAAAAGGGTTGGAAGAGAAATTTCAGGTGGATGAACTGATTGAGGCTTTGAGGGAGCTACCGGCTGGGAAGGCTGCTGGTCCGGACCAGATCCCAATAGAATTTTATAAAGTCTTCCAATCCTCCTTATTAGCAGAAATGTTTAATGTGATGTTATTAACGCAAATGGGTGAGTCTGCTCCACAGTCTTGGGGAGGTGCAGATATTATTGTTATTCCAAAAAAGGGCAAACCCGCAGATGTCCCGGGCTCCTACCGTCCCATCACTTTAATGAATGCTGATGTTAAGGTGTACTCTAAAATTCTGGCAAAAAGGCTATCTAGGGTAATCGAATCATTGGTTATTTCCTCTCAGCATGGATTTATTCCAGGTAAGGGAACAACTCAGCATACCAGACTAGTAATCACGGCATTTGATGTAGCAAGCATTCTGGAAGACCCAATGGCAGCGGTGTTTCTTGACGCCGAAAAAGCGTTCGATAGGGTCTCGTGGAGATATTTATGGGATGTTCTGAGGTGGCATGGTATAGGACCAGGATTTATAAAGGCCTTGCAGACACTATACAAAAACCCGACGGCCAGGATAAGAATTAACAGAGGTAGGTCAGCAGCAGTTAATATACAGAGAGGCACAAGACAGGGCTGTCCCTCTTCTCCCCTGCTCTTCGCTCTATATCTTGATCCCTATATACGCAAGCTGGAAAGTAATGAGCAGATTCCATCGTTAGTTCTCAATGGTTGTAGACTTAAATCATTAGCTTACACGGATGACGTTGCCATCCTGACCACAGAACCTACAGTTGCCATTAGGGCAATTGAAGATGAAGCTGAGAGGTTTGGTCAGTTTTCAGGATACAGCTTGAACACTACTAAAACCCAGATTGTCAAAAATCAGTGGGTAAATTGTAATGATGGTAGAGTGGTGGATATGGCAACTTATTTGGGGGTACAAATTACAGCAGAAATAGGTAAGATTGTGGAAAAGAATATGGATCCCTTGATAGCGCAAGTTAAAAAAGATCTGAAAAAAATGAACAATCTGCACCTGTCATTAGTTGGTTGTACAAACATTATCAAAATGATGATTTTACCCAAATTTCTGTATGTGTTCAGGGCTGTACCTTTGCTAATTGAAGCCAGCTGGTTTAATGGTATAGAGGCTATTTGTAACAGGTTTATATGGGCACACGGTAAGACTCGGAGGGCCTATAGGTATTTGACACTTCCTAGAGAAAAAGGGGGTTGGGGTGCACCAGATTTGCGTCTATATTATATGGCTACTGTTCTGCAATATATTCAAGGCCTTATTGGAGGCAATACTGATGATGTAAGAATGCATAAAATGTCTACAGAGGTTTATGCTGTTGCACTAGGGGTGAATGCTCACAATTGTTTTTTAAATTGTACAGATTATAGTTATTTCAAGAGAACTAGGTTTAAAACTGTCAAGGCGGCAGTCACGGTGTGGAATGCATTCTTAAAGAAAGTCAAGATGGGGAGGTACAATAGGTATGTTTCATTGATCAATAATAGGTCACTTCCAGAGGAAATTTTTTCAGATCATACAATGGCAGAGTGGGCTTTAAGGGGAATCAAGCAAATAGGCGATCTATTCTCACAGGATGGTTTTAAGCAATTCTCAGAGCTAAGAGAAGCATATGGTATACATAATAGGGGTTTCTTCAAATACCTACAGATCAGAAGTTTTTTTAAAAACAAAGTGGGAGGCCCAGCAGGCTTTAACAAAATAGAAATAATGGAGAAAATAAAGCTGATGGGTGATTGCTCTATCAAGTCTTTCTACGCAATATTGATGAAAGAAAAGCAAGATGACTTAGATAAATTTGGTAAGAAATGGGCGGACATATTAGGAGTTGAAAGTAATTTGTTTTATGATTCTTTGAATTTAGGTTGTACAGTATTATGTGCTGCCCCGCTGCAGTCTCAGCATTACAAAACATTATATTTTTTGTATTTCACGCCTGCAAGGATTGCAAAATGGGGGGGGAATACAGGAATTAACTGCCCTAGATGCAATGCGTTGGAAGCAGACAGTGTACATATTTTCGCAACATGCCCCCAATTACAAACATTGATTAATGATATTGAGGGGTTTTTGGCAAGATCACTGGGCATCACGATATCTCTTACACCAGCTTGGATTATGTTAGGTGTGACTGAAGGGGAACAGGATCAATATGCTGAATTTCTGTTTGTAATAATGGCTGTCTACAGACTAACAATAGCTAGGGCCTGGCTAGACAAAAACCCTCCGAAACTGCAATGCTGGTTGGCAAATACCCTGTATGCATACAATATAGAGGAAAAAATTTATGCTCGAAAAGGGAGGAGTGGTAGACGATTGGGGAAAAGAATATGGGAGCCACTATGTAAATGGAAAGAGTTGCAAAGAAAGGACAACTAGGTATCGGGGCAGAATGATGTTGTATTTACTGTTAATGTTATTATCAGACTTCCCTGTATTTGCTTTTTTTTCTTCTTTCTTTTTTTTTTTCTCTTTTTTTTTTTCTCCTTTTCCCATTTCTCTTTATTTCAAGTTGAATGTAATGTTGGTATGGCAATACTTAAGGATGAAGTTTAAATATTATAATTTAAAAAAAAGCATTGTAATGGATAAAATGTATTATGTGTAAGGCTTAATGTGCCCTGTTATAGTGAAGAAAAATAAAAACTTTTAATAAAAAAAAAAAAAAAAAGGAAAGTGGTGATGTTCTGGTCACTGGGGTTTTCCAGGTGGAAGCTGAGGTCTACGAGTAGGATGTAGTTAGTGGAAGGGAGAACCTGGGGTGCGATGAGGTCTACAATTGCATTGTGAATGGGGGTTCTTGGGCTGGGGACTTGTAGAGGAGGGTGCCGTGCAGGGTGGGGTTGGTCCGGATCTGTAAGTGGACGTGTTCCATGGTAGACGTCGGGTCATTAGAGTGCGATGTCAGTCGGAGTGTGGTGTTGTAGACAATAGCAATGCCTCCTCCTGGGTGCTCGGGGTGGTCCATGCAGGGGAATTTGTAGCCGTCATGGATGGAGATAGCGATTTCCAGTCTGGGCCAAAGGTTGGTCCAGGTTTCCGTGAATGACGCAATGTCTAAAGAGGTGGCGTCGAGGAGGTCCCAGATTTCTGTTCCATGTTTGTGGAGGGACCACATGGTGAGGAGGATGCAATTAGGCCGGTCGGTTGCGCTGTTGGTCGGCTGGGCACCAGGAGGCACTGTTGTGCTGATGTAGCAGCAGGTGTGTTTGCAGTTTCGGCAGGCGCACGGAGCAAGGGAATTCTACAGTGATGCTAGATGGCAGGCCATGTGGCATCCAGGGCTGATGGCAAGGAGGGTGCTAGCGTTGAAGCAGTGAAGTGTCTGAGAGGAAGGATCTTTGGTGTGGTGAGCGGTAAAGGAGTGGACGTACGCAGACGAGCTTGCTTTTGGCGCACCAGTGGTACGCCCGCTGCACATGGCTACGCAGCGTCCACCCGCTGCGCATGGCTGCGCAGCGTCCACCATTAAGTAGTGCTGCGGTAGGGGGACAAGACAGCTGGGAGGCAGGAAACGCTGGAAAGAACACTGATGGGTGGGGGACCCGGGGGAAGCGGGTGTTGTAAATATATATTTTTTTAATCTTATCTGCAAGCAGGCAGACAGGCTTCCTCTCCTAAGCCAATCACAATGCTGCAAAGTGGTGTTGTGATTGTCCTTGACCACCGTGACAAGGCATTCAGCCAGGGGCTGGAGGAGTGGGCATATTATCCATACAGGCTGTAATGCAGTCTTCATTGCGAAAACGGAAGTGCACATGACTGCTTTGGGCGGCCTGAGAGGGCCGAAAAAACAGTCATTGTGCACTTGAGTGGGAATGCCACTCCGCCACTGCCCTGCTATGTGAGTGGAGCAGCCTCATCCACCCTCCCGCCCGCAAATGAAACATAGGTAGAGGTGCTAGCCCTGGGCCTGACTCGACCCCCAGGACTCCTCCACTATGCTTCCCACCTTCTCCTCACCTGGAGATTGACACCGTGGTGCAATATTCTGCACTCTCTCCAAATCTGTGACTCAGCCAGCAGAAGTCTCAGCCAGGCAGGATTTCACAAGCCAGGGTACAGCGGTTGCTGCCAAGTCTGCTGAGGAACATCCTGATGTAAGTGATACAACAGGGCCCCCTTATGCAAGAAGTTGCAGTGCTCCAGCTACACAAGTTCTGTGCAGCTTAGGGGTCTCACCGTCCACGGCGTTCGGCCAGCACAACATCCTCCAGTGATACAGAGAGGAACAGGCCACCATTGGTAATCCCCTCTGTGCACCCCGGTGTAGTGGTGGCGTATGGTTTGCGACGTGGAACTCCCTACATTTGTGCACAGGAGCACCTCTACCATACACAGCTCCAAGGGGCACCAGGCGGTCTTCTCACATAGGTCAGCAACATGTTTCCATGCAACTTGGTATGGTAAGGGTGATTGCTGACGCCTCAATGTCTACCGCCACGGCCCAGCAACTCCAAAGCACCTCCCCCTCCCACACCGGGTCACAGACACAGGCCCAGTAAGGCCTCTGGGCCCCCGGGGACTGCCCTCACTTTCAATGTTTTGGCTGCCATGGTGCTGCAAGGTGGGCACTATGAAAATTGATGCAGCACTGTTTTTCCCAGCGATGCGCCTCTTTTCATAAATGTAACCCTGAATCTGCATTTGTTTTTCCCCTGAGACTCTGTCTGGTCATCCTGGCTGCTGGGGGGAGTAGTTGTTGATCTGTGCTGCACTTGGCCATGACTGCTCCATTCTGCATTCCATTGTTTTTATTTTCTTTTTTTCATTAACGGTGGACTTATAGGCTATTTTTGCCTCTAGAGTAAACAAAAGTGAAGTTGGGCTGACTAACATGAGTATTTTGCCGCTAATTGACTTTTGTCACGTTTCTGTCAATAACATCAAACTTTTTATCGCCTTGACACTATTGTTTGTGGCAGTTTTCACCATGGCTAGCTGATACTATCACCATGTAGCAACGTAATGTAAATGTAAATGTATTTGAGCTTATATAGCGCACAGCTACCCACAAAGGGTTTCCCGGCGCTTGCTTAGGGAACCCGTCCTGGTATTCCCCTGTGAGATAACCCCGGCAGGGTGTCCACAAGGTGAAAGCCAGGCATCCCACCGCGAGGGGCCGTTGTGGAGATTAAGCAAGCTATTGCCCAGAGTCGCAGAGTGTGAACCCATGAGTCGAGAAGGCACCGGAGCGAGAATTATCGAGTCCGTGGAATTTTTTAGCCCAAGACCCGCCGAGGCGGGGAATTGAACCCTGGTCCAGGGCCGATCTCAGCTTCCGGGTCTGCCGCCTCTAACCCCTGAGCCACAATACATTGCTAACAGGGCGATAGTTTTCGGCGAGAGGCTGCATTAAGAAAATTGAGGCTAACTAATGCTAACGCTAGTATTTTTTTGGAAATATATTTTTATTGCAGAATCAGGAATAACCTAGATCAACAGGCCAACCTATATACTGATGGCCCTCAACAATTAGACAGATAGTAACATAATACACAGCCGATTAGCCCACATCCCTGAGGCTGGGCGGCACATCAATGAATCAGTTCGATGGAGGCACCTCAGTGTGTGCCCTATTCGGGCTATAGGTCGAAAGTAACATATCGTATCTGCTTTTACCCCACAACAACCCTCTCGTCCCACTCCAGCCAGCCCTAGGTCACTCCACTGTCATTCCTCCTAATCATCATAACTACCTCCCAGGGCCACCCGGTTCCGGGAGGCTGCCGCTAGCCGGCAAATCTCCCCCCTCCTTGACTCCCTCCCAATGTCCCCCCCTCCCCACCAACTGCTGCTAATGCGGGCTCCAATATTCCTCTCCTGCTCTAGGGTGCCATCTACCAGGAAGTTCTGACATTCAAACAGTCCCATGGAATCCCTTCTAATACCTAATCGGACTCTTCGCCTTCAGTTAAGTAGTCCCTTAAAGCCTGCACCACCAGTTCCCAGGACCGCGCCAGCTCTAAACTTTTCTCGTTACCAGTCCTAGTCGCCTGACACATCCTCAGCACACTCTCACAGCCCGACCATTTCAGCAATTCACTCCTCCATCTCCGCACAGACGGCCCCTCTTTAGACTTCCAGTGCCAAGTGATTTCCCGCTGTGCCAGTATTAAACCCAACCCAATGAATTTGCTCGTCACCTTGGTCTTTTTAGTGTGCGGGAACCAAAGAAGCAGACACGCAGCCATGTCAAAGTCTACCTCCCGATCCGTAACAGCGTTCAGGAGTTCCCCTACCTCAGACCAGTAGTTCCCTAGTCTTGGGCATCCCCACAGCATGTGATCCAGATCTACCGCAGGCACCAGACATCTAGGGCACATGGCGTCAAGCACCTGGAAGTGTCGACGCAACCTCTCCGGGGTCAAATACGCCCGATGGACAACGAAAAAATGCACCTGTTGAAACCTCGCGTTCCTCGTTCCTTTCCAGGTCCTGTGCAGCACCTGAGCCCATACGGAGTCCGGGATTAGTTTACCTATGCTGGCCTCCCAGCGCGATTTCAACTCAACCAAAGGCACCAGTCCCTCGTTTAACAATCTGTTGTGGAGGCAGGTCACCGCCTTGACGGTGCCCGCGGCCATCACCACGTATTGGCACACCCCCGTCACCTCCGGTTCCACCAGTCCAGTCCCCCAATGCCGCTGCATCGCCGCGGCAACCGCCGCATGCAACAGGAAGGCACCACTCGGCAGGCCGAATTGCTCACGTAAAGACTGGAATGGGGCCAGCGTCCCGTCCACATAGAGGTCTCCCACCATCTGCAAACCCAGGTCTTCCCAAGCTAACAATTGGGACCAATCACCTCCATGCGGCAAGGCAGTCAGCATTCCCAGCGGAATCTCCGGTGCATACGGCCGGCGCTTCCCAGCCCTCTTCAGGTGCCTATTCCAACACAATCTAAGCGTCCTCTCCTCCATCGTAAGATCCCTATCAGCCAGTCTCTGTTGCATCACAATAGACGACAAGACATGTCTCTGAACACCAATCCCCGGCCGCTATCAGGCCCCCGAAATTCCCTAGCCACGTTTGAGTCAGGACCTGGAGCTGCGCCGCTAAATAATATAACTCAAAGTCGGGGACTGCCATCCCCCCCTCACACTTGGGTCTCACCAAAGTAGTCAGCGCCACCCTTCGGCGACCCTGGCCCCAGAGAAAGCCAGTCACCAACGTCCGCAGCTCCCTAAAGACCCCCTGCGGGATCCCTACCGGTAATGTTCTAAAGTAATAGAGCAGCCGCGGGAGTGCCACCATTTTCAACAGCGCAACACGACCCAGCACCGACAGCGGGAGAGACGCCCAGAAGTCCATACTGCCCCTCAATGCTCGGATGCAGCGCCCCACATTCCCCTCAAGCAGTTCCGCTGCGTCATGGTAGATGCGCACTCCTAGGTAAACAAAACGAGAGGGCTCCCACACTACCGGTCGTGTGAGCAGCGGGCAGGGCGTGGACTTCCGCAACGGAAACACACAGGTCTTAGTCCAGTTCACCCTGAGGCCTGAGAGCCTCCCGAACCTGCCCAACATGTCCACAGCGCCTTCCAATGCCCTCCCAGAGTCCGCTAAGTACAATAACAGGTCGTCGGCATATAACGAGATATAGTGCGAATCAGGACCCAGTGCCAATCCCTCGTAGAGAACGCCTGATCTAGCCTGCGCTGCCAGCGGTTCCATAGCTAGGGCAAAGAGCAGAGGGGATAGCGAGCAGCCCTGCCTCGTGCCCCCGCCGACCGGATAAACCTGAGAAACCAAGGTCCCCAGCCGCACCCGCGCCTTAGCCGAGGAGTAAAGTACTCTCGTCCAACCCCGGAACCCCTCCCCAACTCCGAACTTCAGCAGCACGCCATCCAGAAAATCCCATTCCAAGCTGTCAAATGCCTTTTCGATATCAACCGTCAACACTACCGGGCCCCGTTCCGCCGCAGCTGCACTATCAATAACCCCGACCAGCCGACGGACATTCATCGAAGTGCTCCTAGACGGGATGAAGCCCGCTTGGTCCCTATGCACTAAGGAGGTCATCAGCGGTAGGAGCCTGGTAGCTAGGATACGATTCAAAATCTTGTAATCTACGGTCAGCATAGACAATGGACGATAAGAAGAGACATCCAATGCATCCCTGCCCGGCTTCAGCAGCGGCACTACCAGCGCCTCCCTCATTGAGTCGGGCAACTGCCCCAATTGTCTCGCTTCCTCATACACAATCTGCAGCCTGGGTGCCAACACTTCCATAAATTTAACGTAGAACTCGACCGGCAGTCCATCCACCCCAAGTGTTTTGTTCCGTGCCATATGACCAATTGCCCCTCTGATTTCCGCCAGGGTGATGGGACCCCCCAGATCCCGGGCTTCCTCCTCATCCAGTAACGGTAAAGGGATTTGATCTAGGTAATCACCTATTTCCGTAGCCGTCGCCTCGAGGTGGCTGGCATACAGTCCCGTATAGTAGGACTGGAAGCGCCCCAGGACCGCTGATTGCGAATAGACCACCTCCCCGTCCTCCTGTCGCACACTCATGACCGGGCACCCCCTAGGGTTCGGATCAGCCAGCTTCGCAAGGAGCGTGCCCACCTTATCCCGCTCCTCATGCACTTTCACAGCATACAATTTGTAATCATAGCACCGCAATCTCTCCGTCTCAGTCGCAACAGTCTCCTTGGCTTGCAACAATCGGTTCTGAATCTCCGGCCTCTCGGGTCTCTGCTCTTCCACCCCTCTCAGCACTTCCTCCGCTTTCGCAAGGTCATTCAGCACTGCCCCCCTCACGGTCAGAAACCGCCCCATACATACCCCTCTCACCACCACTTTCATTGCATCCCATTCAATCGCTCTGGTCGCTGTCGACCCAGCATTGTCCACAAAATAGCCGTCTATGCCCTGGCGGACCGTGTCACAGAACACCGGGTCCTCCAGCGTCTCCGGACGCAGTCGCCACGTAGGGACTGCCGAACTCGCCAACTGCCATTGCATAGAGAGCAACAGGGGGTTATGGTCCGAGATGGTCCTGGACAAATACTCAGAGCTAGTTACCACCCTCGCCAATGACTCGCTACACAGTACTGAGTCCAGTCGAACATGTAGATCATGCAGCGCAGAGAAATAGGAGTAATCTCGAGTTTCGGGGTGTTGCGCCCTCCACACATCCACCAGCCCCCACTTATCCTGCCAGTCCCGCCTATGGGTCGCAAGTCGGCGCACTGGGGAGTCCACTAAGGGCGGGTGTGACCTGTCCATCAGCACATCAGATATGGAATTAAAATCCCCCGCCAACAATACGGGGCCCGCCAAATAATGTGCCAGTGACCGCGATAAACCCTCAAAGAAGCGTGCCTGATCAGCGTTGGGGGCATAGATGTTACACAACACCACCTCCCTTCCATGCAGCCGTCCCTCCACTACCACATACCGGCCCTCTGGATCTATCCTCTGACTCGTGACTTGGAAAGGCGTGCCCGCCCTAATCCATATCAATACCCCTCTGGCAAATGCCGAGTAAGTCGTGCCAAACACCTGACCTCGCCACCTCTTCTGCAACGCTCCACATTCCTGCTGCGTCAGGTGAGTCTCCTGAAGCATCGCTATTTGAACGCCCCGCCTCACCAGGTAGGCGTGTACCTTGTGGCGCTTCACCATAGTTCGAATACCCCGGACATTCCATATGATACATTTCAGGTTAGGTAACGTCCCCATAGAGCATCAATCCCAACAGTGGCATACGCCAATAAGTGTGACCCGCATTGCAGCAATGGTACAGCCCCTTCAAAACATGTTCCCCAACACCCCCCAACCCCCTCCCCAGGACAGGGCCTAATAACCCAGCTTCAGCCCCGTTCCAAACCTTAAACACCCAACACATCACTCTAATCTGTGGTCGTCACCACAGAAGACCTTAAGGGTCTGATGAGGGCTATGGAGCCCCGAACCAGGACGACAGAGCAACCACCCCGCGCCCGTAGCCCCACACTGCTAGTGCAGCCCCATACCTGGCAGTCCAATAGAGGTCAGGATTGTCCGCCCTTTCAGGCCACCCAAAAATGTTCTGCAGCCACGAGCATCATCCATTTAAGATGCCATCTGATGTCTGTGGGGTAACCTCCGGTCCCAACCCTCCACCCACTTCTGAGTCATCATCACCGGATTTCACTCCTTCTTCCTCCGATGCCGAGCCTCTGGAAGCGTCCTCTTGCTGCGACCCCGTAATGCTAGCCGTGGCCTCCAACGCACTCTGTCTATCGGCCAGCATTTGTGCCTCCCTTTCGGCCCGCTGGCGCCTATTCCTGGAGCGGATACGCTGGGACTTCCTGACCCTGACCGGTTGCTGCCGATCCCTGGCAGGCCTGTGTGCACGATCAGTCCCTGCACGATATAGTTCCAGCCAGGACCATGCTTCATCGGGTGTTTGGAAAAAATGAGTCCGGTCATCAACTATGACCCGCAGCTTGGCCGGAAAAAGCAAGGAGTATTGGATTCCTTCTTCTCGTAGCTCTTTCTTCACCGACAGAAAGGAAGCTCTGCCCCGCTGCACCTCCTGCGTGTAATCCGGAAAAATCGTCACCTTGCTGTTATCCACCTGGAAGGGCCCCAGGGATCTTGCCCGTTGGATCAGCAGATCCCGATCTTTGTAGTGCAGCAGTTTGACCACCATCGGTCTGGGTGGTCTGCCCTCCAGGGGTGGTTTAGCGGGCACCCTGTGTGCCCTCTCCAGCGAGAAGAAGAGGGTCAGGCCCTCTGGCGCCACCACTGTCCGAAACCAGTCCTCCATGTAGGCCACTGCGTCACCCTTCTCAATTTTCTCCGGAAGCCCCACCACCCGCACATTGTTCCGCCGGTTACGTCCTTCCGCGTCCTCAGCTCGACGCTCCAGGAGCGCCAGTCGACGAATAACGTCCTCAATTTTATGTTCCGCAGTGACCACTGCTGGTTTCAGCTCCTGGAGCAGTTGTTCGCTGGATTTCACTCTGTCAGAGAGCTTGGCGTGGTCCGCTCTCAGAAGGCCAAGCCCCGTCGCCACCTGCGCTATGTCCTGGTGCAGTTCAACCTTAGTGGCAGTGATCGCGGCCAATATAGCATCAAGGCGGAGATTCAGCCTCTGTTCCTGTGGCGATGGCTCCATCGGGGGACCGCACTCCGTGTCCCCAGACCCCCTGCCTCCACGCTCAGGCGGCCCGACGACGCCATTTCCCTGCGCGGCCATCTTGAGCGCGGGAAACCCGCTGCGCGAGCAGCTCCCACTGAAACTGCCGACGGTGGCGGTCCCTCCGGACGTTCTGGTCCTAGGCACACCCTGTAACGCCCAATGGAATAACTGAAGGAGCGTGTCCAGGCCAAACACGTCCTCGCGGGGCCAGCCGCCCCTCCTCCACTCCCCGCCGTTAGCCTCCGGTTCAGAGGTGCACTTTGTGCAGTCCCACCAACAATCACAGTGCGCCCATACGGTTGGGTCAAGAGAGCAGGTCAAACAACAGGCAAACACTGGGCTGATAGTGGCCTTTCACGCCCAGCCCCACTGCAGGTCCTGCAACTCCTCTCCGGGGGAGCGTTTCCACCCCCTGGGGCAAAACGTAGTCCCTTTTGGACAATGCACAATGTCCCTGACAGAGCCGTGGGATGCAGGCCTACCTGGCCTCAGCGCACGTTGGGGCCGAAATACAATGGCGCTGGCCCAGCGCGCCCCCGCCGGCCACCGGGTGGGTCCCACACAGGCGACCGGTCCGCCAGCCGCCGCTCGGTCAGTCCGCCCTGCGGGGCGCCCAAGTGCTGCAGGCGGCTCCCGCTCCAACGCTCCGGCAGCTCTTCGTCGGTCACTGCACCTCAGCTGCCTCCGCTGCGGCGTCCGCAGTGGTCGGGCGGCCTCTCGCTCCAGCCGCACCCTCGCCCGCTCAGCGCGAGCCGGGGCCCAGCTCTCCAGCCGGCCGGGAAAGCAGGTGGGGGAGGGGCGCCGCCTACCCCCGTTTACCGCGTCGATCTCCGCTGCTGCTCCGGTCCCGCACCTCCAGTCTGCTTCTCAGCTCACCGCCTCGGAACAGCCCTCTAGGCGCCTTCCAATGGTCCCGCGCCTCCGCGTCCCTCAGCCCACGGCGCTCTCACTCCGTCAGCGCCGCCATCTTGCCGGCTCGTACCAGCCAGACCGGTCCAGTCGCCTGGTCAGCCCACACTCGGCGTCCAGGGGCTCGACGGGGTTCAGATGCAGCCCACTAGGTCAGCGACCCTCCAGGACCTCGGATTCCGCCGCCAGGTAACCCGGGGCTCGGATTTACAGGAGAAAATATGGGACGTGGCGCGGAGCAACTCGCTCACGCAGCCATCCCGGTCGGCGCTGAAACCACGCCCATCTGCTAACGCTAGTTAGCAGCAGTTCTTGTAAATATACCCCTTAGTATGGCTTGTGGTAAATTGACACTTCACCTAGGCGCACCTGCATCCTATTCCACATGCTCAGAGTGTGCCTGCATACAGATAGCTTCCTACCTGACCTCTGCACCTATTACTTTTTCAGCCCCTTTTTTAAGAGGTAAAGTGAATGTCTCTTGTCCTCCTTTCACTCAGCCACAGATCAGAACCAGAAGAAAAATACCTCATCTTTAAACTGAATTTAATCATTTCCGTTTTACATATTGCAGGCTCCACACTACTATGAAGTTAGAAGGTCACATATTTTTGTGCTCTTATAATGTTACATGCAGATGAATGGCAATCACACAGCTTAATTGTTCAAATGACATTGGTAGAAGCACATTAGCTCTAGATTTAATATTAATGCACTGAGGCCATATGGATAAGTACTTCGGGAGAGTCAAGGGATTGTTATTTTAAGTATAATCTTTTAAATCCCCGGTTTTTGCAGTGCTAGGCTGTTCAGATACACCATCAGCTTTCACTTCTCCTCATAATCAGAAAAGTATTCTCCAAAATCTCACTTGATGCGACCTGGTGACAAATTGGCAGTGCTTGTTCTTTTAAGAGTAGGAACTTTCTTAGACTATGCCTCCTAGATACCTGGGTCTGTGCTTTGTTTACACTGCAAATGCAAAATTGATATGACAGCCACACTGTGTGGGGTTGCTCCATCTGCGTACCCAAACACCATCCAACACTCTTTCCCATAGCACATGGGCGAAGGGGGTCAGTTACTTCCACTTGATTAAAGCTCCCCATTTAATTTTCTTAACTTCACAGGGACTGTGACCAGGGGACACGTTCATTGGTAATCTCTGCCCTTGTGTCTGTTCTCCCACAATGGTTATTGCTACCACCATGTTGCACAGGGCTCAGAATTCCTTCAGGTTTGTCCTTTTATAGCTATTACAATTATGACGTGTGGCTTTCTGTAAGATCACCAGTGTAAGCTTTCACCCTTTGGAATCAGCGTTACTTACACCCAGCTAGCTGCCCTCCCTCATACTGCTGTTGGGACCCTCCTCTTTATCGGGGTTGTCCTACCACAGGAGCTCTGATCTTCTCTCTGGTCTCTATGACAACACTAGCCTGAGTTCCCCACTCTTTGGTTCTCTTTATCTTGCAGAGACAACCATTACCCAAGATGATTTTGCACACAGACGCTGCAGCATTTTGAGGAAGGTTTACATTTTGATGCCATATTTTGATCCCAGAAGTCCCATTCCTGGTATACGCAAAGATCCCCATCAGGAATTATAAATTAGGCTGGAGGTTACAAAGTCTGTGCACACATTCTTAAATTCGAAGGCAGTAGCATAGACTATTAGTATGTGGAGGTTCAACAAATATTAGTGGCTGTGTTTCATGTACCAAACTTTGGTCAATAAAGCTACCTATCTAAATGGAGTGCATCCTTCTTTCCTTCTCAGCAGAGGTATCTGCATTTACTTCCAGGGTTAATTTGGTTCACACGCTCTCTTAGTCTGGGGGCCAACTTTGCATTAATAACTTTGCCCGCATACACCCGGGTGGGACTCCTTGTCCCATGGTTCCCCAACCTACCAAAACTGCTGCTACAGAGGGAGGTGAGGCCATGGCACTTATAGCACTGCCTCTCTCCTCGTGGCACAGGATGCTCTCCTGGTCTGGGGGCCTAATCTGCATTACTAACTTCACCCGCATATACCCTTGTGGGACCCTTGTCCCTGGGTGCACTGCCTACCAAAACCGTTGCAGCTGCTACAGGGGGAGGCGGGCCATTGCGCTTATAGTGCTGACCCTCCCCTTGCAGCGCGGGTTGCTGTCCTGATCTGGGGGCCACCTTTACGTTACTAACTTTATCTGCATACACTTTGGTGGGACTCCTTGTTCCAGGGTGTACTGACTTCCAAAACTGCCACAGCTGCTACAGGATGAGGCATGGCCATCCCGCTTATAGTGCTGCCTCTCGATGGGAGTCACTGGATGTCCTCCTGGTCTGGGAGCCAACTTTGCATTACGAACTTCGCCGACATACACCCTTATAGTGTTGCCTCTTCCCTCGCAGCACATGAAGGGTACGACATGCATCCGGGCATAGCCCGAGCCAGGGGGTGGCCCATCTGCATTCCTCCATGGTTGGCCAAGGTTAGGCTGGGCCACCCCTCAAACATTTGTGGTTTGGGGTAAGCTACCACTTGTTTCTTTTTGTGCCATGATGCAATAGAGGGGTTGCTGAACTGTTCCTGTAGAGAGATAAGGGAGGTTTAGCTGGCGTGACCAAAGGTGTTTGAATGACACCCTAGGGCATCCATTATGTTGGATGTAGTTGCCTCACACACCCAGAAGGGTGTCATGCTTCATCATAGGCGTTTGCTCCTCGTCTGGGAGGCCGTGCAACCCCCGATGGGCTCACCTCAAAGAGGGGCTCTTTGGCGGAGATCTTTTTATCCAACAGCCTTATGGTGAAGCGGGGGTGTGTGGGCAGGATGGTGTGTTGCTATGGTGAGGTTATTAAAATGTAGCAAGGGGTACCGGAATTCACTTTATTCTGGGGGTCCCCTGGCTGCAATTAAAACGTGGGACTAGCTCGCTAGGTATCAACAGGTTAGGTCGAGTGACCCTAGAGAAGGCTAGAAGTGAGAATGGCCGACATGTTTCTCGCTCAGGGTATTCATCACCCCCGATGTTCTGACCCACCGACCCCTCATGTGGCAAGTAGTCCCTGACCAGTAGGCATAGGAGAATCCACAGAGGTAACTTACACCACACACATGACACAAGCATGTTGTTCTTTTCTTCACTTTTGTAAGGTCCTGATGAATCGCGGGTGACTTTACCCTGAGCGAGAAACATGTCGACCATTCTCACTTCTAGCCTTCTCTAGGGTTACTCGACCTAACCTGTTGATACCTAGCGAGCTAGTCCCACGTTTTAATTGCAGCCAGGGGACCCCCAGAATAAAGTGAATTCCGGTACCCCTTGCTACATTTTAATAACCTCACCATAGCACACACCATCCTGCCCACACACCCCCACTTCACCATAAGGCTGTTGGATAAAAAGATCTCCGCCAAAGAGCCCCTCTTTGAGGTGAGCCCATCGGGGGTTGCACCGCCTCTCCGACGAGGAGCAAACGCCTATGATGAAGCATGACACCCTTCTGGGTGTGTGAGGCAACTACATCCAACATAATGGATGCCCTAGGGTGTCATTCAAACACCTTTGGTCACGCCAGCTAAACCTCCCTTATCTCTCTACAGGAACAGTTCAGCAACCCATCTATTGCATCATCTGTACTAGATACGGACACATGCTGTTACTGGACCTTCCACCATCCTGAGTGGTAATCAGTGTCCGTTGATCAAGTGATCAATTTTCCTCCCTCCCTTTTTTGATAAAATCTTTTTGTGCCATCACAGGTTTTTGTGCACCATAGCATTGAGACTTGCTCTGGGAATGGGAAGAGGGAATCCTTCTTACCCAGAAAGTGACTCTTCACTGAGAAATTTAGATAAAAGGGAATCCTTTTGCAACAGAGACTTGTCTAATACTCAGGATTTAAATGTTCTTTCTTCTCCTTTACCAGCTATTGGTTGGCTTTTGCTGAGAGGGGCCCTCAGAATTTAGCGGGAACTTTGGTTTTATTGTTTTCTGCCCATGCATGACTCTTGGCTATTCCTAATACCACAAGTATTTTGTATAATCATATTGTCATTTTCACCTGCTGAGAAGGCAATGACTGTTGTTAATTGACTCATTTCTTCTCTATTGGCAAAAATATTCATTGAGTGTAACTCCTTGATCTATTAAGGCAGATTAATTTTGGGTAGTTTTGTGTATTATCAAGACAGAAAGATAGCATTGGGTACTGGAGAGGATAATAGTCACAAAGAATATCTACCCTATTCTACTAACTTTAGCTTTGGTGAATATAGCCTACACAACTGTTTCCAGTATATTGGCTGTATGCATAGTAGTTACAGCAACTGTCTGGTTAAGATAGGTAAGAGGAAAAATACAGAGACCGCTTCAGCTGCAGTTCCTTCAGCAAAATGTACCTCTATAGACAGGATGCTTCATAGGGCTTTAGGGGTGATCAGCAAGGAGATAGATCTTTCTGAGTGTCTCTTGTCTTTACAGTATGGGGATCTACCAGAACATGATTGTGATACTGATCTATCGCCACATCTTTTTAATCTTGGCAAGCAAAATGATGAACAAATGGTTGACTCAGGTCCCAAAGAGAGGACAGTCTCCAAGGGTATTGCTCAGACTGTGGGTAGAGTCAAAAAAGTAAAAGTAAAACCAAGCCAGTTAGTTGTACAGATAAATCAGGTAGCTAGTGGTGCTCTTTGTAACTCTGTACACACTTCTCAGGATCCACCCGGAGCACCACATGAGGATTCTATAGCTTATATTCCTAAGCCTATTTGGGTAGAACAGCTTTTTGAAGACTGCGTAAACAAAATCCAAGAGTTTGGTAGCTATAGAGAGTGAGCTAGTTATACTGAGGCAGGCTAGGGCTGCTCAAAATGTACATCAACACAAGGCCCATTAAACCTGGTGTGTGATTGACCTGACACTGTACAGCTGTCCCAAGCCCCTCAATTAAGAGTAGATAATTCAGTACCTAATAAATTAGGGAATATGCCAGAAGTGAAGACCCATTTATCTACCTCTGGATTCATTTGTTTTAATAGGAGCTCCAGTCTACCTGCAATTAACCTTCCATCTGAACCATGTCCACATGTAGTAGTCTTAACCAGGGTTCCACATCTACATTCAGATTAGACTGAGCATACGAGGAGCTTTACAAAAAGACACTGAGTTGCCTCTCACAGAACAGAGAATTTCCCCTAACAGATGCCTATAATATTCTGCATGAACACAGGGTAGCCTAGATTGGACCCGACAGGATAGATCAGGCCAGAGATTGTGTTATTTTGTACTTTAATTTTCCCTATTTGGTGAACATGGTACTATTTGGGCAGGCACGTAATAACTCACTCTTGAGGAATTCTATTGAACCCATACCATTAAGTTACTTTTATATGCCAGCTCACTCTGCCCTTTTTCCAAGGTTTCAACAGTTACATAGAAACGGTAAAGTGATAGTTCTGGGTTGCCAACAGGAGATGACTGTCAAGGATCCTTTTTTAATTCCAACCTATAATCTCTTTGAAGCACTTGCTGATGTTGATTGATTGGATAACAGTGTATATTATCCAACGCCTCCGCGTCCCTCAGCCCTCGGCGCTCTCACTCCGTCGGCGCCGCCATCTTGCCGGCTCGTACCAGCCAGACCGGTCCAGTCGCCTGGTCAGCCCACACTCGGCGTCCAGGGGGTAGGGTGTTAAAATATCGATAACAAAAATATAGCTGACATAAATATCGTTGCAAAAATATCGTTTACAAAAATATCGACACCCTATACTTAAACAGGTAAGTACATAAATATCGACTCCAAAATATCGTTGTAATTAATATAGATGTAAAAAATATCGACTTTTTAAAATAATTAAAATTACATTAAATAATAAATAAATATAAGTACTATTAACAAAATACATTACATTACTTTTATTTTTTAACTATTTCAAACAAATTTACTACACTTTTTAATTATAAAATTAATAAATGTGGACATATAAATTAATTTTACACATTACTTTATATAACAACAATAATACATATATATAATTAAAATACCCCTTTACCCAAAAACCCAAAACTGACCCTGAACCCTAAAAATACCCCTTTACCCAAAAACATTTTCACTAAAAAAATCCTGTACACACACCTAAAATTAATTAAAAAATTAACATAATTAATGACATAATTATTATTCAATTAACTAATTGAAATTAATTAACTATTATTTATTACACTATTTATATTTATTTAAAACATTAATTAATCTATTATTTCATTATATTTAAAAACCCCTTTACCCAAAAACTGAAAACTGACCCTGAACCCAAAAAATACCCCTTTACCCAAAAACTAAAAACTGACCCTGAACCCTAAAAATACCCCTTTACCCAAAAACTGAAAACTGACCCTGAACCCTAAAAATACCCCTTTACCCAAAAACTGAAAACTGACCCTGAACCCTAAAAATACCCCTTTACCCAAAAACTAAAAACTGACCCTGAACTCTAAAAATACCCCTTTACCCAAAAACTGAAAACTGACCCTGAACCCTAAAAATACCCCTTTACCCAAAAACTGAAAACTGACCCTGAACCCTAAAAATACCCCTTTACCCAAAAACTGAAAACTGACCCTGAACCCTAAAAATACCCCTTTACCCAAAAACTGAAAACTGACCCTGAACCCTAAAAATACCCCTTTACCCAAAAACTGATAACTGACCCTGAACCCTAAAAATACCCCTTTACCCAAAAACTGAAAACTGACCCTGAACCCTAAAAATACCCCTTTACCCAAAAACTGAAAACTGACCCTGAACCCTAAAAATACCCCTTTACCCAAAAACATTTTCACTAAAAAAATCCTGTACACACACCTAAAAATAATTAAAAAATTAACATAATTAATTACATAGTTATTATTAAATTAACTAATTGAAATTAATTAACTATTATTTATTTCACTATTTATATTCATTTAAAACAATAATTAATGTATTATTTCATTATATTTAAATTACTTCCCACCCTACTCCCCTATAAACCCACAACCCGCTACGGAACTATTAATACTAAATTCAACTGAAAATACATAATTAAATAATAATATACTACTAAAAATAGTACTTTGACTAAAAATAATCATTAAAAACACTACATTACTTATAATTATTTAAAAAACGATATTATTGTAAACTATGTTTTTGTAAACGATATTTATTACAACTATATTAATGTTAACGATATTACTTACCTGTCTGTCGATATTTTGGTCAGACGATATTTTTGTCATCGATATTTCTTCCTGTAGATATTTTTGCGGCGATATTTATGTTAGGCGATATTTTTGCGGCGATATTCCTGCTCTGTACCGTCCAGGGGCTCGACGGGGTTCAGATGCAGCCCACTAGGTCAGCGACCCTCCAGGACCTCGCATTCCGCCGCCAGGTAACCCGGGGCTCGGATTTACAGGAGAAAATATGGGACGTGGCGCGGAGCAACTCGCTCACGCAGCCATCCCGGTCGGCGCTGAAACCACGCCCATCTGCTAACGCTAGTTAGCAGCAGTTCTTGTAAATATACCCCTTAGTATGGCTTGTGGTAAATTGACACTTCACCTAGGCGCACCTGCATCCTATTCCACATGCTCAGAGTGTGCCTGCATACAGATAGCTTCCTACCTGACCTCTGCACCTATTACTTTTTCAGCCCCTTTTTTAAGAGGTAAAGTGAATGTCTCTTGTCCTCCTTTCACTCAGCCACAGATCAGAACCAGAAGAAAAATACCTCATCTTTAAACTGAATTTAATCATTTCCGTTTTACATATTGCAGGTTCCACACTACTATGAAGTTAGAAGGTCACATATTTTTGTGCTCTTTTAATGTTACATGCAGATGAATGGCAATCACACAGCTTAATTGTTCAAATGACATTGGTAGAAGCACATTAGCTCTAGATTTAATATTAATGCACTGAGGCCATATGGATAAGTACTTCGGGAGAGTCAAGGGATTGTTATTCTAAGTATAATCTTTTAAATCCCCGGTTTTTGCAGTGCTAGGCTGTTCAGATACACCATCAGCTTTCACTTCTCCTCATAATCAGAAAAGTATTCTCCAAAATCTCACTTGATGCGACCTGGTGACAAATTGGCAGTGCTTGTTCTTTTAAGAGTAGGAACTTTCTTAGACTATGCCTCCTAGATACCTGGGTCTGTGCTTTGTTTACACTGCAAATGCAAAATTGATATGACAGCCACACTGTGTGGGGTTGCTCCATCTGCGTACCCAAACACCATCCAACACTCTTTCCCATAGCACATGGGCGAAGGGGGTCAGTTACTTCCACTTGATTAAAGCTCCCCATTTAATTTTCTTAACTTCACAGGGACTGTGACCAGGGGATACGTTCATTGGTAATCTCTGCCCATGTGTTTGTTCTCCCACCATGGTTATTGCTACCACCATGTTGCACAGGGCTCAGAATTCCTTCAGGTTTGTCCTTTTATAGCTATTACAATTATGACTTGTGGCTTTCTGTAAGATCACCAGTGTAAGCTTTCACCCCTTGGAATCAGCGTTACTTACACCCAGCAAGCTAACCTCTCTCATACTGCTGTTGGGACCCGCCTCTTTATCGGGGTTGTCCTACCACAGGAGCTCTGATCTTCTCTCTGGTCTCTCTGACAACACTAGCCTGAGTTCCCCACTCTTTGGTTCTCTTTATCTTGCAGAGACAGCCATTACCCAAGATGATTTTGCACACAGACGCTGCAGCATTTTGAGGAAGGTTTACATTTTGATGCCATATTTTGATGCCAGAAGTCCCATTTCTGGTATACGCAAAGATCCCCATCCGGAATTATAAATTAGGCTGGAGGTTATAAAGTCTGTGCACAAATTCTTCCATTCGAAGGCAGTAGCATAGACTATTAGTATGTGGAGGTTCCACAAATATCAGTGGCTATGTTTCATGTACCAAACTTTGATCAACAAAGCTACCTATCTAAATGGAGTGCATCCTTCTTTCCTTCTCAGCAGAGGTATCTGCATTTACTGCCAGGGTTAATTTGGTTCACACGCTCTCTTAGTCTGGGGGCCAACTTTGCATTAATAACTTTGCCCGCATACACCCGGGTGGGACTCCTTGTCCCATGGTTCCCCAACCTACCAAAACTGCTGCTACAGAGGGAGGTGAGGCCATGGCACTTATAGCACTGCCTCTCTCCTCGTGGCCCAGGATGCTCTCCTGGTCTGGGGGCCTAATCTGCATTACTAACTTCACCCGCATATACCCTTGTGGGACCCTTGTCCCAGGGTGCACTGCCTACCAAAACCGTTGCAGCTGCTACAGGGGGAGGCGGGCCATTGCGCTTATAGTGCTGACCCTCCCCTTGCAGCGCGGGTTGCTGTCCTGATCTGGGGGCCACCTTTACGTTACTAACTTTATCTGCATACACTTTGGTGGGACTCCTTGTTCCAGGGTGTACTGACTTCCAAAACTGCCACAGCTGCTACAGGATGAGGCATGGCCATCCCGCTTATAGTGCTGCCTCTCGATGGGAGTCACTGGATGTCCTCCTGGTCTGGGAGCCAACTTTGCATTACGAACTTCGCCGACATACACCCTTATAGTGTTGCCTCTTCCCTCGCAGCACATGAAGGGTACGACATGCATCCGGGCATAGCCCGAGCCAGGGGGTGGCCCATCTGCATTCCTCCATGGTTGGCCAAGGTTAGGCTGGGCCACCCCTCAAACATTTGTGGTTTGGGGTAAGCTACCACTTGTTTCTTTTTGTGCCATGATGCAATAGAGGGGTTGCTGAACTGTTCCTGTAGAGAGATAAGGGAGGTTTAGCTGGCGTGACCAAAGGTGTTTGAATGACACCCTAGGGCATCCATTATGTTGGATGTAGTTGCCTCACTCACCCAGAAGGGTGTCATGCTTCATCATAGGCGTTTGCTCCTCGTCTGGGAGGCCGTGCAACCCCCGATGGGCTCACCTCAAAGAGGGGCTCTTTGGCGGAGATCTTTTTATCCAACAGCCTTATGGTGAAGCGGGGGTGTGTGGGCAGGATGGTGTGTTGCTATGGTGAGGTTATTAAAATGTAGCAAGGGGTACCGGAATTCACTTTATTCTGGGGGTCCCCTGGCTGCAATTAAAACGTGGGACTAGCTCGCTAGGTATCAACAGGTTAGGTCGAGTGACCCTAGAGAAGGCTAGAAGTGAGAATGGCCGACATGTTTCTCGCTCAGGGTATTCATCACCCCCGATGTTCTGACCCACCGACCCCTCATGTGGCAAGTAGTCCCTGACCAGTAGGCATAGGAGAATCCACAGAGGTAACTTACACCACACACATGACACAAGCATGTTGTTCTTTTCTTCACTTTTGTAAGGTCCTGATGAATCGCGGGTGACTTTACCCTGAGCGAGAAACATGTCGACCATTCTCACTTCTAGCCTTCTCTAGGGTTACTCGACCTAACCTGTTGATACCTAGCGAGCTAGTCCCACGTTTTAATTGCAGCCAGGGGACCCCCAGAATAAAGTGAATTCCGGTACCCCTTGCTACATTTTAATAACCTCACCATAGCACACACCATCCTGCCCACACACCCCCACTTCACCATAAGGCTGTTGGATAAAAAGATCTCCGCCAAAGAGCCCCTCTTTGAGGTGAGCCCATCGGGGGTTGCACCGCCTCTCCGACGAGGAGCAAACGCCTATGATGAAGCATGACACCCTTCTGGGTGTGTGAGGCAACTACATCCAACATAATGGATGCCCTAGGGTGTCATTCAAACACCTTTGGTCACGCCAGCTAAACCTCCCTTATCTCTCTACAGGAACAGTTCAGCAACCCATCTATTGCATCATCTGTACTAGATACGGACACATGCTGTTACTGGACCTTCCACCATCCTGAGTGGTAATCAGTGTCCGTTGATCAAGTGATCAATTTTCCTCCCTCCCTTTTTTGATAAAATCTTTTTGTGCCATCACAGGTTTTTGTGCACCATAGCATTGAGACTTGCTCTGGGAATGGGAAGAGGGAATCTTTCTTACCCGGAAAGTGACTCTTCACTGAGAAATTTAGATAAAAGGGAATCCTTTTGCAACAGAGACTTGTCTAATACTCAGGATTTAAATGTTCTTTCTTCTCCTTTACCAGCTATTGGTTGGCTTTTGCTGAGAGGGGCCCTCAGAATTTAGCGGGAACTTTGGTTTTATTGTTTTCTGCCCATGCATGACTCTTGGCTATTCCTAATACCACAAGTATTTTGTATAATCATATTGTCATTTTCACCTGCTGAGAAGGCAATGACTGTTGTTAATTGACTCATTTCTTCTCTATTGGCAAAAATATTCATTGAGTGTAACTCCTTGATCTATTAAGGCAGATTAATTTTGGGTAGTTTTGTGTATTATCAAGACAGACAGATTGCATTGGGTACTGGAGAGGATAATAGTCACAAAGAATATCTACCCTATTCTACTAACTTTAGCTTTGGTGAATATAGCCTACACAACTGTTTCCAGTATATTGGCTGTATGCATAGTAGTTACAGCAACTGTCTGGTTAAGATAGGTAAGAGGAAAAATACAGAGACCGCTTCAGCTGCAGTTCCTTCAGCAAAATGTACCTCTATAGACAGGATGCTTCATAGGGCTTTAGGGGTGATCAGCAAGGAGATAGATCTTTCTGAGTGTCTCTTGTCTTTACAGTATGGGGATCTACCAGAACATGATTGTGATACTGATCTATCGCCACATCTTTTTAATCTTGGCAAGCAAAATGATGAACAAATGGTTGACTCAGGTCCCAAAGAGAGGACAGTCTCCAAGGGTATTGCTCAGACTGTGGGTAGAGTCAAAAAAGTAAAAGTAAAACCAAGCCAGTTAGTTGTACAGATAAATCAGGTAGCTAGTGGTGCTCTTTGTAACTCTGTACACACTTCTCAGGATCCACCCGGAGCACCACATGAGGATTCTATAGCTTATATTCCTAAGCCTATTTGGGTAGAACAGCTTTTTGAAGACTGCGTAAACAAAATCCAAGAGTTTGGTAGCTATAGAGAGTGAGCTAGTTATACTGAGGCAGGCTAGGGCTGCTCAAAATGTACATCAACACAAGGCCCATTAAACCAGGTGTGTGATTGACCTGACACTGTACAGCTGTCCCAAGCCCCTCAATTTAGAGTAGATAATTCAGTACCTAATAAATTAGGGAATATGCCAGAAGTGAAGACCCATTTATCTACCTCTGGATTCATTTGTTTTAATAGGAGCTCCAGTCTACCTGCAATTAACCTTCCATCTGAACCATGTCCACATGTAGTAGTCTTAACCAGGGTTCCACATCTACATTCAGATTAGACTGAGCATACGAGGAGCTTTACAAAAAGACACTGAGTTGCCTCTCACAGAACAGAGAATTTCCCCTAACAGATGCCTATAATATTCTGCATGAACACAGGGTAGCCTAGATTGGACCCGACAGGATAGATCAGGCCAGAGATTGTGTTATTTTGTACTTTAATTTTCCCTATTTGGTGAACATGGTACTATTTGGGCAGGCACGTAATAACTCACTCTTGAGGAATTCTATTGAACCCATACCATTAAGTTACTTTTATATGCCAGCTCACTCTGCCCTTTTTCCAAGGTTTCAACAGTTACATAGAAACGGTAAAGTGATAGTTCTGGGTTGCCAACAGGAGATGACTGTCAAGGATCCTTTTTTAATTCCAACCTATAATCTCTTTGAAGCACTTGCTGATGTTGATTGATTGGATAACAGTGTATATTATCCAACACAACTTGACAAAATGGTTAATATTATAGAGGGGGAGAGATTGAGCCCTGGCATTTGTAGTCAGTTTGGGCGCTTAACAGTGCCAGAATCTTACAGTAAATATCAATTTCCTTCTCAAATATTAGGAACACTTGTTGCGGTTTCCCCAGTTGCCCTCTGTTGGAAAGTGGGTTATTGGTAGGGGCAAATGTTAGTCTGCCACTGGTAATAAGGCCACTAACACATGATAGGACTCAGCACAGGTCTTAGAAAAGTATTCCTAAGCTCATCCCTTGGTAGCTTGGCTGCAAGTAGGCAGGCCTAACTTCAAAGACAGGTATGTAAAGCATTTAAAAATCAATTCCTTAAATATTTAGAACACAACACTTAATAAACATACAATACCAATTTATAACAATAGGAAATATTTTTATCTTTAAAATGACACCAAAACAACAAAATTCCAATGAAGGGAACCGGAGATATGAATATTCATAGATTTAGCAAAATATAGCACTTAGAACATTATAGCACCGTAATGGGATACCTGCTCGCGATAGAACAGGTCACAGTCAAAGTTTCAGGCTGACCGTGGTGGAGCCCTGGGCGACTACAGCTTGCAGCAGGTCCCAGTCTCAGTTTCTACCTTCAACCTTAGAAACTTTTCTGGAGCTTCTCTCTCCGAGGTCCCTCGAAGCTCCAAGCCAGTCCGGATTCGGTGAGGGTTTGCGGAATCGCCTTTCCATGAACTTCACATCAAATTCCCTGGAGCGGACTTGGAATCTTTTTTTTTAGCGCTTCAGCGGGGCAACCCAGGAATCCAGGCCGACATGCGATGGAAGGCATGCGATTAACGTTCTCGGTTGCTCCCGTTCAGCTTTTCTACGAGCGGACTAGAAACTTTTCTAGAGCTTTTTCTCGCGGGGTCTCTCGATGCTATTTATGTAGCCGGATCTAGTGAGGGTTGGCCGGCTTCAGATTTCTTCTAGCCCCGGTCAAACTGCGGAAGTTGGACCAATGGAGCTTTTAGCGGGACGAACCTGGATGCCTTGGCCTGCTCGCTGTTGAAGGCAGGCGGCCTGGCTGGCCAGGTTGAATCGGTCCCTTTATGAAGCTGTTTTCCAAAGTTGCTCCAAAGTTCTCCAAATGTCTTGAACTACTTCCTGAAGTTCCTGAAGGTGTCCCAAAGTGTCTCAAACTCACTCCAAGGGTCTGGAAGCTCCAAAATGGTCCTTGAAAGTTGAGGACTTCAGTTCCCACAATCCACTGGAACAAAACCCTTACAAATCCACTGGTGGTTCTCCAAGGTGCGGATTTTGGGTGGTGATGTTCCAGATGAGCTCTTTTAACCTTTTGCTTTCAGGGAGTCCACTCTTTAGTTCTTTTTCAGCAAAATAATCCACAGGGCTGTAGTTTCAGATGGTGCAGTTTTCAGAGGTCAGGCCTTAGAAATCTTTGCACAGCAATCTTCTCAGCTTGGCCATGTCTTGCTTCAGTAAGTTTCAAGCATCAGATCTGCAGGGCTCTGCCCCTCTCAGATACTTATTCCACATTCTCTCTGTCAGGCAGGAGGTCACACCTGACCAATGGGAGCAGGGTAACTCCTCAAATATATGACCACATCCTGTAGAGTGTGGTATTATTTTGTCCCAGTGTGCATCAAATCTTCCAAATCCATAATAGCTGATTTTCCAGCAAGTAGGTAAGAGCTGGCTAAACACACTCCTAGGATGGCTAATTTACTTAGACTCTCCCGCATGCATCTGCTCATACCTTCCTTAATCCTACCATATGCCTAAGGTGGAAAGTTCAGAGTTGTAAATGACACTGTTCTTTGCCCTGCCCTCCTCTTTGAAGGACATAGATTACTACTCCTCCCCCTGGCCTGGCATTCCTATGGAACAAAACACTGCCCTGCCAGCAGAGCTGGTTGACCCCAGGGCTCTTTATCACCTCTTCAAGGCAGCCTGGCTAATCCACTTAACTCTTACCAATCAGGGAAGACCACTGGAAGGCTGAATGTGGACTTACAAACAAGAAAGTCTTATAACTTCTTGTATGTACACTTAAGGAGAAATTCAATAATATCATATTGTTGAAGAGTTATTAATCAATAACTTACTACCATGTTAACCTATGTAGCAGGGGATTTGCAATGGGAAAAATGACTTAGCCCATTTTTCCAGCACTAGGACTTACAAAAGCAAAACATATTTTATAAGTGCTTCACTGACTTCTACAGGACCCCCACCCCATGTGTAACTAGGGGAGACATTAGGGGTTCTGAATGTGCAGAAATATTGCAGATCCTCCCTCCACAGAGCTCCTAGCATCAAAGTCGAATTTGAGCAGCACTTTACAACAATGTGGGGAGTGAAATGTGAAATTTCACTTAACCCAGGGCATATAAAACTCATTTTATAAGGGTGTACCTTATAAATATCTGGCCCTCCACCCCTGGGGCATCCAGAGACTGGCTGATGAGGGCTGAAAACCCAAAACCGGTCCTAAGATGCTTGTTTCCAGTCCAGGGAGGACCTGGCTTGACAGTTCGGGCTGGACTGTTCCAATGGGGCATAGGGTCAAGACTGAATTACATATGGCTGGGTTCAAACTGTAATAGTATGGTGAGCAAAAATATGATGGATTTAGACTCAGATCTCTGTACTGGGGTGAATGTATGACATTGTTCTGCATTCTGTCCATCAACTGTTGTTTTTGCATTTGTCACCCGAGTGGGACAGGAATGCTCAGACGTGAGTCTTGTGCTCTCCATGCCACTGGAATCAAGCTATCCTGGCTGATGAGGGCTGAAAGCCCGAAACCAGTCCTACGATGCTTGTTTCCAGTCCAGGGAGTACCTGGCTTGGCAGTTTGGGCTGGACTGTTCCCATGGGACACAGTGTCAAGACTGAATTGCACAAGGCTGGGTTCAAACTGGAATGGCATGGTGAGCAAAAAAGTGATGGATTTAGACCCAGATCTCTGTACTGGGGTGAATGTATGACATTGTTCTGCATTCTGTCCATCAACTGTTGTTTTTGCATATTATATACTAGGTGCATATAGGGTAGGTCATGCCAATCATAGGGGTACCCCTCCAAACCATTGTGTACCCTAGTGTATGTAGGAGTTTTAACTGTATTCTAATGTGTCTTTTTCAGCATAGCACTGGCCTGGGCCTGGTTAGGCAGAGCCCAGGGCCAGTCAGAGTCAGTTACCATCAGTATCAGTCAGCAAAGAGTTGGGGGTGCCCAGGGCACAGGATGACTTTGCAACACCCTCCTACATCTGGTGAAGGAAATAGAATATGTCACACTGTTGCCACACAAATTAAATGTATTTACAGGAATGTAGCAGGTTAGAGCATAAAGAAAGGTAATCCAGAGTGCCATGGATTTATTGAACAATATGATATTAGTCTCCTCCAGGAGACTTTGTCATTACCACTGATATACCATGTAGGATATGTACATTTTTTAAAACAGCTACATCCTCCAGTGTGGGTAGGCCAATAGGTGGCCTTATGACATGGGTGAAGACCACACTCTCAGATATGTTGAGGAAGATCAGGGTGGACTCACCTGATATATTGTGCCTATGTTGGAACACCCACTGTAATGTCATATATTACATCTACAATGTATATAACAGACCCACAAGTAACAAAAAAGAGTCAGCTGTCATTGACTGTTTGGGCAACCATCTATGTTCACTTCCACCATCTGCAGGAAAAATTGTGGGAGGGGATCTTAACTGCCAGTTTGAACCCTTGCTTTTGGAAAATTAGGCTTTGAGTCTTGAGGAGTATGTTGCGTGGGCAATCCAGAAAGTTTTAGCTGTTCAGTTTGCCCTGCTATTAAATCAAGGACTATGTGCCTGTAATGGTAGATCCTGTTCTGACAATTCATGTATGCATACATGTAATAGGCTAATCCATACTAGTTTAATCGATTATATATTCTTGGATGTTTAATTATGGCATGGGTTGATTGACGTGATTGTTCTCCAACGTAATGAGAGTGATAATAACGCTTTATCACTCAGGTTGAGATTACCTGTTGGAGGATCAACTTACACCGAAGGTGACCTGTTTGATGGCAGATTGAGGCTCATGAGCAATAGCCCAAGGGTCAAATGGAGCAGTGTAACACATTCACAAGAGTTCATTAGCAAGATCTAGAGCCTGTTTGCTAATGGTATGGAAGATGTGGCTTTGCAAGACTTGTTAGGAGTTGATTGATCACAGGGGCACACAATAAGATGTTTCAGAACCAGAGGAACCTCTTTTACATCAAAGTTAGGCAATCAGTGAAGAGGAAGTGTCCAATATCATGGAATAATAAGTCCTGTAAAGAAGCCAAGACTAAGTTGGTTTTGGCTATTAAGAAACAAGATAGACCCCTGATACAGGCTGCTAGGCAATCCTACATTAAGATGGTGTCTGAAGCTAAAAGGTATTGGGAGCGGGGAATCTGTGAGGGCCTCCTCTCTAATGCTGCCAGATTAAAGGATCAGTGTTCCTTTCGGTGTTGGGTCTCTTCAGGCAGCAGAGAAGGCCCCAGCATGATTAATAATAATAATAAAATATCAGTCAGTGATTGGGTTAAACACTTCGCCAACTGACACACCCAGAATGGAGAATCCCAAGCACAAATAGACACTACTTCAAGCCCCAAGGAGCCTGGATAAAATATGGCTGTTGGTTAGGTGTCCTTGTGAGCTAGGATGGTATCTCCAGGACTTTAACTTAGACCTGGTGAGATTGATATCCTGGTGGTTACACCAGAGGAAATTAGCATGGCTATTAGAGGAATTGTACCTAACAAAGCTCCTGGGATAGATAACATTTCAGGTGATCTAGTTTTGGATGAAATAGGAATCTGGAACAACATACTTTTCTGTAGTATTTACGGCCATATTGAAAGAAACACCAATCCCCTAACATGAACTGGGGTCAAAATCATCCCTGTTTTAAAAAAAGGTTCACGTGATTCACCCCTAAACTACTGACCTATTAGTCTCAAAAATTATATTTTGTAGAACCATCCTGACCAGACAACATGACTGGATCACAGCCAATAAAATACTGACCCCTTTACAGGCAGGATTTAGAGAGGCAACCAGCACTATAGATCTGGTGTTTAGATTACAGATGGTCTTCTGGAAGATAGTTGTTTTGGACAAGGGTTCAATGTATGTTGTTTTCGTAGATTTTCAATCAGCTTTTGGTCTAGTTCCCAGAGCCAATCTCTAGCGGGTTCTCCCTGAGATGGAGGTGCCCAGTTATATGATAGATATGCTGGTTAGGCTACGCCCGGGTCAGATGTTAAAATGCTTGTAAGTAAGGCAAAGGTCTTATTGCCACAGGAACTTCACTAGGCCATGGGGGTTTGCAAAGATGCCCCTTGCTGTCACTGATGTCAAGGAAATAGGGTTCTCACCTGCAGTGCTCTTTACATCCAGCCTTCGAACAATTATTATTGCTTTGACATTGTATTCAACTGTATTATATTTTGAAGGAATAATGCATTGGCCTAACGATTCATCCAAGATCCCATTTGCAGAGGCTGTGGGGCATATTATCAAGAACTGCATTAAAAGTATCGTCGCTTTAGCATCAGGAAACTGACGCTAAAGCGGAGATAATGGGCTTGATAATATGCCCTTTTGAATTCCCATAGAAGCCAAGGTTCACACCAGAACCTGGCTTCTATGGGAATTCACAAGGGCCTATTTTCAAGCTCATTATTTCTGCTTTAGTGGCAGTTTCCTGCCGCTAAAGTGACAATCATTTTAACGTTGTTCTTGATATTATGCCCCTGTATATTATGTTTGATCATTGATCGATGAATGAATTAATTTTAGTATGGCAGAGTCCATACATCATTTTTGACCATGCATGTTTAAATTCTTGAATTTATAATCTTTAAAAGTTTTAGACTTTATCTGTTTTATGAGCTATTTGGCCTAACTGCAGGAATAAAGATTTGTGAACAAACGGTTCACTCGTCATCAGGGATACTGAGTCTAAGCAGCCAGGGTACTCCGTTATCCTGGTGTTATTAGATTTGTCAGCGGCGTTTGACACTGTGTCGCATGATATCATGACCACCAGACTAGTTGAAATCGGTCTGGAAGGCAAGGCGCTGGCTTGGTTAAGGAGCTTTTTTACAAAACGCACTCAGAGAGTCATACTTGGTTCTTACCAGTCAGAGGAGGTGGAGATCTCAAAGGGGGTGCCACAGGGCTCCTGCTTGAGCCCTACATTATTCAACATCTATGTGGCACCCCTAGCTAACATCATGAGATCTCACGGGTTTATCCCCGTATCGTATGCAGACGATACTCAACTCCTCTTTCCGTTTAAAATCATGACTCCTGAAGTGCGTCACTCCTTTGCCCAAGGGATGAAAGAAGTGGCACATTGGATGGCAGCAAACTTCCTTCAGTGCAACGTCTCCAAGACGGAGGTGATGCTCTTTGGGGAAGCCAAACGTCTGTGGACTCATGACTGGTGGCCTTATGATATTGGCCCAGTCCCGGAACCAAAAATGGTAGTAAAAGATCTAGGAGTCAAGCTGGATCAGGAGCTCACCTTAAAACATCATGCTACACAAGTAGTGAGCTCCTGTTTTCATGTGATTGGGTTTCTCCGAAGGGTGTTTCCACTGCTACCTGATACCACCAGGAAAACCTTAGTTCAGTCGCTCGTGTTGAGTAGACTGGACTACTGTAATGGTCTGCTGCTAGCCGCCAATGAGGGGGTCATCGCCAGACTTCAAGTTGTGCAGAACACGGCGGTGCGCCTTGTTCTTAATGCCCCGGCCCGAACACCTTCAAAGCCCCTTCTTAAAAAACTCCACTGGCTTACGGTAAAACAAAGAGTGATGTTCAAGACTTGTTGCATCATTCACAAGTGCCTCTCCGGCAGAGGCCTGGATTACCTAACTAAGCAATTCATCCCATACATTCCGGCAAGATCCCTGAGATCTGGTGACCGTGAACTGTTATGCGTTCCCAGGTTCTGGAAGACACGCCAAGGGGGAAGAGCTTTGTCAGTGGCTGGCCCGAAACTTTGGAATGAACTCCCATTCGAAATCAGAGCGTGCAGGGAACATTTTCCCTTCAGGAAAAAACTAAAAACATTCCTGTTTAACTATTGATCTGGTAGAACTTTAAATTATCACATGACAGGCTATTTGCTTTCTGATGACGCCAAAGGCGCAGAGATACTCCCCAGGGAGTCGATTCCCAGCGCGGTACAAGTTTGCAAATAAAATAAATAAAATTTCGACCAGAAGACCTCACAAATCGTGGTTTTGAAAAAGTGAGGGGGATATGGACACGGAAGTGGCAGAGAGGCGTCGGCCTTCCTGGCTGAACACCTTTCTCCTCCACCTCTGAAATGCGAGGCTGCACCATATGTACAAGAATGTGGTGCAGCCTTGCGTTTTCCCCTGCGATGCAGCTAAGTTTAGCAACTTAGCGCCAACGCAGGCATTCTTGCACCACAGTGCAAGGGTGTCTGCGTGCAGGGGAGGATTGTTTATATGTAGGAAGGTATCCCTTCCTGCACATAAACAATCCTAAAATGCCATTGTCACTGTCATGTGTGCTGCTTCGTGCAACACGTCAGTGACAAAATTGCATTTTTTTTAAAGGATTGTTTATGTACCGGAAGGGACACCTTCCTGCACATAAACAATCCATGGCATTTTGCTTTTTCCATGTGTGCTGCCTTATGCAAAGCAAAAACAAGGAGAAATAATGCACTTCTCCTCATTTTGCCAACTTAAGACAGGTTTTCCATGGTCTTAATTTTGGAGCTGCCTCCAATGCACGCCACCCTCGTACATAGGGAGCAGCGTCAAACTCAATGGGTGTTGCGGTGGTACTCCCACTGCAACACCCACTGACCACCCCTTTCACGCTAAGCATAAGGGGCCCTTATTTACAAGGCAGCATTAAGTCACGTTAAGTGGCTTAATGCTGGCTTGTAAATAAGGCGCAGCCCCTATTGCCACCACAACGTTGGCAAAAGTGACGTTGTGGTGGCAATAGGGCCTTGTACATATGTCCCTAAATGACTTACATTATTTTCTCACAGCTGTGCTCCGCCTCATTTGCTTCTGAATCTTCTTGAGTTTTTTTTTTAATACAAAGATCACAAAATGGACTCTTGGGGTCTCTATAAATGCAAGGATAGCTGGGGTGAACCTGTTGTGAAGGTAACATCAGATTTTAGATAGCACCTGCTATGAGCGAGTTCAGGTACGGCCCACGACTCGCCTACCTACGCACGCAAGCCCTTGAGAAATGGCGCACAGCCAAAAAAATCACGAAATTTTACTTTTTAATCATATGTCGTATGCTTTTTTAAATGAGAATGCAGTTTCGCCTTCCGCTCGCCTGATCTCACGTCGCTAAAACCCTATGAGCAGCTGTCAAATCGGATAAAAACTCGCAAAGGCCACTGTAAAAGATTCGCCCATCCCTTGACTTTGAGGCGGTGACCTTTTCACATACTGTTCCAACCGTAAAATATCTAATTACATTTTCTAGCAGTCCTGCGTGGAAGGGAGCGTCAGCGCTGAACACAATCCTTCCCACTGAACTCCTAAAATGAGCATTTTTAGACAAAATAAATATGCAGTTTTATAGACCAGGATTTATTTTAGAGAGTGAAATGCCGAAACCTGTAGTATTTAGTATGAGATTTTCAAAATATAGGATCCATTACAGGAGTAAACACTGTATACTGGGTGAAATCAAAATATGACTCTATATAATGGCCAGCATTTTGCAAGAATCCCAGATTGAAGGTTATAGCAGTTCTAGGTGATTCTATAAACTATGTGACCCAAAGTGACTTCTTAGAACCAGATCCCGTGCACTGACATGAGCTTTGACTGTTCCTAGGAAAGGATGTCAGCAGCTTTAAACTGAGCTTGGGTTTAAGGTAAAGAACCATCTAAAACTATTTTTTTACACACTCACTACCTACTTATTCTCCATAAAACGTTATTCACAACAAAGATTTTGCCATGGTCGTACTTGTTCATGTTTAAAAAATTGGGTGGAAAAAATGAAGACTCCTGTTCTCATGGAGATTTGCTTGAAAGCAGATGACTCTATAGGCGCGATGTGACTCAGAAAGGCTCCGACATTTCGTAGATTTCAGTTTAGACCAACGCATTACGACGCAGTGGGTCCAAAGTGAAAATGGCCGGTCATTCTGGCTGGATACCGATGGGCTCCCAGTAGGAGGCCTCACCATAATCCCATTGAACGGCGGAAATGCCTTTGGTATTACAATGTTGGTTTCTGACAGGCTTTCCATGTCATGCTTTACGGCATGGAAAGCCTGTCAGAAAGCGACTTTGCGGGCGCCTAGCGTGCCCACCTTCTCCCTGCAGCCTTCTGTTGGGGGTGAGGGGGCACCTATGGCACCCACCTGTTAATCCCTGCACCGTGTTGAAGGCATTATTAGGTGCCTGCCACACAGTGCAGGAATTAACAGAAACTCTGCCTGTTTAGAGAAATGGGAGTATGTGACTGCACCAGATGTGCGGTAGCATTGTAACACCAGTGTCGGAACTGCCCACCGGAGGATAGTCGGTCCCGAGACAGCAACGATTACATTCACCCGACATCGTAATACGGCTCTAAATGCACAGAGGCATACAGAGATGTGAACTAGTGCATTAGTGCTAGAAGAACAGTTCTGAGGAAGTGATTTTTATTCTTGTACAAGGGAGTTATATACATACATTTCATCTGGGGCCAACAGTGCCTTGCAAAATAAACTTCCACATTTCTCCCCTAGGTCCTGAGGGTCTCTCTGTGCTCATTGCTGTAGTTTTAACTTGATGTGCTTGGCTTTAATTAGGCATATCTCTTTATTCACAATATGCAATGCTTTTCATTATCCAACACGTCCAATATCTACCTATTTCATTACAGAAAGTTCACTCATGCGGCTCATCCTTCTTGCCTGGACACTCAGGTTCAATAGCTTTTGAGATGGGAATCTACAGGCCACTGCCTATAGCAGAGCACTGGTGAGGCATAGGAAGATATAATACAACAGTGTATAAAGCTGTTGCTTGATCTCTTTGGTTCACACTCAGTTCTGCACTAACAAGTGCCCAAGAACCCGGTAAGCTTTAAAAATCTGATAGAGCCACCATAGTATTTGCATATGTCAGTGAACATACAGAACTGTCACTTTTTGGGCAATGTAGTGCTGCAAGCAATGCTTCAATGAAAATGTCCTTTCTACTTAAGAATCTCTATTCCTTGGCAGCACAGCTTCTTATTTAATTCGGATGAAGCCACCTAACTATAACTGAGTTTAATTTTATTCAACATGTTTCAGCAACTATTTGTAATCCTTTAGCAGGAAGCAGCAGATTCATCTATTGGCCACTGTGGGACCCAGAAATTGCTTTATTCAACCACCTGAAGGCAGTCAAATCTATTAGTAACACAAAAACGGTTTTCCTTTAGAACAGCTGACCTAACTATAACTACCAGTGGTAACTGCCACTGGATTTTATATGTGTGTGTATATATATAATATATATCACATAAGTTTTATTCGATTTCCCGATAAAAACCCATAAAAGCATACAATTTTAAAAGACAAACACGTATCACAATACACAATGAAATTTGATTAAGAAGATAATCCACTGAGCATAGTATGATACAATCCATTAACACTTTGTTCAAATCAGTTGCATTGCGCGATATCATGTGCAAATAGCTTTTCTGCACTTGACTGTGCTTTTTAGGAATAGTGCAATAAGTCTTGAAAAACATTCACTTTCTAGCATTTGTAGTGCCAGGAATGCAGGTCGGCATTGCCTCAGACCCCACAATCTTAAAATAAGTTTGATCCACCTTCTCCTTTGTACAATATAAAATTTACAGAATAAAATTACATGCATTGTCGATTGTGAAGACACATCGTCTCACGGAAATTTACTCAATGTGTTTGACCAATCATTTACTGTGGGGAAGCTGACTAAATGATGGAAGATACCAAGCCAGAGCTGAGTCAGAATCAATCTATCATACCCACTCGGTGTAATAAATAGGTAAGGCCTCATGCCTTAGTAACAGTTGATTGAGTTGTACCGATGGTCGTGATACCTCCTCTGCGAATCTGATTGCCTCCAAATGCGCCATGCAATATCTTTAAAAAAAACATTTCTGGCAATGGAACCCAAAGAAGCAGGTTCATCATAGTATTCCGGATGACCCTGATCACTCATAAAATCTTTTATGTATTTTAGCCAGTATATCTCTGAAACTTGATCTAAATTAGGGCTGTCTTTTATAATGTCGCGCTTGAAGGAGGTTTTAGTTGAAGTCCAGAACCAATGCCATAGAAGAATTTATATAAACACAGTGGTGTTAGCCACTCTGGGCCCGATTCACAAAAGTAATCTGAGATAAAATCTTAACTTTATGAATTTTGGTATTCACATAAGGCATTTAGTAGTAGTAAGGTTAGGAATCCTTTACACTTGCATGCCTCATGGTGTCGCATTGGCAACGCAATGCTTAAGTAACATTCACAAAGCAACGCAAGGCCACCATGTGTGACCCTCCATTGCTTGTTAAATCTTGAGAAATGCAAGGCAGACAGATTCACTGTTTTGCCTTACTTTGAACATCATAATCTAAATTTGTGGTAAATTTTGCCTACATAATTATGCGCTCAACTCTACACCACTGTACGCCATTCCACTATACATCACTTGACTCTAGGGTATTCAACTGTATGCCACTCAAGTGTACGCCTTTCCACTCTACTCCACTCCATGCCACTCCACTGTACGCAACTCAACTCTGCACTATTCCACTCTATGTCACTCCACTCTAATCCACTTCATTGTGCACCACTCCACTCTCTCTCACTTCAGTTAATGCTATTACACTCTACGCAACTTCACTCTACACCACTGCACTGTACGGTATTTTTCTATAGCCCACTACAATGTATGTCTCTCACATCTACGCCAGCATATCCTATTACACTCTATGCCAATTCACTCTTTGACACTACACTGTGGGCAACTCCACTCTATGCAACTACACCGTATGATATCTCAGTATACCCCCCTACACTGCATCCCATTCCATGGTATACTACTCCACTGTACACTATTACACTCTGCGCCACTTCACTGTACGCCAACCTCTCTAACATATTTCATGGTTTGCTACTCCAGTGTATGACACTCCACTCTATGCTATTCCACCCTATTTCACTCCACTGTATGCTGCTCCCCTCTATGTCCACTCTATGCTAATCTACTGTATGCCACTCCACTGTACGCTACTCCTCTCTATAACATTCCAGTGTACACAATGCAGTGTACGCCACTATATTCTGCACCAGTGGTTCCCAACCTTTTGACTCCGGAGGAGCCCCACTGAGTCACTTCTGAAAGCCGGGACCCCCAAGCAATTTGTATGATTTAAATTTCAAACAGTAAAACAGCAATTCGCAAAAAAACATGCACGCAAATACACACCAAACAAATACTTGATTTACTAAATATTTTATTATTTTATATTGAAAAAAAAGCAAAGGTGGCTTGGGGGGTCTCACCCCAAGAAAATCGACCATGACGTTACTTTGCACCAGGATGCAACAAACGTTGTTGGAGCTCATCAAGGATTCTCTCACTATCACCCTCCAACAGTGCCTCTCATCTCTCTATAGCCCCTCTAGTACATGTATTTGTTAGTTTTATAGCACCTCTTATAACAGTGTAGGGTGTTGGATCACTTTACATCACACACATACAGCGATAGGGAATCATACATGTGGAAATCAGTGCATATAGAAAGTTAAATTAGGCAAAGGGGACTACAAGGTGTAGGATTCACATGTTATACATACTGGTAGGCATTTTATAAGAGTGCTAGGTCAGGAGAAGCACAAACTCAGGATTCAGAACAATACACAGTGGTTAGCATTGACGTTAATAAGAATTTATTTCTACCCAACTAAAACCTTTTTTAGCAGCTTCAGGATAATGAAAGACGGGGAAAAAACATAACTTACTAACTTGTACCATGCAGTTTGCATGCAACTCTTTGATGGCAGTTCATAGCTCACTGTGTGCTAGATAATGATTGCAACATTAACTGTATAGTGACAAAAGAATCTCTGCGATAAAAACAGTAACCCACGGAGCTATGGACAAAAAATTCTGTTCTTTAAAATGCATGGTTCACAATCTTTGCAGCATATTAACTATCTGCTCTACCATAGATGAATCAAACCTGCCACTAGACATAACTCTGATCTCTCTCCCGGACGTACATTAATCATCGGAGTATCTTGATACTTTTATTGTTACTCTGCTGGATATACAAGGAACTTTGCAGTGCAGTGCTAGCTGCAGACCCCTTGAGAATGTGTCACGGACTGCTTAGGGTCCGTGGACCACAGGTTGGGAAGGGCTGTTCTACACTGTTTGCTAATAAACTTCACACTATTCCACTGTACACCACTCTACTCTATTCCACATTATGTTACTGCATTTTATGTACCGCAAGTGTATGCCACTCCACTCTACACTATTACAGTCTATGCAACTCCACTCCACCCCACTCCACTGAATGCCACTGCAGTCTACTCCACTCTACTTCACTCCACTATATCTTGCGACACTTAACCCTATTCTACTATATGCTATTTTACTGTACTCCACTCCACTGTATGGCATTCCACTGACAGCTATTCTACTACAGACCAAAAAACTGTACAACCCTTTACTGTACACTATTCCAATGGATTCCACTTTACTGTCACAAGTACATTCTACACCATACCAATATACTCAGCTCCACTCTACCCCACTTCACTGTGCAGCACTAGGCTGTATGCCAATCCACTGCATGGTAGTCCACTGTATAATTCTGTACTATACGGTTACTTCACTCTATGCCACTTCACTGCACTCCAGTCCACTCTATGGTATTCCACTGTATGTACTGCACTCTATTCAATCACATACTACTCCACTCTACTCTACAGTACTCCAATACTACACTCTATATCTCTCCACTCCACCGAATTCTATGACAATCCATACTACAACAGCCAACGCCACTCACCTCACCCCACTGTACTGGACTTTATTTTACTGAACTCCACTTCAGTCTTCAAAACACTAATCCCTGCGTGCCACTGCACTCTAATTCATTGTGCGACACGTTCCAACAGTGTACCAAACAGCAGTCCACTCCACTGTATGCCACACCACTCCACTCTACAACACTTTAACATTCTCTGTGCTACGACAGCCACTGTACTCCAGTCTATTCCAGTCTACTCTACAACACAACACTACACTCTAGGACATTTTAATCCAGTCGATCCGGCGAGACTCCAATCAACTACAATTCAATATAATCTACTACACAATGCTCTTTGCCATTGTTCAAAACTCCTCTCTACACTGCTCAACTCTACCACACTCTCCTCCACTCTTTTCAACTGTAACCTACAAAGCTCAACTATACTCCATGCCACTCTATGACTCTCTACTCTCCTTCATCTACATACTCTTCACTTTACTACTTTATATTCAACGCTGCCCCACAACACACCACTGTAAAACACTCTACTCCATGATACATGACTTTCCAACACTTTATGAGACATCATTCCACTGTACTGTAAGAAACACCATTCCAATATATGACCCTTTACACAACTACATTGTCCTTACAGCAATCACGCTCTGTGAAAATTACTGAATGTAACAGAAGGGGTAGTTGTCCCCCAAGTACCATCTGTAGTCAAGAGGTCGTCATCCCCAAACGAGCAGTGCACCAGGAGGCGTGTTTGCAGAGTGGTGGAGAAAGGGGGCATGGCCTCTGAAGTCCTCTCAGCAATCAGGCAGTGTGGGGCTTACTGTGAGTAACAGGAGGGCTGGTTGGTCCCCAAGGACCAGCATCATATATTGACACTTCATCCGCCAACCAGCAGTAGGCCAGGAGGCACATTTGCAGCGTGGTGGAGAAAGGGGGCATGGCCTCCGAAGACCTCTCAGCAATCTCTCTGTGTGGATTAGAATGAAGGTAACAGGAGGGCCTGTTGACTTCATCCACAAACCAGGAGGCGTGTTTGCAGAGTGGTTGAGAAAAGGGACTGGCTTCCGAAAACTTGCTGGGCCCACATTTTTTTCAATTTATAACAGGAAGAGGACTGCATGGACCCCTTTGCCTGGCCCAATATCGGCCCTGGGGACTGCATCCCCCAAGTCCAGCCATTTTATGTTTTTATAAATAAGTAATGTGAGGAGGGCAATGCAGCCCCCTCCCGGGCCAACTTTGGACTGAAGACCTCATCCCCCGTGGTCTCGCCTCTAGTGTGGGTGCTCTTGTCCCACCCAGGGCAGTCACAAGTGTTGGGGACTGTGGGCATAGCCTCAAGGCCCCAATGGTCTCTGCTGGCTCCCCGAATCTTGCGGGAGCTGGCATTGCATTGAGAGAGAGGGAGCTGCTAACATGCAGCTCCTTTTCATGTCAAAGCAAATGTGCTCCGCTTAGAGCAAGCAAGAGCATTCTTTGTGCTGCTGCTTGCTCAAAGCAGAGCACAGTTTGCTACCGCTCCCACCAGGCCAGAGCAAACAGCGATGTCCCAGGGGTGGGCACCTCAGGACATAGCAGGAGAAGTATCTGGGGGTAGAGTTTCCCAGGGCCATCTATTGTTCCTTGAGGATGGCTGCATGTCCCCCTCCATTACAGTTCACAGACCAGGGGAGGTGCTTGCCCCAGAGGCTGCAGGGGCTGCGCAGCCACCATTTAACTTTCATTGTTTACATTTGGCCCAGGGAGGTGGTGGTCTTAACGGCTGAGGGAGTTGCCCCACTGACCCCCAGCATTTTTTTCACTTCAGCCCCAGGGAGTTATCAGTCACTGGAGCTGGGTTCTTTTCATATTTAGCCACAGGGAGGTGGCTGTCTCCTAGGCTGCACGTTGACCAGAGACCACCCGATTAATATTACATTTAGATTGGGGAGAATGCAGTCTACAGGGCTGCAGGGTGGGTCCCACTTGCGGGGATGCGTGGCTTCCCAAATTTATGTCATATGTAGCTCCAATGAGGTGGCGGTCCCCAGGCTTAAGAGGGGCCTCATGCCCCCCCATTAATAAATTTGTCCCAGGGAGGTGGGGGTCCCCAGGGCAACCCCTGCAAAGGAGTCTTGTTAAAAAAATGAAAAATCCCCATTGACATAACATGTGGAAAAAACTATTTGGATCCACCCTTTTTTCTCTGCCCCGATTGCCGGACCACCCCAAAACTTTCAACACAGCTGCTGAAAAAAACAGGGCGACTTATTTTTAAAATCTTGTGAAGATTCTTCGAGTGTCACCAAAGATATTGGCAAAACAAAAAACGCCTTTTCTATAGGCATAGAGTGACACATAAATTATGAAAAAAAGAAGGAGAGGACTCTGGGTAGTTCAAAGCTGTAATATTGTGCCTGGTGTGATAATTGACTTTTGTCATTTTACAGCTCGACAAGGACAGCACTGTACTAGTCCTATGCTTAAAGACTTTGCTGTATAAATGGCAAAAGATTTTGTCCTTTTCTATCTCAGGGGTGGATAGCACTGTGCTAATCCTATGCTTAAAAACTTTGACAGAAAAACAGGCATTTGAGGTGAGCAGATCTAGAGTGTCGCTGGTGTTGAGAGTGCTCTAACAGGAGCTGCTTTCCACCTAAACTTGAAAAGTACCCAGAGTTCTCTCCTTCTTTTATGCATATATATATATACATATATATATATATATATATATATATATATATATATATATATATATATATATATATATATATATATATATATATATATATATATATATATATATATATATATATATATATATATATATATATATATATATATATATATATATATATATATATATGCATAAATGCATATTACCTACTGGTGGTCGCCAGTCGGTAGTTATAGTTAGGATTTTTTTCAATGCAAAATCTCAAACTTCTATTGGGAATAACTTTGGCGCCAGTTGATGAATCTGCCTAAGAATTTTTTCAAATTTGCCTCGCGGTGCTCCGCTCCTTCCCTAAAAGTTTGGGGGGGATTTGTCAAGTGGGGGCCGAGATAAAAGGGGGGTCCCCCACATCAAACCTAGAGGGTCAGGGGGGGTCTACCCTGCCCCCTTTTGGTTATTTCCCCATTTGTTTTTGCCACCTCTTGTGTCTCGATCCTACCGAGACACAAGATGGCGGCCACTCCGGACTGTTTGGAATGTTTACAGACACCCGAGAGCCAATCAGCTTTCCGCGCGCAAGTCGCGTAGCGTGCCCAGAGCCATAGATATATATATTTTTTTGAACCTAAATTACTCAAAAACCACTGGAGCACATATCTTGGGACATAGCAAAGGCACATCGAGCTACCAGTCCCTACAATTTTGCTAAGTTTGGTGGAAATCCATTCAGCCGTTCGGGCTAAAAGTGAGGTCGACCGCCCTATGGAAATTAACATGGGGAAAACATGTTTTGGGACCCCCCTTTTATCTCGGCCCCCGCTTGACGAATCCCCCCCACACTTTCAAGGAAGGACCGGAGCTCTGCGAGGCAAATTTGAGGAAATTTTCAGGCAGATTCGTCAATCGGCGCCAAAGTTAATCACATTAGAATTTTGAGATTTTGCATTGAAAAAAATCCTAACTATAACTACCTACTGGCGACCGCCAGTAGGTAATAAATATCTATAAATGTATATATATATATATTCACTGAAAAAACCATAGGTTATAGACCATATATAGTTAGGGATTAGCATTTAAAAAACCTTATTTTATTTGCACAAAACCATTGAAATTCCATATATAGTTAGTTGCACTAACTATATATCGCGGACCCGCAATCCACTGCTAATGATGTCACATATTACATCATTCATGACATGGTCAGTGACATCACTGATGACATCACTGATGACATCTCAAATGACATCACTGATGACATCACTGATGACAACACCCAGTGACTGTATGTTTCTGTAAAGTTAAAATATGTCTTACATATTGAAGAATGAGTGGATGTATAAGTGTCTGGATGAAGGATTTAGTAGGTGCATGACTGACTGTATGAGAGAATGATTAAATGTGTCTCACTGAGTGCATGGGTTAATGATTAAAGTGTCTTAATTTGGCAATCATTATTTATGTTCTTCTGTAAACTGCTGCATGTTTAAATCAGTAGCTATATCAGTAACTATATGGGTTATTGAATGGTTGCCCAAGTATTTGTATGGGAGACTGAGTATGTGTGTGGGTGGCTGGGAGGTGTATAACTCTGTGCATAGATGTGTGAGCAGTTGATTCCCTAGGTGTATGGCTTCAAAAGTGCATGTAGAAACAGCTGTATGGACAGTTGACTGTGTGCATGAGTATATTGGTGAGTGAATGGATATCTCAGTTCTACATGTCAAAGTAAGTACATATGTAAAACACACTCCATGTGAGAGTTGACATATATAAATAACTGAACATAAGAGCCAGTGAATGTGAGAGTGGCTGTATGAATCATTGTGAACTTGTATCAAGGATTGTATAAGAGAGTAAATATGTGTTAGTATATGTTTGAATAAGTAAGGTGTGTATAACTGTATAGTTGAGGAAATGGAGGTGTGATTGATTCTTTGCATGACTGACTAGATGTGTGAGTAACTCCATGGATGTGTGACAGTCTGTGAGTGCCTGTTTACACTGAGTGTATCTAAGGTTATATTAGAGTCTGAAGATGTATTATCACATAAATGATATCATCAGTGATGTAATCAGTAATGTCAAATGAGATGTCAGTGATGTCATCATTGATGTCATTTGAGATGTCATCAGTGATGTCATCAGTGATGTCATTTGAGATGTCATCAGTGATGTCATCAGTGATGTCACTGACCATGTCATGAATGATGTAATATGTGACATCATTAGCAGTGGATTGCGGGTCCGCGATATATAGTTAGTGCAACTAACTATATATGGAATTTCAATGGTTTTGTGCAAATAAAATAAGGTTTTTTAAATGCTAATCCCTAACTATATATGGTCTATACACTATGGTTTTTTCAGTGAATTTTCAAGGTTTTGTAAATGCAAATTCCTAACTATATATGGTCTATAACCTATGGTTTTTTCTGTGAATTTCATTGGTTTTTTAAAAGCTAATATCTATAGCTGTAAAATATATTCTTTATTAAGTGACGTATCACGTAGCCCGTGAGACGCCTCATGATGCATCGCATAACCGTGACGTATCGTCTCTGCAGCGCAAACCAAACCCAAAACGTAAGCGCGCCAAAACACGCTTAAAGATATATATATATTTTTTTAACCTTAATTAGACAAAATCCACACGTGCACATATCACAAACGTTCAAAAAACACAATATGTCGGACTCCCGTTACGCTGCCGATTAGCTGCCCGGTTAACGTACCAGGAAGCACCTTTATCGCGAAAAATCGCATTTTTTTTTCACCCCCCAGGGAACTTTAATAGCCCCCTCATCAATCCTAGGGGTTCAGGAGGGGTCTGCCTTACCCCTTTCATTCATTTACACCTTTTTTTTTTTCCACCTCTTGTCTCTCGATCCCACAGAGAGACAAGATGGCGGCCGCTCCAGACTGTTTACAATGATAACAGCCAATCAGCTTCTCCTCAGACTCCCGTTACACTGCCGGTTAGCTGCCCGGTTCGCGTACCAAGACGCGTCTCTACGGCGAAAAAATCGGAATTTTTTTTTTTGGGCCCAGCGTGGCTCTATAATATCCCCTCATCAATCCTAGGGGGTCAGAAGGGGTCTACCTTGCCCCTTTCCTTCATTTCCCCCTTTGTTTTGGCCTCCTCTTGTCTCTCGATCCTACCGAGAGACAAGATGGCGGCCGCTCCGAACTGTTTACAATGTTGACAGCCAATCAGCTACTCGTCAGACTCCCGTTACACTGCCGGTTAGCTTCCCGGTTAGCTGCCCGGTTCGCGTACCAAGACGCGTCTCTACGGCGAAAAAAACGGATTTTTTTTTTTTTTTTGTTTTTGGGCCCAGCGTGGCTCTATAATATCCCCTCATCAATCCTAGGGGGTCAGAAGGGGTCTACCTTGCCCCCTTTCCTTCATTTCCTCCTTTGTTTTGGCCTCCTCTTGTCTCTCGATCCTACCGAGAGACAAGATGGCGGCCGCACCGGACTGTTTAGAATGTTGACAGACACCGGAGAACCAATCAGCTTCGCTTCGCAAAGTTCCGATAAGCGAAAAGTACGCGAACCGGATCGCTGCCCGGAGCGCTGTTACAGATATATATCTTGATTTAAACGTTAATTTCTCAAAATCCACTGAAGCACATATATTGAGACCTAGCAAAGGCACATCGGGCTAACAGTCCCTACAATTTTGCCAAGTTTCGTGCAAATCCATTCAGCCGTTCGAGCTAAAAGTGAGTCCAACCGCCCTATGGAAAACTCAATGTTAAAAACGCGTTTTGGGACCCCCCTTTTTTCTCAGCCCCCCCTTGACGAAACCCCCCCAAATTTCCAGGAGCTGCTCAGAATCAAAATGTGCCATTTTCCTGAAAATTTCAGCCGATTCCGTCCACAAACGCCAAAGTTATTAGACATAGAATTTTCAGAAATCCCATAGGGAAAAAATCCTAACTATATATACCTATATATATATATTACCTACTGGCAGTCGCCAGTAGGTATATATGGTTAGGACCTAGTTTCCATAGGAAATCCGCAACATTCTATTGGGAATAACTTTAGCGCCGGTTGATCAATCTATGTGAATTTCTTAAAGAAGATGGCGCGTTACGCTCCGCTCCTTCTCTGAAAGTATTGGGGGGATTCATGAAGCGGGGACCGAGAAAAAAGGGGGGTCCCAAAACGTGTTTTCCCCATGCAATTTTCCATAGGACCTTTAGACACGGCTACAGCCCAAACGGCTGAACGGAATTACAAGAAAGTTTGCAAAATGGTAGAGTCTGATTCGCAGATCATGCTTTTGCTTAAATGGTGTAAATCCCTCCAGTAGTTGCTGAGAAAATTCAAGTTGAAATCAATTATATATCTATAAGCGCGCACAGTGCGAGCACCGTGCGCGCACAGTGCGAGCACCCCGCGATTTTTCAAAAAAATAAAATAATTTTTAGGGGCCTTGGGGGTCCTTGTGGGACCCCCTGAGCAGGCCTAGAGGGTCAGGGTGCTTCTACCCAGCCCCCTTTTTGAGGCACAAAAGAAGCAGAGCTCACAGCCCACACAGCTCTCACAGCCCACACAGCTCTCACAGCCAACACAGCTCTCACAGCCCACACAGCCCTCACAGCCCACACAGCCCTCACAGCCCACACAGCTCTCACAGCAAACACAGCCCATACAGTTCTCCCAGCCCACACAGCTCTCACAGCCCACACAGCTCTCACATCCCACATGGCTCACACTCTCACAGCCCAAACAGCTCTCACAGCTCTCACAGCCCACAGAGACCTCACAGCCCACATAGTCCTCACAGCCCACACAGCTCTCACATCCCACACAGCTCTCACAGCCCACACAGCTCTCACAGCCCGCCTAGGTAGACAAGCAGAGCTCACAGCCCACACAGCTCTCACAGCCCACACAGCTCTCACAGCCCACACAGCTCTCACAGCCCACACAGCTCTCACAGCCCACACAGCCCTCACAGCCCACACAGCCCACACAGCCCTCACAGCACAAACAGCTCTCACAGCCAACACAGTTCTCACAGCCCCACAGGTCTCACAGCCCACACAGCTCTCACAGGCCTCACAGCCCACACAGCCCTCACAGCCCACACAGCTCTCACAGCCCACACAGCTCTCACAGCCTTCACAGCCCACACAGCCCACACTCTCACAGCCCAAACAGCTCTCATAGCCCACACAGCTCTCACAACCCAAACAGCTCTCACAGCCCACACGGCTCTCACAGCCCACACAGCTCCCACAGCCCACACAGCTCTGGCAAAGATAATACCAGCAGAGAACAAGCACTGGCAAAGACAATAACGGCAGCAAACAAACACTGGCAAAGACAATAACGGCAGGAAAAAAAAGGCAAAGACAATAACGGCAGCAACAAAAAAAACACGGACAAAGGCAATACCAGCAGCGAACCAACACTGGCAAAGATAATACAATCAGGGGGCAGGGGCACAAAAAACGGCAGTGATGTCACTGATAATGTCATGAATGATGTAATATGTGACATCATCAGCAGTGGATTGCGAATGCGCGAAATATATAGTTAGTTCAACTAACTATATAGGAGCAATTTCAGTGGTTTTTTATGTTAATTCCTAACTATATAGGGCCTGAAACCTATGGTTTTTTCAGTGAATTTTCAAGGTTTTTTAAATGCTAATTCCTAACTATATAAGGCCTAAAACCTATGGTTTTTTCAGTGAATAAATATATATATATATATATATATATATATATATATATATATATATATATATATATATATATATATATATATATATATATATATATATATATATAAATATATATATTATCAGGAGCCCTGAGTGTCCTGGAATTGTATATATATATATATATATCCAACCAAACGTTGTCGCTCTTTTCTCCCAGCACAGCAACCACGGACCACGGACACCAAAAAGGACTTTTCAGCAGCAAAGATTTGTTGTACAAAAGAATGGCAGTCTGGCAACCACTCTACGCGTTTCGGGTCTTGCTCCCTTTATCACGAGTACCAGTGGTTACGTTCAAAACACCATTAAATAAACATGTGACTATTACAAAATCATAAAATGTGAAGAAAGACTGCCGTGGAGGAGAAAAGCTCCTTAATATTTTACAAGTTCCTTTTAAGTAACTTTCATTTAAACAAATATAATAAGCGTTATTGCTTTTGTCAAACTGATCATTTGAATTAATGCAAAATTTCATATCATTGCATTCATAATAGCTCGTTGTGCTGTATTCGATAAAATAAAGCATACACATTGCCGTAAATAAATAGAGCACCCGGCCCCTGAAATATGCTGAGTTACATCATATTGAAATATTTAAAGCATATTTCGATTTTCGCAACCATTATGTGAGTTGAAAAAATGCATCTTCAATAAAACTTTATCGATCTAAACAACACGCTCTCATTGCGAGCTGGCAGCGTAAAACACTCGTAAAGTCACTGTGGGCAGCACAAAATAACAACATAGGTATTCAGCCCATGCTAAATTCAAGATGATTCATTTTTAGTAAAACTTTATCGATCTTGACACAACACGTCATTATTAATGCTGACAGACTTAAAGCACAACTTTGAGCCACAGTGGGCAGCACTATACAAAAAAATAGGTATTAAGCCCATGTGGGCTGGAAGAAAGAAGAAAGATACTTTCACTCTTCAAAAATTCTTCATCCACCACAATGTTCCTCTGTAAAACACAAAAAATATATAACATTATGATTAAAAAGATGAACCTAAACTCACATAACAATAACAGATAAATACAAAAAAGCTCATTATTGGGTTGGGTATATCAGTCATAAATGTGGAAACAACTCCATAAAAAAGGGCTAGTTCCCCTTATTTCATCATTATAAACCTTGTAGCAGGGAAAGAATTACAGTAAGCACTACAAAAATTCTGAACATGCATAAAGCAACAATGTCACTAAACCTAAATGAACTGAAAGCTCTTCGTCACAATTGTGGCCTGTTGGTGTAAGAGTCCTTGTCTGAATAATTCATTTTGATTCTACTCTACGCAGTTTCTTCATTCTGTTTCCTCCTCTTTCATTTAACTTGATAGTGTCTAGCACAACAAAGCCCAGAAGGTTACTATTTTGACCATGATGGCTTTGAAAATGACGTGCAATCAGGTATTGTTTGTCCCCATTCTTAATTGCACGTAGATGTTCAAGTATATGCTTTTTTGCCTTGTGAATCATGCTGCCTTCTTACGAGGACAAAACAGGGCATACACAGCGTATTCTGTATCACATGATGTATGTTTCGGAATCACATAAGGTTTACCCTCAGCTGATAGTTTGCATTCTTTTACTTTTTTTGCTGTTTTTACAAGCTTTACAGCTTCTACATGTGTAAAATCACTGTACCCCTATCATTCTAGATGCTGTTGGTTCTACTGCATTGCAGAGAGTATCTTTAAGGTTTTCGCTCTTTTATACGTGATCAGTGGAAAACTTCCTATGCTGCTTGCCAGGTCTTTGTCTGTACTCAATACTGGACAAAATTTGTTGAGACTTTTACGAACCTCATGTGCCTGTCTATTATATGTTGTTATGTATCTTATAGTCTGCGTGTCCTCCTGTTCTTGTATTTTAACTTTTTCAATTAGGAGCGACTCTCTTAATCTTTTTGCCACTTCGTTCTTAGCTTTGTTGATGGTTGATTGTGTATAACCTCTTTCTAGAAATCTTTTCGTCATGATAGTCACCTCTTTCTGATAGTTGTCCACTGTACTGCAATTTCCCTTTGCTGATAAGAGCTCTCCTAATGGTATACTCTGGATAACTGCTGTAGAGTGGCAACTTCTAGCATGCAGGAGACTATTTCCTGCAGTGCTTTTCCCAAACAAAGAACGTTCAAGTTTATTGTTTTGGATGGTTAATTGTAAATCTAGGAATTCAAGTGTCTCTTTAGACCATTGAGATGTAAGCTGTAAATTGAAACTGGTAACATTGAGTTCTTTTACGAACTCAACTGCCTCATCCTCAGTTCCACCCCATTTGCAGATGTTGTGTATGTAGCGAACCCACATAGAGACATTTTTCTTGTGTATGCTCAGCTTACTTACTACTTCCTCATCCCAATACCCCATGTAGAGACCTGCAAAAGAGGTCCCCATTGATGTTCCAAGGGTTTTCTGAGATATCTTGTTGTCAAAGAGAAAGTAGTTTTGTTTAAGACAGGTGGACATCATTTCGATCAGCATCTCAGTATGGAATAAATTAGAGATAGACTTCTCACTAAGAAAATGACTGCAAGCCTTAATACCTTGACCGTGCGGAATACACGTGTAAAGGCTTGTGACATCCAATGAGAGGAGTAAAAAACTCTCCATCCATTGAATATCAACGAGCTTCCTCAAAAAGTCCCTTGTATCCTTCATATATGACGGGAGCTGTTTGACTAGTCCTTGGAGGAAAAAATCCACAAAACTACCTTTTGAGGAGACGATATATATATATATCCAATCAAAGAAGTGCTCCTGCTGGAAGCCAGAGTCCTGTGGAAAGTGGTGCAAGAGTTGGAGGAGCAGCCGATAATCCAAATGCGTGCAGCAAAGACAATCACTTGCACTCTCAGAAACATGAGACAGGATTAGGAAAACAATGATTTATTCCATCATAAATCAATGTGACGCGTTTTGCCTTGCGGCTTGATCACACAAAGTGAATGGTATGAAAAGCATTGTTACATTCTTGCAACTGACAAAAGACCTGTTCAGACCAATTGGTTCAGTAACATTCACCCTTTATTACGGTCGCCATTTTGTAAAATGTTACATCCTTGTTTAAAATGCATGTACATTCGTAGAATCTTGCATATCAAGGTATGTAATACAGTGTTCTAAATATCAACATATTTGTATTAGTCCTGTGAATATGTGAAAACAATATAATGCTGTAAGCCGGTCCCCTGGGTGAACACATATTCCAAACAAAAACGGTCACCCTTTTGAAGTATCTTTGTGCCGGAACTTATCCAAACAACTTTATTAGTCAGTGTTCCATGGACAATTGAGGATCTGCTATGCCCCGGGCATAAATGCATGTGCATAGCTGCAATACCTAATGCGTGTGAGAGGTATTGTGGTCACAGTGTTGCAGGTATACCCCAAGCGGTTTTTGTGAGAAAAAAGAATACTAAGAAAATAGAAAAGAAGACTCTTATCTGTGGCATTCAGCCATTCTTGGAAAATGATGCCACGAAGAAAAGGGTAGGGACTCGTTCTATTGAGTCTATCCACAGTATCCCTTCATTCCCTCCTGTGAATAGAAAGAAAAGATCGACAATTAGACTGCTGAAAAATTTGTGACATAGAGTTAAAATTGCAGTGCAATTAAAATTAAAATTAATGTTACCAGTCACAATTAGACATCCTTAGACTCAACAAACAATGGCATTACTATTCATCATGAAGATGTATTGCTATTTCTTCGTCCAGGTTATGTGCCTCGGGATAATGTGTTCCTAGCTCAATGATGTATCTAGATTCCTGTTTTCTTAACTGGAGTTCACGATTCCCACCTATGTGATTGCTTACTATTTGTTCAATGACGTAAAACTGTAGTTAGGTATTGTCAGAGTACTGATATGACTCAAAATGCCTGGCTATAGGGTAGTGAGGATCTTTCTTGGATATGAATAAAAATCACAGGATGTCCCACTACACAGGCCCCAAAGCTAAGCTTAAGGACTACTGTATAAATGTTATGAATCCAGTAAGTGCTCCCTTATTGGGTAAATGTATAGTGCTTTTACTACACTGCAGCTGCGTAAAGGGCCAGAAGATGTGTCTCCAGTGACCATGTGTGCTTGTAACACAGGCACAGGCACACATGGTCACTGGAGACGCATCTTCTGGCCCTTTACGCAGCTACAGTGTAGTAAAAGCACTATGGAGCAGATTTACAAGCCGCTTGCGATTCTTTTGCGCTGCAGTTGCGTCACTTTTGTGACGCAGCGGCAGCACAAAAGATGCGCCATGGTGCTGGGTATTAACAACGTGACGCATCTGAGAGATGCGTCACGTTGTAAAGCCCTGCGCCATCAGGAGGCGTTCCGGCGCAGGGGAGGGCGTTCCTTCGCAGGAACGCCTCCTAAAAGTGGCTGAGTGAAATCTATAAGATTTCATTCAGTCACTTTTAGGCCAATGCTGCGTCAAAACCCTTCGCCTGCTTGAAGCAGGCGCAAGGCTTGACGCAGCATTGGGGAGATAGAACCCCCCACAGCATTGCTGGAGCTTCGTCGCGCTTGCGACGCAGCTACAGCAATGCGCTGCTTTTACGGCACAGATGCGTGACGCATCTGTGCCGTTTTTCCCACATGGTGCACCGCATTGTAAATGCGGTGGACCATGTGTGTCGGAGCTGCGGCGCACAATAACTGGCGCATCTCCGGGGATGCGCCATTTATTGTAAATCTGCCCCTATACATTTAGCCAACGAGGGAGCATTTTCTGATTAGACAGTAGAAAGTACTCCAGTTGAGTAGAGGTATTGCACAAAATGGTGGCATTCTCGTGGACAAACACGCAGGGCAGGATTCATTCTGCCCCCTGTTAGACTAGTTTTTTGTGCCCTTCTGCCCTCTGTTAGACTTTTTTTCCCTTGTTTTTCTACCCTTCTGCCCTCTGTTAGACTCGTTTTTTGTGTCCTTATGCCCCTGTTAGACTCGTTTTTTGTGCCCTTCTATCCTCTGTTAGACTTGTTTTTCCCTTGTTTTTCTGCCCTTCTGTCCTCTGTTAGACTGGTTTTTTGTGCCCTTCTGCCCTCTGTAAGACTCGTTTTTCCCTTGTTTTTCTGCCCTTCTGCCCTTTGTTAGACTGCTTTTTGTGTCTTTCTGCCCTCTGCATCACCACATCATCACTCAGCGCTACCCCAGCTTCACTCAGCACCACCACATTATCACTCAGCACCACCACAGCACCACTCAGCACCACCACAGCATCACTCAGCACCACCACAGCATCACTCAGCACTACCACAGCATCACTCAGCACCACCACAGCACCACTCAGCACCACCACAGCATCACTCAGCGCCACCACAGCATCACTCAGCACCACCACAGCACCACTCAGCGCCACCACAGCATCACTCAGCACCACCACAGCATCACTCAGCACCACCACAGCACCACTCAGCACCACCCCAGCATCACTCAGCACCATCCCAGTATCACTCAGCACCACCACCACAGCACCACTCAGCATCACCACAGCACCACTCAGCACCACCCCAGCATCAATCTGGCAACCATTCAACAACAATTCCATCAACAAGAGAGTAAGGGTTATAAGAAAACACTCTCATGCCCCTATGAATCCATAACTCAAACAACAGGAGAGTGTTAGTATCCACAACAGACAAAATCTACTAGCCAAAATTAGTACTGAATACCACTAAGTTATTAGACAAGGCTGTTAGTGTCAGTTGGAAAAGATAGAGTGCACGTGTTCAAAGAACTAGCTAAAAGGACCCTCAGGCCCCAGTGAAACACTGGTAGCCAGTTGTCTTCATTGGGTAAATATTTTCTTTTCACTTTACTAATGGGACTATTTGGTTCAAACTTGCACAACCCCGAGTAGTCCAGAAAAATAACTATGTATGTTTTTCGATCACTGTTTTTAACAGAGTTAGAGCTACCCTCTTATTAAATAACTTTGAGGAGTAGTGCATACTCTTTTTAGATTCACTTTCACTTCCCTAGCGACAAAAGGGACCCAATGAAGACAACTGGCTACCAGTGTTTCACTGGGGCCTGAGGGTCCTTTTAGCTAGTTCTTTGAACACGTGCACTCTATCTTTTCCAACTGACACTAACAGCCTTGTCTAATAACTTAGTGGTATTCAGTACTAATTTTGGCTAGTAGATTTTGTCTGTTGTGGATACTAACACTCTCCTGTTGTTTGAGTTAACCATTCAACAACAACTGGTTCAAATATGTTCTCTCAATGTTTCAAGCTTTATTACAAATGTCACAAAAAGATGTTAATATTTCACTTCTAATCTAGGATTTTCGTCACAATAAAATACACTGAACATAATCTTCACAAAAGTTATTTAAAAAAGTTTAAGCTATTGCCAATATAAATTAAAATCACTTTTATTTAAGAATTAATTATTTAAAACAATTAAAAGCCATTTTAATTTGTAATATCAATACATCTAAGTCACGTAAATACAAAACATGTTGCATTACAAATGCTATAGGTGTCACATTTGCGAAAATTATAACTATTGGCATTGTAAATGACAAAGCTATTAATTTAGCTATTTTCAAAACAAACACATAAATAAAAAAAATTGTCATTTACAAGACCAATAGCTCAAACTTTCTTAATGCGAGACCTATTGCATTGCAAATGCTTGTTTTTATATATGTCAGTGCTTCCTTTTGAGGTTTAATTTTCGTGACAGGTGCCTCATTGCCTACTTGTAACTATTCTCTGACCCTGCTTCAAGGGTCAGAGCAGGGTCAGAGAATAGTTGCAAGTAGGCAACGAGGCGCCAGGAAGCACTTACAGGCTTACAGCAGCAGGTGCCCAAACTGAAGTTAATTTCTTTGTAACCCTTTTGTAAAAGGTTACAAAAAATTAGCTTCAACTTTTGCACCTGCTGCTGTAACCCTGTAAGTGCTTGGCTGAACATTTTTCCCGCTGATTTGCGGATTTTACCACGATTTCGCGAGCCGAATGAATTTTCAGCCCATGCTTAGTCAATACCCAGTTCGTTTAATGTTATTAAGGTATCAATATCACTGATGTTGAGATCATCATTCACATCGTAATTAGTACATTGGTCTGTGTTGGAGTAGGGTTTGAGCTTGTGCCACTTCTTAAGTTTGAAACTTGAAACAAATAAGGGTTCGGCTTGAGCGCAGTAAGGCTACGCCTGAATAAGTATGAAAACAAAACAACTGCCAGTACTGCTCTTGATAATTTATCAACGATAAGAGGAGCTGAGTGGTCCTTTCTCAGCTTCTTTGACCAATCATTCAGTCCACACCTAATGTATATCAAAAGAAAATTTATTTTCTACTTCCAAAAATTCGTGATTGGCTTTTTATTTTTTTTGGGAAGCTATTTGCAAAATTTATATATACATTAAAAGAAGATCAAATATCAACAATTAGACCAAAAAATACATCAAATATTCTCTCGAATGGGAATGGAGTGTGGGTGATGCGGGGATGTTTACAAGACACAACAAATATCAACTACTGTTCTGTCAAAATTCACAATCTCTCCATTCATACTGCCAATCATACTAGATGAAAACACTAAGACAGGTGAGGGGATCTTGTGGGGTTATGTACAAGGGAAAAGAGTCTTATCTACTATATACAATTTACACCAGCAGAAGAAATCAGAAAAGTCATACTAAACATGAAAGAAATACAATACAAAAAAAGTGAATACTTGGTCGAATCAATTAGAGAGCAATGTATGCACGACCTAGATGAGTCTTAATGAACCAGATGACACAACGTCACCATGGGGAGAAATTGAAAGGTTATTCTATCTAGAGGGGTCGACGCGTTTCGAATCCCATAAATTCTTGGGATTCTCCTCAGGACCAAAAACAGAAATGGATCTGTAAAACATAAAACAGAAAATAGAAAAAAAACTCAGTCAACTGTCTGCACACCAGAGGGAAACTCAACAAAGCGTACGGCCTTGCACACACACTAGTAGTACCTGTCTGAGTTGCTTGATGAAATCTTTGAAGAAAACTGTGGAGAGGAAGAGGTGCGCCATGAATGACTAGAACCGAGAACGGAATTACTGAAAAGAGCGGGAAGAAGGGCGTTGTTCAACTTACTGAAACGTATTTTGTAGTCTCCACCGGAGGTTCTTGTTTTTCGAGTCTGATGTCAATCAGAAGTTGGACGCGGAGCCTGCAGTTAAGGGTCCATCTGTCAATAGATCATTGAAACCGTGTAAATGAGATTACATGATGCCGTCCTAGTTGCCGTGCTCTATTGGGAATGGGTGTTTGTGTCCATTATGCTCTTACCATCCGCCGTCTCTGTCCGTGTCCTTCGTTTGGCAATTGAATTGGGCGCCGTGCTGACTGGTCATGACTGGGGCCTTTTAAACATGCGTCATCCAGGTGTCTAAGGATTCTGGGAGTTGTAGTCAGTATCTTGTTGCTCTACAAATGGTACAATTCCGACATTTCATTTAATCCTTTTGTTGTGCTGTTGAATTTAAGGATGAGCATTGCCTCCCGTTGTCTCAGTCTCGCTTCTAGATCTCCTCCTCTCTTATCTGGGTCTATTTTTGAAATGACCGTCCATTTGAGATCGGTTTCAAGATGCCCTTCTTCTAACCAGTGTTGGACTAATGGAGCAGTCAGGGTTTTCATCTTTATTCTCGATCTGTGTTGTGAGATCCGTTGTCTTATCTCCTGGTTTGTCTTGCCAATATATAATTTTCCACAGGGGCACACGATTCCATAGACAACATTACGAGTTTTACAGTTTGAAAAATTCTCGTGTTTCCAGAAAATACCGTCATGTTCAAACAATGATCCTTCCAAAGTTAATGGGCAATTGACACAAGTCCCACATCTGTGATGGCCTTTTATCGGCGGCAAACCTACATATTCTCTCAGTGGCACGTACAAGTTGATTAGCGATGCTTTTATCTTTCTTAAAAGCAAAGAGCGGTTTGTTCTTGAACTGAGGATCTTTTTAGTAGTTCTTCCCGTGGTGTCCACCACGCTCTTTTCTGTGCAGGAAGAATACACTGAACATGCGAATGCCCTAAGAGCAAGGCTCCTTCAAAGAGGCTATCCGTCTAAATTGTTGAGACAACCACAGAAAAGAGCGTGGTGGACACCACGGGAAGAACTACTAAAAAGAAGCAAACGGGAAAAACAGTCTAGAGTAGTCTGTGTCTCTACCTATTGTCCTTCTTCGAATTGGTTGAAGAAAACCATCCATCAAAATTGGCACCTCCTTGAAGAATTGGATCCTCAGTTCAAGAACAAACCGCTCTTTGCTTTTAAGAAAGATAAAAGCATCGCTATTCAACTTGTACGTGCCATGGTACCAAAGACACCGACTCCCACACTGAGAGAATATGTAGGTTTGCCGCCGATAAAAGGCCATCACAGATGTGGGACTTGTGTCAATTGCCCATTAACTTTGGAAGGATCATTGTTTGAACATGACGGTATTTTCTGGAAACACGAGAATTTTTCAAACTGTAAAACTCGTAATGTTGTCTATGGAATCGTGTGCCCCTGTGGAAAATTATATATTGGCAAGACAAACCAGGAGATAAGACAACGGATCTCACAACACAGATCGAGAATAAAGATGAAAACCCTGACTGCTCCATTAGTCCAACACTGGTTAGAAGAAGGGCATCTTGAAACCGATCTCAAATGGACGGTCATTTCAAAAATAGACCCAGATAAGAGAGGAGGAGATCTAGAAGCGAGACTGAGACAACGGGAGGCAATGCTCATCCTTAAATTCAACAGCACAACAAAAGGATTAAATGAAATGTCGGAATTGTACCATTTGTAGAGCAACAAGATACTGACTACAACTCCCAGAATCCTTAGACACCTGGATGACGCATGTTTAAAAGGCCCCAGTCATGACCAGTCAGCACGGCGCCCAATTCAATTGCCAAACGAAGGACACGGACAGAGACGGCGGATGGTAAGAGCATAATGGACACAAACACCCATTCCCAATAGAGCACGGCAACTAGGACGGCATCATGTAATCTCATTTACACGGTTTCAATGATCTATTGACAGATGGACCCTTAACTGCAGGCTCCGCGTCCAACTTCTGATTGACATCAGACTCGAAAAACAAGAACCTCCGGTGGAGACTACAAAATACGTTTCAGTAAGTTGAACAACGCCCTTCTTCCCGCTCTTTTCAGTAATTCCGTTCTCGGTTCTAGTCATTCATGGCGCACCTCTTCCTCTCCACAGTTTTCTTCAAAGATTTCATCAAGCAACTCAGACAGGTACTACTAGTGTGTGTGCAAGGCCGTACGCTTTGTTGAGTTTCCCTCTGGTGTGCAGACAGTTGACTGAGTTTTTTTTCTATTTTCTGTTTTATGTTTTACAGATCCATTTCTGTTTTTGGTCCTGAGGAGAATCCCAAGAATTTATGGGATTCGAAACGCGTCGACCCCTCTAGATAGAATAACCTTTCAATTTCTCCCCATGGTGACGTTGTGTCATCTGGTTCATTAAGACTCATCTAGGTCGTGCATACATTGCTCTCTAATTGATTCGACCAAGTATTCACTTTTTTTGTATTGTATTTCTTTCATGTTTAGTATGACTTTTCTGATTTCTTCTGCTGGTGTAAATTGTATATAGTAGATAAGACTCTTTTCCCTTGTACATAACCCCACAAGATCCCCTCACCTGTCTTAGTGTTTTCATGTAGTATGATTGGCAGTATGAATGGAGAGATTGTGAATTTTGACAGAACAGTAGTTGATATTTGTTGTGTCTTGTAAACATCCCCGCATCACCCACACTCCATTCCCATTCGAGAGAATATTTGATGTATTTTTTGGTCTAATTGTTGTTATTTGATCTTCTTTTAATGTATATATAAATTTTGCAAATAGCTTCCCAAAAAAAATAAAAAGCCAATCACGAATTTTTGGAAGTAGAAAATAAATTTTCTTTTGATATGCATTAGGTGTGGACTGAATGATTGGTCAAAGAAGCTGAGAAAGGACCACTCAGCTCCTCTTATCGTTGATAAATTATCAAGAGCAGTACTGGCAGTTGTTTTGTTTTCATACTTCTTAAGTTTGAGCTTGCGAAGAACTTAAAGATATCAATCCAGGTATTGACATAGTTCAAAGGTTCAGAGGGACACAATGACAATCCTGGGCATAGAGTTCTAGTTTGTAGCTTGCGGAGGGGTTTGGGTGTAGGATAAATGATGGTAAGATTTACCTCAGTATCATCCATTATAGGGCTGTAGTAGAGCGAGTTGTAATGCTTCCCATGCGCCCTCTGGAATTCCCTCATCCTCTGCCTTTTTTTGTCTTGTTTTCTCCTTTTCCTACTCTGGCTCGGCCTCTTCCTCTTCCTCTTCCTCTTCCTCTCCCCCGTTGGTTTGTGTTCTTGTATTGTGATTGTGGTGATGTTCGACTCGTTTGCCGGCCCTTGCGAATGAGCCAGTACTTGTCTAAAAAAGTCCTTGGTCGTGTTTCCGGCTCATTGCTGGATATAGTACTGATCGAACTTAGGGATGTCAAAGAGGTAGCTGAGTTGGCTGTCTCTGCATCACTTTGGATTGTATCATCATCTCCTACTTGAATTGTATCTGATTGTTTAGTCATGGGGATCTGGACGTTCTCATCATATAAGTGATCGTACTTGTGGCTGTAGGCCAATATCCTTCCTGTCTCATGGTCAGTGCAGTCTCTGTTGTGTTTGCGCTGTTTCGTAATCTTGATGTCTTTCTCATAGTCAGTGAGCCTCTGTTTGAGATCCTCGTAGAATTTCATGATGGTGTCTTGTTCAGGGTTCTTGCTGAGTCCATCTTTCAGTTGTTTAATCTCGCAGACAATCTTCTGCCTGTCTGACCATGCATATTTAACCAGGATCTTAATCATGATCCTGGAACTATTTGCAGCGTTTGATGCCCATTCTTCCAGCATTTTCGGGTCTGGAACATATCTTGATCCTTGTTCTTAGTCCTGTAATCATGTTCCACTTCGGATTTTACATGACCACAAGAGCCATTGTTCTTGATCTAACCCACTTGGGGTATACATGCAACACTGTGACCACAATTGATCTCACACACATGAGGTCTTGCGACTATGCACATGCATTTATGCCTGGGTCATAACAAATCCTCAATTGTCCATGGAACACTGACTATAAAGTTGTTTGGACAAATTCCGGCCTAAAGACACTACAAAATGGCGACCGCTTTCATTTGGAATATTTGTTCACCCAGGGAATCGGCTTACGGCATTATATTATTTTCACATATTCACAAGACTAATACAAACATGTTGATATTCAGAACACTGTATTACATACCATGATATGCTAGATTCTACGAATGTGCATGCATTTTAAATAAAGATGTAACATATTACAAAATGGCGACCGTAATAACAGGTGATTGTTACTGAACCAATTGGTCTGATCAGGCCCTTTGTCAGTTTCTATTTGCAAGTATGTAACAAGGCTTTTCATACCGTGCACTTGGTGTGATCAAGCCGCAAGGCAAAATGAATCACTTTGATTTATGATGGAATAAATCATTGTTTTCTTGATCCTGTTTCATGTTTCTGAGAGCGCAAGTGATTGCCTTTGCTAAACTCATTTGGATAGCCGGCTGCTCCTACTACTCTTGCGCCACCTTCCACAGGACTCTGGTTTCCAGCAGGAGCACTTCTTTGAGTGGATATACATATATATATATATATATATATATATATATATATATATATATATATACGGCCGAAACGCGTCATGACAGGTTGTGGGAGCACAGGAAGCAAGCAATAAAAAAATTGACATCATTACAATTGGAGTTTGTGTGTTTCTCCATTGCCGACTGGAGGTTGGGGAGTCTTGGACTTTTCAATATATATATATAAGAGCGTACAAGATATTGGTATCTTTTTTGGACTTAATTATTACCGGGTGCTTCACCGGAGAGTACGCCACTTTCCTATGGGTCACAGTGTTGCAGTAGAAGCAGCTTTGTTTGGGACAGTTGATTGAGCAACGCACCTTGACCGGCCGGTACACGTGGAATGCGAGAGGAGAATCGAGGGAGCAGTGGTGAATCAAGACCTGAACCCCCGAAGCGTCCGTTTCCCAGGTAAGCCCACTGAGCACTTTCCGTCCCTAGCGGACAGACGACACGGGCTGAGATTGTAGAATCCAGCTCGAGTGCGTCTAACCGCGGGGCAGCGGGAGTGTGTGGAAACTACCCGTGTGAAGCGCGTCGCAGTGTATTCACGCGTTAGAATAATCAGTAGCAGTTTAGCAAGTTTGTGGGTTGAAATAATTGCATGAAAACGCACGAATAAAATTCCCGCCAAAGTTCAAACATCAAGTATAACCCACAGTTAAACTGCGATTACGATTAATTTTGATTATCCAAAAGGAATCGCGTTTTTGACCGGCAGAAAGAACTCTTGATTTTTCAAGAGGGGAACAACCACAGTCCAGTGAAAATAACTAGACTTCGGTGGCACTAACATGAAAGAAGAGGCCATTAGACGGGCTGCTGCCCAAGCTTTGTTCAGCAGAAAACCAGGCGGAAATTCAAATCCCAATAAGAATACTAGTACAAATGCATCTGCTAACACCATGGATGACAAATTGAAAAAATTAGAAAAACTGCGACACACTGAAATATCTAAATGGTGGGAAGCGATATCTCTACAGAACTATGCGGACCAATCGATGGTGCCGAGAAAATTGAGGATTTTCATCAGTCCGACCTACGAGTCACCTAATCCTAACATGTTACAAGACTGGTCAACTCACTCTGCTAAAAGTTCAAAAACAATGATGGAAATCCTCATTAAATATGCGTGGGAAGACAGGGATGAACTATTGAAGCAGATAAAAATCATTATGGACAGGTTAGAATCGTCGGTGGATGAATCCACCATGAAAAAACTAATGGAACAAATGAAAGAAAGTTTGACCAAACATGAGGAAGACATTAAACTGAGAAAACAACGTAAAATGAATAGGGATTACGCTGACTATGAAAGTGGAAGAATCCTAACCTTTAGTAGAAAATATGACCAGCTCTACAGAGCGGAAAGAAATGAAAAAGTCGGAGCGGCAGCCTCGAATATATCAATGGAGATCCCAGTAATAAGCGTCACTGACTCGGATGCCTCACAAGAACAAGCATCGGGACCAGATCGAATAACTAAACAGGTGAATTTTTTAGACGAGTTCAGAGTAATGCAAAAAGATCGACAGAAAACAAGAGCGGATACCCCACAGAAATCCAAAGGGAGAGGCCGGGGACGAGGCAGAGGACAAACATCACAACAACAACAACAAAAAAAGGAAGAAACCGCAAAATAAGACTAAGGCAACGCTGGGAACACAGACAGAGGAAAGGGAGCCATGGGAAAACGTGTAACTCGCTCCAACAAAGCAAACTGATGGATATGGAAATGGTAAATCGGACAGTGATTAATCTTTCTAATAGACCTTTTAGTGAACTAGAGAAACACATTTTATGCTTAGGTCTTTCCTTTTGTCCTACAGCTAATTTCAACTTCACTGAGACACGTATAGATCTGTTTAAGTTTGTGCGTAAAATCAAGTTGAAAAAATGGCACAAATTAAAAAGATTGGGACATGGACCCAATACGGATCAATCACAGAGAGACAAAAGTAATGACTTTATTGTGGGAGACGTAGACAGTCTCTTAGCAATTGCTGAATTAGATGGACCATTAGAACAAGATGATACATTGACAACATCAGTTGACATGCTCAAGGATGCAGGCTTTGAGGTGGGAGCGGCAGCCAAAACCGATTTCAAAATACGATCCACATTCATGCCTGCACTCCCCCATGACAATATTGACACTTTCCACGAGTGTACTGTCAAAGATTTGATTAAACTGAGAATGCAACAAGGAGGTAGAACTAACTCCAAGACAAATTCACCCAATAATTTGACATCTAAACAACGACAGGCCCTCAAATCTATGCAGGAAGATCCCTCCATTGTCATACGCCCTGCAGACAAGGGGGGCAATATTGTGATCCTCAATAGGGATGACTATATTTCTGAAGCCATGCATCAATTGGGGGATAACAAGTTCTATGTACAAATAAGTCGATCCGCGTACAGTACTAGTGTAACAGAAATATGGGACAAACTTGTCATGTGGAGAGATAAAGGACTACTCACATGGGAGGATTATTGTTACCTAAAAAAGGATCACCCTATCCTTCCAATACTGTACTTAATACCAAAACTGCAACATAAAACTCAACCCCCTAGTCGCCCAATAGTCTCTTCTATAGGTAGTGTATGTGAACACATTTCAAAATATGTGGATCACTTCCTTAACTACGGGATACCAAAGACTTTCTCAGCAAGATAGAAAATTTGAAATGGGAAACCGATTTGAACTTCATGGTGCTTGATGTACATTCTTTGTATACCATAATTGACCACCAACAGGGATTAGAAGCATGCAAATTCTATCTACGTAACAGACCCATGAGGTTCTTTGAACATAATGTAATGATCATGTCCATGATTGATTTCTGTCTCAAAAACAAAATTTTTTCATTTGATGGCACCCTCTACAGGCAGATCAATGGGACTGCCATGGGTTCTTGCTTTGCTCCCAGTTTCGCTAATTTGTTTATGGGATACTGGGAGCAGGAGATCCATGGCAGTCTCACTCTAAAAGAAGATTTCAAAAGGGTGGTGGTATGGCTCCGCTATATAGACAATTTATTTAATGTCTATAGGGGAAACAAAGAACAGGCTGAAACCTTTGTAAATAACCTAAATATTAACAAATATAACATAAAACTATCTGGAGCCATCAGCAATAAGAAAGTTGAGTACCTTGATGTTAGCCTTGAGATTAAAAACAACCAAATCTGCACTTCCCTTTTCCGGAAAGAGACTGCAGGAAACAGTGTGCTGCATGCCCTCAGCAGCCACCCAGAGCGGCTCAAATGGAGTATACCTTATGGAGAGCTGTTGAGGGCAAAAAGAAATTGCAACACTACTGACGCATATGACACAGAGAGGACATCATTGCAGATAGATTTAAGGAAAGAGGATATCCTTACTGGGTTATCAAACGTGCAATAGAGAGGGCAGAAAAAGTAGACAGAAAAGAAACTCTGGAAAATCAGGAGACTCAAATTGAAGAGCCGGATGATATCACAAGAGTGATACTGACATATAATGGCAAATCTGAGGGAGTTAAACGTGTGATTGCCAAACATTGGGATATCTTAAAACAAGATAATATCATAGGCGGTCAACTACAGAAAAGACCAAGTCTCACGTACAGACGCAACCTTAACATCAGGGATTTGGTTGCTAGAAACGATGTCACCCAGTATCCAGACAGCACAGATCATGGCCTGCAGGGATTCTACCCTTGTAGTTACTGCAAAGCTTGTAGCAACAGCACATATAAAAGTGAACTGACATATAATGGTGTCAGGAGAAAGATCACACAGTTCCTCACATGCAGCACTTGCTATGTTGTATATATCATAGAATGCCCCTGTCAACTATGGTATATTGGTAGTACTAAGTATAGTGCTAAAAAACGAGTACTTGAACACCGTAGGGCGATTACCAACCAGGACCCCAAGTACCCTGTGGCACAACACTTTAAAGACAAGCACTACTCTGATGCGAATCTTTTGAGTTATATGTTGATTGAACAAATCCGTGCTAGTCCGAGAGGAGGTGACAGATTGCTATCCCTCAGACAACATGAATCTAAGCATATAATTAATTTTCAAAGTAAACATCCGGGTGGGCTTAACTGGGATGAAGAATTCGCAGTACATCTCAAAGAGGGCTCGTAAAGATGAAATCTAGATTCAGCCCTAGCTTCTTACTGAGTTTTTCCCATCCAAATTTAATTGCTCTAGTTACTAAGTAGTGACATCCGTAGAGGAATACAATGGATGCTTCAGATTTAGTAATTGATTATTGTAACAATAATGCCTCTATGAACATGTTAACATCTGTGCTAGAACACATTTGATTTATTTAATTGTAATTTGGTCTTTTGTGTATTTTCTTTTACAGGAGAACAGGCAGGGTTTCCCAACATGAATTGATTCACCACCACGGGCACCCCATCCTGTTCATCTATCCATTCGTAGGCACATAGGGTCACGGTTAGCTATCTTCTCTTTTTTTATATCACTTTCATTCACAAAAGAAGTTACACAAGTCAAACGGTAGACATCCATAACTGTCAGCAAGCCAACAGATGTATTTTTAACCTTCTCAGGTGGTCATCACTGTGGGTCTATATTCAGATTAGGACTATACGAGGTGTGCAAATATATACATATGGAGCCCTTATGCCAATGTTGTTACCATATATGGAACTCGAAACTGAATGTATAGAACATTCTGACACTTGTCAATAATTCCACTATAACACGTAGTTTCCTTACATATTGTGGACGGCTAATAATGCACTATGCGGGTTGAACATTTAATTTATGATGTAGATAGTCAATACTTTCTCTTGTCGGACGATTGCATATGACACTGGTCAATAGTTAAGGTCGTCTATTTTTCAGGACAAGTTGAATGATATGTTACGCTGTGATAACGTTTACACTGTATTCTTTACATTTATCATGATTGATTATGGTCGATTGTCAGGGGATACTGTACCTCTGAGGCTACAATTTAACATGTTTATATTTTAGACATTCTTTAAACAATGTATATAGGTCGCGTTTCATGTATATACAAAATGTTACAAGATGGACGACACGCAATGTTATGTATTTGTATGTCCTACCTTTATTTTGATGTGCGTGTAACTTTATTCAAAACAGCACACTCACTCACACAAACTCATCACACGTGATCAAGGCAAGTCGCCGAAACGCGTTGTGTGAATAAACCGATGATTTAATACCACTGGATTGTTTTTGTTGTTCCTGAGAGCGTACAAGATATTGGTATCTTTTTTCTTTTTTGGACATATATATATATATATAAATTCACAGAAAAAAAACATAGGTTATAGACCATATATAGTTAGGGATTAGCATTTACAAAACCTTATTTTACTTGCACAAAACCATTGAAATTCGCATATATAGTTAGTTCCACTAACTATGAATCGCGCACCCGCAATCCACTGCTAATGATGTCACATATTACATCATTCATGACATGGTCAGTGACATCACTGATGACATCACTGATGACAACATCCAGTGACTGTATGTTTCTGTAGAGTTAAAATATGTCTTACATATTGAAGAATGAGTGGATGTATAAGTGTGTGGATGAAGGTTTTAGTAGGTGCATGACTGACTGTATGAGTGAGTGATTAAATGTGTCTCAATGAATGCATGGGTTAGTGACTAAAGTGTCTTAATTTGTGCATCATTATGTCTGTTGTTCTGTAAACTGCTGCATGTGTTAATCAGTAGCTATATGAGTAAGTATATGGTTTATTGATTGGTTGTCCAAATATTTGTATGGGAGACTGAGTATGTGTATGGGTGGCTGGGAGGGGTATGACTCTGTGCATAGATGTGTGAGCAGTTGATTCACTAGATGTATGACTTCAAAAGTGCACGTGGAAACAGCTGTATGGGCGGTTGACTGTGTGCATGAGTGTATTGGTTAGTGAATGGATATCTCAGTGCTACATGTCAAAGTAAGTACATATGTAAAACACAGTACGTGAGAGTTGACATATATAAATAACTGTGCACAAGAGCCAGTGAATGTGTGAGTGGCTGTATGGATCATTGTGAACTTCAATCAAGGATTTTATAAAAGAGTAAATATGTGTTAGTATATGTTGTAATAAGTAAGGTGTGTATAACTGTATAGTTGAGGAAATGGAGGTGTGATTGATTCTTTGCATGACTGAGTAGGTGTGTGAGTAACTCCATGGATGAGTAACAGTCTGTGAGTGTCTGTTTACACTGAGTGTATGTAAGGTTATATTAGAGTCTGAAGAGGTTCAACGTATTATCACATGAATGATATCATCAGTGATGTAATCAGTAATGTCAAATGAGTTGTCATCAGTGATGTCATTTGAGATGTCATCGGTGATGTCATCAGTGATGTCACTGACCATGTCATGAATGATGTAATATGTGACATCATTAGCAGTGGATTGCGGGTGCTCGATATATAGTTAGTGGAACTAACTATATATGCGAATTTCAATGGTTTTGTGCGAGCAAAATAAGGTTTTGTAAATGCTAATCCCTAACTATATATGGTCTATAACCTATGTTTTTTCTGTGAATTGTTAAGGTTTTGTAAATGTTAATTCCTAACTATATATGGTCTATAACCTATGGTTTTTTCAGTGAATTTTTAAGATTTTGTAAATGCTAATTTCTAACTATATATGGTCTATAACCTATGGTTTTTTCAGTGTATTTCAATGGTTTTTTAATAGCAAATACCAAAAGCTGTAAAATGTATTCTTCTTTTAAAGGAAAAATATATTTTATATGTATTAATTAAAAAAAATGTATGCATCTGCCAAACCCCGACCTCTTAATAGTGCACTGTGGTGGAAATGATTTGGGCACTATGACTGGAGATGATTTTGAAATGCTTTTAAAGAACACCTTTCTTCATTTGATGACACTTTTTCCCCAAACTGCCTTGGTATATTCCAATACATGTCAAAGAAAGAAATGTAAGTGGTCCAACCAATTTTTTTCCACAATTTGAGAAAGCACGGAAACATGTGAATAAATATGTTTCTGTTTGCATAAGAGACTATGGAATGGGTTTAATATACAACAATAACTTGCGTTCCAACATTCAACACATCTACAGAAGAGATGGTGTGCACTTCTCCGATGAAGGTAATAGAATATTCGTCCTTTATTTAAAAGTGTGCATTGGAACCTACTTGTAGGTACCTAAATTAGCCACAGAACCCAATAGCTCTTTTCCGAGCTACCCTACCTCTGATCCTTCAAAACGTTTATCTTTTTCTAATTTTTTTTTCTTCACCAAAGTACGCTCCCTGGTTCGCTTACCGGTGCGTGTACCGGGCGTTCCCCCCACGAATTTTTCAAAAAATTATTTTTTTTATTTTTGCATATATAACCGTCCTAATCCCCCCTCAGAAAACCTAGAGGGTCACAAAGTGTCTACCGTGCCCCCCTTCTACCCATTCCGAACATTGTTTGTCCTCCATCTTATGTCTCAATTCTATCAATACACAAAATGGAGGACTCCCGTAATGCTGCCGGTTCGCGTACCAGTGCGCGCACCGGTGAGCGCTCGCTCAAAAAAGGTGGGAAAGTAATTTACAGAAAAACCACTGGAGACACTTTCATCAAATATAGAATAGGCCCTACTACATAACAGTCCCTACCATTTACCCAAATTTGATGGAATTCCATTGAGAAAATTATGCTGTAAGCCTGACTAAATATCCTGAGGTAAATTACCTAACAAAAACACTTATGAAGTGTTAGAATTGACAACTAATCAAAATGCTACTTTCAATATCTTCTATTATTTCATGACATTTGATTGGTTATGTACCTGAATATATATAAAGAAAGAGAGAGAAACACAGCCATTTTGACTACTACTTCCTGAAGTACATATCAAGTGCATTTCAACTGAGAACTTAAACTTCTTTTTGAAAGGTAAGATGTTATTTTAAAATCTGTAGTACATTCTGCACTTCAAGTTAATTAGGAAAACATTTTCTAATAGTTATATACTATCCCTCTGTAATAGTTATAGAATAAGATAGACTTATCTGTTTTAGTTATGGATGGAGTTAGACTTGTCTTGTATAATTAAGAATTAACTTAGTCTTTTCACATACATTTTTTAATATTTCTACTTCCAGTCTGATACCATACACTGCCCAAAGATAAAATCACTGTTTAAAAAACCAAACTACCTGGCTGTACTTAAACCCAACAGTGCCCTATCTGTACTGATATATTTTTTTAAAATTCATTTTACAGCACAAAAATGGAAGGAGAGAACAAAACTAACTTGGAAATTGTTGCAGGAAGCAACACAGATAAAAAAATTGACTCTGAATTCTATGATGAATCACGGGACTTTGAACTTCTGCAATGTGTAGAATCAGTAGATTTCCTAATTGAAAATGAAAATAATTCTGACAATGAATTATTAGAAGTTCTTTTTAATTTTGAAAAACGAATCAGAAAAATAAATTTATATTTAATAATTCAAAAATTGTTTGACACATTATTCATTTTTATATGCATTTTGTAAAGTACTAGCAAATTGATTATAATGTAAAGTCAGACTTTAAATATACTGTGCAACTTTTTTGTGTTACATAGTAAGTTTGCTCAGAGTTACTTCCTTTCTTCCACTATATTATCTCCAATGTGTATTTAACATCTCTTTATCATCTCCTGCCTCCATGGTGTTTCTGCTTTCCTGACAGACTACGCTATGAATTCCATATACCACAATAACTTCTGAAACAACATGCAAGATATTTACAAAGAAAACGGTGTATATGTATTTTTAGACTCTGCATTTGTACCTACATGTTGTTACTTAAATAAAAAAACACAAAAAAAACCAAAAAGAACAATCAATAAACATACAATATTTGAACATTCTTTCATCCTATTTTCCCAATATTACGCTTCCCGGTGCACGTACCGAGCGCTCCCCCCGCAAAAAAAACGAAAATATATATATATTTTTTTTACCCCGCGGGGCCCTTTTAAAGCCCCCTCATCAAACCTAGGGGGTCAGGGAGGATGTACTCCGCCCCCTTATGCTCATTTCCCACTTTGTTTTTGCCGCATCTTGTGTCTCGATCCTACCGTGACACAAGATGGCGGCCGCTCCGGACTGGTTAGAATGTTCACAGTCACCGGGGAGCCAATCCGCTTCTCCTCGCAAAGTTCCGTTACGCGTCAGGTACGCAAACCGGGGAGCTAACCGGGACGCTGTCACAGATATATCTGTTTTTTGAAACGTTAATTTCTCAAAATCCACTGGAGCACATATATTGAGAGATAGCAAAGGCACGTCGGGCAAACTATATCTACAATTTTGCCAAGTTTTGTGTAAATCCATTCAGCCGTTCGAGCTAAAAGTGATTCCAACCGCCCTATGGAAAAATGAATGGGAAAAACGCGTTTTGGGACCCCCCTTTTTTCTCGGCCCCCCCTTGACGAAACCCCCCCAAATTTTCAGGGGCTGCTCAGAAACAAAATGTGCCATTTTCCTGAGGTATTTCAGCCAATTCCGTCCACAAACGCCAAAGTTATTCAACATAGAATTTTCAGAAATCCCATAGGAAAAAAATCCTAACTATATACACCTACTGGCGACTGCCAGTAGGTAATATATATATATATATATATATGCATGCAACATCACGCGCTGCTTCTGCGACGCAATCCAGGCCACACCAGCAATACTCTTTCAGGTTGTTTTTATTAAGGTTAAAAAGTTCAGGCATAACGCGTTTCGAGTCCCTTGACTCTTCATCAAATGCCGACAGCTCTTACATCAGTGGGTTCGTTGCAGATTATAAAGGAACGTAACTTTAAACACTGAAAGAGGTCTAATGTCTATATTGTTCCGGATTTTAAGGGGACAGGCTTGTAAGTTTTCACAGTTCATTTCAGCTACAGAGGTGGGTACCGTTTGTATTCAATTGTTAATAGTAACGTTTATATATATATATATATATTTAAAAGCACAATTTCTTCTTGTTACAAGAAAATTCCAGGTCGCTCTGGGCTGCTTCATAAGTTTATTGGCAAGGTTGCTCAATACTAATGTATTTCACCTCTCGCCTTTTTCACGTACCAGGGACACACACAGGATTTTCTGAGACTTATTGAGGGCATTGTTTGTGAACCAGATATGCTCCTTATAACCCTAGACCTTACCAGCCTATATACATGTATCAATCTTCAAGGTGGGATCACAGCTGTGAAATGGTTTCTCAACAAAAGATCTCTGAAGTTCCAGAAACAGAATTTAATGTTAGAACATATGATCACCTTCTGCTTGAACAATAAAACAATTTGGTTGCCAGGCAATTGTATAAGCAGCAGCGCGGAACAGCTATGGGCACGTGCTTCGCCCCCAGCTACGAAAATCTTCTTGTGGGCTGGTGGGAGAAGCACATGGCCTGGCAGGAATCCCATGAACAATGGATTGACATAATAAAATTATGGACGAGATATGTAGATGATCGCTTCATTGTTTGGCATGGCATTCGCTCCTCGGTTGCGAGGTATATTACCTCGCTGAACAACAATGACTTACGTCTGAGGTTTACAGGTCACATAAGTGACTCCTCTGTGAACTACTTAGACTTGAAAGTGTACGTAGAGAGGGGTGCCTTACTGACACGATTATACAGGAAGCCTACAGCAGGTAGCGGTATCCTACATGCAGGGAGCCATCATCCAATGAGTTTTGAAAAAAATATTCCCTATGGGGAGCTCTTGTGTCTTAAAAGCAACTGCACCATCAAACAAGATTTTGAACTAGCTAAAGAACAAGCATTGGAGAGATTTAAGCAGAGAGGCTACACCAATGCTGATCTACATCAGGCAGAGGCCACAGTAGAGAAAATCTACAGAACTGACCTGCTAGTAGCCAAAGGATCTAGAAAAGATAAACAGGATGGCCCTGCTAGAATGATAACAAGCTTCAACGAGAAATCAGGTAGTATTGTGCAGATTTTCAAAAAGAATTGGCACATCCTGTAGACGGACAATATCTTAAAGAGTAATCTTCCCATCCGTCCACTTATAACATACAGGATGTTGCCAATCCCTCGATGACATTTTGTTTCACAGTCACTATGATGCAGCCCTTAAGGTAAAGAACAAAATGAGCATAGCAGGTTGGCATCCATGCATGCGTTACAAGGCCTGTAAGCATATCGGCAAAGTTACCAACTACACGGTTAGACCAGGATTCCATAAGTCTACTAGAGCAATCAAGCAGCTCCTTAACTGCAACTCTGATTATACAGTATATTGCTTAGAGTGTCCTTGCCCTAAACGTTACATAGGGAGCACGATCCATCCTGCCAAGAAGCTCATCCTTGAGCACATGTGCGCAATCGCAAACAAGGATGCAACCTATCTGGTTTCTCGCCATTTTGAGAAATTTCATCAGAGCAACTGTGACCTCCTAAGATTTTGCTGTATAGATCAGATACAGAAAAATGAGAGGGGAGGGGATAGAGTTGGAAGACTTCGGATTTTGGAATCAAAATATATTATTGATCTCTGAACCAAAGCTCTGATAGAGCTTAACAATGATGAGGAGATGTGGGTCCATTTGGAGTGAAGTGCCATACTTGAAACAATTATGTTTATACACAATGTAACATCATAAGGGGTGCTGTCATTTGTAATCACCTATAATATATGTGTGTGTATATATATATATATATATATATATATATATATATATATATATATATATATATATATATATATATATATATATATATTCAAACTGTGTTTGTCCCCAGGGCCTCCCGGGTTCAAAACAAAAGAAGCCGCAACTGCAGTCAATGCGTTTTTCCAGAAACCAGTAGATTTATTATTCAAACCTCTACAGCATGTTTCACAGCGAAAAACCAACGCGTTTCGTGAGCTCCCCACTCACTTGATCACGGTTGTTACAAACACTGTTTGCTGAGAATAATTTAAAAAGGGAGTCCCTCCCCCCATCGGTCACATGATTCCGACCATGTGTTTCTTTGACACTATGGCCTTCTGGGACTCGTAGTTTTTACATTACAAAATGTCATTTCTTGTTATTATCACAGAAAAACAAGTTGTGCACCCATTCCCTGCTGATTGACAATTTTTAAATCATAAATTCCTTTCGTGATATTTACATTAAGGATTTCTTGTGTGCCAGAAAACCACAATCATTATTCTTTCTTTCTATATCCTCGGTAATTGAGATTAGAATCAACTTTTCCGTAAGAATAAGAGCCCTCAAGTGGGCTGACTCAGTCATATGGTACCTTATAAATTCATTACTTATAATTTGCTTAAGGTTCCTTGTACCTTACAAAAAGATGGTTAGTGTTTCCAGCACTTTGAAATTCAATAATTGTCAACATATAATTTTTCAAAAATAAACAAACAATAGGGTATTTTTGTCCAGGTCTTTTTCCATTAGACCTGTTTAAAGCCCTCTGGTGGGCTGACATTGACCAGGGTGTTAAATGATGTCTCAAAATCTATGTATTCAGTGCATTTGAATTTTCGCCCAGAGTTTGGTTTTCATGTATATTATGCCGTGGTTTTGTGGAGGGAAAATTTAGTTATGGAGTGCATTCAGAGAGGCTTTCATTGTTATTAAATGTGTACATAAAGTTCTTCGGACTGGTTCAGACCATAAGGGGTCATTGTTCGAAAGTTCAAGATGTGGCGTGATTCCTTTTGGCGCAACAATTTTTCTCGATGTCCCCCCCGTTCCGTTGGGGCCAATGTTTCCAATCCTAGAAATTTCAAAAGTCGCCAATTGCCATCATGATTTGTCTCCATGTGTTTGGCCACTGCATTACCTCTGTCCTTGTTGGTTGTGGCCCTGGTGTGTTCCAAGATACGCTTCTTGAGCTCACAGATAGTGCTTCCTATGTAGCGCAGCTTGCACGGACATTCAATTAGATAAACTGTATACTGGCTTTTGCAGGTAATTAGTTCTTTAATCTTCCAAGTTTTACCATTAGCCATTTCGATTTGTTTCGTTGGTTTGGCTATCTCGCAAACTTTGCAGTTGTGGCATTTGTTAAATCCAACTGTTTTGAGCCAAGATGTTTTTTTGCGGTTCATAAAATGACTATGGATCAATTGGTCCTTCAGATTTGTTGTTCTGCGGTATGTGACCACTGGGTGATCGCCCATTTTTTGACCAATTGTCGGATCCAGTTTCAATAATTTCCAGTTTTTTCTAAGAATCTGGATAACTTCTTTTGCTTCTTTGCTGTAATCCAGTATTAGTCTTATAGGTTCTTCCATTTCTTTTTCTTTGATTTGTGGTTTCAAACAATCTGCCCTCGATTTTTCGTTGGCTCTTTCCCAACATTTCTTCGTCAAGTTTTTTCCATATTTTCTCTTGCGGAATCTCTCCATTGTTGTTGCACTGTGTTTTTCCCATTCTGTTTTTTCGCTACAGATTCGTTTGACACGGAGGAATTCACCGTATGGTATACTTGATATTAGGGCAGGTTGATGAAAGCTTGTGGCTTCCAATGTTGAATTTGTGGCCGTTTTCTTCCTGTGTAAGGTGGTCTCCACTTTGTTCTTTTGGATATATACTTCTGTATCCAAAAAGGATATCGATTGCCTGCTTTTTGTATAGGTGAATTTCAGACCTCTTGTGCTATTATTCAAAAGTTCAAAGTATTCTTCGAATTCACTCTCACTTCCCCCCCACACTATGAATAAATCGTCAATGAATCTCTTCCATTGTACGATGTGTTGGGTGTATTTGACATTTCGTTGATTCCAGGCTATCTCTTCCTCCCACCACCCCATTGCTATGCAAGCATAGCTTGGACTGAATGAGAATCCCATTGCCGCGCCATTGCGCTGACGATAGAGTTGTTCTTACGGAAAAGTTGATTCTAATCTCAATTACCGAGGATATAGAAAGAAAGAATAATGATTGTGGTTTTCTGGCACACAAGAAATCCTTAATGTAAATATCACGAAAGGAATTTATGATTTAAAAATTGTCAATCAGCAGGGAGTGGGTGCACAACTTGTTTTTCTGTGATAATAACAAGAAATGACATTTTGTAATGTAAAAACTACGAGTCCCAGAAGGCCATAGTGTCAAAGAAACACATGGTCGGAATCATGTGACCGATGGGGGGAGGGACTCCCTTTTTAAATTATTCTCAGCAAACAGTGTTTGTAACAACCGGGATCAAGTGAGTGGGGAGCTCACGAAACGCGTTGGTTTTTCGCTGTGAAACATGCTGTAGAGGTTTGAATAATAAATCTACTGGTTTCTGGAAAAACGCATTGACTGCAGTTGCGGCTTCTTTTGTTTTGAACCCGGGAGGCCCTGGGGACAAACACAGTTTGAATATATTGCGGTTTGGTTCTACCGCGTGAAGCGACGCACTTGCCAGCAGCGCCAATTACAAGAGGAGAGCGGAACCATCCTGGGATTATTTTGAATTCCTCTTGAGGTGCTCATCGCATTGAAATTTGAGCCAAAGGAAGCAGACTCGGGAGACGCTTGTGGAGGACGGGAACCCACGCTGCCCGGAGAACACATCCGAGGTAAGAAGGGATCCCCCTCTCTCCTTCTCATTATCCACGGAAAAATAAACGTACAGTCTGGGCATCTCCTAACGGCAGACAATTTTGAAAAAGTAAAAGGATATCCTGGCGATTACGCAACGGCAAATTAGAACGAAGGGCATATGTTTCTGATGCGCTAAGACTTTTGGAAAGAGCGCGTGACACACAGTGACACACGCGCATTCATCCAATAACATTTGTATCCATTATGGAACCAGAATCAGCCTAGTCAGTTTCTAAATAGCCGACAGTCATTCACAGAAACAGAACGAAAATAATAAATATAGCAACTGAACCAAAGCAGCAACTCACAGCATTGAAGAAATGGAGAAAAGAGAGGCTAAAAGAAAGGAACTTGTCACCAATATGTTCGACAAGGGGAACATGGAGAAAGCGCAAGCCAAACAGAGTGACACACCGAAGGATGACACGAAAGGGAAAATCAGAGCCTGGGAAAAATTAACCAGAAAAGAAATCAATAAATCTTGGGAAGTTATCGCATTACGCAAATACTTGGAAGCAGAAAGGGTCCCAAGAGGCCTAAGAATAATGTTAATGCCGAGCCAGCAGGATGTAACTAATGAGCTGCTACAGGAATGGGGGGCATACATCCTGAACTCATCATTGGGTCTAATAAAGATACTGGTTAGGCATATTGAAATTGCCCTGGAGAAAATAAAGGAACAACTGAAGGAAGTGGAAAAAAAATTGGAAGCATTAAAATTAAATCAAGAAATGACTAAATTCAAAGAGGATTTGGAACAACAAATAGAGAAACATGAGGAAACTGTAAGATTGAGAAAACATAATAAATTTGTACGAGACGCAAATGACTACGCAGAAGGCAGAATCTTCACGTTTGCCCGAAAATATGATCTTTACAAGAAACCATCACAAACTAAAAACATCTCATCCTCCAGCCTATCCTCAATCACATCAAATGAATTGACAGATGAAGATATAAACCTGGATGAAGAACAGAAGCGTTTTTTTAGGGGATATGCGCCTCGTGCTCCAGCAGCGGCAATGGGAACAGGAGCAAGGGGCGCCCAGACAAATACGAGGAAGAGAAAGAGGCCGTGGAAGATCTTGGCAACCCAGACAAAAAAGCCAACAACAACAACAACACCAAAAAAAACCAGAAGAGGCAGGAGGAGAAAATGTAAAAAACCCACAAAGTGGCCCGGAAACCAGGGGCATGAAACAGAAGAGGGGCAAATGATGGAAGAATTACAAGTGGTCAACTTATCCAAAAGGACAATGACACCAGCGGAAACGACTCTACTTAAAAGGGGCATCAACTTCTGTCCCACAAGAAAAATGGATTTAGCCCAAACAAGGATAGATTTATATCTATACATTCGAAAGATCAAACTGGCTAAACATTTCCTAGAGAGACAAAATAAACCTCAAATCCACAGAATTCCCATGAAACCATTCTCAGACCTAACTGTGAAAGACGCAGATGGGTACCTAACCCTTCTTAATTTGAATGCAGAGGAAGAAAATGAAATAACTCTGACCACAGCGATACCACAATTAAGAGCTGGGATAAGCAAAATGAAGGCCAAGTCCAAATTCTATCCACAACTCACTCCGGGCAATAAAATCGATATCTTCCAGGAGGCAGTCATACAGGAATTATACAACATTCCAAAAACTAAATTCAAAGACAATCTAACCCCACAAGAACGAGCAGCACTGACAACCCTCATCAATGATAAAAATGTGGAAATAAAAATGGCAGACAAGGGGGGGAACGTGGTGATTTGGGACAAGGACCTATACACGGAGGAAGCGATGAACCAACTATCGAACCCCGAGTATTATGAACAACTTAGGAAGAACCCAATAGATCAACTAAAGAGAGAGTTAGACCAAAAACTCTTAACATGGGAAAACAGAAATCTAATCGACTATGAGGAAAGGAAATACCTAACAGTCGATTTTCCACGTATGGCAACCATGTACTTCCTGCCAAAAATCCACAAAAACCCCACTAGACCACCAGGAAGACCTATAGTGTCAGCAAACGGTTCATTGATGGAACCAATGGGGAATTTTATTGATTTCTTTCTAAGACCTTATGTGGAGAATCTAAAATCATATTTGAAAGATACTACAGACTTTGTGTGTACAATATCTGATTTGGTCTGGCAGGATAACTATTTGCTAATATCCATGGATGTTATCGGACTGTACACAAACATTGACAATGATTTGGGATTGATGGCTTGCAAATACTTCCTGGAAAAACGCAACATACATTATAAGGAACATAATGATATGTTGTATGAAATGATCAAATTGTTACTCTCAAACAACATCTTCTTCTTTGGAGAACAACTCTATCGTCAGCGCAATGGCGCGGCAATGGGATTCTCATTCAGTCCAAGCTATGCTTGCATAGCAATGGGGTGGTGGGAGGAAGAGATAGCCTGGAATCAACGAAATGTCAAATACACCCAACACATCGTACAATGGAAGAGATTCATTGACGATTTATTCATAGTGTGGGGGGGAAGTGAGAGTGAATTCGAAGAATACTTTGAACTTTTGAATAATAGCACAAGAGGTCTGAAATTCACCTATACAAAAAGCAGGCAATCGATATCCTTTTTGGATACAGAAGTATATATCCAAAAGAACAAAGTGGAGACCACCTTACACAGGAAGAAAACGGCCACAAATTCAACATTGGAAGCCACAAGCTTTCATCAACCTGCCCTAATATCAAGTATACCATACGGTGAATTCCTCCGTGTCAAACGAATCTGTAGCGAAAAAACAGAATGGGAAAAACACAGTGCAACAACAATGGAGAGATTCCGCAAGAGAAAATATGGAAAAAACTTGACGAAGAAATGTTGGGAAAGAGCCAACGAAAAATCGAGGGCAGATTGTTTGAAACCACAAATCAAAGAAAAAGAAATGGAAGAACCTATAAGACTAATACTGGATTACAGCAAAGAAGCAAAAGAAGTTATCCAGATTCTTAGAAAAAACTGGAAATTATTGAAACTGGATCCGACAATTGGTCAAAAAATGGGCGATCACCCAGTGGTCACATACCGCAGAACAACAAATCTGAAGGACCAATTGATCCATAGTCATTTTATGAACCGCAAAAAAACATCTTGGCTCAAAACAGTTGGATTTAACAAATGCCACAACTGCAAAGTTTGCGAGATAGCCAAACCAACGAAACAAATCGAAATGGCTAATGGTAAAACTTGGAAGATTAAAGAACTAATTACCTGCAAAAGCCAGTATACAGTTTATCTAATTGAATGTCCGTGCAAGCTGCGCTACATAGGAAGCACTATCTGTGAGCTCAAGAAGCGTATCTTGGAACACACCAGGGCCACAACCAACAAGGACAGAGGTAATGCAGTGGCCAAACACATGGAGACAAATCATGATGGCAATTGGCGACTTTTGAAATTTCTAGGATTGGAAACATTGGCCCCAACGGAACGGGGGGGACATCGAGAAAAATTGTTGTGCCAAAAGGAATCACGCCACATCTTGAACTTTCGAACAATGACCCCTTATGGTCTGAACCAGTCCGAAGAACTTTATGTACACATTTAATAACAATGAAAGCCTCTCTGAATGCACTCCATAACTAACTTTTCCCTCCACAAAACCACGGCATAATATACATGAAAACCAAACTCTGGGCGAAAATTCAAATGCACTGAATACATAGATTTTGAGACATCATTTAACACCCTGGTCAATGTCAGCCCACCAGAGGGCTTTAAACAGGTCTAATGGAAAAAGACCTGGACAAAAATACCCTATTGTTTGTTTATTTTTGAAAAATTATATGTTGACAATTATTGAATTTCAAAGTGCTGGAAACACTAACCATCTTTTTGTAAGGTACAAGGAACCTTAAGCAAATTATAAGTAATGAATTTATAAGGTACCATATGACTGAGTCAGCCCACTTGAGGGCTCTTATTCTTACGGAAAAGTTGATTCTAATCTCAATTACCGAGGATATAGAAAGAAAGAATAATGATTGTGGTTTTCTGGCACACAAGAAATCCTTAATGTAAATATCACGAAAGGAATTTATGATTTAAAAATTGTCAATCAGCAGGGAATGGGTGCACAACTTGTTTTTCTGTGATAATAACAAGAAATGACATTTTGTAATGTAAAAACTACGAGTCCCAGAAGGCCATAGTGTCAAAGAAACACATGGTCGGAATCATGTGACCGATGGGGGGAGGGACTCCCTTTTTAAATTATTCTCAGCAAACAGTGTTTGTAACAACCGTGATCAAGTGAGTGGGGAGCTCACGAAACGCGTTGGTTTTTCGCTGTGAAACACGCTGTAGAGGTTTGAATAATAAATCTACTGGTTTCTGGAAAAACGCATTGACTGCAGTTGCGGCTTCTTTTGTTTTGAACCCGGGAGGCCCTGGGGACAAACACATTTTGAATATATTGCGGTTTGGTTCTACTGCGTGAAGCGACGCACTTGCCAGCAGCGCCAATTACAAGAGGAGAGCGGAACCATCCTGGGATTATATATATATATATATATATATATGTATGTATATATATATATATATATATATATATATATATATATATATATATATATATATATATATATATATATATATATATATATATATATATATATATATATATATATATATATATATATATATATATATAAATAAAGTTTCACAAGTGCCCACGCAGGAAGCACTCCCTGTGAGCAAACTCCAAATTGGGGAAGAGACCCACGCTCCCAGCATCAGCAGAGCCTGACGCGTTTCAGGATGTCTCCCTTTCTCAAAGGCTTTTCTGCAATTGAAAGACTGCCAGTTACACGAACAACAGCGTATATCCCTCCTTTATTTCCATGGCACAATTCTACTCAGGTGAGTTATTACCACGCTGCATTCTGGGGCTGATAGTTCGTCTTAATGAAACCCAAGTGGGGTACCAGCAGTCCATTCAATTCAATAATATAAAATCATAGGGGCGCAGGCAAAGTTCATCCCCGTTCAAATTTCTTGCCCAACAGACCTTCTCCGCCAATGCAACGCACCAGCAGCGGGACCGCTGACTTCTGCGGCGGTGCTTCCCTCGACCGGGTCTGGCCGATACAAATAAAGTTTCACAAGTGCCCACGCAGGAAGCACTCCCTGTGAGCAAACTCCAAATTGGGGAAGAGACCCACGCTCCCAGCATCAGCAGAGCCTGACGCGTTTCAGGATGTCTCCCTTTCTCAAAGGCTTTTCTGCAATTGAAAGACTGCCAGTTACACGAACAACAGCGTATATCCCTCCTTTATTTCCATGGCACAATTCTACTCAGGTGAGTTATTACCACGCTGCATTCTGGGGCTGATAGTTCGTCTTAATGAAACCCAAGTGGGGTACCAGCAGTCCATTCAATTCAATAATATAAAATCATAGGGGCGCAGGCAAAGTTCATCCCCGTTCAAATTTCTTGCCCAACAGACCTTCTCCGCCAATGCAACGCACCAGCAGCGGGACCGCTGACTTCTGCGGCGGTGCTTCCCTCGACCGGGTCTGGCCGATACAAATAAAGTTTCACAAGTGCCCACGCAGGAAGCACTCCCTGTGAGCAAACTCCAAATTGGGGAAGAGACCCACGCTCCCAGCATCAGCAGAGCCTGACGCGTTTCAGGATGTCTCCCTTTCTCAAAGGCTTTTCTGCAATTGAAAGACTGCCAGTTACACGAACAACAGCGTATATCCCTCCTTTATTTCCATGGCACAATTCTACTCAGGTGAGTTATTACCACGCTGCATTCTGGGGCTGATAGTTCGTCTTAATGAAACCCAAGTGGGGTACCAGCAGTCCATTCAATTCAATAATATAAAATCATAGGGGCGCAGGCAAAGTTCATCCCCGTTCAAATTTCTTGCCCAACAGACCTTCTCCGCCAATGCAACGCACCAGCAGCGGGACCGCTGACTTCTGCGGCGGTGCTTCCCTCGACCGGGTCTGGCCGATACAAATAAAGTTTCACAAGTGCCCACGCAGGAAGCACTCCCTGTGAGCAAACTCCAAATTGGGGAAGAGACCCACGCTCCCAGCATCAGCAGAGCCTGACGCGTTTCAGGATGTCTCCCTTTCTCAAAGGCTTTTCTGCAATTGAAAGACTGCCAGTTACACGAACAACAGCGTATATCCCTCCTTTATTTCCATGGCACAATTCTACTCAGGTGAGTTATTACCACGCTGCATTCTGGGGCTGATAGTTCGTCTTAATGAAACCCAAGTGGGGTACCAGCAGTCCATTCAATTCAATAATATAAAATCATAGGGGCGCAGGCAAAGTTCATCCCCGTTCAAATTTCTTGCCCAACAGACCTTCTCCGCCAATGCAACGCACCAGCAGCGGGACCGCTGACTTCTGCGGCGGTGCTTCCCTCGACCGGGTCTGGCCGATACAAATAAAGTTTCACAAGTGCCCACGCAGGAAGCACTCCCTGTGAGCAAACTCCAAATTGGGGAAGAGACCCACGCTCCCAGCATCAGCAGAGCCTGACGCGTTTCAGGATGTCTCCCTTTCTCAAAGGCTTTTCTGCAATTGAAAGACTGCCAGTTACACGAACAACAGCGTATATCCCTCCTTTATTTCCATGGCACAATTCTACTCAGGTGAGTTATTACCACGCTGCATTCTGGGGCTGATAGTTCGTCTTAATGAAACCCAAGTGGGGTACCAGCAGTCCATTCAATTCAATAATATAAAATCATAGGGGCGCAGGCAAAGTTCATCCCCGTTCAAATTTCTTGCCCAACAGACCTTCTCCGCCAATGCAACGCACCAGCAGCGGGACCGCTGACTTCTGCGGCGGTGCTTCCCTCGACCGGGTCTGGCCGATACAAATAAAGTTTCACAAGTGCCCACGCAGGAAGCACTCCCTGTGAGCAAACTCCAAATTGGGGAAGAGACCCACGCTCCCAGCATCAGCAGAGCCTGACGCGTTTCAGGATGTCTCCCTTTCTCAAAGGCTTTTCTGCAATTGAAAGACTGCCAGTTACACGAACAACAGCGTATATCCCTCCTTTATTTCCATGGCACAATTCTACTCAGGTGAGTTATTACCACGCTGCATTCTGGGGCTGATAGTTCGTCTTAATGAAACCCAAGTGGGGTACCAGCAGTCCATTCAATTCAATAATATAAAATCATAGGGGCGCAGGCAAAGTTCATCCCCGTTCAAATTTCTTGCCCAACAGACCTTCTCCGCCAATGCAACGCACCAGCAGCGGGACCGCTGACTTCTGCGGCGGTGCTTCCCTCGACCGGGTCTGGCCGATACAAATAAAGTTTCACAAGTGCCCACGCAGGAAGCACTCCCTGTGAGCAAACTCCAAATTGGGGAAGAGACCCACGCTCCCAGCATCAGCAGAGCCTGACGCGTTTCAGGATGTCTCCCTTTCTCAAAGGCTTTTCTGCAATTGAAAGACTGCCAGTTACACGAACAACAGCGTATATCCCTCCTTTATTTCCATGGCACAATTCTACTCAGGTGAGTTATTACCACGCTGCATTCTGGGGCTGATAGTTCGTCTTAATGAAACCCAAGTGGGGTACCAGCAGTCCATTCAATTCAATAATATAAAATCATAGGGGCGCAGGCAAAGTTCATCCCCGTTCAAATTTCTTGCCCAACAGACCTTCTCCGCCAATGCAACGCACCAGCAGCGGGACCGCTGACTTCTGCGGCGGTGCTTCCCTCGACCGGGTCTGGCCGATACAAATAAAGTTTCACAAGTGCCCACGCAGGAAGCACTCCCTGTGAGCAAACTCCAAATTGGGGAAGAGACCCACGCTCCCAGCATCAGCAGAGCCTGACGCGTTTCAGGATGTCTCCCTTTCTCAAAGGCTTTTCTGCAATTGAAAGACTGCCAGTTACACGAACAACAGCGTATATCCCTCCTTTATTTCCATGGCACAATTCTACTCAGGTGAGTTATTACCACGCTGCATTCTGGGGCTGATAGTTCGTCTTAATGAAACCCAAGTGGGGTACCAGCAGTCCATTCAATTCAATAATATAAAATCATAGGGGCGCAGGCAAAGTTCATCCCCGTTCAAATTTCTTGCCCAACAGACCTTCTCCGCCAATGCAACGCACCAGCAGCGGGACCGCTGACTTCTGCGGCGGTGCTTCCCTCGACCGGGTCTGGCCGATACAAATAAAGTTTCACAAGTGCCCACGCAGGAAGCACTCCCTGTGAGCAAACTCCAAATTGGGGAAGAGACCCACGCTCCCAGCATCAGCAGAGCCTGACGCGTTTCAGGATGTCTCCCTTTCTCAAAGGCTTTTCTGCAATTGAAAGACTGCCAGTTACACGAACAACAGCGTATATCCCTCCTTTATTTCCATGGCACAATTCTACTCAGGTGAGTTATTACCACGCTGCATTCTGGGGCTGATAGTTCGTCTTAATGAAACCCAAGTGGGGTACCAGCAGTCCATTCAATTCAATAATATAAAATCATAGGGGCGCAGGCAAAGTTCATCCCCGTTCAAATTTCTTGCCCAACAGACCTTCTCCGCCAATGCAACGCACCAGCAGCGGGACCGCTGACTTCTGCGGCGGTGCTTCCCTCGACCGGGTCTGGCCGATACAAATAAAGTTTCACAAGTGCCCACGCAGGAAGCACTCCCTGTGAGCAAACTCCAAATTGGGGAAGAGACCCACGCTCCCAGCATCAGCAGAGCCTGACGCGTTTCAGGATGTCTCCCTTTCTCAAAGGCTTTTCTGCAATTGAAAGACTGCCAGTTACACGAACAACAGCGTATATCCCTCCTTTATTTCCATGGCACAATTCTACTCAGGTGAGTTATTACCACGCTGCATTCTGGGGCTGATAGTTCGTCTTAATGAAACCCAAGTGGGGTACCAGCAGTCCATTCAATTCAATAATATAAAATCATAGGGGCGCAGGCAAAGTTCATCCCCGTTCAAATTTCTTGCCCAACAGACCTTCTCCGCCAATGCAACGCACCAGCAGCGGGACCGCTGACTTCTGCGGCGGTGCTTCCCTCGACCGGGTCTGGCCGATACAAATAAAGTTTCACAAGTGCCCACGCAGGAAGCACTCCCTGTGAGCAAACTCCAAATTGGGGAAGAGACCCACGCTCCCAGCATCAGCAGAGCCTGACGCGTTTCAGGATGTCTCCCTTTCTCAAAGGCTTTTCTGCAATTGAAAGACTGCCAGTTACACGAACAACAGCGTATATCCCTCCTTTATTTCCATGGCACAATTCTACTCAGGTGAGTTATTACCACGCTGCATTCTGGGGCTGATAGTTCGTCTTAATGAAACCCAAGTGGGGTACCAGCAGTCCATTCAATTCAATAATATAAAATCATAGGGGCGCAGGCAAAGTTCATCCCCGTTCAAATTTCTTGCCCAACAGACCTTCTCCGCCAATGCAACGCACCAGCAGCGGGACCGCTGACTTCTGCGGCGGTGCTTCCCTCGACCGGGTCTGGCCGATACAAATAAAGTTTCACAAGTGCCCACGCAGGAAGCACTCCCTGTGAGCAAACTCCAAATTGGGGAAGAGACCCACGCTCCCAGCATCAGCAGAGCCTGACGCGTTTCAGGATGTCTCCCTTTCTCAAAGGCTTTTCTGCAATTGAAAGACTGCCAGTTACACGAACAACAGCGTATATCCCTCCTTTATTTCCATGGCACAATTCTACTCAGGTGAGTTATTACCACGCTGCATTCTGGGGCTGATAGTTCGTCTTAATGAAACCCAAGTGGGGTACCAGCAGTCCATTCAATTCAATAATATAAAATCATAGGGGCGCAGGCAAAGTTCATCCCCGTTCAAATTTCTTGCCCAACAGACCTTCTCCGCCAATGCAACGCACCAGCAGCGGGACCGCTGACTTCTGCGGCGGTGCTTCCCTCGACCGGGTCTGGCCGATACAAATAAAGTTTCACAAGTGCCCACGCAGGAAGCACTCCCTGTGAGCAAACTCCAAATTGGGGAAGAGACCCACGCTCCCAGCATCAGCAGAGCCTGACGCGTTTCAGGATGTCTCCCTTTCTCAAAGGCTTTTCTGCAATTGAAAGACTGCCAGTTACACGAACAACAGCGTATATCCCTCCTTTATTTCCATGGCACAATTCTACTCAGGTGAGTTATTACCACGCTGCATTCTGGGGCTGATAGTTCGTCTTAATGAAACCCAAGTGGGGTACCAGCAGTCCATTCAATTCAATAATATAAAATCATAGGGGCGCAGGCAAAGTTCATCCCCGTTCAAATTTCTTGCCCAACAGACCTTCTCCGCCAATGCAACGCACCAGCAGCGGGACCGCTGACTTCTGCGGCGGTGCTTCCCTCGACCGGGTCTGGCCGATACAAATAAAGTTTCACAAGTGCCCACGCAGGAAGCACTCCCTGTGAGCAAACTCCAAATTGGGGAAGAGACCCACGCTCCCAGCATCAGCAGAGCCTGACGCGTTTCAGGATGTCTCCCTTTCTCAAAGGCTTTTCTGCAATTGAAAGACTGCCAGTTACACGAACAACAGCGTATATCCCTCCTTTATTTCCATGGCACAATTCTACTCAGGTGAGTTATTACCACGCTGCATTCTGGGGCTGATAGTTCGTCTTAATGAAACCCAAGTGGGGTACCAGCAGTCCATTCAATTCAATAATATAAAATCATAGGGGCGCAGGCAAAGTTCATCCCCGTTCAAATTTCTTGCCCAACAGACCTTCTCCGCCAATGCAACGCACCAGCAGCGGGACCGCTGACTTCTGCGGCGGTGCTTCCCTCGACCGGGTCTGGCCGATACAAATAAAGTTTCACAAGTGCCCACGCAGGAAGCACTCCCTGTGAGCAAACTCCAAATTGGGGAAGAGACCCACGCTCCCAGCATCAGCAGAGCCTGACGCGTTTCAGGATGTCTCCCTTTCTCAAAGGCTTTTCTGCAATTGAAAGACTGCCAGTTACACGAACAACAGCGTATATCCCTCCTTTATTTCCATGGCACAATTCTACTCAGGTGAGTTATTACCACGCTGCATTCTGGGGCTGATAGTTCGTCTTAATGAAACCCAAGTGGGGTACCAGCAGTCCATTCAATTCAATAATATAAAATCATAGGGGCGCAGGCAAAGTTCATCCCCGTTCAAATTTCTTGCCCAACAGACCTTCTCCGCCAATGCAACGCACCAGCAGCGGGACCGCTGACTTCTGCGGCGGTGCTTCCCTCGACCGGGTCTGGCCGATACAAATAAAGTTTCACAAGTGCCCACGCAGGAAGCACTCCCTGTGAGCAAACTCCAAATTGGGGAAGAGACCCACGCTCCCAGCATCAGCAGAGCCTGACGCGTTTCAGGATGTCTCCCTTTCTCAAAGGCTTTTCTGCAATTGAAAGACTGCCAGTTACACGAACAACAGCGTATATCCCTCCTTTATTTCCATGGCACAATTCTACTCAGGTGAGTTATTACCACGCTGCATTCTGGGGCTGATAGTTCGTCTTAATGAAACCCAAGTGGGGTACCAGCAGTCCATTCAATTCAATAATATAAAATCATAGGGGCGCAGGCAAAGTTCATCCCCGTTCAAATTTCTTGCCCAACAGACCTTCTCCGCCAATGCAACGCACCAGCAGCGGGACCGCTGACTTCTGCGGCGGTGCTTCCCTCGACCGGGTCTGGCCGATACAAATAAAGTTTCACAAGTGCCCACGCAGGAAGCACTCCCTGTGAGCAAACTCCAAATTGGGGAAGAGACCCACGCTCCCAGCATCAGCAGAGCCTGACGCGTTTCAGGATGTCTCCCTTTCTCAAAGGCTTTTCTGCAATTGAAAGACTGCCAGTTACACGAACAACAGCGTATATCCCTCCTTTATTTCCATGGCACAATTCTACTCAGGTGAGTTATTACCACGCTGCATTCTGGGGCTGATAGTTCGTCTTAATGAAACCCAAGTGGGGTACCAGCAGTCCATTCAATTCAATAATATAAAATCATAGGGGCGCAGGCAAAGTTCATCCCCGTTCAAATTTCTTGCCCAACAGACCTTCTCCGCCAGAGTAGAATTGTGCCATGGAAATAAAGGAGGGATATACGCTGTTGTTCGTGTAACTGGCAGTCTTTCAATTGCAGAAAAGCCTTTGAGAAAGGGAGACATCCTGAAACGCGTCAGGCTCTGCTGATGCTGGGAGCGTGGGTCTCTTCCCCAATTTGGAGTTTGCTCACAGGGAGTGCTTCCTGCGTGGGCACTTGTGAAACTTTATTTGTATCGGCCAGACCCGGTCGAGGGAAGCACCGCCGCAGAAGTCAGCGGTCCCGCTGCTGGTGCGTTGCATTGGCGGAGAAGGTCTGTTGGGCAAGAAATTTGAACGGGGATGAACTTTGCCTGCGCCCCTATGATTTTATATTATTGAATTGAATGGACTGCTGGTACCCCACTTGGGTTTCATTAAGACGAACTATCAGCCCCAGAATGCAGCGTGGTAATAACTCACCTGAGTAGAATTGTGCCATGGAAATAAAGGAGGGATATACGCTGTTGTTCGTGTAACTGGCAGTCTTTCAATTGCAGAAAAGCCTTTGAGAAAGGGAGACATCCTGAAACGCGTCAGGCTCTGCTGATGCTGGGAGCGTGGGTCTCTTCCCCAATTTGGAGTTTGCTCACAGGGAGTGCTTCCTGCGTGGGCACTTGTGAAACTTTATTTGTATCGGCCAGACCCGGTCGAGGGAAGCACCGCCGCAGAAGTCAGCGGTCCCGCTGCTGGTGCGTTGCATTGGCGGAGAAGGTCTGTTGGGCAAGAAATTTGAACGGGGATGAACTTTGCCTGCGCCCCTATGATTTTATATTATTGAATTGAATGGACTGCTGGTACCCCACTTGGGTTTCATTAAGACGAACTATCAGCCCCAGAATGCAGCGTGGTAATAACTCACCTGAGTAGAATTGTGCCATGGAAATAAAGGAGGGATATACGCTGTTGTTCGTGTAACTGGCAGTCTTTCAATTGCAGAAAAGCCTTTGAGAAAGGGAGACATCCTGAAACGCGTCAGGCTCTGCTGATGCTGGGAGCGTGGGTCTCTTCCCCAATTTGGAGTTTGCTCACAGGGAGTGCTTCCTGCGTGGGCACTTGTGAAACTTTATTTGTATCGGCCAGACCCGGTCGAGGGAAGCACCGCCGCAGAAGTCAGCGGTCCCGCTGCTGGTGCGTTGCATTGGCGGAGAAGGTCTGTTGGGCAAGAAATTTGAACGGGGATGAACTTTGCCTGCGCCCCTATGATTTTATATTATTGAATTGAATGGACTGCTGGTACCCCACTTGGGTTTCATTAAGACGAACTATCAGCCCCAGAATGCAGCGTGGTAATAACTCACCTGAGTAGAATTGTGCCATGGAAATAAAGGAGGGATATACGCTGTTGTTCGTGTAACTGGCAGTCTTTCAATTGCAGAAAAGCCTTTGAGAAAGGGAGACATCCTGAAACGCGTCAGGCTCTGCTGATGCTGGGAGCGTGGGTCTCTTCCCCAATTTGGAGTTTGCTCACAGGGAGTGCTTCCTGCGTGGGCACTTGTGAAACTTTATTTGTATCGGCCAGACCCGGTCGAGGGAAGCACCGCCGCAGAAGTCAGCGGTCCCGCTGCTGGTGCGTTGCATTGGCGGAGAAGGTCTGTTGGGCAAGAAATTTGAACGGGGATGAACTTTGCCTGCGCCCCTATGATTTTATATTATTGAATTGAATGGACTGCTGGTACCCCACTTGGGTTTCATTAAGACGAACTATCAGCCCCAGAATGCAGCGTGGTAATAACTCACCTGAGTAGAATTGTGCCATGGAAATAAAGGAGGGATATACGCTGTTGTTCGTGTAACTGGCAGTCTTTCAATTGCAGAAAAGCCTTTGAGAAAGGGAGACATCCTGAAACGCGTCAGGCTCTGCTGATGCTGGGAGCGTGGGTCTCTTCCCCAATTTGGAGTTTGCTCACAGGGAGTGCTTCCTGCGTGGGCACTTGTGAAACTTTATTTGTATCGGCCAGACCCGGTCGAGGGAAGCACCGCCGCAGAAGTCAGCGGTCCCGCTGCTGGTGCGTTGCATTGGCGGAGAAGGTCTGTTGGGCAAGAAATTTGAACGGGGATGAACTTTGCCTGCGCCCCTATGATTTTATATTATTGAATTGAATGGACTGCTGGTACCCCACTTGGGTTTCATTAAGACGAACTATCAGCCCCAGAATGCAGCGTGGTAATAACTCACCTGAGTAGAATTGTGCCATGGAAATAAAGGAGGGATATACGCTGTTGTTCGTGTAACTGGCAGTCTTTCAATTGCAGAAAAGCCTTTGAGAAAGGGAGACATCCTGAAACGCGTCAGGCTCTGCTGATGCTGGGAGCGTGGGTCTCTTCCCCAATTTGGAGTTTGCTCACAGGGAGTGCTTCCTGCGTGGGCACTTGTGAAACTTTATTTGTATCGGCCAGACCCGGTCGAGGGAAGCACCGCCGCAGAAGTCAGCGGTCCCGCTGCTGGTGCGTTGCATTGGCGGAGAAGGTCTGTTGGGCAAGAAATTTGAACGGGGATGAACTTTGCCTGCGCCCCTATGATTTTATATTATTGAATTGAATGGACTGCTGGTACCCCACTTGGGTTTCATTAAGACGAACTATCAGCCCCAGAATGCAGCGTGGTAATAACTCACCTGAGTAGAATTGTGCCATGGAAATAAAGGAGGGATATACGCTGTTGTTCGTGTAACTGGCAGTCTTTCAATTGCAGAAAAGCCTTTGAGAAAGGGAGACATCCTGAAACGCGTCAGGCTCTGCTGATGCTGGGAGCGTGGGTCTCTTCCCCAATTTGGAGTTTGCTCACAGGGAGTGCTTCCTGCGTGGGCACTTGTGAAACTTTATTTGTATCGGCCAGACCCGGTCGAGGGAAGCACCGCCGCAGAAGTCAGCGGTCCCGCTGCTGGTGCGTTGCATTGGCGGAGAAGGTCTGTTGGGCAAGAAATTTGAACGGGGATGAACTTTGCCTGCGCCCCTATGATTTTATATTATTGAATTGAATGGACTGCTGGTACCCCACTTGGGTTTCATTAAGACGAACTATCAGCCCCAGAATGCAGCGTGGTAATAACTCACCTGAGTAGAATTGTGCCATGGAAATAAAGGAGGGATATACGCTGTTGTTCGTGTAACTGGCAGTCTTTCAATTGCAGAAAAGCCTTTGAGAAAGGGAGACATCCTGAAACGCGTCAGGCTCTGCTGATGCTGGGAGCGTGGGTCTCTTCCCCAATTTGGAGTTTGCTCACAGGGAGTGCTTCCTGCGTGGGCACTTGTGAAACTTTATTTGTATCGGCCAGACCCGGTCGAGGGAAGCACCGCCGCAGAAGTCAGCGGTCCCGCTGCTGGTGCGTTGCATTGGCGGAGAAGGTCTGTTGGGCAAGAAATTTGAACGGGGATGAACTTTGCCTGCGCCCCTATGATTTTATATTATTGAATTGAATGGACTGCTGGTACCCCACTTGGGTTTCATTAAGACGAACTATCAGCCCCAGAATGCAGCGTGGTAATAACTCACCTGAGTAGAATTGTGCCATGGAAATAAAGGAGGGATATACGCTGTTGTTCGTGTAACTGGCAGTCTTTCAATTGCAGAAAAGCCTTTGAGAAAGGGAGACATCCTGAAACGCGTCAGGCTCTGCTGATGCTGGGAGCGTGGGTCTCTTCCCCAATTTGGAGTTTGCTCACAGGGAGTGCTTCCTGCGTGGGCACTTGTGAAACTTTATTTGTATCGGCCAGACCCGGTCGAGGGAAGCACCGCCGCAGAAGTCAGCGGTCCCGCTGCTGGTGCGTTGCATTGGCGGAGAAGGTCTGTTGGGCAAGAAATTTGAACGGGGATGAACTTTGCCTGCGCCCCTATGATTTTATATTATTGAATTGAATGGACTGCTGGTACCCCACTTGGGTTTCATTAAGACGAACTATCAGCCCCAGAATGCAGCGTGGTAATAACTCACCTGAGTAGAATTGTGCCATGGAAATAAAGGAGGGATATACGCTGTTGTTCGTGTAACTGGCAGTCTTTCAATTGCAGAAAAGCCTTTGAGAAAGGGAGACATCCTGAAACGCGTCAGGCTCTGCTGATGCTGGGAGCGTGGGTCTCTTCCCCAATTTGGAGTTTGCTCACAGGGAGTGCTTCCTGCGTGGGCACTTGTGAAACTTTATTTGTATCGGCCAGACCCGGTCGAGGGAAGCACCGCCGCAGAAGTCAGCGGTCCCGCTGCTGGTGCGTTGCATTGGCGGAGAAGGTCTGTTGGGCAAGAAATTTGAACGGGGATGAACTTTGCCTGCGCCCCTATGATTTTATATTATTGAATTGAATGGACTGCTGGTACCCCACTTGGGTTTCATTAAGACGAACTATCAGCCCCAGAATGCAGCGTGGTAATAACTCACCTGAGTAGAATTGTGCCATGGAAATAAAGGAGGGATATACGCTGTTGTTCGTGTAACTGGCAGTCTTTCAATTGCAGAAAAGCCTTTGAGAAAGGGAGACATCCTGAAACGCGTCAGGCTCTGCTGATGCTGGGAGCGTGGGTCTCTTCCCCAATTTGGAGTTTGCTCACAGGGAGTGCTTCCTGCGTGGGCACTTGTGAAACTTTATTTGTATCGGCCAGACCCGGTCGAGGGAAGCACCGCCGCAGAAGTCAGCGGTCCCGCTGCTGGTGCGTTGCATTGGCGGAGAAGGTCTGTTGGGCAAGAAATTTGAACGGGGATGAACTTTGCCTGCGCCCCTATGATTTTATATTATTGAATTGAATGGACTGCTGGTACCCCACTTGGGTTTCATTAAGACGAACTATCAGCCCCAGAATGCAGCGTGGTAATAACTCACCTGAGTAGAATTGTGCCATGGAAATAAAGGAGGGATATACGCTGTTGTTCGTGTAACTGGCAGTCTTTCAATTGCAGAAAAGCCTTTGAGAAAGGGAGACATCCTGAAACGCGTCAGGCTCTGCTGATGCTGGGAGCGTGGGTCTCTTCCCCAATTTGGAGTTTGCTCACAGGGAGTGCTTCCTGCGTGGGCACTTGTGAAACTTTATTTGTATCGGCCAGACCCGGTCGAGGGAAGCACCGCCGCAGAAGTCAGCGGTCCCGCTGCTGGTGCGTTGCATTGGCGGAGAAGGTCTGTTGGGCAAGAAATTTGAACGGGGATGAACTTTGCCTGCGCCCCTATGATTTTATATTATTGAATTGAATGGACTGCTGGTACCCCACTTGGGTTTCATTAAGACGAACTATCAGCCCCAGAATGCAGCGTGGTAATAACTCACCTGAGTAGAATTGTGCCATGGAAATAAAGGAGGGATATACGCTGTTGTTCGTGTAACTGGCAGTCTTTCAATTGCAGAAAAGCCTTTGAGAAAGGGAGACATCCTGAAACGCGTCAGGCTCTGCTGATGCTGGGAGCGTGGGTCTCTTCCCCAATTTGGAGTTTGCTCACAGGGAGTGCTTCCTGCGTGGGCACTTGTGAAACTTTATTTGTATCGGCCAGACCCGGTCGAGGGAAGCACCGCCGCAGAAGTCAGCGGTCCCGCTGCTGGTGCGTTGCATTGGCGGAGAAGGTCTGTTGGGCAAGAAATTTGAACGGGGATGAACTTTGCCTGCGCCCCTATGATTTTATATTATTGAATTGAATGGACTGCTGGTACCCCACTTGGGTTTCATTAAGACGAACTATCAGCCCCAGAATGCAGCGTGGTAATAACTCACCTGAGTAGAATTGTGCCATGGAAATAAAGGAGGGATATACGCTGTTGTTCGTGTAACTGGCAGTCTTTCAATTGCAGAAAAGCCTTTGAGAAAGGGAGACATCCTGAAACGCGTCAGGCTCTGCTGATGCTGGGAGCGTGGGTCTCTTCCCCAATTTGGAGTTTGCTCACAGGGAGTGCTTCCTGCGTGGGCACTTGTGAAACTTTATTTGTATCGGCCAGACCCGGTCGAGGGAAGCACCGCCGCAGAAGTCAGCGGTCCCGCTGCTGGTGCGTTGCATTGGCGGAGAAGGTCTGTTGGGCAAGAAATTTGAACGGGGATGAACTTTGCCTGCGCCCCTATGATTTTATATTATTGAATTGAATGGACTGCTGGTACCCCACTTGGGTTTCATTAAGACGAACTATCAGCCCCAGAATGCAGCGTGGTAATAACTCACCTGAGTAGAATTGTGCCATGGAAATAAAGGAGGGATATACGCTGTTGTTCGTGTAACTGGCAGTCTTTCAATTGCAGAAAAGCCTTTGAGAAAGGGAGACATCCTGAAACGCGTCAGGCTCTGCTGATGCTGGGAGCGTGGGTCTCTTCCCCAATTTGGAGTTTGCTCACAGGGAGTGCTTCCTGCGTGGGCACTTGTGAAACTTTATTTGTATCGGCCAGACCCGGTCGAGGGAAGCACCGCCGCAGAAGTCAGCGGTCCCGCTGCTGGTGCGTTGCATTGGCGGAGAAGGTCTGTTGGGCAAGAAATTTGAACGGGGATGAACTTTGCCTGCGCCCCTATGATTTTATATTATTGAATTGAATGGACTGCTGGTACCCCACTTGGGTTTCATTAAGACGAACTATCAGCCCCAGAATGCAGCGTGGTAATAACTCACCTGAGTAGAATTGTGCCATGGAAATAAAGGAGGGATATACGCTGTTGTTCGTGTAACTGGCAGTCTTTCAATTGCAGAAAAGCCTTTGAGAAAGGGAGACATCCTGAAACGCGTCAGGCTCTGCTGATGCTGGGAGCGTGGGTCTCTTCCCCAATTTGGAGTTTGCTCACAGGGAGTGCTTCCTGCGTGGGCACTTGTGAAACTTTATATATATATATATATATATATATATATATATATGGTTAAAGTATTCCAAAGTAAGAAATAGGGATTTACACTGCTTCCTTTTCCTCCTTACTGATGCACATTTGCCCATTCAGGGCTTAATAATTGCTACTGGAGGCGGCTATTTTGAATAATGTATGTTAACATGATCATATAAGCACTTGTTTTTCAGCAATTTTCTTATATTATGAACGCTGGTTAGAATAATGGACCTTATACTGTCTACAAGTGTTTTTGCTTTGATTCCATAGTCTCCCCAAATATCGTGTTTTAATGAAATTTTATATTGCACTATTCCACTTTACACTTTGGTGATGGCATGATCAAATGTAGAAAACATATTCTAAGATGGCCACCATGACATCTGCCAACACTGTTTTGTAAGTCCATCTTTGATCTTCACAAAAGACATGTGATGTATTGTTATTTTAAAAACCACTGTGTTTCCACTAAAAAACTGAAATTGAAAAAGCCACAAGGCAAAATGCATCTGTCAGTGCAAGGGGGTCTGCACAATAAAGCACTTTGCTTCAATTTACCCTTGTACGTGCTCTCCATTTGGCACCAGAAGCGTTCGCCTTGCTTCTGTAATTAAAGCGGCTCACCACCACAGGAGAGAGTACCCCTCACCACCGCAGGAGTGAGCACCCGGGATGAGACAGAGCGGCGGTGGTGGCTTCCTGCTACCTGCCTTGGGGTTGGGAATATATTATTGAAAAACACCGTAGTGTGTGTATATGCCCTAAAAGAAATGGCGCTGACCCCTTCAAAAAATATAGCCCGTGTAAAAAATAGAACGGAAATAAACACGAGATAAAATCTTGCTGCAGATATCTTTTAGAACAATTTTGAAGAGATAACAAATCCCCCAAAGTAAAATACAATTGGACGATGATGATGTTACTGATGGGCTTACTCATTAGCCCGATATGCGTCGCCACACAGAGCATCAACAAGAACTTTTAACAATTTAGGGCAATATCATGTAAGACTAAGTCACCAACTGACAGGCTAAAAGCATATATTATGTATATTCACTAAAAAACCATAGGGTTCAGGGACATTATAGTTAGTTGGACATTTCACTTGTACAAAACAATAGAAATCCGGCCGTTATAGTTAGTTCAGCTAACTATAACTTGCACCCCCACAATGCACTGCTGATGACGTCACATATTACATCATTCATGACATGTTCAGTGACATCACTGATGACATCCCTGATGACATCTCAAATGACATCACTGATTACATCATCCAGTGACTGTGTGTTTCTGTAAAGTTTAAATATGTTTTATATATATATAGGTTAAGGTGTATTGAAGAATGAGTGGGTGTATATGTGTCTGAATGAATGATTTAGTAGGTGCATGACTGACTGTATAAGTGAGTGCGTCTTACTGAATGTATGGGTTAGTGACTGATACAGACATTCACACAGTTTAGTATCTGTATGGGTGCCTGAGTGTCTGTGTAGGTGGGTGGGAGGTGTGTGACTCTGTGAATAGATGTGTGAGTGGGTGATTCACTGGGTGTATGGGTTCAAGAGTGTGTCTGTTAAGGGCTGTATGGGTGTGTGAGTATGCATATGGCTGTGTTGGTGAGTGAATGGATGTCTCAGTGGTATATATGTGAGTAACTACACATCTGATAGGCAGGATATGTGAATGTTGGAGTATATAAATGAGTATATGTGAGAGTGAGTGATACTGAGAGTGGCTGTATGGTTGAGTTTGTGCTTGTGTCAGTGATTGTATAAGAGAGTAAGTATGTGTTGGTATCTGTATGAATAGGTGAGGTGGTGTGTGTATAACTGTACAGGTCAGTAAATAGGAGTGTGATTGAATCTTTACATGACTCACTAGATGTGTAAGTAACTATACGGGTGAGTGGTGGTGTGTGAGTGTCTGTATAGGTGTATGAGTGCATATGAAGGTGTTGTATTAATGAGTCACTGCATGTATGAATGATTGTATGGGTGAGTGAGTAGATGTGTGTGTGTAGACCTAGGAATCAATGTGTGCGTATGTAGTAATTGGTATTGCTGTGTCAATGGTTTCAAAAATGGTAGTATGTATTTAACAGTGGGTGTATCAAATGTTATATTAGACTGTGAGGAGGTGCATCAGATTAGTGATGTCATCAGTGATGTCATCAGTGATGTCACTGACCATGTCATGAATGATGTAATATGTGATGTCATCAGCAGTGCATTGCGGGGCGCGAGTTATAGTTAGCTGAGCTAACTATAATGGCCAAATTTCTATGGTTTGTACGAGTGAAATGTCCAACTAACTTTAACATCCCTGAAACTTATGTTTTTTTCAGTGAATTTCTAAGGTTTTTTTAAATGCTAATTTCTAACTATAACGTCCCTGAAACCTATGTTTTTTTCAAAGAATTTCAAAGGTTTTTTATATGCTAATTTTTTAACTATGCCTACAAAGGTAGGCCATGTGAAGAAAGAGGAAGACAAGTGCAAAAAGAAGCAAGACAAATGCAGAAAGAGGCAACAGAAGTCCAGAAAGATGAAGAAAAAGTGCAGGAAGAAGCAAGAGATGTGCAGAAAGAACCAACAGAGGAGCAGAAAGTCCTCCTGTGCCCCCCAACTTTTTGCTGACAGGTACTGTTGTTAATTGACTCTGACTAACCAAGCCTAGAGCCAGTGCTATGCTAAAAGACACTTAGAATACTGTGAAAACACCTACATACACTAGGGAACACTATGCGTTGGGGTACCCCTGTAATTAGCATGACCTTCTCTTTATTTGCCATGAGTTAGTTCTTGGGTCATTGCATGAGCACATGGGTAATGACTGGATGTTTAGAGTACTGCAAGGAGAGTTAATGTTAATGGTATACGGTATTTATACAAGCGCACGGCTACTCTGAAGGATGTCCCGGCGCTAAGAAAGTTAAACAAAAAACCCTAGGGGGAGAGCTCAACATTTCCACATACTAATACTCTCCCTATTATTGATGAAATAGCCAGGTTTTCAGCTGGCGGCGGAAGCTCAGAAGGCATCCTTCTTGCCTTAAAGACAGCGGGAGCTTGTTCCATATTCTGCTCACAACCACCTGGAAGGAGCGACCGCCCCTCCTGGTCCGGCTGAATTTAGGCACCCGCAACAAATGTTGGGTAGATGATCTCAGGGCCCTGGCAGGGTAATAGGGCGCAATTCTTTTCCTGATGAACTGTGCCCCACTGTTATTCAGCGCCTTAAAGGCCAACACAAGTGCCTTAAAGACCACTCTGTTTCTTACTGATAACCAGTGGTGTGATTTCAGATGATTAGCCATGTGGGTTCTAGGTCCCACCATAGACACTGCTCTAGCGGCAGAATTCTGGACAATCTGAGGACGGTTTAATAAGTACTCAGGGATACCCAAGTAGAGTACATTTGCATAATCCAGCCTAGACATTATCAGGGCCTGGACCACTGTTTTTCTATGGGCCACTGGTAACAACGCTAAGAAATTCCTCATCATTTTTAGCATCCCAAAACAAGTTCCAGCCACTGACTGCACCTGTGTCTTCATAGAGAGATCAGAGTCCATCATCACTCCCAAGTTCTTCACTGTCGTGACAGGGCTAATAGGTGCCGGTTGATCCGATGGCCACCATTTTCACCATTCATCTGCTGGGTTATGAACAAAAAAGATAATTTCCGTTTTAGCGGAATTGCAAGATAAGGGGTGCAGGACATTGCTGTCCTGCACCCCTCCGTGCTCCGTTACAGAGAGATGTAAAAAGGGGCCTGGCCTCGGACCACCTCTCTGCAACGCAGTCCTGTGGTGCTTACTAGAGGTACCTGGTGGGCTAGTTGGGTCCCAGGGACCCTTAGGATTGAAGGGGAATTAATCCCCCAACTTAAAATGTGCCACAGGGTGTGTTTACACAGTGGTGCAGGGAGGGGCGGGGCCTGATGTGAGAAGTGTGCAAACGCACCCCGAGGTGCGTTTTAAGTTGGGGTACTAAGTCCCCTTTAATCCTGAGGGTAACTGGGGGCCATCTAGCCCACCAAGTAGCTCCAGAAAGCACCACAGTGCTGCGTTGCAGAGAGGTGGTCTGAGGCCATGCCCCTTTTTACACCTCCTGCAACACAGCTCTGTGGCGCTTACTGGATGTACCTGAAGGGCTAGTTGGCCCCCAGGGACCCTAAGGATTCAAGGGGACTTAATCCCCCAACTTAAAACACGCAACAGGACGTGTTTGCACACATGTCACATCAGGCCCCCCTCCCTTCACCACTGTGCAAACGCGCACCCTGACACGTTTTAAGTGGGGGTATTAAGTCCTCTTGCATCCTGAGGGTCACTGGGGTCAAACTAGCCCACCAGGTACCTCTAGTATTTTTTTAGAAGAGGGGCTGTGCGCCCCCCCTTATTTTCCCATTTTCTAGGCCCTGGGGACCCCATCCCCCAGGGCCTGCCCCTATTTTGTTACTTTAAAAACAAAAAGAACAGACGGGCCATTTATGGACCTGGGGCATGGCCAGTATTTATTTAACTATTTTTTATATTTGGAGGGAGGGCCCGTGGTGGCCCCGGAGACCCCCGTCCCCAGGGGCCCACCTTTCCTTTTTTATTTCTATGTTTTCTTTATTTTTAGGGGAGGGGGCTGCGTGGCCCCTCTCCCGGGCCACTTCTGGCTCAAGGGACCCCATCCCCCGGGGCCTGGCGACATGGTTGGGGACCGTGGGGGGGGCCAATTCCCCCATAGTCCCACCGGCTTCCTGCCTCCTGCGGGAGCCAGCATTGCTTTTCCTCACGGGGAGCTGCTTACATGCAGCTCCCCTCGTGGATAATCAACCTGCTTTGGATTTTGGCCCCCTCCCTTTATTTGCATAGCCCCAGGGAGGTGGTGGTCCCCGGGGCTCGGGGGTCAGTAACGGCCCCCTGCATTTGTAGTTAAGTGCCCCAGGGAGGTGGTGGTCCCTGGGGCATGTGGGGGTCTTGAACCCCCCACACAGGTTCTTTAAATTGAAAATTGAGAGCCCTGTGGATGTGGCAGTCCCTGGGGCTGTGGGGGGCTGGTGCCCCCACACATACCTTTTTTCAATTAATCAGCAGAGCCCCGGGAGATGGTGGTCCCCGGGGCTCAGGGGGGCTGCGTGCCCCCTGCAAATAATAAAAAAAAGCCCGGGGGAGGTGGCGGTCCCCAACTATACAGTTTGTCATTGCTCCCGGGACCTGGCCCACACGGGGGCTTAAAAATAACAAAGCGCACTTTGTTTTTTTAGTTTATTTATTGTCCAGATTGCTCCCAGCGCAAATTTGGCCGATTTATAAAACAAAATCCATTCTTTGGCCCTGGGGGTCTCTGTGGGACCCCCTCAGCAGGCCTAGGGGGTCAGGGGGTCTGTACCCTGCCCCCTTTTCATGTTTGTAATCCTTATTTCTCTGTTTTCTTGTGACAACACTTCCTGGTTTGGAGTGTTGGCAGCCAATTAGAATGAAGCGTGTTGTTGGGAGGGGTCACAAACCCACCACGACCATAGATATCGATATTTATCTTTTAGGATTTTCCCAGCATCTACTGAAAGGATTTGAACCATTGAACAAAAGGTCGCTTTCTGAGCCAAGAACTACCTTTTTGCCAAATTTGGTGTAATTCCGCTCAGCAGTTCGGGCTGTAGCCTTGGCTAAAGTTTCCAATGGGAAATTGATTTTTTGATTTTCATTGTTCGAATTTCTCAGCAGCTACTGAATGGATGTACACCATTTAAAACAAAAAGTTCGCTTTCAGAACCAAGCGCTACCTTTTTGGCAAATTTGGTGTAATTCCGTTGAGCAGTTTGGGCTGTAGCCTTGGCTAAAGTTTCCTATAGAAATTAACATGGAGAAAACACATGTTGGGACCCCCTTTTTTGTCAGCACCCGCTTGACAAATCACCTCCAAAGTTTCAGGATAGGAGCTGACCTGGATAGACCTTTTTTTTGGAGAAGTTTGCAAAGATTCATCAATGACGCTAAAGTTATTAGCAAATCAAAGAACGCTTTTCCAATGGAAACTTGGGGCCAGATGTAGGTAGGAAGGATTTACCGATTTTAAATTACCGAATTTTACCGATTCGGTAATTTAAAATTGGTAAATCAATGTGTCCGACATCTAGGTATTCCAGATGTGCTGGAATACCGAATCGGATGAATTCGGTATTTACCGATTCGGTAAATACCGAATCGGTAATGCCCATTCATTCCTATGGGCTTTGAAGCCCATAGGAATGAATGGCCATTACCGAATCGGTATTTACCGAATCGGTAAATACCGAATTCACAAGGGTGCAGGGGGTGTCACTTTGACACCCCCTGGCACCCCCAAAACAGGCTTGGGTGCCATGTGGCAGGCATACATGCCCTAAGGGCAGGTCTGCCTGTCACATGGCTAGGTGTGCATGCACACATGTGCATGCACACCTGAAATCGGTATTTTACCACACAATAGGATTGTGTGGTAAAATACCGATTTTGTAGGTCCTTTGGGACTCAGAAGAGTCCCACCTACATGTGAAATTTACCGAATCGGTAAAAATACCGACTCGGTACTTTACAGATTCGGTAACTTTACCGATTCGGTAAAGTTACCGAATCTGTAAAATACTGCCCCTACATGCCAATTCATGTATACCGGTCGGTAACGGCCGAAAATACCGATTTTCGGCCGTTACCGACCGACCTACATCTAGCCCTAGGTTCTAACTATAACTACCTACTGATAGCTTTGATATAGATGTATAAGCTCTAACTGAATTCTCTGAGCAGAGCCACTCACTGCACACCGTATAAGCATTACACACAACCACACAGACACCTGTGCTCTTACTCTCCCTTGCTGCATTTATCAGTGGATTTTTTGTTATTTCACATTTTACTTTTTAATTGTTTCTGTAATTCATTTCTTGCACAACGCCACAGGGTGAAACATTGATTTTAACTTCAGAGCCTGGAGTATTAGGCAGATTAGTGTTTGGGCACAGTGGGTATCATCATGGGAAAGAAGTGGCTGCTGAGTACCAGAACTCCGACAAAAGAAGGATTTGCCATTAGCACAGGAATAATGCAAATATTTTATGAAAAAAGACTGAGCTAAAATATCAATAAGTTGATCAAAACCACAGAAAATAAACTTATTTAATTACTAGTCATAATTGTTCTAAAAAGCAAAAGAGTAAGGACTTGAGAATGTAGTAGAACTGCAATAGTGAAATATATATTTTGTTAATTTAAAATTGCGATGTTTGCTTCTCTGTCACTGGCCTGTTTAGATATTTTCATGTTCCACTGCTGATGGATTAGTGAAAAAGGCTAATGTCTTCAAAGGAATGCAGAAGAACACAATAGGCAGATTTATTTGGCTTTGTGACATGAAACAAGTTGAAAGAATTCTGCAATGCAGGTGTTCCTGGCTTTGCAAATTATGGACAAGAAAATGGCCACAGTTTTTCTTTCTCCCCTAGGGGAGCAGATGGTGGTTAATACACCCGATCTGCCCTCCCCAGGTCTGTGCAGAAAGCCCACTTGACACCAGGGAATTGTTTATAGGCATGATAGGGAGCGGCCCCATAGTCAAGGGTCACCTCCCTTTATTTAGGCACACATTGTAGCCATTTCTGCCCCCCTATGGGGACAGGTTAGTTATATTTTTAGGCTCATCTGCCCCCAAGGGAGGAAGAAAACCACTATTGCTTGGTGATGGTGTTTGTGGACTGGAGCTTCCCTGGCAGTGTGTATGACCAGGCGCTTGGCTGGTGGTGTGTGTGTGATGGTGCTTGGCTGGTGGTGTGCATGGATGGTGCTTGGCTGGTGGTGTGTGTAGACTGGCACTTAGCTGACAATGTGTGTGGACTGTCTCTTGGCTGGCTGTTTGGCTAGCGTTGATCCCCCATTGTTTTTACCCAGAACCCTCTGCAAACCTCATATGTAGCTAAAGGATCACACTTCCCTCCCATGTCTGTGTGGGAAAGTTGAAGGACCCGATTCACAGAAGTAACTTAAGACAAAATCCTAAACTTACTACCATTTTGGTATTCACAGAAGGCACTTATTCATTTTGGTATTCACAGAAGGTACTTACTCATTTTGGTACTCACAGAAGTTAGGAGTCTTAACTTTAGGACTCCTAAATGCCTTCAGTGAATACCGAAAGTCTTAAAGTTAGGATTTTTCTCAGTTTAAGAGTAGTAAAGTTAGGACTCCTAACTGTAGGATTCCTAAATGCCTTCTGTGAATACCGAAAGTCTTAAAGTTAGGATTTTTCTGAGTTTAGGAGTCCTAAAGTTAGGAGTCCTAACTTCAGTGAATACCGAAATGAGTAAGTGCCTTCTGTGAATAACAAAATGGGTAAGTGCCTTCTGTCAATACCAAAATGGTAGTAAGTTTAGGATTTTGTCAAAAGTTACTTCTGTGAATCGGGTCCGAAGGATCATTGTGCCAGCACAAATTTCCTACACAGAATTCACCTCAATCTCTGATAAAAAGGCTGCGTCCGATTCAAAGAACTAACTGAAGACAAAATCCTAAACTTACTACCATTTTGGTATTCACAGAAGGCACTTACTCATTTTGGTATTCACAGAAGGTACTTACTCATTTCGGTATTCACAGAAGTTAGGAGTCTAAACTTTAGGACTGCTAAATGCATTCTGTGAATACCGAAAGTCTTAAAGTTAGGATTTTTCTCAGTTTAGGAGTAGTAAAGTTAAGACTCCTAACTTTAGGATTCCTAAATGCCTTCTGTGAATACCGAAAGTCTTAAAGTTATGATTTTTCTGAGTTTAGGAGTCCTAAAGTAAGGAGTCCTAACTTTAGGACTCCTAAATGCCTTTTGTGAATACCGAAAGTCTTAAAGTTAGGATTTTTCTCAGTTTAGGAGTCCTAAAGTTAGGAGTCCTAACTTTACTACTCCTAAACTGAGAACAATCCAAACTTTAAGACTTTTGATATTCACAGAAGGCATTTAGGAGTCCTAATGTTAGGACTCCTAACTTTACTACTCCTAAACATTTGAAAAATCCTAACTGTAAGACTTTCGGTATTCACAGATGGCATTTAGGAGTCCTAAGATAGGACTCCTAACTTCTGTGAATACCGAAAGGAGAAGTGCCTTCTGTGAATAACAAAATGAGTAAGTGCCTTCTGTCAATACCAAAATGGTAGTAAGTTTAGGATTTTGTCGTAAGTTACTTCTGTGAATCGGGCCCGCTGACTCCGCCTTGTGCACCCACACAAGTGAGGTATCATTTTTTCTGGGAGACAGGAGAGAACTCTGGGTGGTAGGAAATTTGTGCATGCAATCTGATCCCACAAAGAAGTATGAGGAAAAATAGATTTTTTAGCTGAATTTCAGGTTTGCAGGGGATTCTGGGTAAGAAAACTTTTGGGGATGGATACAAGCCACACCTCCCAGAACTCCCCCAAAAATGGCTGGGTTTGGTTGGTTTACCTAGATGGCTGCCAAGCCCGGAAGCAAGAACCCAAGAGGATTCGGTGTAAGAAAACTTTGGGGGATCCATGCAAGCCATACCTCCCTGGACTCCCCCAGGTGTCTAGTGTTCAAGAATACCTGGGTATGGGAGGTTTGTCTAGATGGCCATCAAGGCCGGGAGCAAAAACCAATGGGACCCCAAATCTATCACATAACAACCTGTTTGTGCGTTTTGGTCCCGTACTCAGTGACAATCTAGGGAAACCCACCAAAACCAGACATTTCTGAAAACTAGATACCTGGAGAAGTTCAGGGAGGTGTGGTTGTGTGAATCCCCCAACATTTCATTTTCTTAGCCAGAATCCCCTGCAAATCTCAAATTCCTCACATTTCTGTGTTCAAAGGCTGTGGGATCACCTGGCCATCGCAAATTTACTACCACCCTGTGTTGGCCCAGGACTCACTATAAAAATGCTACCTCACTTGTGTGGTTGGGCCAAGTGCCCGCAACATGGACAATCCCTAAAATTTTTGTGGAGGCATCAAAATTACTGATCAAAAAACACCCTGGTTTTGCAAGGGGCTCATCTGATTGTTATGGTCCTGGGTTCAGCAACCATCTAGGAAAACCTACCAAACCCAGTCAGTTCTGAAAACCAGACATCCATGGGGAGTCCAGGGAGGCGCGGCTTCCATGGATTCCCCAATGCTTTCTTACCCAGACTTCCCTGCAAACCTCAAATTTAGACCAAAAAATCTAATTATCCTCACATTTCTGTGTGGAAAAGCAGTGAGATCAACGGCCCATCACAAATTTCCTACCACCCAGTGTTCCTTCTAGACCCCCAATAAAAATTCAACCTCACTTGTGTGGGTGGGCCAAGTGCCCACAATAGGGAAGGGCCCAAAATGTATTGTGGAGGCATTCTATCACAAAACTGGTTTTGCAATGGGGTCATCTGTGTTTTTGGTTCTCGGTTTGCCGGCATCTAGGAAAATCTAACAAACCCAGACATTTCTGAAAATTAGACTGGCAAGTAAATACAGGGATTTGTGGCTTGCATGGATGACCCAACAATTTATTGCCCGGATCACTGGGCCATGACATATTTCCTACCATCCTGCACTCTCCCAGGTCACCCAATAAAAATGCTGCCTCACTTATGAGTGTGGAAAAAGTGCCTGCAACAGGTAAGGGCACAACATTTGTTGTGGAGGCATCACATTTTTTTTAGCAAAATATAAGGCTTGTAGGGGATTCTGGGTAGGAAAACATTGGGGGATTCATGTAAGTCTTCCCTCACTGGACTCCCCTGTGTTTCTAGTTTTCATAAATGTCTGGGGTTGGTAGGTTTCTCTAGATAGCCAGAGCCCTGGACCAATAACGCAGGTACCCCTTTTTAAAAAACCAGGTTGTTTGTGGAGAAGTGTGGCTCACTGGTTAGAGCAGGCAGACCCGGGACCAGGGTTCAATTCCCGACGCGGCAGGGTCTTGAGCTCAAATGTCCATGGACTCGATAATTCTCGCTTCGGTGCCTGACCTAATCATGGATATTTACAACAAGGGGTGGTGAGGGACAGAGTCTCTGAATTAAGCAGAAAGCTCTCACCCCGTCAAGAGATCAGGGCTAGATCCAACACCGTTTTTTAGCTCACTGCACCATCCCAGTTTCAGAACCTGGCTGTATGCAAATTAGTCTGTTCCTGTCCCAGTGCATGATGGGAACATGGCAAACCAAACTACAAAAGCCAATTCTTACACTGGGAAGGAAACAAGCTCCCGGGGACCGGTTTCTGGCATTACAGCCGTCTTCGGCCCGGTTTGCTTGAATCCTGATGGTGCAATGAGCAAGGGTCTCACATCTGAGAATACCCTTCCACGCTTAGGGTGGACAAAAATATTTACAACAATGGGTGGTGAGGGACAGAGTCTCTGAATTAAGCAGAAAGCTCTCACCCCGTCAAGAGATCAGGGCTAGATCCAACACCGTTTTTTAGCTCACTGCACCATCCCAGTTTCAGAACCTGGCTGTATGCAAATTAGTCTGTTCCTGTCCCAGTGCATGATGGGAACATGGCAAACCAAACTACAAAAGCCAATTCTTACACTGGGAAGGAAACAAGCTCCCGGGGACCGGTTTCTGGCATTACAGCCGTCTTCGGCCCGGTTTGCTTGAATCCTGATGGTGCAATGAGCAAGGGTCTCACATCTGAGAATACCCTTCCACGCTTAGGGTGGACAAAAATATTTACAACAAGGGGTGGTGAGGGACAGAGTCTCTGAATTAAGCAGAAAGCTCTCACCCCGTCAAGAGATCAGGGCTAGATCCAACACCGTTTTTTAGCTCACTGCACCATCCCAGTTTCAGAACCTGGCTGTATGCAAATTAGTCTGTTCCTGTCCCAGTGCATGATGGGAACAGGGCAAACCAAACTACAAAAGCCAATTCTTACACTGGGAAGGAAACAAGCTCCCGGGGACCGGTTTCTGGCATTACAGCCGTCTTCGGCCCAGTTTGCTTGAATCCTGATGGTGCAATGAGCAAGGGTCTCACATCTGAGAATACCCTTCCACGCTTAGGGTGGACAAAAATATTTACAACAAGGGGTGGTGAGGGACAGAGTCTCTGAATTAAGCAGAAAGCTCTCACCCCGTCAAGAGATCAGGGCTAGATCCAACACCGTTTTTTAGCTCACTGCACCATCCCAGTTTCAGAACCTGGCTGTATGCAAATTAGTCTGTTCCTGTCCCAGTGCATGATGGGAACAGGGCAAACCAAACTACAAAAGCCAATTCTTACACTGGGAAGGAAACAAGCTCCCGGGGACCGGTTTCTGGCATTACAGCCGTCTTCGGCCCGGTTTGCTTGAATCCTGATGGTGCAATGAGCAAGGGTCTCACATCTGAGAATACCCTTCCACGCTTAGGGTGGACAAAAATATTTACAACAAGGGGTGGTGAGGGACAGAGTCTCTGAATTAAGCAGAAAGCTCTCACCCCATCAAGAGATCAGGGCTAGATCCAACACCGTTTTTTAGCTCACTGCACCATCCCAGTTTCAGAACCTGGCTGTATGCAAAATAGTCTGTTCCTGTCCCAGTGCATGATGGGAACAGGGCAAACCAAACTACAAAAGCCAATTCTTACACTGGGAAGGAAACAAGCTCCCGGGGACCGGTTTATGGCATTACAGCCGTCTTCGGCCCGGTTTGCTTGAATCCTGATGGTGCAATGAGCAAGGGTCTCACATCTGAGAATACCCTTCCACGCTTAGGGTGGACAAAAATATTTACAACAAGGGGTGGTGAGGGACAGAGTCTCTGAATTAAGCAGAAAGCTCTCACCCCGTCAAGAGATCAGGGCTAGATCCAGAAACCGGTCCCCGGTAGCTTGTCTCCTTTCTGGTGAAGAATTGGCTTGGTAGTTTAGTCTGCCCTGTTCCCATGATGCACTGGGCCAGGGACAGACTGATTTGCATATAGCCAGGTTCTGAGCTGGGATGGGGCAGTGAGATAAATAACGGTGATGGATCAAGCCCTGATCTTTGGACTGGGTAAGAGTGGTCTGTTTAACTCAGACACTCTGTTCATCACCACCCCCTTTTCTAAATCGTTTTTGGCCACTATAGGTGTGGCAGGGTATACTCAGACATGAGTCCCTTTCTCACTGCCCCATCAGGATTCAAGCAAGCCGGGCCGAAGAAGGCTGAAATGCCAGAAACCGGTCCCCGGTAGCTTGTCTCCTTTCTGGTGAAGAATTGGCTTGGTAGTTTAGTCTGCCCTGTTCCCATGATGCACTGGGCCAGGGACAGACTGATTTGCATATAGCCAGGTTCTGAGCTGGGATGGGGCAGTGAGATAAATAACGGTGATGGATCAAGCCCTGATCTTTGGACTGGGTAAGAGTGGTCTGTTTAACTCAGACACTCTGTTCATCACCACCCCCTTTTCTAAATCGTTTTTGGCCACTATAGGTGTGGCAGGGTATACTCAGACATGAGTCCCTTTCTCACTGCTCCATCAGGATTCAAGCAAGCCGGGCCGAAGAAGGCTGAAATGCCAGAAACCGGTCCCCGGTAGCTTGTCTCCTTTCTGGTGAAGAATTGGCTTGGTAGTTTAGTCTGCCCTGTTCCCATGATGCACTGGGCCAGGGACAGACTGATTTGCATATAGCCAGGTTCTGAGCTGGGATGGGGCAGTGAGATAAATAACGGTGATGGATCAAGCCCTGATCTTTGGACTGGGTAAGAGTGGTCTGTTTAACTCAGACACTCTGTTCATCACCACCCCCTTTTCTAAATCGTTTTTGGCCACTATAGGTGTGGCAGGGTATACTCAGACATGAGTCCCTTTCTCACTGCTCCATCAGGATTCAAGCAAGCCGGGCCGAAGAAGGCTGAAATGCCCGAAACCGGTCCCCGGTAGCTTGTCTCCTTTCTGGTGAAGAATTGGCTTGGTAGTTTAGTCTGCCCTGTTCCCATGATGCACTGGGCCAGGGACAGACTGATTTGCATATAGCCAGGTTCTGAGCTGGGATGGGGCAGTGAGATAAATAATGGTGATGGATCAAGCCCTGATCTTTGGACTGGGTAAGAGTGGTCTGTTTAACTCAGACACTCTGTTCATCACCACCCCCTTTTCTAAATCGTTTTTGGCCACTATAGGTGTGGCAGGGTATACTCAGACATGAGTCCCTTTCTCACTGCTCCATCAGGATTCAAGCAGGCCGGGCCGAAGAAGGCTGAAATGCCAGAAACCGGTCCCCGGTAGCTTGTCTTCTTTCTGGTGAAGAATTGGCTTGGTAGTTTAGTCTGCCCTGTTCCCATGATGCACTGGGCCAGGGACAGACTGATTTGCATATAGCCAGGTTCTGAGCTGGGATGGGGCAGTGAGATAAATAACGGTGATGGATCAAGCCCTGATCTTTGGACTGGGTAAGATTGTTCTGTTTAACTCAGACACTCTGTTCATCACCACCCCCTTTTCTAAATCGTGACCTAATCATGGGTCCACACTATGCAACTCTGGGCATTAAGCTTGCTTAATCTCCACAAGGGCCCCCTGCGGAGGGATGCCTGGCTTTCACCTTGGGGATGCCCTGTAGGGGCTATCTCACAGGGAAAAGCCAGGACGAGTTCCCAAGGCAAGCGCGGAGATACCCCTTCGGGGGTCGAATCTGGCGCTATATAAGAATATAATATTAATAATAATAATTTGTGATAGATAATTTTGATGTCTGCACAATATGATTTGGGCTCTTTCCTGTTGTGTGTACTTGGCCCACCCACCCAAGTGAGATAGTATTTTTATCGGGAGACATGGGGGACAGATGTGTGGTAGGAATTTTTTGTCTGACTGGTGATCCCACAGCTTTCCCAAAGAGAAACCTGAGGAAAAGGTGATTTTTCTTTTTTTGCTAATTATGAGGTGTGAAGTGGATTTGGGTTGTAAAATGTTAAAGGATCCATGCACGCCACACCTCCATGGACTCCCCCAGGTGTTTAGTTTTCAAACCTTTACCTAGATTCCCACCGAGCCCAGGACCAAAACGCATGTGACTCCCTAACAAAGTCATCTCTTTTGTGAACAAAAATGTTGAAGTCTCCACAGTATGTTTTGGGCCATTTCCTGTCATGGACACTAGACCTACCCACACAAGTGAGGTACAATTTTGATCAGGAGACTTGAGGAAAAGCTGGGTTTGTGGAAATTTGTGGCTCCCTGCAGATTCCAGAGCTTTCCATCACAGAAATGTGAGGAAAGTGTGTTTTTTGGACAAAGGTTGATGTGTGCAAGAGATTCTGGATAATGGCACCTTGTGAAAGCCACACAAGACACCCCATCCTTGATTTTCCTCTGTGACTATTATTTAAAAATGTACTGGTTTGCTAGGTTTCCCTAGGTGCAGGCTGAGCTAGGGTCCAAAATCCACAGCTAGGCCATTGCAAAAAAGGGTCCATTTTCACTGGGGAAAGGTAATGTGTCCATGTTAAGTTTTGGGCCATTTTCTGTCACAGTCAAAAGTGAGGTACCATTTTTATTGTGAGACTTAGGGAAATGCTAGGTGGGTGGAAGTTTGTGGTTTCCCACAGATTTCGGAACTTTCCATCACAGGAATGTGAGAAGCGTATTTTCTTTTTTTAATGAGTTTGACGTTTGGAAGGGATTCTGGGTACCAGAACCTCATGAAAGCCACACAAGTCACACAATCCTGGATTCCCCTGAATGTCTAGTTTTCAGAAATGTACAGGTTTGTTAGGATTCACATGGTGCCCGCTGAACAAGGGCCCAAAATCTACAGGTAGGCGCATTGCAAAAAAAAAATACAGGTCAGGTTTTAGTGAAAAAATTATGGTGTCTACGTTGTGTTTTGGGCCGTTCCTGTCATGGATACTAGGTCTACCTACACAGGTGAGGTAGTATTTTTTCTGGAGTCTTGGGGGAATGCTGGCTGGGTGGAAGTTTGTGGCTCTCCACAGGGTCTTGAACTTTCCATCACAGAAATGTGTGGAAAATGTGTTTTGCTTTACAAAGTTTGAGATTTTCAAGGGATTCTGGGTGACATAACCTGATGAGAACCCACATGCCACTCCATCCTGGATTCCCCTGTGTGTCTAGTTTACAAAAATAAACAGGTTTGCTAGGTTTTCCTAGGTGCCAGCTGAACTAGGGTCCAAAATCCAAAGTTAGGCACAATGCAAAAAAAGAGTTTGTTTTCTTTGGAAAAATAAGATGGGTCCATGTTGTGTTTTGAGCCATTTCCTGTCACGGGCACTAGTCCTACCAACACAAGTGAGGTACCATTTTTATTGGGGAACATGGGTAAATGGATGGTGGGTGGGTGGAAGTTTGGGACTCCCCACAGAGTCTAGAACTTTCCATCACAGAAATGTTAACCGCTTAGCTGCGGCAGCAATTCCGCCGCGGTTTAGCGCAGTGGGCGGGGCCGTGATGGCCAATGGACGTGTGCAGCACTATGGAGGTAGTGCGCACGACGGCCGTTGGCAGTGGGAAGCAGCGTAGGGGTTAAGAAAATGTGTGTTTTTGACAAAGTTTGAGATTTGCAAGGGATTCTGAGTAACAGAACCTGTTGAGAGCCACACGACACACCATCTTGGATTTTCCTGTGTGTCTAGTTTACAAAAGTGTACAAGCTTGCTAGGTTCCCTAGGTGCCGCCTGAGCTAGGGTCAAAATCCACAGCTAGGCATATTGCAAAAAAAGTCAGTTTTTACTGGAAAAATGTGATGCTTCCATGTTGTTTTTTGGGATGTTTCCTGTCACGGGCACAAGACCTACCCACACAAGGTAGGTACCATTTTTATTGGGAGACTTAGGGGAGCATAGAATAGTAGAACAAGTGTTATTATTGCTAATTACATGTATATGCTTTTCTTCCTTCCAAATGTAGCCAGACTGTAAAAAAGACATCATTTTGAAAAATGCCCTCTAATTCACATGCTACTATGGGTACCCACAAATTCGGAGATGTGCAAATACCCACTGCTTCTAAAGCAGCTATGTTATTGGTTCTGGGTACCTCAAATTCTTGGTGAGCATACAAATCCTGTATATCCCTACAACCATAAGCGTCCAGCGGATGTAATGGTATATTAGTTTAAAGAAATCTGCCATATTTAGAAGTTGTTACAGGTGAGAATGTAGGCACAAATGGTTGTTTTTATCCACTGGATTTCAATAGATTCTATTTCAATTGTTGCTTTCTGTAGGTAAACCTTGAATGGTCTACACAAATGACCTCTTACTGAATTCAAACTTTCTAACACTAATTGGAAGGAGATTGAAAGCCCCAAAAATGGAAAAATAGGTTGTGTCCCACTAAACTGCCAAATCTGTGTAGAAATGTTGGTTTTCTTACAAAAGTGTCTCTGCTCCTGAAACTGGGAGGATGGTGATTTTAGCACTGTAAACCCTTCTTTGATACCATTTGCAGGGAAAAAAACAGACACTTTCTTCTACAGCACTTTTTCCCATTTTCCCCCCAAAAACAAGATTTTACTGTCTTTTGGCTAAGTTCTCGATCTCTTCCAGGGGAATCCACAAACCCTGGGTACCTTTGCAATCCCCAGGATGTTGAAAGAATAGGATGCAATGGATGGCATGGATGCCTTATGGGGACAAAACATTAGAAAAAAAACGTTAAACACTGGGGGGTGAGGGAGGCCTAGCTGCGAAGGGGTTAAAAGTTCGGCTAGAAAAGCAGACATTTGAAGTGAGCAAATATAGAGCATTGGTGGTGTTTTAGAGAGCTACATATAAAGGAGCTGCTAATAACAAACACACACACACACACACATATATATATATATATATATATATATATATATATATATATATATATATATATATATATATATATATATATATATATATTTGCACCAAACTCCCACCAACGTGGGAAACGGAGTCGCACACCAACGGATTAACAAACAGGTATTTTATTCTTTTACAGGTGAAATCCTGACGCGTTTCGTCCAACATTGGACTTTCTCAAAGGTCACCCCTTACACCATCGCTGCTGCCAGTCCACAAGCAATTGCCAAAGTTCCATTTATTGACCCCCAGTGGTCAAGACCTTCAATGGTCATTACGTAGTTTTAAGGCATGCTGGATCTTGTAGTTCTGCTGGCAACAGTAGTTTATCTGCCCTCCATTAGGCGGTGTTTTTAATGTGATATGTATATATATATATATTTTTTATTTTGCCAGTAAATTCTGCACCGTTTGACACATCTATATGACATTTGTAAAATTAGTACAATGCTCAGTGCAGATGCTGTGTTGAAAGTTTCAGCATGATTCATCAAGCGGGGCCTCATGCAAATTCCCATAGTGATTTTAGACACAACTACAGCCCAACTACAGCCCAAACCGCTGGAAGGAATTGCACCAAATTTGGCAGAAGGCTAGTTCTTGGTCCAGAAATAGCACTTCTTTGTATTTGGTGTAAATCCATATAGTAGTTTAGCGATATTAAAGGAAATCCAAATTTGTATATTTAGAGGCGTGGACCCTCAGCAAATCTTACCAATCTCATGCAGAGATCTGATTGGTTGTCTCCACTTCAACTAGGACGTATTGGCAACCATCTTGGGACTAGGACTCAGCAGAGTCCCAAATAAAAGCATTTAAAAAAGGGAAGGGGTCAGGGTAGGAGTAACTTGACCCCCTAGGCCTGGTGGTGGGGACCCGTAAGGACCCTGCCAACACCAAAAAGTATTTTCTTTTTACTTTTGCTGTGAAAATCATGAAAATTCACAAACCCCCATGAAAATTCGAAAAAAAACAAGCATGGTGTCCCATGCTTGTTTGTATTTTAGCCCCCGGATGGGCAAGGTCTCAGGGACAAGCGTAATTTAAACAAAAGGGGAAGGGGGACATGCGGGCATCTTCGCCATGGCAGTTTATGCCCCGGGGGACCACCACCTCCCCCGGGTTTATTTAAAAATTTGATGGGGGTAGGGCTGCACAATACCTCTCCTTTTGGCCTTTAAATGCCCTGGGGACCACCACCTCCCTGGGTCAGGTGAACAGAAAAGGAGGGTGGTCGCATGGACCCTCTTCAATGTTTAACCCCTTCCATGCTCATGACAGGGTCAGCTCGTCATGGGTGTTAGCTGCGCTGTGCATTTGACGAGCTGACCTTGTCATGAACAATGGTGATTGAATAAATGCAGCACAGGAGGGGAAAACCCCATAGCAGCCAAGGTGTTAAAAGTGCCCTGGGACCACCACCTCTCTGGGGCACGAGTAAAATTAAAGTGGGAGGGGTGCTGCCTGGGCCCCCTCAAGGGCCATTTTTAGTCCCGGGGCCAACTCCCGGCCCACTCTCGGGAGAGAGCCAACCTCTCCCGGGCTGGCTCTCTGTGAACTAAAGGAGGGGGGGGCATGTGGAATACTTTCTGGAGCCATTAATGGCCCTGGAGCCACCACTTCCAAGGGCTGTCTCCCCATATCCGGAGGTGCCCACCCTCTGAAGATAGCAGTTTGCTTTTGCTTGGAGGGAGATTTGACAGCTCCTGCCAAGCAAAAGCAGACTATAAGGCCACTCCCAGTGGGCAGGGTAGGAATACTGCTCCTGCCCGCTGGGAGCGGACTTTTCATCTGTTCTCCTGTCTGCTGTCAAGCAGGCAGGAAGCCAGATGAAAAAATTGCTCCTTCATGACGGAAGCAGGATTTTGTTATGTTATGTTCTAGCCAGGCTTTTATGGCAACAGTCCCTAGAATTAAAAGGACAAGATCAGGCGGAAGGATGTTCACCTTCAACGCCTCTAAGATCTGGAACTCCCTGCCTTTTCATTTGAGATCCAACCCTGACCTCGCCTCCTTCCGCAAACAATTAAAAACACATCTGTTCAAATCTCCTTAACAATTCAGCTCCACCCCCTCCTCCCAGTCTGCTAACCTCATTCATACTTCCATCTGGTTCCCTCTAGCGCTTGGACGCCTCAGGGCAGCAATTCACGCTCTAAAAATCCATTTTCATTTTCATTTTTCATTTCATGTTATGTCTTCTTATATAGCGCTCAAATCACCGTGAGGCATCTCGGCGCTTGCTTTGGGAACCCGTCCTGGCTTTTTCCCTGTGAGATAACCCGTACTGGGCATCCCCAAGGTGAACACCAAGCATCCCGCAGCGGGGGGGCTGTAGTGGAGATAAAGCAAGCTAATGCCCAGAGTTGCAGAGTGTGAACCCGTGATTCGAGTAGGCACCGAAGTGAGAATTATCGAGTCCGTGGACATTTGGGCTCAAGACCCTGCCGCGTCGGGAATTGAACCCTGGTCCCGGGTCTGACCTCTGCTTCAGGGTATGCCTCCTCTAAACAGTGAGCCATACTTCTCCACAGGATTTTGTGCTGCTTCCTGCGTGCAGGAGCAGTGCCGGCTCTTGCTGGAGGTAGGAGCCAGCAGGGAAGTGGGGTCCTTGAGGCTCTCCGGTGGTCTCCAATGCTGTATACTGGGTACCCTGGGTGGGCAACATGCCCTAATCATTAACCCAATAGGGTAGCACATACTCAATATTCAGTAGAAAGTACTCCAGTTGGGTAGACATTTTCAGCAAAACGTCTTGGAAAGAATGAGGACCCATTATGGCCCTGATGCTCGTTTCACAGAAATTAAACCTAAACAGGAAACACTTACAAATAAAAAACACAGCAGGTGTCCCAGTTGAATCTCCACTTATGTAAACCACAAATGACCCTAACTTCTTGTGCTTGGGGAAGGCACAGAAAGTGTGTTTTCACTTATATTCGACGTTGAAAAACAATCTAAAATTCTTAATGGAGGTGAAGGCATTGTAGATCTATTGGAACTCAATCTGATCTGGAGTGACTGTGATGAGTCATTTCTTTATTGTCTTTAGAGCAGAGTCCGTGGTTCTGCCTTTTATTTAGCCTGAGTATGCAAATGCTAAAAATCACCTGCAAGCTCTGCCATTAGGTCCAGCCCTGTTTTCCTTAGTCGTATGCAAAGGTCTTCCCACCTTTTCCCAATATGATGGCCAGCTTACCAAAAGGCCTCCGAGCATGTTTCCTGCTGATTTTGGTGAAGTGTTCTTGATGCAGTAGAATTTTAAGGACATCTCCACCAAACAGAGAAGCAATTACTTCTTATAGATAGGAGTAATTCCCCTTGTTTGTTGGATATTCCTCTCAATGTAGTCTCATCCTCTTCTCTAGATGAGGATTCATGTTATCACAGATTTTGGATCAAGATGCTCGAAGAGCAATCACATTGCCAAAATTACATTCACACAAGGGCACTGGAGACATTTCTTGGTGTTCCATTATGCTACTTTAGTCTAGAATATGCACTAGTTATTACCCAATGAGGTAGCACTTACGAAGTAACCAGTAGAAAGTACTCCAGTTGAGTAGACTTTTTTTGCAAAACTGTGGACTCTTGTTCGATAAAGGGGCTGGTGAGGTTCTGTGCTGGCCCAATCACTTACACAGCCACTGCCATATCCATACAGGTACTCAGGTGCCCACTCACACACAAATTTAGCCACTCTCACATTCACTCACAGACCCACACAGCTACTCGCACACCCACTCATACACCCATACAGTCACTCGTACACTGACACAGTCACTCACTCACACACCCACAAAACCACTAACATACCCACTCACAGACTCATACAGATGATCACACACATTCACATAACCACACACACACCCTCACAGACTCATACAGCCACTCACACACCCACTCACACTCCAAAACACCTACTCACACACCCAGCCAAACACCCATACATCCGCTCACACAAACACACTTACAGATCAATACAGCCACTCATATCCCCAATCACTGACCCATACCACACATCCACTCTTACACTCACTCACATACCTACAAACCTAGTCGCACACCCACTCATAGACCTGTACAGCCACTCACACATCCACTCACCAACCTATACAGCCACTCATACATCCACTCTCAAAGGTTGCAGGTTATGGATGTTTTCACTAAAAAAACAAAGGTTACATGGACATTAAAGTTAGGACAAACATTAAAAAATGTAGAAATTCATTAAACAAACAAAGGTTAGACGGATGTTAAAGTTAGGTTCAGATTTCATTCATGCAAATACAGTGAAATTAAGCAGTTATAGTTACCTGAACTAACTAAAATGTATGCCCTTCGCAATGCACTGCTTATGATCTAAACTATTACATCACTCCACTCATGACATGGCCAGCGACAACACTCATGACATCTCATTTCACATCACTGGTGATTTCATCTATAGAACAACTCACAGACCCAAAGAACCACTCACACAACCAATCTCACACCCATACAACCCCTCACATACATCGTGCCCACTCACCTACTCAGACACCATATGCATACCTATGCAGCCACTCACGTACCCAGACAACCACTCACACACCCACACAACCACTTACACACCCGCACTACCATTCACACACCCATGCAACCAATCACAAACCCAGGAAAGCACTCACAAACCCATTAACATGTCCTTACAGCCACTCACATACCCACTGACAGATCTATTACAGCCATTCAAACACCCAGTGACAGAACCATACAGCCACTCACACAACCATACAGCCACCCAGACATCCATTCACACGGCAATACAGGCAGTCCCACAGCCACTCATATGATATGTTAGAAATAGTATCACTTATTAGTAGTGCAGAAAGAATAGTCATTTCACTTATGCTGTAGCTTAGTATTTATCTTTGAGTCTCAAAAACATTTACAAAATACCTACACTCAATGGATGATGTCATCAGGAATAAAATCAGTGATGTAATTTAAAATGTCAAACGTGATGTTATCAATGCTGTCACTGACCATGTCATGAGTGTTGTAATATGTAAGGTCATAAGCAGTGCTTTATGGGGGTGTAAGTTTAAGTTAGCTCATAACTGCTGAATTTCACTGGTTTTGTATGAGTGAAATCGCTGCATAACTATAACGACCCTGTAACCTTTCTTTTTTTCTGTGAATATATATATACATATATATGTATATATAATACATATGTAGAGACATACGTAAATAGATATAAATAAATATATATATTTACTGAAAAAACAAAGGTTAGCTGAATTTCTCAGTGACAACATTAATGTTTTGACCCCTAAAAATACAGACATTCACCAGTTATAGTTAGCAGCACTAACTATAACTTGCTCTCCCACTATGCACTGCTTATGACTTCACATATGACATCACTCATGACATGTTCTATGACATCATTTATGACATCTAAAATGACACCATTGATGACATCACTAATGAAGTCATCCAAGCTTCATTTCCCCGCATATTGCTGTATAAATGTCTATGGCTATACATGTAGCATGGCTCACATCAACAATTAACTACAGATATATGGGAAACCCTCACTGAGTATTGTGTTTAATGTGTAAAGAACTGTTCAGAAAAAAACAAAATTGTGAATGCCGTACTACAGACAGTTTTTATCTGTATCAATCACGACTCATACTGAACCTACATTAAAAAATTAGGTTGATATTAGTAGAAAACTGAGCACTATAAACAGTGCTTACTCTATAGAGAGAGTTTACTTTATAACACACTGTTTGTAAACACTGAAACCTTCTTAAGAAATATACCAGAGCCTATTAAAAAATATCTACTGAGATCAGTTTACATTCTATGTGACAGCTGTCAAAAAAGACAATACTCGCTTAAAATAATGAAGATACGAAGGTGATAAACATCCTTGTCCCTGTATCATTCATACTTTGGTGAAAACTTTACTGATAGCCCATCTTCTGAAGCAAAACACGTAAATAGACTAGTACCTGGTGCACACAATCTTCTATGTTAAGTAGAAATTGTCATGCTGATTCTCTTCAATAACTGCTTCCAATATTTTGTATGTAGTACGTAGAATCTTTGCCCTGCTGCAAACGTTTTCTGTAGGAGCAGAATACTTATCTGGAACATAATGAACACAAGTCTACTGTCAGCTGTACACAGAGTAACTCTTGATTACAAAGATTTATAATGTGTTAAATGCTTCTACACAGCTATGGTGCATTAGGAGGACATTTGTTTTGTAAATACTTACAATCATTAGCTGGACCCAAACTGTAAAGAATTAAGTGGAAAAAGTAATGTGATAGTTATACACCACAATCTAAACTGTAAAACAAGCAAACACAGTCAGTAATGTCACTGTCACTCTTGCCCTAAGGTAACTATAACTTGCAGACCCGCCATTCACAGTTTTCTCATCAGTAACTTCACAGCAAATGTTGCAATGATATTAGTAATGGTGTCAAATGAAGATGTTATGAACAATGTAATATGTGGGGTAGATAGCAGTGCATGGTGAGAGTTATAGTTACCTTAGGGCAAGAATCATGATTATTTGAGATAGCTATTACTAGTGGATTTCAGTATTTTTAGAGTTTAAAATGTTACGTTCTTACTGAACATTTCACCTGACTATAAAGGTTTGGATCCCCAAATCCATTTCAATGAACTTTTTTGACAGATGTAGTGCCAAAATGGCTGAACATATTACCATGTAATTTGTCAGGAACACAGATTATGGAGAGGAAAGGATCCCTTTTGGGGTTTATGAGAATAGATTTAGTCATTTAGGACTTATAAGGCACTAAAGCTTAGTGATAACTCAGGTCGAGGTATACTGTGGTGGTTTTGTGAAATTTCACGAAACTACCACCGTACATGGCGATGACAGGGCATTAGGTGATTGAATAATGACTGACTCTGCAAAAGATAAAGGCAGTTATATTGGTTTAAGCAGTAGGTTATATATTTTTTCCCTACCTATAACCACTTTATTAGGGTGTATGACATTACCACTCGTGGTTTAACTACTCAGGTCTTTACATCGTACTATTTAACATGCATTACAATAGGACGCATTTACATTTGCGTACAATATACATACAATTCCTACGCAAACAACTAACATTCCCACTGTCACCTCGCTTATCATTGTATCGGATTTTTAATAATATTATGTTTAAGCGTTATTAAAACTTGCAATGTTGATTAGGCCTCAAAATTTGAAATACGCTGTAAATAAAAGTCAAAATTGTGCTTTAAAATGCTATATTTTACATATTTGGGGGAAAAAGCCACCACCAAGATGGTGGATCCTTAAAATAGAGAAGGTCAGATTAGTAACCCCCAAAAATATTTTGGCATTAATTTGAGGTTCAGTCACACTTTTACAGAGGGAACAAACACACTACCAATATATATTTTATTTCTTAAAGTAGTTATACCTCAACTACTACTATGCGTGTTCTTAGTCCTGTGAAAGTGGATGTGCTCCTGAGCTTAGATTGTGCTCTCCTCTCAGAGTGTCTTCCTATTTCCTGCTGACTGGCTTGTGATTACCATGTACACAGCACTAGTCTCACCCTTGGGGCAGGCAGGCAAACAACAAAAGTAAAGTGTTTTTTAAATTATTTTCCTCTGCTTTTGCTTGCTGGATTTTGTTTGCTATGTACATGGCTGTAAAGACGCAGTGTTGTCTTTTAAATAATAGTTGATAAACAGTGCACAGCAAGAGCTTACATACACCTTCAATCTCCTGGGGTAACTGGTTAATTCTAGTGCAACATTCCTGAATCCACAGCAGCTGCTCACATTTAAGGTAAACACAACATGACAACAGCTCAAACTTGCGATGGAGTGACATGTGATGTATTGACATGCGTAGTAACAGTAATTATGGTGTAAAAATGTGTGGTAATTGTAGTTCATAGTAAAACCTTAATTGAAAAGGTTGTTTCCCCTTTATTAAAGTGGTAATAGGTAGGGAAAAATAGTTATATTTTTCTGTAGATATTTTAAAATAAAGTTACTGAGTACCACAATACTACCTAGGAAGTACAGAAATACTTAACACCAAGTCAATATGAAAAGAAATACACTGTACTACACTAATTTAATTTTAAACATGTTTGATTCTTTAAAAAAAAGTGTATATAGTAGTGTTGTGATACCTACAAATTACAGTGAATATGTAAAAAAATGGAAAAATAGTAAAAGATTCACTATACTACATTATATTTCAACAAACATACTCCACTACAGTGCATTTTTAATTTTTAATATATATATATATATATATATATATATATATATATATATATATATATATATATATATATATATATATATATATATATATATATATATATATATATATATATATATATATATATATATATATATATATATATATATATATATATATATATATATATATAAAAAATTAAAAAAAAAATATATATATATATATATATATATATATATATATATATATATATATATATATATATATATATATATATATATATATATATATTACCTACTGGCGGTCGCCAGTAGGTAGTTATAGTTAGGATTTTTTTCAATGTTAAATCTCAAAATTCTATTTGGAATAACTTTGGCACCGGTTGACGAATCTGCCTGAAAATTTCCTGAAAATGGCCTTGTCAAGCTCCGGTTCTTCCTTGATAGTTTGGGGGGGATACGTCAAGCGGGGGCCGAGATAAAAGGGGGGTCCCAAAATGCGTTTTCCCCATGTTAATTTCCATAGGGCGGTCGATTTCACTTTTAGCCCGAATGGCTGAATGGATTTCCACCAAACTTGGCAAAATTGTAGGGACTGGTAGCCCGATGTGCCTTTGCTATGTCTCAAGATATGTGCTGCAGTGGATTTTGAGTAATTTAGGTTCCAAAAAATATATATATCTATAGGCGCTCTCCGGTGCGCGCACCGGAGTGCGCTCCCGGCGCGACACGCGACTTGCGCGCAGAAAGCTGATTGGCTCTCAGTTGTCTGTAAACATTCGAAACAGTCCGGAGCGGCCGCCATCTTGTGTCTCGGTAGGATCGAGACACGAGAGGTGGCCAAAACAAAGGGGGAAATGACCATAAGGGGGCAGGGTACCCCCCCCTTGACCCCCTAGGTTTGATGTGGGGGCTATAAAAGGGCCCCGCGGGGCATTTAAAATATTTTTTTTTTTTCGTTTTGCGCGGGGGAAGCGCCCGGTACGCGCACCAGGTAGCGCACCGGGGAGCGTAAAATGAGGGAAAAAGATGACAGTTTATTAAAAAAAAAGCCTTTATTTAGAAATTGGAGGTAGTTCTAAAAAGAACTTTTTTTTTTCTTCTTTTTGTTGTTTTATATTTTTTTTGTGTTTTTTGAACTTTTTGAACTTTTTTTGGCTTTTTAAAACAATTTTATAATTTTTTTGGATTTTTGTCAAGGGAAAAACAAAAAACAGGGATTCCAAAACGGCTCAACAGGAGCAAAAAAATGTGAAAATTTAGGGACTGTCAGGGCAGCGGTGTTGCTGTTTCTTTTGGGCAATGAGTTCAACACTCTGCTCCCCATAGCAGAGCAGTTCGTCACACTCCGTGCACAGAAATTTGATGCCTGCAAACTCTGGCTGTATGTTAGGGACCATTCTTCTACGGGATGGTCCCGAAGGTGTTGCTCCACTAGTTGAGGTGCTGCCGCCATCTGTGGGTAATTTCCGTGCCAGGTCTCTGACACTCTCCCTCGCAAAGTTGTTTGGGTGTCTTCTTTTGACATGCCTGATTAAATTGGCATTTCCAAAACTATATTTTTTCAGAGGATTGCCTCTGGATAAAGTACTACCACATATTTTGCAGGTTACTTTTGGAGCGTTGACTTTTTTTTCTCCTTCAGGGATGTTATAAAATTTCCAGATGAAATGGATTTTTTTCTTCTGCCTAGGAGGGTCCTCATCTACAAATGCCTCTGAATCACTGCTGGATGACTCTCTTGCAGCCATTGCTGTAGATCAGGAAAGTAGGAGATGAAGATAGTACACAGAACAGCTCTTGCTCTCTCCAAGTACAAAGCAATAGTGAAGGAAATGGGTGGGGATTTCATTCTTTGTAAAAAAAACTGTTAGCAACCAATGAAAAGTGTTATTTTAGGGTCACATGACCCGACGCGCTTACGCAGCGCGCTCCGAAGCACTTCCGGGTGCGTTTACGCGGCGCGATCGTAGGCGCTTCCGGGGCGCAAACGTGGCGCGATCTTGGGCGCTTCCGGGTGCGTTTACGCGGCGCGATCGTAGGCGCTTCCGAGGGCACTTACGTTGCGCGCCAAAGTGACGTCATCAAACTTTTACAGAAATACATAATCATTTTCCTTATTAAAAAAAACGGATTTTATTTGTATGGAGCGAAATGTTTTGCATTATTATTAACTTTTCATTCATATTTTTTTTCACGAACGACAGTAGCGCTCTGGGTGCGCTTTCAGGTGAGCTCACCGGAAAGCTTACCGGAGAGCTTAGCTGAAAGCTTCCCGGAGCGCGCACCCAGAGCGCAAAAGAAAAAAAATATATTAAAAAAATGAATACTTAAAAAAAAACAGCAAATTGTAAAAAAAAAAAAGGTTAGAAACTCGATATAGAAAGGAATTAGCATTTAAAAAACCTATGAAATTCACTGAAAAAACCATAGGTTTCACACCAGTTATAGTTAGGAATTAGCATTTAAAAAACCTATTAAATTCACTGAAAAAACCATAGGTTTAACACCAGTTATAGTTAGCTGGAAATTTTACTGACATAAAACCATTGAAATTCCCACGTTATAGTTAGTTGGACTCACTATAACTTGCACGTGTAATGCACTGCTGATGACATCACATATTACATCACTCATGACATGGTCAGTGACATCACTCATGACATCACTGATGACAGAGAGACTGACCTACTTTCACTCGCTAATATATGTATTCACTAAGATACTCTTAATAAGGCAGATATCCAATTATTTTTTTTTAAAAAAACATCCATTAAGACAATAATTTAAACAAATATTCTTCCATCGACCTTAACATACATATATAAAACATATTTATTTATCTGAAAGACACACATTCACTGGATGGTGTCATCAGTGCATTACACGTGCAAGTTATAGTGAGTCCAACTAACTATAACGTGGGAATTTCAATGGTTTTATGTCAGTAAAATTTCCAGCTAACTATAACTGGTGTTAAACCTATGGTTTTTTCAGTGAATATATATATATATATATTGTTATCTATAACTACTACAGTACTTTCTAGGTACCAGTATGGTAGTCTGTAAATTAAAAAAAATATATATACAGAAAAATATACAAACATTTTCCTACCTATTAACATTTAATTAAGTGGTAATAGGTAGGTGATAGACTGGTTAGTTTTAGGGTGGTCTTCCCCCAAACATTTTGTCTGCTCACCTCCTTTTGTGGCTGATTCTTTTTGTTGACTTTAGGACTCTGAGCACTTTACCAATGCTGACCAGTGACAATTCATTTGCTTCTCACCTAAACATGGAACCATTGGTGTATACACAGCTAGTATATTTAATTTAATTTACCTGCAAGTCCCTTGTAAAGTGGTATACCATATACCTAGGACCTGTAAATTAAAAGCTGATCGTCGGCTTGCAGCACTGATTGTGCCAACCACACAAATAGCCCTTTAAACTTTTCTCAGACCTGCCACTGCAGAGGATGTGAGTGCAGCTTTAGTGCCACTTCTTCTTTGCATTTAAAACCCTGACCCAAGCCTTAAACTTCCCTTTTATTACCCTGAAGCCATCCTTAAAGTAGGCCCTGGGTCGTCACTAGTACGGGGTGCTGTGTAATAAAAGGTAGAACATGCACAGTGAATGTTTGACAATGTGCAGCATTCCATCAATCAAGTTTTTGTGTGGCTAAAGGAATAGCTGTATAATGTTTAATATTTTTGGAATGGTAATGATAAATCTACTTTACTCGTAAAGTTGGATTTATCACTACTATTGTAGAAATGCCACTTTTAGAAAGTGAACATTTCTCTGCTCTAACACCTCTGTGTGCCTCGAGCCTGTCTCCAACACATGTTTGGGGTGGGCGACAGCTACACTTTGTGCATTCCTCCTAGACAGCCACAAACACAGGAAGGTTATAGGTGTCTGAGTACTCATCTGCCTTCTGATGGCTCTTCCGGGGCAGGAATGGAGGGAGGGATGACAATTACACCTTATTAGGCAGTGCACTGTCCCCACACAAAAGACTGATTACAACCTACTGAGAGCCTGGTGCCAAGGCTTCTCTGCACTTCAAGTACCCTTCTTTGAAGTCACCGACACTTCAAAGGCACACCTGGGTATAAATACTTGAGCTCTAACCCCACCAAATCAGACACTTTGGGACCTTCAACTGGACTCTGTCAGAAGAATTGTTGTGCTGCATCAAGGGCTGATACTCTGCTGGACTGCTGACCTTGAAGACTCACTTTGCTGCTGTGCTGCCCTGCTGCCTGCTGCTCTCTGACCCTGCTGGGGTGAGCTGGACTCTGCTTGCAACTATAGTGATCTTCAAGGACTTGTTGGCTTGCCCCCTGTTGCTTGAGACTCAGGGTTGTCAAAGTCTTTATACCTGCTCTATTGCCTCATTCACTGGAAGTGGAACCAGATACTTGTATCTGTGAAATCAAAGCATCTCCAGCCTGCGTGTAGCAGAACAAGCGCATCAAACGTGTTACAGAGTAGGATCTGCGTATCGCACTCGGAACCACTGCATCGCATCCGGAACCTCCACATTTTGAATCAATGTTTCTCCCCTCCAATGTGAGATAACCCAGCACAATTGGAACTGGCACTTCTCTCAACAGAACTGATGCATTGCTGTCACTATGTGAAGAAAACCTTTGCATCACTTTGACAGTGGGCTCGACATTGATGTATCATTTGTCTGCTCCCCCACATCTCACTGTGGCGACCAAGGATCAAGGTACTCTGTTTACCGGGTCTGCTTGGCTCTTGTCCCTGGCCAGCGCTCTCTTGCAGTCTACTTGAACTGAAGACTTTGGCCTGTTCTAGTGCAACCAAATAACCGCCCATAGGGTTCTATTGCTCCTAAGCGCTAGAAACACTTTTATTCTTTAAAAACTCATAACTCAACTTCTACTCATTGGAATTGTGTTGTTTTGGTATTGATGTTGTTATAAAATTATTGTCTATTTTTCCAAACCAGTGTGAAGTCTTTTTGTGATGGTTTCATTGTTTTAGTGAGTGTGTGTGTGTGTGTGCGTTGCACAAATAATTTACACATTGCCTCTTTAGATAAGCCTGATTGCTCTGTGTCAAGCTACCCGAGGGTGAACACAGGTTATCTTTTAGTGTGTATCTGTATTACCCTGACTAGAGTGGTAATCCCCACTTAGACAGGGTGCATAACTCTGCCAACTAGAGACACCATTTCTTAGACTTGTGTTTGTGCAATTCCATATATTAATCCTCTGTTCACTATTTCTCTATACTAAAGATCAATTCAAACCTTTTTCAATTCTCCCTAAATTGGTTTTTTAACTTTTTGCTAAAACCATGTATTTTACCTGCATCTGCAGACACTGATTTTGAGTTGACCAAGTTAGAGTCCTACACTACAACATAGGTTAAGGATTTTTGCAAGGGGTTTCAAGTTCTACAAAAGGCTTCACCTGGAAGGTGGAGCTTCAGAAAGCTTTTAGAGCCTGGGCAGAGGCCGGGGATTCAGGGGCTGAGGTTCCAGAGAAGGAGGAGAAGGAAATTGATGAGGGTGAGCTGATCCTGGAGTCTTCTGTGGAGTTACGACTGTCAGTGGAGGAGGGCAACAACTTGCCAGAAGTAGTGGTGATCCCCAGAGCAGACAGCAGTGTATCCTCAAAGAACTTGTCCCAGAGGGCCGGAAGACAGAAGGTTGGAAAGAAAGCTAAAGCTGTAGATTGCCAAATTAAAATTGGATACAAAACAAGCTCTAGGGAAAAGAGGAGGCTACCTCTCAAGGAGAACAAATTAGCCCATGAGTTCAGTCTCAGAGAGGTGGACATAAGAGCCCTGCAAGTGGGGTCCAGCAGCAGTAATGGTAGCTGCATACCTGCAGTGTCCAATAGTGATTCAAGAATCAGGATGCCCAAGGGTTTAATGCCCAGTTATGAGGTCGGGGATAACATAGATAAGTGGTTTGCAGCCTAGGACGTGGCTCTGAGATGGCACGAGATCCCAGAGGAGTCCTGAGCTAGTAGTTTATGGAGGTGTATGCCCACGATGGGGAGGGACATAATCTTTACACCAGAGGAGGGGGTCCAAGCATTCTACAAGGCAAAGAAGGCCATTTTTGTCAATACGTTCGGGTGGAACCCTAAAAAGTATATGCAATGGTTCAGGAACAGCAACACATTCTCCACACATACCTTGGTCTACCTTGTTCTAATTTGGTTTAACTACTCACATCCTTAAATGGCATTATTTACCATGCACTACATGGGTTATGCTAGCAAGGTACTGACGGGCTGGGTGAGGTACAGCAAGGTTGATGATTATTCAGAGCTGTACAACTTACCTTTAAAAGAGCACATGTGTGATACTGGTTTTCCAGAGTTGCACCAACACCTGGTTGATAGTAAGATTTCTGACCCCCTGAACGTTGCTGAGGAGGTGGATATTTGGGGTCAGCACCAGAGTGTCCAAGAAGCTATCTGGGGGGGACTCCCTAAAGGGTGGTCAGGGTTCCCATCAGAAGAAAGAGGGGGAGATAAAAAGAAGGAGATTTCTTCAGTACCCCAAAACAGCTCACATGGGAACAATTCTTATTCCCACTCTGGCCACCAGAATAAAAACTGACAAAAGTCAGCATCCCTAAACTCCCAAGCGCTATGAGCGTTTTGAGTATGGACACTACAAAATAATCCCACATCTAAAAAGATCAGAACCTCAAACTTGAAGAAAGATACCAGGGGTGGAGAGTGTAGTGCTGGCATAGAGTTTGTCCCTGCTAATGGGAGGGAGTTTAGTCGGGATACCCTAGTGTCCCTGGACAACAGTGAGATAGTTCCTAAGATCCATGTGCCCTCAAATACTACAAAGTATAGGCAATGTGCCACCTTCAATGGGCAAGGTGTTGGGGCTCTGAGGGACACAAGTGCTAGTATGACTATAGTATGGCGTCAGCTGGTGTCCCCAGAGCAGGAGATTCCCACTGTCTTCCACCAGGCTGTAGTGGCTGAAAACAGAGTGGGTCACTATCCAAGGGCCCTAGTTCCAATTGAGGGGCAAGGAAGTTTCAGGTCTTTTGAAAGTTGCTGTGGGCCCTGCCATGCCTGTGGACTGTTTCCTAGGTAATGAGCACACTACCTGGAAGGAAGTAAAGCTCAAGGATCATTTGGAAATGTTAGGGTTATCTGACTGGATCTGTGCAACCACAAGGTCCATGGCTGTCCAGGATGGGAGTAAAAAAAGAATGAAGCCTGAAAAAACGGCTGAGCCAGCTGCTAAAAAGAAGAAAGGCAGAGGGCTTGGGAGACCAGTTTCTGAATGTCTTTTATGTGAGGTGGATGTGGCACCTGCTTGGCTACACTGGATCCCAGTAAGGAGGGCTTTGCTCCCCTAGGTGACCTGCCAGAGCTTGCCGGATGGAAAGTAGAAGGAGGACCCTCCAAGGAGAAGTTCTATAGGGCACAGCGGGAGTACCAACCCTCAAGGGCATGAGACAACAGGCCGTAGCCCAAGCAGCAAGTGATGCCTCTGGAAGTCATCACATTTACTGGGAGGACATCCTACTTTACAGTGAGCCTCAGGCCCCTGTGCATGGGACAACAAGGGCACTGTTAGTACTCCAAAGCTATAGGGCCTTCCTACTAAAGCTGGCTCCCGAAATTCCCCTGGCAGGACACTAAGCCAAGACAACAGCTTTGCAAAGTTTGTTCCCCACTTCTACAGGCCTAGGATCAAGACTTCCTCAGATGCATTCTGCAGGACTTGTGAGACCTGCCAGGCCAGTGGGAAGACAGGACAGAGGCTTAAAGTGCCCATTAATCCCTTGCATGTTGTTGGTGTACCCTTTGAGAGGGTGGGCATCAACAGTTTTGGGCCCATGCATCCCCAGACTGTTCAGTCAACAGGTTTATTCTGGCTTTTGTGGATCATGCCACTGGGTACCCAGAGGCAGTCCACTGGCAGGCCACAGCCGCACCTGCAGTGGCAAAGGCCCTGATGGGGATTTTTACTCAAGTGGGTTTCCCCAAGTAAGTGGTGTCTGACAGGGGGACCAACATCATGTCTGCTTATATGTTGTCAATGTGGAAGGAGTGCGGGGTAACCTACAAGTTATCTACTCCCTACCATTCACAAACATGTGGGTTTGTTGAAAGACTCAACAAGACCCTGAAGGGCATGATTAGAGAACTGCCTGAAGCCGTGCAGAGTAAGTCTCTTGCCGTGCCTTCTGGTTGCATACAGAGTGGTGCCACAGAAGGGAGAGAACTTCTGCCCCTTTGAGCGTCTTTGTCGACAGACAGTCAGAGGACCTCTGAGTTTAGTGAAAGATGGGTGGAAGCAAGCTCCTAGGAAGACTCCCCAGAATGTAGTGAGCTACATGCTGGACTTCAGAAGCCAAATGACTAAGTCGTGGAACAAGATGCAGTCAACTTAGAAGCTCGTCAGAATGTAATGAAACATGGTATGACCATGCTTCTACAATTGTGCACTTGCAACCTTGAGAGATAGCGTGGGTTATGGAACCTGTGGCACTCAGGGCCCTCCAAGACTGTTGAACTGGGCCCTCTGAAGTGATTGAAAGGTAGACTGAGGCCACCTACCTGGTGGAACTTAAGACCCCTAGGCAACCCCACAGGGTGCTCCATGTCAATCGTCTCAAACCCCACTTTGGGAGGTCTGAGCTCACCATGCTGTTGGTGACAGAAGAGGAAGAGGAGAGTAACCCTCTCTATGACATCTTTGCCTCCAAGGAGAAAGATGGGTCTGTGGAGGGAATAATCCTTCTGCCAGGCTTACTCCTGAACAGCAGAGGGACTGCCACCAAGTGTTTGGTCAGTACTCCTTACTGTTTCCCCTCATCCCTAGAACTACCGTCCTGTGTACCCATGCTGTCCTTATAGGAGACAAACCTCCTGTCAAAAACAAATCTTAGAGTTGTCTGACAAGACAAGGGCAACCAATATGGAAGAGGTTTCCAAAATGCTAGAGATGAGAGTGATAGTACCCTTCAGTAGCCCCTGGTCCAGTATGTTGGTACTGGTACCAAAAGCTGCCTTACCGGGTACCACATCTGAACTCAGGTTCTGTGTGGGTTATAGAGGGCTCAGCTTAGTCACAAAGACAGATGTTCATCCCATACCCAGGGCTGATGAGCCTATTGACAGGTTAAAGGCTGCCCAGTAATGAAGCATCTTTTATCTTACTTAAGAGTACTGGCAGATCACCCTAACAGAAGGGGCAAAGGAGTGGTCAGTGTTCTCCACTCCAGAGGGCCACTATCAGTTTAGAGTGATGCCTTTGGAATCCAATATGCCCCTGACACCTTCCAGAGGTTGGTGGACCAGGTCCTTACTGGTATGGAAGCATTCAGTGCTGCCTATCTGGATGATACAGCTGACTTCATGTCAGAAGGCTCTCACCCAAATCCACATAGGAGCAGTACAATGTTAGTCCAAATGCCCCTCTCAGAACTTCCCTGGCAGTCAAATAAACTCCAGACTGACAGACCAGCCCAAAGGGGGTAAAGGGAAATGGGATATAGAAGAGACAGTCATGTCCAGTTGAATTCCTTTCCAGTATAACACCTCGCCCTTCTTCCTTCTGTGTTCTCCTGTACTATTCTGCTGTTCTTCTCTGCAGATGAATCTGCTTTTAAGAGATACAAACAGAGACAATACAATGCTAGCTCCTACAGCTATTCTATCTGCTAACTAATTCACAATCCTGACTTGTTAACCGCATCGATGCTGCGGCGATTTTTGCGCTGTGCGGCTGTTTTCCCTTTTCCGAGATACATGACCAGCTCAGCTCGTCATCAGTACACGCCACCCGGGGGTGATGACGAGCATCGAAAGGGTTAATTATCCAACATTTCTATGACTGCTGCCTCTCTTCTTTTGACTTATCTTTCTGTCTTATTCAATTATATTCTTGTCATTTTTTAAACTTTCTATGTATATTTGCTTGTACATTCTTCTAAACACATGTAGTCACTTTTACTTTAAACTGTTAGTTTTCAATGTCAATATAATTGTAATCTTTTGTATTTTTTCCCTAGGGTACTTGTGTATTTTCAAGACTCGTAGATAGAAGAAATGAATCGGACATTCTCCTTCCAATTCAGGTAAGTGTGTTGCTCTCTTTTCTTTTCTTTCTTTTTTTGAGTTCTTAATGTTTGTTTCAGCTTTGGAATTGGGAAACCTGAAAGCCTAGCCCTCAAGCTGTTTTGGAAAGGCTTCTGAGTCTTCTGCAGAATGTAATATCAACCCTACGAATGAAAATGACTAGAAAACTGGGAGGTTTTAAACTTCTGACTGACTTCAGAGAATGCGTTCATACTCTGTGAGGAACGCAAAACATATTCATCAAGGTTAGCAACCTCAGTCGGCTTGCACTTTTCATTCGATGGGAATAGCAGAACAAACAACAACGCGACCAGCTACATGTCTTACTCACTGCCACTACCCTGACTTGAATTTCACAGAGCAATGAGAATTTCACCTGACTCGGAATGATTCTTTAGTCAACTGTACTATTCTGAGGCAGCCTGTGCCAAACATGGCAATTCAGTCTTCAGAGTGACAATACTAGAATATAGAGATGATAGTAGTCTTCCGACAGCCATCTTGGAGTTTCTGACCTTTGTCCAAAAAATCCTACAGACACTCTCCTGCCTATATTTTGGCAAGTATCTTGATTTCTTTCTTATTTCTCTCTGTAACTGTGGGGTTCTGACAGCATCCCCAGGCATGGATGAATCTTTCGGACGAGGTTTGCTTGAACATTTCTTATGAAATGCCTTGATCAAATGAGGGGCATGCACGTCAGAATGTAATTCCCAAGACCCTTCCTCAGGACCATTGCCCTTCAATTCAATTAAGTAAAAGACCTTACTCTTGAATTTCTTTGAATCTAAAATTAGTTTTACTTCAAATTCTGTTCCTACTTTAGTTTGCACAGGTTTTGGCAGCAGAGTTACTCCTAAACCCTTTTACACCTTTTTTTGTAAAGAGACAAGAAACACTGGATGCTGTTGCGGTCTGAATACTGTGTTGCTGTTCTTACTTGATGTGTTGTTTTCCTTCTTTCTTCCTGTTTCTGTTGAGGAATCACAGGGTGGGATCAGCGGGTAGGCTCACGGGGCGGGATTGCGGGCGGGATCACCGGGCAGGATCATGGGCGGGATTGCGGGCTGGACTCCTCCTTTCTTCAGTCCTGTGTATGCGATTAGCTTTCTTTTGCACAGCCGCAGGTGGGGGTCAGAAGTCGGAAGGTATGTAAGGGCCATCTGCCCTTCCCTCACTGCTTGGGTACTCTTCTGGTTGTGGCCCCAGAAGCACTTTGGTTGTTGGCGTCCTGGTGTCCTGTTTCAGCCTGATTTGCTGAACTTCTGGATTTTTTGCCTTGACCTGTGGATGAGTCAGAGCATCACGTGGCAGGATTTCTGTCAGTTCCGTCTGGAGCAGACCTGCATTGTGTCTTCCCTGCATTCCATGTGATTTTTCCAGAGACATCAGTAAAATAATAGGTGGAACAATAAGGATACTAGGAGTCAGTTGATCCATCCAGGATTGTGGCTTTTTCATTTCATTTCATTTCAATCTTTATTTCGATCGATTTAGATCATAAAAGATGTACAAACAAGTATTCAATCAATATACAGTTAATATCCGCTAAACAACATTAAAAAGGCATTATAAAAGCGTATTAAAATCATTTGCTATGCATTACAAGTACATATCATCTATACAGTTCTTTTATCCCGCGTCTAGCTCATATTTCAAAAGACGGGAGCGAATGTGCCACATCGCAGTTAGAAATGTTGCTACCGCAAACACAATCGGAGGTGAGAGATCCATCTTTAGAATTCTATAAGCAGGGAGGTATCTGCTGAAGCCTAAGTTTTTGAGAAGGGGAACAAGCCAGCATTTCCTGGATCTTTGGTAAGCCTTACAGAAAAAAATTATGTGCAGTTCATCTTCCAAATGGTGTGAACATGACGGGCACTGTTCTCTAAATGGACACTGGGCCCAATGTTTTGTGAACGCCCTTATGGGAAGTGTTCCATAGCGCCATTGCATGAATAATTTTCTAGTAAGGACAGGAGTAATACCATCTAACACACATTCAAGTTGGTACGAGTTTTTAGATTTAATGAACAGATCTCTCAGAGACCCCTCCCGTATATTCCCCTTTGTAGCTGTTAGCTTCAGATCATAAAAGCTCCTCAAAGGAGTTTACGTGGAATCCTACTACATGCATTACATGGATCTAGCCATAATTCTGGTCTACCTAAGACACAGAATCTCTTGAAGCTCGTTCCTGTAGTTCGTAAGTTCAGGTGTACTCCAGATACGGCGCCAGAAGGTTATTGGTCTTAATCCCAGTTCCTCCGAAATTGTTCTGAGACTGAGATCAAGTCTCAGTGGGAGAAGCGGGGTGCTTACAGGTAATGCCTCCAACTGCCTGATAAATTTGTTTTCAGTAGTCTGCAGGTTTTGTGCGGGAGTATGACCCCACATTTCCCCTCCTTGTAGAACTGCCCCTCGAGCCTCCATTTAAATTTCGAGGGCGGCACCAAAAGGTTTGTAGGTCGACCTACTTGCCATCCTAGAAATACCACCCGTTAACTGGACCAATTTCATATTAGCCTTGGTCCGGTGCGTGTCCCACGTCATATCCTGATTGATGGTTACACCCAGGTATTCAAAGGTGAGAACCCTCTCTAGTCTTGATAGACCTATAGTAGGGTTGTGGCGTGTTGAGGGAGGGGGGTTGAGGATCATAAATTTGGTTTTTGAAGCATTGATCTCAAGCCCCCGCTCCACACAAAAAGCTGAAAACCCGTCCAGGACCCTTTGTATTCCCATGGGGGACTTGGACAGCAGCAGGGTGTCATCCGCAAACATAATAGCGGGCACCCTGCTGCCGTTCGACTTGGGCGCATCAATGTCATCCATCCTGGTCAGATGGGCAATCACCCCATTGACAAAGAGGCAGAACAGGGTCGGCGCAAGCACACAGCCCTGTCTCACCCCCCTGTCAACGGGGAACCTACCAGAAAGTGCCCCATTTCTTCCACACCTGACACGTGCAAAATTTCCCTGGTGTAATCTTATCAAAATGGTCAGGATGTCAGCCGGAATGCCCAGCTCCGACAATACGGTCCAAAGTCTATCTCTGGGTACTAAATCGAAGGCCGCTCGCAAGTCCACGAATACCGTGTACAAGCTCCCGCCCTCGATTACCGCAGTCTTCCAATACAGGAGATTCAGGCGGAAGATCTGGTCCATAGAGGAGACCCCTCTTCTGAATCCCGCCTGATAGGGACTAAGAATGGTAAATTCCTCTATCCAATTTTGGAGGCGGTCTAATATCAACCTGACAAATAGCTTCTGGGGTACATCTATGAGGCTAATCGGCCTGTAGTTGGCTGGGAGCAGAGGTGATCCCTTCTTGAATATGGGAACAATCTCTGTGCCCAGCCAAGTACAGGGGACCTCCATACCCCTTAAGACAGCATTAAATAGCAGGACCAAGTAGGGAGCCCATACGCCAGGCTCTTGCTTAAATAGGTCACCCGGCAGGCCATCCAATCCTGGCGCTTTGCCTGGTGCCAGCCCTGCAATGGCTGCTCGCACTTCCGTCTCTGTGAAGAGATCCCCCTCCACTGTTGCATTAATATTAGGAGGAGTGTCATTAATGGCATCATCGGGGGCCTTGTAAAGGGACTGAAAGTGGTCCTGCCAGGTCTTAGCAGAGATGTTTGGCTCAATTGCCGAGGCTTACTCCTCGGACCCCGTGTTAACAATGCGCCAAAATTTACGGGAGTCCCTAATAGTCAATGATGTAGTGAGGTTTTCCCATATTTCGTGTTCCCATTCATCTTTGGCATTGGTGATCAGGCGCTTGTAATCCCTTCTTCTTGCCTGGGTTACAAGCCTATCTGCACCATCCTTGATCGATGTCAGAAGATCTGATTTGGCCTTCTGGCAAGCCTGATTATACCAACTGGGGCAGTCGTGATGTAGCCTCTTTCCTGTTGTGAAAAGGACTTCAGCCACGGACTCAATGAGATTCTCATGTGCCATCCATAGTTCCTTGTGTATGTCCTGGGAGGTGGGGAGCTCCATTGTTATACAGACCTTTTCAAGAGTCGGTATAAGCCGGGGATAAAGTTCACAGACCCTCTCCGAATTAGAGGCTAGCTTCTCCCACCTCACTCGCCGACTGTTGTTTGTCAGTGCCAACCCTAGGGCAACATCATCTAATGCAGCCCCTCTGTCTTCTAGGTCGGGAATGGCGTATTCCAATTCTAGCGCATCGTGGTCGCTGTCTTCCCTGGATATCACCTGAAAGTCAGTGATATGCGACCACAGGGAGAGTTGAACCAGGATATAGTCCAATCTGGACTCCCTGCCCTGTCTATGATATGTACATTTGGGTGGAATATTTGAGCCTATGCGTCCGTTACAAGCCCGCATACCCCACTTCAGAGTTAGGGCAGTAATTTGAAGAGCTAGAGGAGTCCAGGCTCTGGGGGGAGGAGCTACCGAAGGAGGTATCAGCCACACAGCGTCCTCCTCCTGGGATAATCCATCCAATAAACCTGGAAGAGGCTCAAAGTGGCAGTTGAAGTCACCTCCCACCAAGAACGGTGTACCCTGAGGGATATCACTAAGGAAAACCGAGAGTTGATCAATGGTATCTGACTCTTGTGAGATGTTTACTGGTCTAGAGTAAACATTTACCACGATCAACCTACTCGAGTTCGGCCACTCCAACAAAACCCAGAGGATGTCATTGGAAGCTGAAGGGAGAGGTGTAGCCTTACAGCCCAGGTCAACAGCCACCCAGGTTGAAAGGCCTCCCGAGGGGCGCTAAAAAACTGAGGATTCCCTTTTCATCTACTTTAAGTAAAGAGACTGGAGTCTCTAGGGGGTTTAAGCCAAGGATAAAGGGTGAGCCATATGTTGTATCTAAGGTTGCATAAAGAATGACAAATTTACAAATTATAACAACTTTCTTATTTCTGTAATCTTTAAAAACAATACATCAAAATTAAACTGATGAGAATGTACACACAAAATGGGATTTTTTCTTCAAGAATTTATTATCTGTTCATACCAATGTTAAGTTTAAAAATTATCACATTTATTCATAAAATACATTAAAAAACTTTGTACATCGAAATACAGAAAAATATGTCGACACGGCGTTTCGGTGATATGAGTCATCACCTTCTTCTGGACAGTAGTTCATTTACAATGAACTATGAATTTAAAAACAGAAAATATACAATTACTTCGTATCAAATATCATGGTAGTTGTTTACAGAATAGAACTCAACAATCGTAGGCTCACCACACTTTAGTCTCCCCATTGTTATCTGTGTCTGATATCATATGTTCTAACATGTACATCCTCATCATTTATTTATAAACAATTTTTATATATTTTCTTAAAAGGTTAAAAAAAGAGAAGGAAAGATAAACATTCCTAAGTTTGACAAACTTGTATGACTCTCGTGGCCATCTTATCATTCCTCAACTCAGATTCGCATCCTATTCGCACAGTTGTAGATTGTGCATAGTTCTATTAGATTTCGCATTATTGTCCTATATTTAAAGTTACCGGTTGTATTCCTGATACTAATCTAATCTGCATCATTTATTTATGTTTACATTGCAAAAAAAGGGGGACACCTACCCTCGTGTGTCTTCACATCTATTGCGGCGGCCATCTTGTTCAAAGGGGAGGTTAAGTTTTGATCGCATTAGAATGGTGGCCATCTTGTAGTAGCTGGATGTTCATTATTACCGGCTCTAGATTACATATTTATCGAGTTTATTGTGGACCTCTCATGTTATGTAAATTTATATTGTCGGGTCCTGTTTGTGCAAAAATGAGACGTTTGTGAGGTATCTAGAATTATTACGTTCTTGTTACTTGTGAGAAGTTGGCCTGATATGTGGTTTTTCCAATTCTGGAACCACCTTGTATCAGTCCAAACAATCCCTTACGGTGTCTGGTTGTAAGTCAACCTTATTAGACAAGCTATCCTAGGGGTAGGATGGACTAAGCAGCCTTAAAGGCTTAACTTAAGAGGTTGTGTTAAGCGAGCTGTTTTACCACATACAATCCTGTAATACCAAATGAAAGGACACCACACAAGTATATATTATAAAAATATATGTGTTTATTTCTAAATTAATCCCCAGTACTCTTTATGAGCAAAGGGGCACAAGCGTTAAATCAAAAGCACAGTATAACATATAAAGTTGCACAATTATGGATGAGGGCGGGTGGCCACTCAGACCGCATACTAAAAAAGTGGTATAAGAGATACCAATCGAACAGTGGTTAGGCCTAGGGCCTAGAGAATCGCTAGGAGCAGTCAGGACTAGCAATGCTGAAGTCGGGAGAAGCCCGCAGAATTCACGTGCAGCACGTAAAGTGCGGCTTGCACCAATGCAATGCCTCACCCACAGGAAGTGGGTGCACAGGGTCGAAGTGGCGTTGGGCTTTGACACGCAGGCTCTTGGTGCTTGGAGCTGAAGATGCTGCAGGCGATGGGAAGCAGAAGTGTCCGGTGTGATCCAAGGGTGGATTGAAGCCAAGATGAATCTGAAAGCAGAGGGGACAGAGTCTGGGTCACTCAGCAGTGACCAGGGTGGAACCAGGACGGAACCAGGCAATGTCGGGCGCAATCAGATGGTTGTCGAGAGGCTTCTCTCTGCTGTCACGTGGGCTCTGGGGCATCTGCGATGTCCAGGAGCCGGTCACGATCTGTCCCACGCAGGCTCTCGCCGTCAGCGCCGTCGGCTTCAAGATTGCAGCAAACAGCACTTGGCAAAAGCAATCCACGCGGGACCGGGAGATTGCTTCTCACTCAGACCAGGAGGATCAGAGCGGGGGCTCCTTTTCACAGGAGCTGGTGCAGATCTGGAGCAACCAGAAAAGCAAGTCGGTTTAAGGTTTTCGTTGGCACAGGGGCCACAAGCCAGCTGGCAAGTGACCGGGCCAACGCGTCGAGCCAACACAAGCAGAAGGGCCCCACGCAGCACTCGTCAAGTGTGGAGGGGGTAGCTTTGGTGCAAGTGTAGCTCAGGGTTGGGGCTTCTCAAATCCCAGTGTACAGCTTCGAGGGTCACTCGTGGGCTGCACGGTCAGCGTCTCGTGGGCCTTTTCAAGATGGCGTGCCCCACGCTTCCGGTCGCCTCCATGGGTCTCAGCTATGCAGGGACTGTGGATCGGGCTGGAGGAAGGCAGGCAAGCTTGATCTCGTCAATCTCTGTCGCTCGAGTTCCAGCAGGAACTGCAACAAAGCAAGGGTCGAGGTGCTGGATGGTACCTGTTTGCACAGGGTGGTCACTCCTTGACCACAAGGGAGATTCTTCAGTCTTCTACGTTGAGTGGGGTGTCGAAGGGTCCAGAGTTTCATTTCTTATGTTTCTTCAGGATAATCTGAGTTGCATTGGCACTGCTCACACTCTTATTCGAATCTGGTGGGCTGGACATCCTGCTAGGTCCCCTCCTATGGGTGGGACCCAGGAAGGGGGTGGATACACCCCTTTCCTTTGATCCAGGCCGCGCTGGGACTGGGGCTGGTGTGCCCCAGAACCGGTTTGGCCGGATTATGCAAGGGGCAGGCTTGTGCTCCCCAGGCAGTGTCTGGTTTCTTTGAAACCTCCCTGCTACAATCCACTATCTCCTGTCTGGGGTGGTGTAACACCGCCCTGCGACAGGAAACCCTTTGTCCAGGCCACCATTTGCTGAGTTTTGGTCAGCAGCAGGAGGCCAGACCCGTGTCTGTGGCAGAGGCATCCATTTTGTGGATTTGAGGCTCTTTTAAAATCAACCGCGTTTCAATAAAGCAACATGTGTTCTCCCTCTAGAAGGGTGGAATGCTGGGGGTAGTATTCCAATTCGTATGACACCTTACACAACATGTTTTGATAAAGCCAAACCAAAGTTGCTATATAACCGCGAGGATTATAAGGCACTTAATAGTATATGGTATGGCATTATCCCGGATCAGCTTAGGGAGTTGTTCCCGACAGCTGCAGACAGGCTCAGCTCATGCCAGAGCTCCATCTCACATAAAACCACGCACTCTGCCTCCAGGATTGATAAGGCCTTCCATAGGAGTGACTCACAGGTTTATATGTGTCCAGATATAGGTTTAGATATAGGTATACTATATCTAAGCAAGGGGTGATTACACCCACTTGCGCCAGCTGAGTGATCAGCCAGTTGTGTCAATTTAAGAACCAGCCAGGGGTGGCAAAAGATATGCTGCAGCCCCTGGTAGGCCTTGGTGGCACCTATGCCCTGAGCACCTATAGTGCATGGTACAGGGGGTGACAAGGAGTCCATTTCCAATTGTGGTATGTACCTATATCACATGTATTATAAATGTAGAGAGAGAACAGCAGGCTGGGGGTCTGATTAGCATGCCCACAGCCTCAGTAAGTCGAAAAACAGTGAAGCAAAAAGCAAAAATTGGGGTGACCATAGGATAGCAGACCCTACTCTCCTACGTACTAAAAAAATGATCTCGAGTATTAAACTTAATTATTCATCTTGGTTAGGGCGGCCATGTTGGAGTATCTAAACTCGCCGGGGGTTTTGCCCGAAATAATTGGTTCTGTATCAGGATTATTTTTAACTCTAATTTATTTTGGGCAGGTTCTTAACGTATTACTGATGTTCTCAATGCAGTTTATTTCTTCTAAATGTTATCTTTGCCATTATTTAAAACTTATGAAAAAAACATTTTTGTGGGTACTCAATTGAATCTATTTTATTTCTATTTTATTTCTCTACCAGATTATACTCTGTAGATGGTTAGGGCATTGGTTTGACCTACTAAGGCATTTATGTACTGGGATCCTTTTTTCTATTCTACTGTCGTCCAAGTTTAGTCTATTCTTTTAGAGGGCTTAAAGTATTCTGTCCCACTCTTCTCGGCTATTCAGACCACTCCTAAATGTATTAAATTTGGACATATAGTATTGCTCTCTCTTTTTCCGTTTTGCTTCCAAATTTCCTCCTCTCTTATTAAGTGTTACAACTTCAATAATCCACCATTTTAAGTCCTCAATAGTGTGTTTGGACAGTTCCCAATGTTCTGCTAGGGGTGCATTGGTACGTTTGGTGCGGATTGCAGATTTATGCTCGTTGAGCCTGAGTCTCATTTCTCTCGATGTTTCCCCTATGTAGGCTTTTTGGCAGGGGCATTGTATCATATAAATCACGTTCTGGGTTCTGCAATTTACTAGTTCTTTTTGATAATGGGTAACTCCATTGTAGGTAATTTTAGAGCCCTTAATGATCAAACTGCAATTTTTACACGAACCACAGGGGAAATTTCCCATTGGTATTGTACCATCTATGGTTCCCATCCTATTTCTTTTGCTGTCATCTGGGTATGTATGTACTAAACAATTTTTGCTTGTTTTATTCCGTCGGAATGCAAAAATGGGCTTTGGAAGGGGTGTTGAGTTCGAATTTTGAAGCAAGTTCCAATTTCTATTTATGAGATTCTTAATTTTGTTACTTATGTTCGAGAAATTGGTTACACAAACGAACTGTTGATCTTTTGTTGGGACTTGTATTTTGGGCTCGAAAAGACTTTCTCTGTTAAAGTATTTTGCTCTTTTATAGGCCTTCTTGATCATTTTCTTCGGGTAGCCCCTTTCCAAAAATTTGTTAGTTAGGGTTTGGGCATGTTTTTCAAATTCTTTTTTATCGGTACAATTTCTTTTAACCCTTAAAAATTGACCAAAAGGTATGTTATTTTTTGGGTTGCTGGATGGTGACTTTCATAGTGCAGCATTGTATTGCGATCCGTGGGTTTACTAAAAAGTTCCACTTCCAAAGTACCTTCTACATGTTTTATTTTAAGATCAAGAAAATCACAACTTTGGTTGCTGTATGTGGAGGTAAATTTTACATTTTGATCTCCTAGGTTGATCCATTCGAAGAACAATTTCAGTTCTTCTTCCCTCCATGACCATATGAAGAACACATCATCAATGAAACGGGACCACATTCTTATAGAATGGGGCCATTTCATTGAATATGTGCTTTTCCTCAAAGGCTGCAACATACCCTTTATCCTTGGCTTAAACCCCCTAGAGACTCCAGTCTCTTTACTTAAAGTAGATGAAAAGGGAATCCTCAGTTTTTTAGAGTACCTAAACCCCCCCTTTTCATAAAAAGGGTTTCTCCTTAAAACTTCTTAACCTCCCGAGGGGCGCCGCTTACCTCCTCACTTTGCTGGAATCGAAAATCCTGCGAAACCTGTGCGAAGGACAGCCTCTCTAGCCCAAGTTTCCTGGAACAGGCATATATCTTTATCCTTGATAAACGAGCTCCAGTCAGGACAGTTCAATTTGTTCCCCAGGCCGGCCACGTTCCAGGACAGTATCTTGAGTGAGGGTGATCTGGAATTCGGGACGGGAGCAGTAGATGTAACCATATCCATTATACTAGACTGTGATAGAACACTGGAGGATCGTTCCCGTGTTTCAACTCTGTATTCCACGAGATTGGTTAGGGGACATCTAGTATTTGAATGAACCATTTTGGTATTATTGTTATCCTCACCATAGTGATTGTTCTTCAGGATGCTATCAAAGCTTACGGTGTGGGGACTAATGTTTCCTTCTTTGCGGACCCTATGAGAGTCACCCATCTCCCACCTCCTACCCTGATTGTGTCAATCCACCATGTCCAGACAACTGTATCTATTAAATGTTGGACAAAAGTCTGGCTGGTGCGATCTGGGGTAGTGGAAGTCGCCCCTAGCTCTATCAACCCAGCCTCTCCCCCTCCTAGGAATTGTATGCCAGTCCTCCTCCTCGTATGAATTATACAATGGTGGGTAAAAGAAGGATAGGGGTATCGACTGGATAGATGTTCCCTGTTCGGAGTGCGACCAACTATAGATATGAGAAACAGTCCTAGGATCCCTAAAATTAATTATGACGCAATCTCCATTAATTGATTTCTCTGTGTGGCCCAACCATGGGAGTCTCCTAACCATGAGAACCCCGCTCGTGATTCCGTGAGGTGAGGGCCTATTTATAGAGAGCCAATTGATAACCTTGTTTTTCAGAGCAAAGATGGATTCTTTAGCCAAAATGACTGTGTACGGGCTTGCCTCTGGCGGCAGGTTCATTGGCACAGATTTTTTAGTAGTGGCATGTACTTCTTGCATGGCAACAACTTCCTTTTCTGGGCGGATAGATCTTGAGTTACAATCAATTACCTGAGGAGTGGCAGTGGGTGCTGGCAAAGATTGTGTTTGTAAAGTAGAATCAATCACCAGAGGGGTGGCAGTGTGTGCTGAGGGAGGTTGTGTTTGTAATAACTTAGGAACTAGCCCAGCGTCCTTGTGTGGGGGCTTGGGTATGGCCTTCTTACTCCTAAGCTCTACCCCACCTTTTGCTGTATTATTATTTATTTTAAACGTGTCAGCAAGCTGAACTGTTGTTTTTTCTATCGGCGCTAGTCTGGCTTCAATCTTTGATAATAAAACAGGTGATGGACCGAATGTGGATCGATGTCACACACTCACCCCAGTCCAAAGATCTGGGCCCAAATCCATTGTTTTTTTGCTCTCCACACCACCCTGGGTTAGACAATGGCGATATGCAAATCAGCTCTGACCCTGTGCCCCATGGGAACAGTCCAGTCCGAACTACAAAAGCCATGTCCTTCCCAGAACGGAATCAAGCATCCGAGGACCGGACCGGTTTCGAGGTAACACCTCTCATCAGCCCGGCTAGCTTGACTCCAGTGGTGTGGATTGCCTGGGACCCACGTCTGGGCATCCCCAGCGCACTTAGGGCGAAATTTGCAAATAAAACAGGTGATGGACCGAATGTGGATCAATGTCACACACTCACCCCAGTCCAAAGATCTGGGCCCAAATCCATCGTTTTTTTGCACTCCACACCACCCTGGGTTAGACAATGGCGATATGCAAATCAGCTCTGACCCTGTGCCCCATGGGAACAGTCCAGTCCGAACTACAAAAGCCATGTCCTTCCCAGAACGGAATCAAGCATCCGAGGACCGGACCGGTTTCGAGGTAACACCTCTCATCAGCCCGGCTAGCTTGACTCCAGTGGTGTGGAGTGCCTGGGACCCACGTCTGGGCATCCCCAGCGCACTTAGGGCGAAATTTGCAAATAAAACAGGTGATGGACCGAATGTGGATCAATGTCACACACTCACCCCAGTCCAAAGATCTGGGCCCAAATCCATCATTTTTTTGCACTCCACACCACCCTGGGTTAGACAATGGCGATATGCAAATCAGCTCTGACCCTGTGCCCAATGGGAACAGTCCAGTCCGAACTACAAAAGCCATGTCCTTCCCAGAATGGAATCAAGCATCCGAGGACCGGACCGGTTTCGAGGTAACACCTCTCATCAGCCCGGCTAGCTTTACTCCAGTGGTGTGGAGTGCCTGGGACCCACGTCTGGGCATCCCCAGCGCACTTAGGGCGAAATTTGCAAATAAAACAGGTGATGGACCGAATGTGGATCAATGTCACACACTCATCCCAGTCCAAAGATCTGGGCCCAAATCCATCATTTTTTTGCACTCCACACCACCCTGGGTTAGACAATGGCGATATGCAAATCAGCTCTGACCCTGTGCCCAATGGGAACAGTCCAGTCCGAACTACAAAAGCCATGTCCTTCCCAGAACGGAATCAAGCATCCGAGGACCGGACCGGTTTCGAGGTAACACCTCTCATCCGCCCGGCTAGCTTGACTCCAGTGGTGTGGAGTGCCTGGGACCCACGTCTGGGCATCCCCAGCGCACTTAGGGCGAAATTTGCAAATAAAACAGGTGATGGACCGAATGTGGATCAATGTCACACACTCACCCCAGTCCAAAGATCTGGGCCCAAATCCATCGTTTTTTTGCACTCCACACCACCCTGGGTTAGACAATGGCGATATGCAAATCAGCTCTGACCCTGTGCCCCATGGGAACAGTCCAGTCCGAACTACAAAAGCCATGTCCTTCCCAGAACGGAATCAAGCATCCGAGGACCAGACCGGTTTCGAGATAACACCTCTCATCAGCCCGGCTAGCTTGACTCCAGTGGTGTGGAGTGCCTGGGACCCACGTCTGGGCATCCCCAGCGCACTTAGGGCGAAATTTGCAAATAAAACAGGTGATGGACCGAATGTGGATCAATGTCACACACTCACCCCAGTCCAAAGATCTGGGCCCAAATCCATCGTTTTTTCGCACTCCACACCACCCTGGGTTAGACAATGGCGATATGCAAATCAGCTCTGACCCTGTGCCCCATGGGAACAGTCCAGTCCGAACTACAAAAGCCATGTCCTTCCCAGAACGGAATCAAGCATCCGAGGACCGGACCGGTTTCGAGGTAACACCTCTCATCAGCCCGGCTAGCTTGACTCCAGTGGTGTGGAGTGCCTGGGACCCACGTCTGGGCATCCCCAGCGCACTTAGGGCGAAATTTGCAAATAAAACAGGTGATGGACTGAATGTGGATCAATGTCACACACTCACCCCAGTCCAAAGATCTGGGCCCAAATCCATCGTTTTTTTGCACTCCACACCACCCTGGGTTAGACAATGACGATATGCAAATCAGCTCTGACCCTGTGCCCATGGGAACAGTCCAGTCCGAACTACAAAAGCCATGTCCTTCCCAGAACGGAATCAAGCATCCGAGGACCGGACCGGTTTCGATGTAACACCTCTCATCAGCCCGGCTAGCTTGACTCCAGTGGTGTGGAGTGCCTGGGACCAACGTGTGGGCATCCCCAGCGCACATAGGGCGAAATTTGCAAATAAAACAGGTGATGGACCGAATGTGGATCAATGTCACACACTCACCCCAGTCCAAAGATCTGGGCCCAAATCCATCGGTGTTACCTCGAAACCGGTCCGGTCTTCGGATGCTTGATTCCGGTCTGGGAAAGATATGGCTGTTGTAGTTCGGACTGGACTGTTCCCATGGGGCACAGGGTCAGAGATGATTTGCATAAAGCCATTATCTGACCCAGGGTGGTGTGGAGTGCAAAAAACAATGGATTTAGGCCCAGATCCTTGTACTGGGGTGAATGTAAGACATTGATCTACATTCTGTCCATCAAATTGTTTTTTGTAATTTTCTCCCTGAGTGTACTGGGGCAGCTCAGACGTGGGTCCCAGAGCCTCCACACCACTGGAGTCAAGCTAGCCAGGTTGATGAGAGGTGTTACCTCGAAACCTGTCCGGTCCTCGGATGCTTGATTCCGGTCTGGGAAAGATATGGCTGTTGTAGTTCGGACTGGACTGTTCCCATGGGGCACAGGGTCAGAGCTGATTTGCATATAGCCACTGTCTAACCCAGGGTGGTGTGCAGTGCAAAGAAACGATGGAATTATGCCCAGATCCTTGTACTGGGGTGAATGTATGACATTGTTCTACATTCTGTCCATCAACTGTGTTTTTTGCAATATTCACCCGAGTGTGCTGGGTATACTCAGACGTGAGTCCCAGGCTCTCCACACCACTGGAGTTAAGCTATCCAGGCTGATGAAGGCTGATAGCCAGAAACCGGTCCATGGATGCTTGATTCCGGTCTGGGAACGACATGGCTTGGTAGTTCGGACTGGACTGTTCCCATGAGGCACAGGGTCAGAGCTGATTTGCATATAGCCAGTGTCTAACCCAGGGTGATGTGGAGTGCAAAAAACGATGGATTTAGGCCCAGATCCTTGTACTGGGGTGAATGTAAGACATTGATCTACATTCTGTCCATCAAATTGTTTTTTGTAATTTTCAATCTTTGATAGGCGTGTGTCTAAGGGACTTAATAATGTCTTAAAAAGTGCTTCAATCCTGGGTAGGGTGAGATCATAGGCATCTATATTTACAGGGGGGGGTGAAATTGCCGAACTTGGTATCTGCAATGGCAGCGGGACAGTGGGAGGAGGCATAGTTTTTTCCGGTAAAGTGGGTCCCTTTTTGCTTGGTCCTTGTCTGCTACCCTCCACTATACCATTATGTTTAGGGATTTTCGCTTTTCACGCTCCATTATTTTGTGCCCCTCTTTTCCTTTTTGGTATGGCACCTTCCCTTTCCCCTGCGTGAGGCAGCCTGCACTATCAGCGATATCATCTGAGTTAGCCATAGTGTCAGTGGGAGAGGGGAGGGTCTGTTGCACTTGGATCTGGGGTAGGGGTAAAAGGCTAAAATGGTCAGCAACACTTATATCATTATCAATATTGTACAGGGTAGAGTTAGTTAAGTTAGATAAGGCTAACGCCCCACCAACCGCAGTCTATTTTCCGGAGTCTTTGCGTGCGCTATGGGCCCTATATAAGACCTTCGAACCCATTCTATTTCTTGGGATATGCGCCTCTCCAATATCATTATCTCATCGATCAAGAGAGACCCAGCTTTGGCAAAATAATTATCCAAAGTCCCTTTTGTTGCTCCGGCAGTCAGCGTACTCTTGCTCCTGGTTTCTCTGGTCGCCATGATTCGTCTTTTTGAAGCGCGGTAGTAAAACTCAGAGTTAGTAACCGGAGCAAGGGGGGTGGCCTGGCCCCGGTCTTGACCGTTCTCGAACGGCTTCAAACGGCCCGCCCTTTGCCCGGGCTTAGCCCTGCGCCAGCCCGTGCGCGTCCCGTGTGCGCGAGCCCCTGGTCAATGAAATAGAGGGAGGAGGTGGGGGCAGGAAGAGGACCAGCTGCGGCAGATTAGCAACGCACTGCCCGCTGGTCCTCGCAGTCCCGCTGGGGTCCAGAATGAGTCTCTTGACCGCCCTCTGTGCAAAGTCTCCTTACTTGAGCGGCTCCCGCGAAGCGGGGGCCGCGAAAAGTGGGCAAAAGTCCTGGGGGTAAAACAACGAGCAAGCACACCACTCCCGTGGGTTCAGGAACACAGAAATCCGCCGAGATACAGACAGCACGGCACTTTACTCAGTCCGGGAGGTGGGGGAGGGAAGAGGACCAGCTGCGGCAGATTAGCAACGCACTGCTTTGCAGTCCCGCTGGGGTCCGGAATGAGTCTCTTGACCGCCCTCTGTGTAAAGTCTCCTTACTTGAGCGGCGCCTGTGAAGCGGGGGCCGCGAAAAGTGGGCAAAAGTCCTGGGGGTAAAACAACGAGCAAGCACACCACTCCCGTGGGTTCAGGAACACAGAAATCCCCAGTGCACTCTTCAGTGCACTGGGGATTTTTTTAACGTCTTTTTGGTACCAACCCTTTTCTTGTTACCCCTTTACAAATACCCTTATTTAACAGAGACTAGCGGGTTTTTGTCACGCTATGCATTGTTCTTTTTTCATGCATATACTTGAGGACTTTGTTTTATGGGACATAACCAGGAAGCCTACAGCCTGACATATGGTATATATATGGGTAAGCTGAAGGAATTGGGTGGCTCTTTATGGGTATAGACTAGCTCTAGGTTGCTATCTCTTTTGGGTTTATCTTGTGCTTATTTGCCTCTGTTGTCTTTTTCTGGTTTTCTGCAGCATGTTCCTGTTATGGAGTGTCGATATGTCTGTAGCCTAGAGGATAGCTGTTTGAATTCTCATACACCTCCTTATCTGTTACTCCTTCCGGTTTCCCCTTGGTGCGTTGTCCGCTCGTGTCATATTTTCTTTCTCGCACGAGTGGCCAAGCCATTGGGAGAAGGGTGGATCGGGCTATCCTTGTTCCTGTACTACCTGTGGGTCAGGTGAGTGGGGCTGGAACAGATGCATCTTCAGTTACTGGTGTAGTTTTACTTTGTAGTTTATTGAGTTTCTCTTTTTTACTATTGGATATAGGTCCACAAAGCATGGTTGGAATTCCCTAATTCCTTGAAGTGTAAGGTTCTTTGAATTGAGCCAGACTTGATCTCCAATCTTTAAACCTGGTTCCTTTCATCTTTTCCTATCTGCATATAACTTGTAATTTTCTTTAGCCTTGGTTAAGTTCGCAGCTGCCGATTGATAAAAGGGAGCCATGTGTTGTGCTAAGTGTTGTACAGCTGGGACTAACACTTCCTGAAAGGTCACAGAAAAATTTGAATGCGGACCAAAATTCAGATAAAAAGGAATGTAACCTGTGGATATATTTTTAGCATTACTGTCTGTGAACTCAGTTGCCTATAAGAACTCTGGGCAATCTCCCTCTAGATCTAACAGATATAACCTTAAGTATTGTTCCTGATTAGTTCTCTAGGTCTGTCCATCTGTCTCGGAATGATAACTAGTAGAATACTTAGGCCCCGATGTAGGTAATTCTAATTTACCACTTCTTAAATTCCGAATCATACCGATTCGGAATTTAAGAAGTGGTAAATTAGAGGGGGGGAAATGTAGGTAAATCAAAATCGGTAAATACCGAATCGGTAAGATTCGGTATTTACCGATTCTGTAAATACCGAATTGGTATCCCCCATTGATTCCAATGGGCCTTGAAGCCCATAGGAACCAATGTGGAATACCGAATCGGTATTTACCGATTCGGTAAATTCCGATTTTTGCAAGGGTGCAGGTGGTGTCACTTTGACAGCCTCTGGCACCCCAATTCCGGACTTGTGTGCCATGTGGCACACAGACATGCCCTAAGGGCATGTCTGTGTGTCACATTGCACAGGTGTGCATGCACAGATGTGCATGACACCTGTATTCGGTATTTTACCACCCAATAGGATTGGGTGGTAAAATACCGAATCTGACTGGCCTTTGGGACTCAGAAGAGTCCCACCTACATATGGAAGTTACCGAATCGGTAAAATAGGCCAACTACATCAGGAATGACCATTTACCGGTCGGTAACGGCCGAATTTGGCCGTTACCGGTCGGTAAATGGCAACCTACATCTGGCCCTTAGTGTTTATGTTCAGCTCTGCTGTAAAGGCCTTAGAGAAAGTGCAACATAATCTGTGTGCCTCGGTCTGAAACGATTACTTTTGGAATTTCATGAAGCTTTACTATGTTCTGACTGAAGACTTGAGCTACCTTCTTAGCAGTGGGAACTACCTTTAAAGGAACACATTGAACCATCTAGGGAAAGGCATCTATACACACCAAGATGGTGTCAAAGCCTTGACTAGAGGGTAAATTAACTATTAAATCTAAGGTCATTGTATGCCAGGGATAGGGAGAGTTGGGCAAGGTTGCAACAACCCCTTGGGTGATCGCCTCTCTGATTTTCCTTGAGCATAGATCTCACAAGTGTCCACATACTGATGGATGGCTTTAGTCATTTTCGGCCAATAATATATTATTTTCACTAAATCTGCTGTCTTTTGCATTCCTTTATGCCCTGCCAACAGATTGTCATGGCACTCATAAAGGGATTTTTCTTATAGTTCCTGTGTTGGTTAAAACAGAGCCACTTCAAGCAATGGTAGATCTCCTCACCCATCACTTCATCTCATCCTCTGTCATCATATCATATATACATTCTTCCTTTTAATATAGCTCCCAAAATGCTGGCCTCTAAAAGGATGTTTCGGTTGTCAATCACCTTCTGCAAATTTTCTGTACCCATCCTTGATAATGCATCTGCTTTTCCATTTCTTGATCCAGGCCAGTAGGTAATAATAAAGTCAAAATCTGCAAAGTTTAAAGACCACTGAAGTTGTCCTGGGGTCAAAGTTTTTTGCTGATTTTATGAACCTAAAGTTACAATAGTTGGTGTATCCTGTCACTGTATGCCTAGCTCCCATAAGGTAATGTCTCCATTCTTTAAAGGCATCTTTAATTGCCAGCAACTCCTTCTTCGTGTTCTTATAATTCCACTTCAGGTGGTGTTAACTTTTGTGACCGATAAGCCACAGGAAGAAGCTGTCTGCAACCATATGTCTCTGCGACTGAACTCCAACTAGAGCTAAGTCTTATGCATCAGTTTCTACAAAGAACAGTTCAGATAAGTCAGCATGTGGTAGTACGGGTGCAGAGGTAAAATCTTTTTTCAAAGATATACAGGCTCTTTCAACATCATCTGGCCACACTAATGGGATTCCTTTTTTCAGGAGTTGAGTGAGTGGAATTAATTTTTTAGAAAAATCCTGAAGAAATCTTCAATAGAAATTGGCAAAACCTATGAAACTCTGGACCTCCTTCTCTGTTCTTGGACACTTCCACTCCATGACTGCATTTATTTTCTTCACATCCATGGTCACTCCTGCTGGAGATTGGACAAATCCTAGGAATTCCACAGAGTTCACATTAAAGCACACTTCTTCAGTTTTGCAAATAGCCTGTTTTCTCTCAACTTTTGAAGCACTCCTCTTACATGTTTTACATGTCCCTTTTTTGAATTTGAGTACATCAATATATCGTCAATGTAAACTATGGCACATTGGTCAATTAACTCTTTCAAAACATCATTAATGAAATGTTGGAAGGCCGCTGGAGCGTTGCATAGAGCCCATATTTTGTTGTGAAGGACGTCTCCCATTCCTCACCATCCTTATTTCTAATTAGATGATAAGCCTTGCTGAAATAAAGATTTGTATACACTTGTGATCCTTTTACTTGGTCTCACAGGACTGAAATTAAAGGAAGTGGATAAAGATTTGTTACTGTGATCCGATTGTTGGCTCTGTAATCTGTTCAGGGCCATAGCTCTCCTTCCTTTTCGGGGACAAACATATTGGTGAAGACACTGGGGATTGAGATGGTTAAATAATCAGTTTTCCAAATACTTCTAAATATTTTCTTTCAAATGCTGATCTTTTTTTCTGTTAAGGCATATATTCTACTGCAAGGTAGATTGGAACCAGACTCTAGCTTTATCATTCAATCCTAGGTTCTGTGGGATCGCAATTTGTTTACTTCTTCTTCCTTGAATATACCCTGGAAATCCGCATACTCAGAAGGAATTTCTGTGGTTTGTACCACACAAACTGTGGTTTCACCATTACAAATTTGTGGTTTGAGTATTTAAAAGTTGCTGGAGTTGTCTCATGGCCGGCTTCTTTTTCTCCAAAACAATGTTCTTTATAGTACTCAGAATTCATCACTTTTGATCTTGCGCTTCAATATTTTGTGGGATTCTACTCTGTGAGCCAGGGTAGACCTACTATCAATTGAAATTGGGGAGGATCAATTTTAACTGTAGGATCTCATGATGTCCTTCCGGAGACGTTAGCTCAATGGGTTTAGTGTAACTTATTATTGGAACAGCAGATAGATGTGTTCCATCTACGGCCCAAACTGGTACATTCTTGTCCTTCAAAATTGCCCTCAACCAAATCTTTTCTGCAAATTTCAAATCATTATAATTTCCTTTTGTTCCAGAGTCTATCATCACTACTACCTCTTCTAACTCTGTTTCTCAAAAACTAAGGGTCATGGACAATATCAAGTGAGGAGATGAAGATTGTAAAGTGTTTGCCAATTGATGATCCTTGGGAGTTGAGTTTAGATCTGCACTTGTCCGCCCAACTCCTCCTACTTCTTGTGCTGCAAGTTTTCCTTTGTGGGTAGCTTGGGTTTCTTTGGACAGTTTCTCACAAAATGCCCACCATCTCCACAATAGAGACACTACTTATTTTGACTTACTCCTTTCTTTCTCTTCTTTTGACAATGATCCTCGAACCTTTCCTATTTGCATTGGCTCCACACCATGCTGACTCCCTTCCACAGTCTTAGAAGTCTCTGCATTGATGCAATTAAATCTAGGCACACTGGGATAAAAATCATGCCTTCTTTCTCCTCTTCTTTGATTTTTGAGAACGTCAATCTCTAATACCAAATCTATCAATGCTGACATTACTGTGGGTCTATTTAACAGTTGAGCAAGGGCATTCTTTAATTCATCCTTCAGACATCTGTAATAAACAGCAGCTTTCTTACTCTCTGGCCACTCGGTTTCTACAACTAATTTGTTGAACTGAGCTAGATATGCCACCAGGTCTCGATTTCATTGTCTTACTTACAGCAACCCATTGTCAGTAGCTTGGGATGCCTTTCAACTGTCAAATATTCTGAGAAACTGCTTTGTAGACTTGTCAAAATCATACAAAACCAGATTGCTCCTGGTGACTGGTGGCATAGACCAAGAAGCAGCATCACCACTTAGGAAGGACAATATGAAGGCCACTTGAGACTGTGCATCGGGGAAGATCGCCGGACAGCACATGAAGTGTAATTATTGAAATGCTCAGGAGAGGTGAGGGGAATAACAGGGGACAAAGAGTGGCTAACCTGTGTTGTGGCCTTGGGCATTGGATTTGGTGTGCTTTGTAAACCTTCTTCTACTGATGATGAGAAACTTAGACCAGCACTTGCTGCAAAATTATTCATTTTTATTACTAAATCTAACGTCTTCCTTCTTGAAGTAACTATTTCCTGTTTTAGATTTTTGTTTTCTTCCATAACCATGATTATATCCTTTTAAATGACCTGCAGTACCTCTCCTAACTTCCTAAGGTTCAAACTCTCTGCCATACTGCTCGTGTGCAAGGAAATACATGGCCACTACACTCTGTCAGAAGGCTGTCACTAAAATCCGCACTGGTGCAGTGCAACCTTAGTCCCAATGCCCCTCTCAGAACTTCCCTGTCAGTCAAATAAACTCTACACTGACAGACCAGCCCTCGGGGATGAAGGGATCCAGGGTCTGGCCCTCAAATGGCTTACGTATTTTCTAGATGACAGCTCTCAATCTGTCCGTCTCTCCAAATTCACTGCCTCTAAAGTCAAAATGACATGTGGTGTGCCACAGGGATCCTCCATGTCCCTGCACCTATTCAATTTGTACCTCTTCCCATTAATTCAATCCTTAGGTAAAAGAAAGGTTTGCACTTTGAACTACACAGACAATCCTCAATTGATTTTTGCCAATGATAAGTCTGCCGCGTCCATCACTAATTTTCAGACAACCATGCAACATATAAGTAGTTGGATGAACAGCAATCACCTAAAATTGAACCCAGACAAAAGAGAATTGATCTTAATTAGGGGCCACCTACACCCCTGGAATTCAAATGTTTTGCCTGTTGAGTTGGGAAAACAACCCTTACCCTCAATTTCAACTAAAAGCCTTGGTGTTACAATTGACAATGGTCTGTCTATGAAATCCCAGAATGGGGACAGTAGATTTTATTTTTTATTTTCGTTTTAGTTTTAGTCATTTCCCATACTGACAACACAAACTCACTTTACTTTGGCTTTCCGGCATATTTAACAAGAAGACTGTAATTGGTGCAAAACCAGGCTGCTAGATTAATCTATCATCAACCAAGATGGCACCACGTTACCCCCTTAATGAAGAACTACACTGGATCCCTGTAGTAGAGTGCTGTGCATTCAAGATGGGATGTCTCATCTTTAAATCTCTCCACAGCACTGAGGTTCCGTGACAATTGTAAGTGGTGTTTTTGACTCGCACGAATATGGTCGAGTCTGGTATCTTTGAACCGCAAATGACGAGTTTAGTAAGTGTGCGCAGTTTCGCTGTGCTAACTTAAACCGTTCGTTTGTTATGTGGGTTTTTCATCTGTACCCACGGGTTCCATCTTAGATACGGCATCCATTTTGTCTCTTGCCCTCAAGTAGCCAGCGAACGGACGATGTCCGCTTCGCGACCCTGGGACTCCCAAGATATTTGCGGAAGACACATGTCCTTTGTAAGTGTCTTTATGACGAGGGGGATGATATTGTAAGGCAGATGGCCCCGCTCGAGGCTCATCTCGCCGTGCCGGTTTATTGTCTCAGCCGTGCATCTCATTAGGCACGTCCCTTTGATGCCTGTATCTCGTGTTTCCCGATACCTCCCCTTTTACACCCTTTCCGATCTCCCCACTGTCTCCGTCTTCCTCTGCACCTGTCTTTTGTTCCTATTTCGATCTATTTTACTGCCGATCGGAATGCACTAATGTTGGGAAGATGGGTTTTTACAGTTGGGAACAGCCAAATGTTTCCGCACTTATGTTCCGGACCTTATGTGTATCAAAGTGACCAAAGCGACCCCTCTGGGGGATAATTATGGGAACCGGGTTGTAAACCTTTGTGTACCATGTTGTTCTATGGGTAAAAACTGTATAAAAGGAGCGATCCGCAGAACCAATTGGAAGCAGTCTCCCCAAGTTGCACGTGTTGTACTTGTCGTGACTTCTGTGTTCCCTGCAGTAAATAAACCTTGAATCTTTGACGCCGAAGGAAGTGTCCCGTGTCTCTGTCATTCGTACGCCGGAGCAGGTTACCCACGAAGGTTTCAGGTGTTGTGCCCTGGCACCGCTGGGTCTTAAAGAACCCAGTCCTTCAGTTGGCGCCCAACGTGGGGCTGCATCAGTGGTACCGGTCCAAGCCCGACGATCATGAGGAACTTCATGTGAAATCTCCGAGGGAAGGTGCACTCCGCTTCATCGATCCTGTTGTCGAAACAAGTGGCCCGAAGACTTTTCCCGCGAAGATTCCCGCCTCCTGACGGCTGCGACGGACTGCTGCCCTGACTGTAGACCTGTTTTGGCGCCTGGCGTAGACCTTGGTATAGCGAGACGATTGACGGGCCTTCCTGGAGACGCCATCGATCTTTGAGTTAAGTATTTGTGGGTCGCTCCCAGAGTTCTTGGTTGTTGACACTTTAGCGAGTGTTTCTGTTGTTGACGCTGTATGAGTGTTTTTGTCGGTGACACTTGGCTAGCGTACTTTGTTGTGTTATTTGACGACTGCAGCCGCCAAAAACCGAGGGTTTTTGTTCTTTGCTGGGACTTGGTAAATCCCGTAACCCTTGAAGTTTGTGAAACTCGGCTAGTGTGCAAGATGCCTGGTCGTAGTACTTTGTTTAGTTGTTTCAAACCTTGTGGTGTGGATTCCCGACTGGAGGACTCGTGTCCGATACCTCCGGTTGGAACTCCGACTTATGAACTGTACAGTAAACATGGGCTAGGCCTGATTACTTTTAATGAATACTGGATCAAATACACGAAGAAGGACGGTGACCTTCGCTGGCCACCACATGGTAGCTTCGAGGCCCCGATCTTAGATAATCTAGAGGTTAAATTGTTCGAGAAAAAGTCAAGGCCAGCCATGTTTGATGCCTTTCGGTTGTGGCGTAAAGAAGCCCGACAGAAAGAAATCAGACAGACTAAACGAAATCAGAGAGATAATGTTGCTACCATTGTAAAGAAAGCAGAGCAGTTTCAGCATGATAAGGAGGTTAAGGAAAAGGAAGTGTTTGACAGATTACAGCGTATGACTATAGATAAGTGCTATCCTGCTTTGCCTACGGAGTCGGAAAAGAAGGATGAGTCAGTTGAGGATCCTTTAATGTCCTATCTTATGAAATCGCCACCTCCGTATGTACAGGGTACCACAGCCCCTGTGATTCCCCCTGTACCTGTTCCTGCACCTATTCTTCCTTTGCCTGTTCCTCAACCTGCACCCGTTCTTCCGACTGTTCCTGCTCCTTTGACTGTTGCTATTCCTACTGCTCCTCCGCTTCCACATACTCCTGCTCACGCTACTGCTCCTGCTCTGTTAACCCCAGCTGTTGTTTCTGTCTCTACTCCTTCACTTGTTAGTCCTGTGTCCTATACTTCTCCCTCTACTCGTAGTCGTAATTCTCCTCTTGCGGCTAGCTTCTTTCATTCGCTCGGACCTGTTCTTGGGTCCGCTGGTTCCGATGGTCCTCAGAGATGTAGTCAGCTTCCTGGTAATAGGGAACGTGCTTCGCTATATAATATGGCGATGGGTTGGATGACGCACCCCCTTAGAAATCCACCACGTATTGTACTCAACACATTTTGTCAGTTCAATATACCAACCCAGAGATTTGTGTTCGAGGAAATGTGTAAGGTCCTTCGCGATCAGATATCGGCCGATGCACCTGACGAGGTGCTGACCGCTTTGTCCGATCTACAACTTCAGTTCTCGGCTGGACTGATAGTGGATACCAATGTTCGACGTGCTGTTGAACGATTGTTATCTTTTCGTCCCACTCCTATACCTCAAGCCTTGTTTGTTGAGGATGTCGAAAGACAGCCAGATGAGTCTGGTCAGTTTCCTATGCGTGAAGTTCCACCCGTGTTGATGCCAGGTGATGCTGCTCACGTTCCACCTATCCTGCCGTATTTTCAGAGAGTATGGATACATCTCCCATGGAAAAGATCAGAAGTGTTGCAGGTGAAGCAATCTTTGCCTGACCCTCGCAAAAATCCTGCAGGGTATTACAAAGAGTTATCGCAGCTTGTAGATGCTACGATAATGAATCTTGCCGATATTGATATGCTGTTTGGCAATGTTGTACCGCAACCGGTATGGGCTAAGATTCGTCAGGAAAATCACGCAAACGAATTAGGTGGTGATTGGGCGGCCATTATAGCGGCGGATGGGTTGCAAGTTGGTGGTGCTAAGCCTGAACAGTTGATTACTGCTCTCCCTCAAAGAATAATCACGTTAATGAAAACTCTTATGCCAGCTATGAGGGTAAATTGGGACAAATTGTCAGCTTGTAAACAGAAAAAGGACGAGAGTGTCTCCGACTTCTTTACGAGGTTCGAGGAGGCATTCATCGACCATAGTGGTCAGGATATGAGCACTGAGGGTGGTCAAAGGTTGTTCGTGGATAAATTTGTTTCGAACTTATTGCCCGATTTGAGCAATAAATTAAAGAATTCGGAAAGTGCATGGGCCGTTTCTACTTCAGCTCAGATATTGGCTACAGCGCAATATTATGAGAACAGAGAGAAAGAAGAGAGCGACCGTGCTGATAAAAAGACGAAAGAGCTAAAAACTAAAGTGCTGCTGCAGCAAGCGTATCCTCCACGTTCGAATCAGAATACTTCGCAACAAAATAGATCACAGCCGCAATCGAACAGATCACAATCTCGTAATGACTCCTCTTCCCAAAGATCTTCATTGGGATACAATCAATGTGCCTATTGTAGACAGGAGGGTCATATCAAATTCAATTGTCCTGTTTTAAATGAACGTAATAGTGGTAACTCATCTAGAGGAGGTCGTGGTGGTTCGCAGCAGGCACCACGTGGTAGAGGTCGTGGTGCCCAGAACGATCGCTCAGATAACTCATCAAATTCCGATAATTGTTTTGATCAACGTGGATCGTCGCAAGGACGATCTGCACAGTACAATGTAGACGATTATTACGTCGATCAGGGAACTGACGACAGTAATTACTAGGACAGCCATAGACAAGGAGAGGGAGTGGTATCAGTTCCGGTTGATCAGAGAGGGCCTTACGTCGCAGTTGCTACATCGGGCGTCGTTGAGCCTTTTCTGTTGGACACTGGTGCAGCGAAAAGTTCCATTAAGCATTCGAAACTCCCTGGCGCACCTTTGTCTGGCTTAACAAATGTTTCCGTTGGATTCTCTGGCGCCCCGGTTAGCAATCCAGTTTCGCGCCCTTTGCCCCTTACAATTGGGCCTCGTGAGCTAGAAGCTCCGTTGATTTTAACCACGGGTTGTGGGGAAAATCTTTTGGGCCTGGATTTGCTTAAACGATTGTATGCGACTTTGTATTGTTCTCCTGCGGGTGTAAAGCTTACGTTGGGAGAGAGGGTTGTCTCTCCCATGTACTTGTCTCTCGATAAGCTTCCACCGGAATTGAGTTCTCTTCCTGCGTCTTTGTGGGCAACAGGTCCCAATGATGTGGGCCTACTTGATATCTCACCTTATGTTGTTCAGTTGAAATCTAATGTGCGATTGCCACGTATTCCCCAATATCGTATTTCCCTTGATGGTGAACGAGCACTGTTAGCGATCATCTATGATTTGATCGAGAAAGACGTTATTGAGGAAACACGGGGAAACGTGTGCAACAGCCCTGTACTGCCCATTCTAAAACGTACAGATCCTTCGAAACCACCTGTTTATCGTTTTGTTATCGATTTACAGGAGGTGAATAAAATTGTGATTCCTCAGTTCCCCGTTGTGCCTGACATCACGGCGCTACTGACTCTGATTCCAGCTTCTGCATCGTGGTTTACGGTGATTGACTTGAAGAATGCGTTCTTCAGCATCCCGATTGCAGAAGAGAGCAGAGACCTTTTCGGTTTCTCTCTTGGTGGACGCAGCTTCCGGTTTAAACGCGCTCCTCAGGGCTACTGTGAAAGTCCATCGATTTACAGCCAAGCCTTGAAGGGTCAACTGGATGCGTTTAGGTTGCCGGCTGGTGCGGCTTTAATCCAATACGTCGATGACCTATTGGTAGCTGCAGATACTCAGGACATTTGCAAAATTGCTACGGTGTCGCTGCTGCAACATCTCTGCGAGTTAAATCACAAGGTGTCACCTTCTAAACTCCAATATTGTTGTCAAGAAGTAACCTATCTAGGTCACTTATTGTCAAAGGAGGGAAGGCGGTTGACCCCAGAGAGAATTGCAGCGATTGCGTGAATGGCTGTGCCAACAACCCAAAGAGATGTGCGTGCCTTTTTAGGTATTACGTCGTACTGCAGGCAATGGATTCCTAATTTTTCATTGCTAGCGAAACCATTGGTGGCTCTTACGTGCAAGGATGTTTCGACTCCTTTACCATGGACGGAAGAATGTCAGAAAAGTTTTTCTGAATTACGTGATTCATTGTGTTCGGCTCCTGTGTTAGGTACTCCTGACTATAGCAAGCCGTTTACATTATATGTTCACGAGAGAGAAGGTTGTGCTTTGAGCGTCTTAACGCAACCTTTTGGTGGTAAGCAACGTCCATGTGCATATTTTTCCTCGACCTTGGACCCGGTAGCTAGAGCATTGCCGAGTTGTTTGAGAGCAACAGCGGCAGCCGCGGTCTCCATCCGACAATCAGCAGGATTGGTCATGGATAATATGCTTACGGTGATGGTTCCGCATGCAGTCGATACTCTTTTGAATCGTACGAAAACTCAGCACTTGACGAGTGCGAGGTTGTCTGGGTACGAGTTGACGCTGTTGGCAAGCCACATTCAAATAAAACGTTGTAATGTTCTGAACCCGGCAACTTTGTTACCAATTAGCTCAGAGTCAGATGAAATAACGGAACACGATTGTTATTTGAGGACAGAGGAGGAAACAAAAGGTCGAGTGGACCTTAAAAACACCCCATTGGAAGAACCAGATGGTACACTGTATGTGGATGGTTCATGTTTCAAGTTGCCGAATGGTGACGTGACTACTGCTTATGCTGTTGTAACGTTGAATACTGTTGTTGAGACTGCAAGATTAAATCAGAATTCTGCCCAGGCTGCAGAGCTGATCGCTCTCACTAGAGCGTGTGTGTTAGGGAAAGGAAAACGTGTGAATGTGTTTACCGACAGCCAATATGCATTTGGCGTCGCCCATAGTTTTGGACGTTTGTGGAGAGAGAGAGGTTTTCTAACATCGCATGGTACGAAGATCCAGCATGGCCAGCTTGTGAATGATCTTTTGGATGCACTTACGTTACCTAAGCAAGTTGCGGTTGTCAAATGTAGTGCGCATCGTAAGGTGACGGATGATGTTGGTCGAGGTAATGCGTTTGCGGATGAGACTGCTAAGGAGACTGCCCGGAACCTTAGCACTCGAATGTATGTGACGAGTTCGGTAAGGTGGCCTACAGAATCGAGCATGTGTGAGGACACTATCGAGAGTGTAAAGGCAATTCAGAATGAGGCTACCGAGACTGAAAAGATGAAGTGGAAAGAGAGCTCGGGAAAGTTGGATGCGAATGGTTGTTGGATTGATTTGTCGGATCAGAAAAGATGGATGTTACCAGATGCGTATGTGCTGGCCGTTGTGACAATGGCGCATGGGTTAGCACATATTAGAGCGAAAGGTATTTGTAAGTTGCTGTCCCCTGTGTGGAAGAATGATGGTATTACGAAATGTGCTGAACGCCTGGTTAAGAACTGTATGGTGTGTATGATGTACAATCCTGGCAAGGGAACCCCAACTCCTCCTGGCAGTTTTGCTCCCCCTTCATGTCCCTTTGAGGTGATTCAATTGGACTTCATCCATATGGAGCGATGCAATAACCTGAAATACGTTTTAGTTGCGCATTCTCCCGATGGATCGAGGCCTATCCTCTCAAAGACAATACTGCTTTGTCTACTGCGAAAATCCTACTGAAGGAATACTTTCCTCGGTACGGAATGCCTAGAATCGTGTGGTCAGATAACGGGAGTGAGTTTGTGGGGAGTGTGATAAAGAGTGTATGCAAGGGCCTTGGAATTAATCAGAAATTCCACAGCGCCAACCATCCCCAGTCAGCTGGTTTGGTTGAAGGGTATAACGGCACCCTTAAACTAAAGCTAGCAAAGATTCAGGCTACGACTGGTCTTTCGTGGCCTGACGCTTTACCTTTAGCACTACTGTCAACGAGGGCGACTGTACACTCCCGAGTAGGGCTTAGTCCCTACGAAATAGTGTTCGGTCGTCCTGCGAATGTTTGGGGGGTTCCTAGGCCAGGTACTTTCTGTGATCTTGAGTACCCAATGTTGATCGATTATCTTCATGACTTGACTGCTAAACTGAGGTTAATTCACCAACAGGTTCACGAAGCATTGCCGACGCAGACGGAGGGTCCAGGCCACCAGCTCCAGCCCGGAGATTGGGTGGTGACGCGGAACTTTTCGCGCAAGACCAACTTGGACCCTAGGTTTACTGGACCCTACCAGGTCCTCCTTGCCACGAGAACTGCAGTTCGTCTTGAGGGGCGGAAGAATTGGGTGCACGCCACCCATACAAAGAAAGTCCCTATCCCGTTGCCAGCAGACTCGTGGGTGAGGAAAGGCATTGCATCAACTGAAACCGAAGGATTGCCGGCGTTTGTACCTTTCAGCGACGCACAACCTGTCGGAGAATCCTCAGTGCAGCAAAAAGACATTGTTGAACATTTGTCAGCAAAGGACTCAAGACCAAAACATTCAGCTGATCAACAGGACGTTGTCCCTTCAACGGATCCTTTGTTTGACGAACAGACACGTCCTGGGAAAACCCGATACTTTTTGCGATCCAGCACTAAAGACTAATAAAAGATCCTGTTCTGTCCCTTGATAATTGCATTATCCCGTTTTCCACGATCAGTTTGAACATTCGTACCATTGTAAATATTTTGTATATATTCATTGAGCTTCGTTCCTTACACTTTTTGCTTCCACAGCTGAGAGACATTGTTTTTGCATATATTTGTGAAATAAAGGCCGTAGGGCCGCGCGCGTACTTCCTTCTGGTTAGTAGGTCTTGACGCTAGGTTAAAGACCGTCGGTTCCTGGGAACTCCTAGGGATTGACTATTGCTACACGGAACGAAGTGCGTCAAGAAACGTTGCGGACGGTCATAGGGAATGGCATTCTCGAAGCTGAAGAACTTGGAATGAGCTCAGGCTCATAGATTCAAGCTGCAGCAACTCAGTCGTACCAAATGTTTTATATTCCAAATATTCGTATTGTTTTTGACTGTTTCTGCATTATTGGCGGGTGGGGTGTATTACACGATGTCTTACTTCTTACCTTCTGCTATACCTACTCCTACCCCTGACCCTAAACTTACCTCCACTGCTTCTCCTCATTCTTTTCATATCTTACCTGAACACGAGCAGGCTAGACGTGCAGAATTCCGCAACAATTCCTTTATTCAGCTCCTCCATCAGCATCAGTTAGTGGTTAACACTACTAATTGTTGGGTGTGTGGGTTGATGCCACATACTACGGATAAGGGAATTCCATATCTGGTGTTACCGTATAGTTCCCAAGGGTCTGCTCGAGCATTTCAGACAATGTTTCGAAGCGCACTGGGTTTCCACCCCATTCGAGAACCACGTTCCCCCTACTCTGGTCCTACCGCGTATCAAAAACCTTTGTCTATAGCAATAGAGGATTTAGATAGCGATATCTATGATCCCTCGCTTATTCCTGAAGAAGAGGTACAAGCCTATAGGGTCCTAAGTAGAGGCGAATATAGTGTGTTCACTAGTGAAAAACAGCTTAAAAGCTCGCCTCCGATATGGGTCGTACCCCACATTGGTAATTTTTGTCTCATAGGTCGTGGCCGAAGATCGAAAGCCCGACTTGGAGAGAGTGCTTGCACTGAAAATTACATTCTGCCGATGGTCTCGTCCCCTCTGTTCCTGGCCGCCAAGGGTACATACTTTATCTGTCATGATCGTGCATATGCATGGTTGCCCGCTGACTTCATGGGCTCATGCTTTATTGCAAATTTGTTGCCTCCGACGTTCACTGTAGATGCAGATTATCACAAGACTAGAGTTGTGAGAGGCGTAATTAGCGAAGAGGATACTGCCGGTCAAGAGGCAGGAGACTTTTTCAAGGGTTTCCTCCCGTTTTGGGGACCTATGGTTAATAGTAGGAACCTGAGACAGTTGACTCGAGTGGTAGAGTCGACAGCTAATATTACTGCCAGTGCCCTTGGTAATATCACCACTGAACTTCAGGCGGATAGGCTTATGACGTTACAAAACCGTATGGTTTTAGACGTGATCTTAGCAGATCGAGGTGGGGTATGTAAGGTGATCCATTCGAGCTGCTGTATTTTCATTCCTGATAATGCTCCGACTGTCTATCAAGCCATCTCGAAGTTGCATAAGATCTCCGAATCCATACACGTGGATGTAGGGGATTGGACGCTACTTGGGTGGTTTTGGGGCCTGATGTCGACTTGGGGTTGGAAGATTCTGATGATCATCGGAGTCGTTGTGGTGTTCCTGTTCACGTGTTGCCTTTGTGTGCAGTGCGGTCCTGCCTTATGTGGCCTCTGTGCTACAACGTGTATGAGACAGCCACCTGTTACCAAGGGGACTCGGTTGGACAGAGCTATGCTACAGCAACATCTCGATGGTCTGATGAATATCGAATATGATTCCGACTAGTGCTTGCCTACATGAGGGCAAAAGGAGCGTCTGAGGTTCCGTGACAATTGTAAGTGGTGTTTTTGACTCGCACGAATATGGTCGAGTCTGGTATCTATGAACCGCAAATGACGAGTTTAGTAAGTGTGCGCAGTTTCGCTGTGTTAACTTAAACCGTTCGTTTGTTATGTGGGTTTTTCATCTGTACCCACGGGTTCCATCTTAGATACGGCATCCATTTTGTCTCTTGCCCTCAAGTAGCCAGCGAACGGACGATGTCCGCTTCGCGACCCTGGGACTCCCAAGATATTTGCGGAAGACACATGTCCTTTGTAAGTGTCTTTATGACGAGGGGGATGATATTGTAAGGCAGATGGCCCCGCTCGAGGCTCATCTCGCTGTGCCGGTTTATTGTCTCAGCCGTGCATCTCATTAGGCATGTCCCTTTGATGCCTGTATCTCGTGTTTCCCGATACCTCCCCTTTTACACCCTTTCCGATCTCCCCACTGTCTCCGTCTTCCTCTGCACCTGTCTTTTGTTCCTATTTCGATCTATTTTACTGCCGATCGGAATGCACTAATGTTGGGAAGATGGGTTTTTACAGTTGGGAACCGCCAAATGTTTCCGCACTTATGTTCCGGACCTTATGTGTATCAAAGTGACCAAAGCGACCCCTCTGGGGGATAATTATGGGAACCGGGTTGTAAACCTTTGTGTACCATGTTGTTCTATGGGTAAAAACTGTATAAAAGGAGCGATCCGCAGAACCAATTGGAAGCAGTCTCCCCAAGTTGCACGTGTTGTACTTGTCGTGACTTCTGTGTTCCCTGCAGTAAATAAACCTTGAATCTTTGACGCCGAAGGAAGTGTCCCGTGTCTCTGTCATTCGTACGCCGGAGCAGGTTACCCACGAAGGTTTCAGGTGTTGTGCCCTGGCACCGCTGGGTCTTAAAGAACCCAGTCCTTCAGCACATGCCCAGAATTTGTATCTACCCGGGTTCAAAGATATGGTGCCACTTGGGATCTTAGGTCTTCTGTTCTTAACCTCTTGGCTACTCCTTTCTTTAAATGCAAGAGATTAGGTGGACTACGATTTTCTGTCTTGGCCCCTCACTTTTGGAACTCTCTTCCTTTGAACATATGATCCACAACAATTTAACCTCAATTCAGGAAACTTCTAAAAACTGTTCCATCAGGCCTATGAAGGAATGATCTAGCAGCAGGATTCCTTTGACCCCTAGTGCCAAGAAACTGTTTGGTGTATGTGCACTCTATAAGCACATTTAACATAACATAACATAAAAAAAGGGGGAAAAGGGGAATGGGAGAGAGAAGAGACAGTCACTTCTGGTTGAATTCCTTTCCCGTATCACACCTCCGCTCTCTTTCTTCTGTGTTCTCCTGTACTATTCTGATGTTCTTTTCTGGAGAGGAATCTGCTTTTCAGAGATACAAAGAGACACAATACAATTTTTCTACATCTCTAGCTAATTCTTTATCCTGATTTGTCAATTACCCAACATTTCTGTCACTGTTGCCCCTCTTTTTTTTACTGTACTGTCTGTCTTATTCAATGCTTTTCTTGTCATTTCTTAAACTTTCTATGTTCATATGCTTGTACTTTCTTCTAAACGCATGTAGTCCTTTTTACTTTAGACTGTTAGTTTTTATTGTCAACATAATTGTCATTTTTGTATTTTTCTCTAGGGTACTTGCGCATCTTTAAGACTCATGGATGGAAGAAATAAATCAGAAATTCTCCTTCTTCAGGTAAGAGTCTTGCTCTCTTTTCTTTCTTTGAGTTCTTAATGTTTATTTCAGCTTCGTAATTTGGAAACCTGAAAGCCTAGCCCTCAAGCTGTTTTGGAAATGCTTTAGAGACTTCCTGCATAATATAATATCAACTCTACCAATGACAACAACTAGAAACCTGGGAGGTTTAAATCTCTGACTGACTTGGAGAATACTCTTTGAGGAATACAAATAATATTTGTCATGGTTTGTGACCTATCTCGGCTTGCAGTTCTCATTCAACGGAAATAGCAGGTAAAACAACAAAGCGACGAGCTAAACGTTGTTCCTCACTGCAACGCCACTACCCTGACTAGACTTTCATTGAGCAACGAGAATTTCACCTGACTTGGTAGGATTCGTTAGTGAAGTGCACTGTTCTGAGGCAGCGTCTGCCAAACATTCCAAACCATGTTTAGAGTGGCAACACTACAAAGTGGAGATGATTGTTGTCTTCTGGAGGACATCTTGGAGTTTTTTTACCTTTTTCCTAAAACTCCTACAGGCACTCTTATGCCTAATTTTTGGCAAGTATACTGATTTATTTCTTATTTCTCTCTGTAACTGTGGGGTTCCGACACTTCAGTAGCCGCTGGAAGTACCACCCTTTTCACCTGCTGGCAGTGCTTCAGGCTCTGCAAGAAACAGGCTTGACTTTAAAGACCAGTAAGTATCAGATAGGGCAGAGGTCTGTGACGAACTTGGAACACCTGGTGGGCAGGGGTAAGGTGCAGCCCCTTCAGGCCAATATAGGGACTATGATGGCCTAGGAGTCCCCCTAAACCCAGACAGAGTTAAAGCATTCTTTGACCTCACTGAGTGCTCTAGACAATTGTCAAAGGATATGGCACCATTGTTGCCCCTTGACAGAGCTGACTTCATGGAAGCAGCCCAGAAATTGATTTGGATAGAGGCATGACAAAAAACATTTGTTACCCTTAAACAGGACATGTGCACAACCCCTGTGCTCAAGGCCTCTGACTGTTCGATGGAGCTTATTGTTTAGACAGATGAGTCAGAGCATGGCAGAGGGGCAGTACAATCACAGCTTAATGAGGAGGGCCTAGTCCAACCTGTAGCCTTCATCCCCAGGAAACAAAGGTGTAGTGCTATAGAAAGAGAAGCTTTTGCTGTTGTCTGGGCACTGAAGAAGTTGATATCATAACTCTTTGGTACTCACTTCCTGATTCAGACTGACCACAAGCCCTTCAGGTGGCTCATGCAATGCGGGACAATAATCCAAAACTGTTAAGGTGGTCAATTTTCCTTATGGTTATGGAATTCAGCATTAGAACACAGACAAGAGGCAGACCACGCCAATGCTGATGGTCTATCCAGGTTTTTCCTCCCTAGTGATGAGGACTCCCTAAAGGGTCGGGTAGCTCTCTCCACATTCAGCTGGCGTGTAAGACCTGTTAGCCTTAAGGTAGTCTTCCACCAAACATTTTGCCCCCTTACATCCTCTTTTTGGTGATTATTTTTGTCGGCCTTAGGACTCTGAACACTTTACCACTGCTGACCGAGGCTAAAGTGAATGTGCTTCTCCACTAACCATTGGTATATAAACAATTGGTATATTTAATTGTATGTTCCTTTTGGAGTGGTATATCATGTACCCAGTGGCAGTAAATAAAAGGCAACTTCTGTGCCTGCAGCTCTGATTCTGCCAACCACTCAAGCAGCCCTTTCAACATGTCTCAGGCCTGCCACTGTATTTATTACACATAATTCACGCCTAAAGTAGTCCCTAGGTAGCCCCTAAAGCAAAGTTCTGTGGACGTCAATATAGCAGGACATGTACTTTTAAGTTTTGCTGTCCTGGTAGTAAAAAAAACCCTCTAAACTCACTTTTTAACTACTGTGAAGACTAATTCTCTCATAAGTTAACATTGGGAACTCCTCCATACACTTTTAAGCTGTAATTCCTGATTGGTGAAGGAGTGGCAGTGTCATGTTTTATATCTCTGATGCTAAATTTTCTTTACTGATAAAGTGGAATTTAACATTACTATTGCAGAAATGCCACTTTTATAAAGTGGATATTAATCTGCTCTTACACTCTGTGTGCCTGCAGCCTGTCTCTACTACACATCAAGGGCGGGTGACAACTGCACTTTGTGCATTCCTCTAAACAACCACAAACACACGAAGATTAGCTGTGTCTGAGTACTAATCCGCATTCTGAGGGCTCTTCTTGGGCAGGGAGGGAGGGAGCGAGGGAAAGACACTTACTTCTGAATAGGCAATGCCCTGTCCCCACCCAAAGGGCTGATCAGCACATACTGATAGTCTGGCACCAGAGCTGGGAAGAAAGGACTTCTGTGCACTTCAAATATCCTTCTTTGAAGTCATCCCCCACTTCAAAGGCATAACTGGGTATAAGTACGGAGGCTTTGACCTCATCAAATCAGACACTTTGAGACCTACAACTAGAATCTGTCAGAAGAACTGCCATGCTGAATCGAGGATTGACACTCTGCTGGACTGCAGACATGGAAGACTTGCTATTCTGTTGTGCTGCCCTGCTGTCTGCTGCTTTCTGACCCTGTTGGGGAAAGTTGCACTCTGTCTTGCAACCAAAGTGATCTCCAAATGTTGTATGGTGTTTTAGGATCCGAGCGCAATTTCCCGATTCATGCCCTTATATAGTTACAATTCACGTTGCCCTAATATAGCCATAGAAATCATACCCATACTTAGACATAGCCCATGCAGTCCAAATACAGGAATGGCTACTTCCACCTGTACCAGAAAACCACAACGATTTCTTAGAAAATCAGCTTAAGCAGTCAGGGACATCCCCTTGCTTGAATATTGATTTGTCCAAGAACTCAAGGAGTTTTCAAAGAACTACCATTCCTGTGGGGTTCTTTACTGACGTTATTATGCCCGTCTTTACGTTAAACTAGGCACCTGCATGGTATAAGTATGCCTACACTTGCCCTAGCAAACACACATGGTGGTTAGGAGCAGCTCGACTATCTACTTGCCCGACGCAGCTCACTACAGAAAGTGCCGAAGGAAGCCGACCCTCCAGCTGACCCACTGATCGAGAAGCTGTCCTTTCTCTCGCTGAGAAACCAGCTCCAGTGTTTCCAAGATCCCCTTGCGGGGTGTGGGGAAATTGAGTCCCGAGACAGAGATACCAGACCTCCTTCATTCTAAACTAAGGTATGGAGCTTATTAGACCCTAAGAGAAATCTTGGATAGATTCTTGGCAAAGAAACTAAACCTATGCTACACCACACTTGCTTCTTCCCTCGTACTAGACTTAGGTTAGGTACATTGTGGTAGGCGTGTTTTAGAAGCACCAGTTGAGTACTTTGGTATTTATGTATGTATTTATCTATGGTTTAGAAACCGTACAATACTTTTACAGTATTATTTTATAATACTCTTCACGCTGTACTCATTATACTTTGCAGCCTGCATTTTGATTGTAGCAGTTCACTTTACTTGCATGAGAAAGAAGACTGTTCAATAAATCCTTTTATTGAAAACGCCTGCGTCTCTATTTTCTCTGCACCTCTGATGAAATGAAGCATGCACGATTGACTGAGTAAAATATCTATCTATTATTTCCACTACTCTGAAGATACGTTTATTCTTGGGGAAACAAAGTTGTCATGTTTATGCTGTTGTCATAAACTAATCCCTTCTTGTTTATTCGAGAAAGTTTCTAGTGACCTCTGAGCTAGCTGGCACTCACAATTAAGTCTAATATATTCTATAGAGACCTAGTAGACCTCAGTCCTACGTCAAATCTATAGGATATATTATTCCAATGCGCAGAGCCTATTGGGAATATAGGAACTACACTACATGGCGCCCAACGTTTGGTAAGGCACTAATTTACCGCTAGATACTAGAGTAACTTAGTCGTGCTTTTCTCAGAGACCCCTTTTTCCCATAAAAAACTGCAATAGACTTCTGGAGTGGGTAAAAGGATAAAATATCAGCCATAACTGAGTAGGACGAAAATCCTATGTATTAGTTTTTGATTTTATTCAACGTTGAAGGATACAGTGTTCCAAAATATTGTGCACCTTATCTTTGTTTCCTTGAAACTTGCTCTGCAAACTTTCAGTCAACAAAATGAGTGACAAAGAGAACGGTGGACCGGCAGGCAATAATGCCCTACCAGATCTTAACGTTACAGGTTTCCAACAAAAAGATCTGGATGCTATAATCATCCCGAACAACTTAAGGAAAGCCATCACTATAAAACTTATAGCACATGGCCTATCGACAAGAGGGGGTAGGGTAATTTTTGTCATAGAGGCACATGAATATCGGCAGACAGAGGTATTCTATTCATGGATTTTCTTCCCTGAAGCAAATTCAGTAACACATGTGTTTCACTTCTACAAAAAAAGGAACTTCCAACCGAATACACTCCTTTCGAGGATGTTGAAATTCCACTAACTTACCAAGAGCATGCTCTCTGGTTTAAAGGCACCCTACAACATCAAAATCACATTACCAGGCTCGGTCCATTAGGTAGACCGGGAGCAACATGGCCAGTTCTAGCCAGCTATACACCACATCCTGCCATTGAAGAAATGACAGGTGTAGAACTATTAGTTCAACTATAACAACTAATCAAAATCCATAGACAATTGGTTCAATATGTCATGAGGACTCTAACAGTCCAACCTCCTATAAGGATTTCACAACAAACCCCTCACCAGGGGAACACAAATAAAATCACACCACAGACTATACAATCAGTCATTGGTAAATTGCCCGCAAAAAGGGAACAAATTTCATTCTGGATAGCTAAAAAAATTACTCAAATCGAGGCAGTATTTCCCGATACTACTCCTCATGAGAAACACAGGATTCTAACAATCTGTTTATCAATGGGGATCGCACCATACCTGGAGACTGTGACCCTTGGGGTACAGTCTTTGCTGCAATCTACACAAAAACATATGGTGTTCCGTCTATGGCAGTAATACCAGACGTCCTGAAAAAGTTTCAAAATGAATACGGGGCAGAGCCTGCTTTAAATCTGGGTATGAAATTACTGAGAGATTTCAAACAGGTCTCAGCTATAATATTAGCTAATATTAAAGGTGAAGCAGCATCCGTGGTGATCCGCCAAAAGCTAAGAGAATTTGATGAAACTGAGCAACCATATGAACTGGCCAGAATAATTGAAAAATCCTATGGAGAACTAGGTAGCACTAGTTTGGGTAGGAAACCAGTAAAACCCCATCTAACTGAAAGTCCTGACAAGGTCTATATTGACAACACTCTCACTACTCCCAAAAAGAAGTGGGAGAACACTAAACAAACTTCTAAAGAGAAGCGTTCTCAGTCCAGAGGTAGGTCTCCTCAATAGGAGCCCTCTGAAAAGAGATATAACCTCAGGAACAGGGATAATTTGAAAAAACCTGATAGATATCAAGATACTGATACACGTTACTCTCGTACCTTTCAGACTTCCTCACAGAAACTGGAAAGAAGAGTACGGTCAGAACACAAGGAAGAATGCGTGAAGTCCAAAGACAATCAACACGTTTCAAAAAATAAGAAAGCCCAATACACCAATAATAAGGTAGCAGGTCTAAAAATCAGACATGCCGAGGATCTTGAGGGCACAACTCAAGAACGGGGAGTGGGCCCAAACAATGCTGGACTGCGCAGCAGAAGTCACCATAGCTCGCAAGATCTTGAAGGATCATCTGGAAACAGTGGACTTGAATGAGTACATCCAAGTTGAAACTGCCAATACCAAGGTTAGTGTGCCCCATAAGTTATATGAAGTAACGCTCCGGATAGAGGGGGACATAACTAGGAAAATAAGAGCACTCTTTTGGGAGAAGCTCTCTAAGGGTTATGACATTCTTCTAGCTGAAAAAGACTGCCCACCGAAATTTGTCAGGGAGTGCCAAAATGGCGAAGACATCATTATGCCAGCCTTCTCTAATCACATTCCAATTCACAGCTATGCTAGAAACTGGGCTGTAGCCCTGGCTCCAGCATTATATAAAAATCATATGGGATGAGGAATTTCCTCACCATAAAATCCAGGTAAAAACTCAACCAACTGCACAGAGGCAGTATCCAGTTAAGCAGGACGCTAAAAAACAGGTGAGGGAGATTTTAGATCAACTTGAATATCAATGGGTGATTGAAACATGCCCCTTGTCATTAAACAATCCTTTGTTTCCTGTCTCCAAACCAGACAATACATATTGTCTAGTTTTGGACTACAGACATTTACACTCTTGTTGCCAAACCTTTGCAGTACAAAATGCACACAGTGCAGCACTAATGAATAATATTGTGCGTAAAAAATATAAAACTACATTAGATATTTCTAACGGTTTCTTCTGTCAAAACAATGCACCTGAAAGCAGGTACTTGACCTCTTTCTCAATTATGGGGACACATCGTCACTTCTGTCGTCTCCCCCAGGGATGCAAGAACAGTCCAGGGTTATTTTCAGCTAGCGTAACAGAGTTACTACAAACGTATGATGATGAGGCATTATCTTATGTCGATGACATCTATCTAACAGACAATGACTTGGACAGGCACTTGAACAGGGTAAACACCATAATACTTGGCTTCGCATCTGAAGGGTACAAATTCAATTTTAAGAAATCAAGAATTGCCCACTTCAACGTCCTTTTTCTGGGATATAAGTTATCAAGTGAAGGCAAAGGCCTGACAGCCAACTTTTTAGAAAAGTGTGCATTGCGTCAACCTCCAAAAATGCTGAAAAACTTACAGTCAATTCTAGTTTTCCTAAATTTCGGAAGAACTTACATTCTAAACTACGCAGAAAGGGTTAAACCTCTCTACGAATTAAGCAAACCTGATTTCAAAATGAATAATTCCACTAAAAAACACACAGAGAATTTGCGTTCAGTGCAAACAGATGCGTAAACATACGCAACCTTGTAATCCGAATCATTCCAGGAAGATTAGGCTTCTCGTACTTAACCTTTAATGAAGGTGAAAAAGTACCAATTGCTTATAAATCACACTTTTACACACAAGCTGAAATGAAATTCACTTCCCACTAAAAAATTCGGAAAGCAGTTCAAACTGCAGTAGGAAAAGAAAGAGCCCTCAAACAGGGAAAACACATAATGGTCGTTACTCCTGTACCTGCTTTAGAAGCAGTAACAAAAGCGAGCATGCCGAATGCAAAGACTTTACATCCAAGATGGATACAATGGGTTAGCTCTCTTGCTGCAACAGACGATGAATACGTTTTTGACCCCTACTTGAAAACACAAGAATTTCCACAATACGAACAAGAAAGTCCTCTACCCACTGTGATTCTGCCTCTAGAACACTATGAATGTATAATTTATACAGACAGATCAGCACAGCCCGCAATTGGGGGTAAACAAGCTTATAGTGCTGCGTGCATGATTGCTAAAGGTCGCTGGCGCGATAGTAAATTCCGACCTATGGTAACAAAAACACAATCTCTCAGAGATTGTACAGCCAGCGAGCTGAACTACAAGCATTCAAGATGGCGCTTGAAAATACCGATCGCGAATTCCCCACACTCATAGTGTGCGATTAGTATTCCTGCGTTCAATCTTACAATGAATACTTGCAGAATTGGATTCAAAACGGTTTCAAAGATGTGAAAGGTGGCACAATCAAACATAAGTTGCTTTGGGAACAAGTAGCTCAATTACAGAAAGAACTACAAGAGACTCACGTGATCCATACACTGAGTCATCACCGTGATGGTGTTCATGTTGCAGGGAATTCCTTGGCTGATGAAGTCACGTAGGCAGCTGTGCAAATGGCTTCCATAGCTGCAATCACTCGTTCTAAAACAAAAATAGACAGCAAAATAATGCAGACTGTTGCCGCTTTCAACAAAGACAGCGGTAAAACTTTACCAAAAGGCTTTCCTCTCAAATACTCGTATATAACTGATGTGAATAATGTTCGTTTTGCTCTAATCCCTGGAGTGGAGGATAGAGTAATTCTAAACATGGGACATAGATTAGGACTAATTTTAGCAGCACATGAAGGGCTCGCCTTTGCACACGCAGGTGTTTCTGCCACAGTGTCATTATTAAAACAAAGATACTGGTGGCCACGCATGAGAAACAGACCAGAAACTATGTTTTGGGATGTGAAATCTGCCGGAAAATGAAGGTTTCAACAATGAAACATCCGGCACAGACGCCCCTGTTAATTTCAGATAAACTATTAGCTTGCATTTACCTGGACCACTGCGGTCCCTTACAGAGGGATGGCAACTATAAATATATCATGGTCACAGTGGATTCATGCTCAAGATTCATTTGGATGTGGCCTCAGCACTCGGCTGACGCCCGAACTGTTATAAAACATTTGCCAATCTTTATCGGCACATATGCAGTCGGCACGCTACATTCTGAACAGGGTCCTGCGTTTAGCTCCTAAGCTTACACGGAGGCCATGGCCAATCTGGGCGTTGCATTGCGGTATTCAAGTCCATTCCATCCTGAGGGAAATTCTGTAGTGGAGAGAAAAAAACGGGACATAAATCAATCTATAAAAGGTAGGGTATTATGCTCGGGTGACGGGTGGGTCAAACATCTAATAAGTGTCCAACTTGGTCTAAATAATAAATAATCTGCCAATAAATTCTCTGGGTGGAATCACTCCATATGAAATCCTTTTTGGCACTAGAATGATTGTCCAGGACCTTGATCATCACACTTCAGTGGTAGAACAAAAACCCTTTGATATGAAAGACTGTTTGGCTGTTTTGCAGGACTTAAATGAAACAAGGATAAGTCAAAGCAACACATTACAGAAGCCAACGACGACTGAAGGGGAACCATCCGTCCCAGCAAGACCTGCCTGGATTCCAAAGATTGGGTATTAGTCAGAGAAAAGATCGCAGACAAGAAGGAATTTGGACATTCTTACAAACAACCAGTACCTGTGCTAGCAATCCACGGATCAAGAACAGTGTTACTGCCGCCCCTTGCTGGAAGAAAGGAGAACAGGTAAAACCACATCATGAGGCCAATAATAAGTAGTAGGTCCAGTGGACTCCAAAGATGTAGCAGGTGACCAAATCTTGCTACTATCCAAGAGGTTGAAACTGAGAGACTCATCACCTTTGAGGAATCTTCAGTACGAAAAGAAGGACTAAGCAATAAAGCCATGGAACTTGTGTCTCTTGAGACCCAAATAACAGTTTGTCAAGACACTCCTGTCTACAATGATATAGCATCTGACTATACTAATATGACAAGGGATCCAGTAGCTCCAGTGATTTAAAGTAATCCTGATGCAATACCTACAATTGACAGAACTGCCTCTGGCTATTTTATTAACTTTGATACGTTTTCCGAGGATCACAGTGAGCCTGAAATGACGCCAGCAAAAAGAGCTTTCAAAGAACAAGCAACAGAACTTTTTCAGTAACTTGAAAAAACTTATCTGGTTTCACCATGGGTTGAACTTTGGATTGTGCTAGGTGAACTTTTTCCTCCTACTTTGGCTAATTCTTGTATTAAGTTTGGGAATAATGATAAATGGAAGATATAGTAAAATGGACACAGAAAGTAAGAACATCAACTTACTCCTCAAGCCACACAAATCATCTCATCGTGAACAAAGAGACTTGACATCAGTGAACATCACAGTTGTTCCTATTCCTGGTGGTATAGCATGGGACAGAACTGATTATGACATCTTTGGCCCTGCAGAGCTGTTGAAGATTCCACATCAATTCAAGGTTTCCTTGAGTGACTTTGTTTCACCCAGCACATTCTCTGATAATTGGCACTTTGAGACTGTTAATAATATGATTAAGCATGGGCGAATTTTGCGAATCTGGCGGAATTTTTTTTTGTGTTCGCAAGGATTTTTGCCAGTTCGCGAGGATTTTGTACCAGTTCGCAATTGTGAACTTACATGTCGGCTCGTAGCGGTCGGGATTATGTTGTTTCTATGTCTGGTTCATCATCACAGGTTCCCAGCACCCTCTGTTTCACCCCTGCCACCCTCTGTTTCACCCATGCCACCCTCTGGTACATCAATGCCACCTTCTGGTTCATCATCACTGTAGATTATGGGGGGAAAAAGCAAGCACACCTGCCCTGCTTCAACTGACATGAATTAATTTGGGGTTGATTTATTAATGTGTCACTGTTTTAAAATTCCAGTTTGGCACCTGCTCCCTTATCTGTAATTTGCTTTCTGTTGCAGTGCAATTTTTTTTCCAGGACCTGTGTGGCCTACTTGTAGCTATTCTATGAGCCTGCTGTGAGGGTCAGAGCAGGGTCATACAATTGTTGCAACTAGCAACTGAACTGGGAATTTGGGGATTTTTTTGTGTGTTCGCAAGGATTTCTGCCAGTTCGCGAGGGTTTTGTACCAGTTCGCAATTGCGAACTTACATGTCGGCTCGCAACGGTCGCGATTATGTTGTTTCTACGTCTGGTTCATCATCACAGGTTCCCAGCACCCTATGTTTCACCCCTGCCACCCTCTGTTTCACCCATGCCACCCTCTGGTACATCAATGCCACCCTCTGGTTCATCATCACTGTAGATTATGGGGGGAAAAAGCAAGCACACCTGCCCTGCTTCAACTGAAATGAATTAATTTGGGGTTGATTTATTAATGTGTCACTGTTTTAAAATTCCAGTCTGGCACCTGCTTCCTTATCTGTAATTTGCTTTCTGTTGCAGTGCAATTTTTTTCCCAGGACCTTTGTGGCCTACTTGTAGCTATTCTATGAGCCTGCTGTGAGGGTCAGAGCAGGGTCATACAATTGTTGCAACTAGCAACTGAACTCTGGACGGGCCCCAGTCAGGAAGCACTACAGGGAATGGTTACTAATGATGAGTTTGAACTTTTGCACCTGCTGAATGCTTTCACTTTTGCAAAACTCGTTTTTCTGCAGAACAGCATTACAGCAACTGTAATGCCCCAAACAAGCTTACTTGTGAAAGTTGATTTCTAATCCAAAAGTGATCCAAAGAAAGTCAAAAGGCCTCAAATCCAAAAAAGTGCAGGCAAATGTTAACCTGAGGAGTTATTCTGATAAAAATCATCATTTTCAGAAGGTCTATGCTGCTTGCTAGTGGATTTCTTGTGCAGAATTGCAATTTTTGTAATTTCGCGAGTGCGAGATTGTTGCTGCCCGCTGCACCTACATGTTCGCAATTGCGAACTTACACCGCACGCCGCAAAATTGTATCACCAAGAAAAAAAAATCCGCTGCGTGCGAATTTGCGGATTTTCGGTAAATTCGCAAGCGTTCGCGGATTGCAAATTTACCGAAAATCCGCAAAATCCGCAAGCGTAACGGATTTTCCGCCCATGCTTAAATATGATGTCAGACTTAGAGATGTCTGCAAAATTTACAAAACATGAATACTTAGAAGGTTCATCAGATTATGAACAAATGTACTGTTATAATCACTATGGTCATCATTATTTGTACAAATCTGCAAACCCTAGAAATATTTATACCTATAATCAATGGGAACATTGTCCAACGCCACCAAAAGGTAGCTCAAAAAGATTTTATGAAAAATGTCCATACTTCTCAGGTTTTAATGTCTCAAATCCGGAAATTTTTTATTTTAAAAGTGTTAATAAGACCGGAATAAAAAGTATGTTGACTAATACTAAGCAAATTTATTCTGCAGCCTTTTATGCCCAGCTGTCCTCATTAGGTTTTGACTTTTGGAGAGACAACATTGAAATAAAAACTGTCTGGGGCACAAAAGACTGGCAGGTGCAGGGACTAGAAGCTTTATTTCGAGCATGCATTATCCCTGAACAAATAATGTTTTTGAATGACACTGTGCAACAGACATCCTGTCTTGGACTAGCCAAGATAAAAGATTTGATCAAACCGTCCATACCTACACCCACACCTAATAGGAAAAACACTTCAGAAGGAGGGGTCGACGTAAAAACAATTTTATTTAAAAACAGAACTGATCCTGATTGGAAGAAATGGTTAATCTGGCCCACAGACACAAACAAATGTCAAGATAGATTCCTGAATAAGACACAAGGGTTTACATTCACTAGGCCAGTTCCAAAATATGTCCAGAGACTACATCCAGGGATAGTAACTACATACAGTGTAGGAAAACTGTGCCTTGACTGGCTACAAAAGTCCACACTAACAGAGGTAAAACAACACTTATCTTTACTTAAAGATGGCGAGGATTTAAGGGACTTCTTACAAGGACCTACGAAACAGCGTCATAAACGCTTTATATATGCTGGTATATATGCCATTTATAATGAAGCTTGGAAAGCGACACAAGCAGAAACTGCAGAACGAATACGAGAAATTGATCGTATTAATTTAGAGAAAGCTCTCTCTGTAGTTGACAATGGGTTAACAACTCTGTCATCCAGAATTTATTCTTTGGACAGCATAGTATCCTCTGCCATAGACATAACGGAACAGGATTTGCTCCTGCTACAGCATGGACAGTCACAATTGCGTTCTATAATGCTTTTAGGCTGGACGTTACAAAATCTTCGTTCTGGATACATGCCATAGCGTCTAATAAACACACCACCTCATTGTTTTCTGTATTTAACCTTACAAATCCCTTTGGCACAAAGAGGAGCAGACTATACAGTGCGGAGCATTGAAAAACTGGAAATATTACCATTAACTGTTTCAGAAAAACCTGTAACAGAATGGCTAATACACGGGTCAATCACTCTGCCTGTCACAATTTTTCATTTTCAGTATTGTTTGAAACATATGCCAGCTGGCGTGTATGAAAGGTTGGGTAAAGAGTACATTAAGTCAACCTGGGAATTACCATACACACACAGATGTTGGAGTGTGGGAAAAGAAGTATGTCTTAGTGGTACAAACTGCAAAAGCACACTAAGCGGTGCACTTTTATGTCAGGATATTAATTTACATGGAGCCTGTGACGGTTCTTCTACTAATTTATCCTGCCACTTGCAAGGTTCTCCAGCTGCATTGATAGATCCAATTTTTAGGCAGCTTTCTAACGGAAGCTATATAATGTTGAATGATCACAGCTGCTGTGGCATGTTGCCAGGAATAGCCTATCTCGTAACTGTGTCAGCCAGGGTCACTTGTTGTATGCAAGTATTGTTTCCTAAAACTAAGACAGACGGGGAGTCACCGCTATGGCCTTCACTGAACATCTCTTCTAAACGAATTGATACTTTAAGCAGAATGAAAGCCATTCTTTTACAAAAACCTGTGCCACTGACCTCATCCAAAGAGAAGTATGAACTGCAAGTTGCAAGGTTCACTGCAGAGATACAAGCCCTTTTATTGACAAACTGCCCTGTACATTTCGTAGAAATGTTAGGCCGTTTCCTAAACATGTCTGATACCAGTGGTATTATACATGTATTTAAAACACTTTTTTCGGGACTGTTTGCACCTTTTGAAGCAGTTCTCAGCACATTTCCAAACTTCATGCACTCTGTGTTTGGCAGCCTGCCTCTCATTTTGGGACTCGTAGCAGGAATACTATTCTTGTTCCTTCTGCTCTGATATGGCAAGTCCGGTCACCAGCGACACCCAGATTACCATAGAGAACACTCTCCTGGCAATGAAGTGTCATGAGAGCATGGTACAGCTCCTGGGCTTGGCTCGTTTAAGAGATCTGAACACCAAATTGCTTCTATCATTCCGACCAATCTGGCAAGATTCTTACCTGTTCTACGATGTCTGCTATGTGGAGAAGAATGCGTTCTAGACATGTGTCTGAAACTTCCATCAGTCCTGCCAACGGATGTTGATACTTTGCTTGGTTCGGTAACGGCTCATGCATTGTGTTGTCCCCAGCAGCTACCAATCCTGATGACGGCATTCATTGAGGTCTCACAGACACAATCAGCTGACGGTAAGATACGTGGATCCACAGGCACACAGGTACCATCTCCATCTCCATTGAACATTGCTAATGCGGCTAACGCTGACGGCGATGCTTCACATTTTTGTGCAAACGGTCTACTTAATGAAGTGGTCCAACTTTCACCTACTGTGGTAGACAAATTCTTTACCAGCTTAGAAGATTTGATGTTTTCTCCAAACAATGAGACTGACTTTTGAAATTAACACACATGGGACTCTGTATTCGAACTTCACCTTTCAAAAACAAAACTTTTAACTTTAGAACTCTATTTTTCTATGATTTGACTTTTTCCAAAATTGAATTTCTTTTGGCACGAAGTAATCTGCTTAAAGTAGAACTATTCATAGAGAACAAGAGTTCTTTGAATACTTCCAAGAGACAATATTTAAACTTGTCCACAACCAAAACAATTTGTATATTCTGTCATGGAATGGTCTCAACCTTTTCTTCTGTATTTAAGAACCATTTCATAAATGTACTTTCATGATTCATTCGGATAGCATTTACAATGTCATACTATATGCTTTGAATGAAAATATTGCTTCTAAAATGCGTACAGCACAAATGCTTATTTTTGTGTACAACCATTTCGAATGCATTTTATGTATTGTGGGTGGGGTTTTTACACATCATGCTTTAGATATGTTTTAAATGCTTAGAATTTAGTAATGTCGAACATAATAAAGTGGAGTGAGTGTTGTATGGCGTTTTAGGATCCAAGCGCAATTTCCCGATTCATGCCCTTATATAGGTACAATTCACGTTGCCCTATATAGGCATACAAATCATACCCACATGTAGACATAGCCCATACAGTCCAAATACAGGCATGGCTACTTCCACCCATACCAGAAAGCTGAAACGATTGCTTGGAAAATCGGCTTAAGCAGTCGGGGACATCCCCTTGCTAGAATATTGATTTGTCCAAGAACTCAAGGAGTTTTCAAAGAACTACCATTCCCGTGGGGTTCTTTACTGACGTTATTATGCCCGATTTTATGTTAAACTAGGTACCTTCAAGGTATAAATATGCCTATACTTGCCCTAGCAAACACAGGGTGGTTAGGAGCAGTTCCATTATCTACTTTCCCGGTGCAGCTCACTACAGCAAGTGCTGAAGGAAGCCGACCCTCCAGCCGACGCACTGATCGAGAACTTGTCCTTTCTCTCACTGAGAAACCAGCTCCAGTGTTTCAAAGATCCCCTTGCGGGGTGTGGAAAAAAGTTGAGTCCCGAGACAGAGATACCAGACCTCCTTCATTCTAAACTAAGGTATGGAGCTGATTAGACCCTAAGAGAAATCTTGGATAGATTCTTGGCAAAGAAACTAAACCTATGCTACACCACACTTACTTCTTCCCTCGTACTAGACTTAGGTTAGGTACATCTGGGTAGGCGTATTTTAGAAGCACCAGTTGAGTACTTTTAGCCTTTGTTATTTATGTATGTATTTATCTATGGTTTAGAAACCATGCAATGCTTTTACAATATTATTTCATAATACTCTTCATGCTGTACGGATTATACTTTTCAGCCTGTATTATGATTGTAGCAGTTCACTTTACTTGCATGAGAAAGAAGACTGCTCAATAAATCCTTTTATTGAAAATGCCCATCTCTCTATTTTCTCTGCTCCTCTGATGAAACGAAGTATGCACGATTGACTGAGTAAAATATCTATCTATTGTTTTCACGACTCTGAAGATACGTTTATTCTTTGGGGAACAAAGTTGTCATGTTTATGCGGTTGTCAGAAACTAATCCCTTCTTGTTTATTCGAGAAAGTTTCCAGTGACCTCTGAGCTAGCTGGCACTCACAATTAAGTTTAATATATTCGATAGAGACCTAGTAGACATAAGTCCTACGTCAAATCTATAGGATATATTATTCCAATGCGCAGAGCCTATTGGGAATATAGGAACTACACTACACAAATGCTTATTAGCTTGCCTCTTGTTGCTTGACACTCAGGTCTATCAAAATCTCTGCACCTGCTCCAGTTCCTGTTTCACCTGGAAGTGGACCCAGATATTTGTACCAGAGAAATGGGAGCATCTTCAGCCTGCGAGTAGCAGAACCATGAGTTGAATTGGCGCATTGAACATGGGACTGCCGTGTCACATCCAGAACCTCTGCTTCTGAACCAATACATCACCGCCACTGTGTGGAGATGATTGACGTATCGCCCCTCCAGCATGTGTTAATACGGGGCATCGTCTTCAGAGCGCCAGCAATCAGAACAAGTGCTTTGTTTAATAGACCGAGGCATCACTGCCACTGACTAAGAAAATTGCTGCATCACTCCGACTGCGGGCTCGACATAGAAATTGCTTGTTCGCACCCGCATCTCACTGTTGCTACCCAGGATCAGAGTACTCTGTTCACTGGGCCAGCATGGCTCTTGTCCATGGCCAGCCCTATATTGCAGTCACCTGGAACTGTAAACAATGTCCCGGTCCAGCAGGACCATATAACACCCATAGGCTCTTATTTCTTCTAAGTGCTAGAAACACTTTTATTCTTTACAAATACATAATTAATTTCAACTTGTTGGTTGTTTTTTCATGCATGGTGTTTTTATTGTGTTACTGTGTGTGTGTGTGTGTGTGTGCGTGTGCGTGTGTGTGTGTGTGTGTGTGCATAACACAAATATTTTACTCATTGCCTCTTTAGAAAAGCCTGACTTCTCTGTGCAAGCTACCGGAGGGTGAGCACAGGTTATCTTTTAATATGTATCTAGCTTACCCTGACTAGAGGGGTGGTCCCTACTTGGACAGAGTGCATATCTCTGTCATCTAGAGACCTTATTTCTAACAGTATGGAACAATACCAAAACCTAATACTTCTCTATATCTAAGGTCTTAACCGGGAAGCTGCAGAAACTGTGGTAAAAACGACCTGCCTGCCTGCCTTTTAGTTTTGTAAATGCAGACATGCTACATCACTCTACATCACTTCACTGTATGCCACTCTACTGTATGCCATTCCACTCTGCCTTTACACACTATGCCACTCGACTGTACACCGGTCCACTCTATTCCACTCCACTCTATGCCACTCCACTCTACGTTAATCCACTCTATGCAGCTCCACTCTGCGCCACTCCATTCAATGCTATTCCACTGTTTACCACTCCACTCTGCGTCACTCCACTGTACACCACACTCTTTTACTCTATGCCGCTCCATTCTACTACACCCCACTCTATGCCACTCCACTGTATGCTATTCCACTCTACACCACCCCACCTTACCCCACTACACTCTACATCACTCCACTGTAGGTCACTACAGTCTATGCCCCTCCAGTCTTTGCAACTCCACTCTATTCCACTCTATGGTTTTCCACTGTATGCAATTCCACTCTACGCCACTCTACTCTACAGAATTCCCCTTTACAGCACTCAACTCTACTGTAGGAGATGACACTCAACTCAATGGCATTCCAGTCTGCGCCATTCCACTGTTTGCCACTCCATTCTGCTCTATGACATACCACTGTACTGTGTGCCAGTCCACTCTATGCTTTCTACTGAATGGAATTGCACTCTATGCCATCTGGCCACACCACTCTGTACCACTCTGCTCCACTCTGCTCTATGCCACTTGTCTCCACATTATTCCACTGCATGCCACTTGACTCTACACCACTCTACTCAATTTCACTGCATGTCAGTTCCTTTCCAAGTCACTTCACTGTGTGCCACTCTACTCTACTCCACTCCACTTTACACCACTTCTGTGCAAGCTATTGAACTCTATGACACTCTACCGTGCGGCACTCCACTGTATGCCACTCCACTGTACACTATTTCACTCTTCTGCACTCGACTGCACGCCCCACTATGTCTCTCCATTCTATACCACTTCACTCTATGACACTCCACTCTATGCCTACTCTGCTGCATGCCACTCCACTCTACGCCACTATACTCTACACCACTCCACTCGAAGCCACAGAACTGTATTCTACTCCACTAGTTGCAGGTTGACCTTACAACAGTCAACACCAACCCACTCTACGCTATTCCACTCTACACTACTCCACTTCAAGTCACTCTACTCTATGCTATTTCACTCTATGCCACTCAACTCAACACCACTCCACTCTATGCCACTCCTCTCTTTGCTATTTTGTAGTACATAACTCCACTGTAGGCTCTCCCACTGAATGCCACTCCACTATATGCCACTCCTCTGTACAATAAACCACTATATTGCACTACAGTGCATATGACTCAGCTGTACAACAATTAACTCTATGCCACCCCACTCTACGCCATGCCACTTAAAGCCACTCCAGTCTATGCAATTCCACTCTACAGCACTGCACTCAATGCCACTGCACTGTATGTCAGTCCACTGTGTGCTATTCCACTGTTTAATCACAAGAACAAGAGGGGCCCCTCAAACCAAAGGGAAAAAGCATTGCAAGAACAGTAAAGTAAAAGCTCACTTTGAAGAATCTAGATCTCACACCACTGATTATTCAATTAATCACAACACTCAATCATACCACATATGTGTTCAATATGGACTCTCTTATACACTGAGGCATATAAATTATATCAAGCGTTCATGTTGTGTGTTCAGCGCTATTGTTTGAATCATATCTACATTGAGCATTTCACAAATTAAATAAATCACTTTGCATAAAAACGATAACATATCCAATTAATTAATTAGGACCTCACATGCTCATGACGAGGTCAGCTCGTCATGAGCCATGGTGCTCGTGTGCTCATGATGAGCTGAGCTTGTCATGACCGTTGGAACGCTCGCATGCTGGGCTAATTCCCCTGCTGTGCGAGCGTTCCACACAAACGGGTGTGGTCATGACGAGCTCAGCTCGTCATGAGCACACAAGCACTGTGCCTCATGACGAGCTGACCACATCATGAGCATGGGGGCGCTGTGCGTGCCCCCCCTCCCCCGAGCACAGCTGGGGAATATGTCCCGCAGGGAAGGGGTTAAAAAACCATACACTGCAAAACCATCCAAATATGGCACAAAGTAAAATATACAAACAAATATATACAAAAAATGGTAGAACAACTCAAAACTACTAGTATAGGGGTTACTTTTGCTGATCCAATTTAATATAACAAGCACGAGTCCTGATGAAGCAATTATTTTTCATTTATGGTCCCTCGCTGTTAGACAGATTCTGCATGAGACATGCTTCAATGCATTTCAGTGGCTTAAAATACTTTTGTGGGATTTACTTTGAGCAGTAATTGACCTGAAAAAAACAAAGGTTACATGGACGTTATAGTTAGGTTCAGATTTCACACACACAGAACCAAAGAAATTCAGCAGTCATGAATTACACCTTTACAAGCACTGCTTATGACCTCACATAGTACATCACTGACAACATGGTCAGTGACACAACTAACGACATCTCAAATGACATCACAGATGACATAATGCAGTGATTGTGAATGTTTTCTAAGAGTTCCCGACTGTTAAACACAGTGGCAGCCGGCTCAGGTAAATTTGGGTATTGCTGTGTGGCAGTGCGGGGGCAGGGTGGGAGTGCGGGGGCAGGGTGGGAGTGGGGGGGGGTGTCGACATAGGACAGATAGGCAACATTAAATAAATAAATAATTCCAGTCATCTGTTAACTTCAGTTAACTTCAGCTGCATTGCCCTGCCCCGCCTCAAATGTCTTGATTACCATGCAGCATTTGGGCTGACAAACTAAAAGCAATATTTACTAGCAGTCATTGGCATTTTCAAGGGCCTTTAACTTTCAACTGTTTTTTTGTGTTGTTTTGGAGGTGTACGAGTAAATTATAATTGTATTTCTCTCTAATTTAGGTAGGTTGTTCTGATCCATTGTACTATGGTGTGTCATGTGTTAACCAACAATATCATTGAAATAACCCATTAGGTAACAAATAAAATGAAAAAGTATGTTGTATTCATATATTTGTATTTACATGTGTATGTATCTATTTTTATTTATTGGATATTCCAGTAGAATCACATGCAAACGTTTGAAGTTTTTCAGAAAGCAACAGTACTTGTTGTTATAAGGTGTTTTTTCTCGAGTCAGTTCAAATTGTTTCTAGACTTCACGAAGCTATAATATAATTCAAGATGTTACTAGTTTCCCCTTGAGTACGATCTAACTCCCTAAAAGGCTTCACAAAGCTGCAGTACCTCGAGTTGTTACTTGGCGTCTCTCTAGGACCAGATGAAGTTGCTTTGAGATGTCATTCAGAAAGCTACAGGGGCGTGCTTCAACCTAGAAATGTGCATAAAGTCAATTGCTACTCTGATATTTTGTTCTCATATTCTGTAGCATAAATAAATATGCCAAATCTGGTTTATGATGATGTTAACATTCAACTTTCAATAAATGTCTTGATTGTTATGGAGATAATTGAAAGCACTCTGCTATACATAGGCACTTGCAATCACTGGGAAATAAAAGTGTATTTTAATTTTTGTGTGGTATATGTATATGTGTAAGAACAGGTTTTTGGGAATGAAGAGGAGGTATTGAGCTGCCAAGCATCTTCATCATGTCTCAACGGAGATTTGGAGAGTATACAGCTCACTGAATGAATGTTATGTACCTGCAGCTATTGTCAAACGTATGGGAAATTTTTAATATTGCCAACTTTCTCTCAGTGGCTGTAAGAACCTTAAGGCAAACAAGTTAAGCTCAAATTGTATATATATTAATTAATTGTTGTGTCCTGATGTAATTCACCCAAACTACCTTTTCGACTTTTTTATGTATGCAAATATTTGCATTTTTTTTAAGTCTATTTATATGTAATCCATGTTTTTTAATTCTTCTGACATTGTATGTCGTTTAGTATGCTTTTATGGTTTGCACATAAACCAAATAAAGTAATTTTGACTGACTGAATGTTATGCACAACTCAAGTGGCTGGACATATCCTTGGCCCAGTATATTTAAATCTAGACAACTTGGGAATTAGGGATCCAATTTCTCAGATCTGCTCCCATTAATTTAGCCATTCTAAAGTCAATGACGGTTATGGGGATTAATAATGGCCACACGCCTCCACCTTTAAAGTCGAGATGGTGGGCCAAGGTTGTTCCCAATCATTAAAACCTTAGCCAGCTGGTTTAATACTGAGCTATCCATCATAAAAAAAGTATAAAGATTTGAAAGCCCATGGCAGAATGCCCATGATCCGACATGTATACTAAATTATTTGCCAGCGTTTAAAAACTAACATCAATCAATTTAGGCAAACTTGCAAAAAACAATTTTGGGGAAAAAATTCAGAATCCTGCTAACGCCTCTAGAGAAATGTTTTCTATAGTCAAATCATTAACTACATTATCATCATTATCTATAAAACCGCTTCAATCAAAGGTTTTTGATTTGCAACGAGAAGTCCCTTAGGGGTCCTCCGTGAGTCCTGCTCTCTTAATTGTTATGTTCAACCACTTGCTGATGTCATAAAAGTGTTAGGCTTACCAATATTTTCTTACATGGTTGATGCGTAGTTAATGATCACTCTGTCACAAAATACCAGTGTGACTACCTCCTAGCTGAATCTATGTCTTTCGGAAGATGCAAAATTGATGGATGACAATTCTCGAAAATTTACGGTGACGAGACGGAGGTCAACCAAACTAATATTTGTTCACCAGCTTGGTGGCCTGCCCGTTTGGGCCTTTTTACCCACCCAAAACACAAAAAATAAAAATGTAGGCTTTTGGCTAGATCAAAAGCTTACATTTGATGTCCAATTAATTTCTCTAGGAGCCAAATTATTTGGGATAGTAGGGTTTCTCAAGACGATGTTAAGGTTTTTACGCTCTTCAGCCCAGACAACCATAATTAAAGTACTGGTAATTTCTCATTGAGACTATTGTAATGTTCTCTATTTAAGAATCTCTCAAACAATAGTTAACTAACTAAAGAGAATCCAAAACTCAGCAGCACGGTTGCTGTTTAATATCCCAGCCATGCTTCCATCAGGGCTCGCCTGGGAGACATGCATTGGTTGCTGATCGAGAAGCAGATCCAATTCAAAGCCTCATGCTTTTGTCAAAAGACATTGTTGAATTTGGGTCCATGCTTTCTCCAATCTCTTATCAAACTCTACATCCCTGTGAGGATGCAGTTTTATATAACATATGAATGTAAACATATTGAAGTGCATTTTTATTCATATATAAACTAAAATATATGTAAATACTTTTGTCTATGGTTACAAATCATATGTATCTGAAGGCAAATGTTAAAGTGCATATTAAAAATAATACATAAAAGGGCTTTCAGACAGCCACCTTCAGCTATAGCTTCCCCTTAGTGTCATTTAAATGTCTACACTCTCTATAGGCAGCATATACAGAGTGAGGCAGGGGCATCCCATTTCAGCCATTGCTTTATTTAAAACATCACTCATATTACAGTCAGCCACAGGGCAGCCACTTGGTGCTTGAGGTGTCAGGCATTGTTTCAGGGCAATTATCCCCATTATGTCTGCCTTTGTTGTTGTCACTAATTTCCTTGTGCTTTAGATAACAGACTGCTTGTTGTCTTTAAAACTTACCTCCCAGACACAGTCAGTGCACGCAGCGGAGCCAGCGCTGACGCTGCACGCTGGTCGCATACTCCCCCTCGCGCCCTCCTGCCACGAGCGGAGGCCACGCCCCTTCTAGGCCACGCCCCCTCTATCCCCTGCCCAGAGCAACATAAATTATGTGCATTTATCTGTCGCGCAGCAGGCGCGACGATTGCGCGCCGAAGGCGCGCCTAAGGCAAGCCCGTCTGCGCCCGTCCGTGGCCGGGCGCGGTCCAGGGCCATAATCCCTGTCCGTTCTCCCAATGACCCGATAAACTACAACAGACAGGCTCTATGGAACCTATGCCCGACAATAAATGAATGCTGCAGGCACAAAATGGAGGTCATCTCCGCTATCAAATGCCGACATTGCCCATTTCAAACGTGTAAACAGATAGGCGACGAAGAACGGACTAAGAGCCTCAGAGGAGGTCTGTTAAATTGTCGATCCCTCCCGAGACACGCCTTGCAAATTTGGAACATGCTCCTAGAAGAGGGCCTCGATATACTCTTTCTGACGGAGACATGGCTAGGGGCAGATTCCGACCCTGAGATTATCGAATCCCTTCCACCAGACTTTAGTATAGCCAGGGTGGATCGACCATCAGGACGCGGAGGTGGCATCGCTGTGATCATCAAGGCCCCCCTGGTTTGCTCCCTTGAACCTCTTGGAATAGAAAACTGCGAAGCCGGAAAATTTTCACTGAAACTTGGCCCTCAGGACCATATCTCGGGTGTCCTCCTTTATAGACCTCCTGGGACCCTGGGAAACTTTAGACCAAGTTTACAAGAACATCTTGCCCACTTAGCGCTGAGACGTAGGAAGGTCCTCCTCCTGGGTGATCTAAATATTCATTTTGATGATATCCAGCTAAAGGAAGTCACTGGCATGAAGCAGGAATTACGAAATACGAATCTGGTTCTAAAAAACCTAACACCTACTCATATTCACGGCCACTTATTGGACCCGGTGTTCGCCAACTGGGAGGGCATAACTACGAGTACTCCTAACCCACTCCCCTGGACAGACCATTTTCTTGTCCCTTTTGAAATTAACACTGTAAGCAAGCTTGCCCCCAATTGAGTAGCAATAATAGCTACCCATACCGCAAATGGAAAATATTTTCTCAACCCATTTTTAACGAGATGCTAAGCTTAGGTGGGATGCCGGGAGTCACAGATAGTGAAAGTGCTAATCAAAACCTAGAAACCCGAATCCTTGACGCCTTGAACAAGGTAGCCCCTCTATCCACAGCCAAAAAAGGGAGCAGAGCTAGGAGATCGGCCCCATGGTACAATATAGATCTGCAATCGCTCAGATCGGAGTGCAAAAAGCTAGAAAGACTTTGGCGCAAGGATAAGAATGATTGCACTAAACTTCAATACAGAACAGCCCAGAGAAGCTATCAAAAACAGGTCAGAGCTGCAAAAGCAACCTTCTATGGAAATAGAATTAGCGAGGCTGACTGCTCATCTAGAGAACTCTTTAAAATCTATAAAGAACTCTCAGTCGTCTCACTCTCCAATACTCCGGAAGCTGATTCCGTCATGGAATGTAACAAGGTGGCAGAATATTTTGCCAACAAGGTTAAGAAAATATACAGCTCTTTCTCCAGATATCCTGCGGCTGGAGAAACCTTCACAGAACTGAAGGAACTGGAGATGGCAAATTCAAAACCGAGGTTAGAATGCTTCACCGTACCACCCAGTAAAGAACTTGTAACCATCTGTACTAGCATAAAATCGGGCTCTCCTCGTGACCCAGCTCCTCCAAGGGTCCTGGGCGCAAGCATAGCTGCTTTAGAACCGTACATCCGCCATGTCCTTGCAACATCCTTTGACTCCCAGACCCTGCCAAGAAACTGGAAAAAGGCAATTGTATTACCTATCAGGAAAAAACCTAATGTAAGCCATGATGTCCTGGAGAACCTACGACCTATCTCTCTGCTACCCTATACCGCTAAAATTGCAGAGAAAATTGCAAATGTGCAATTGATGGCATTTGCGGAGAAGAACAATCTCCTGCACCCCTCCCAATCGGGGTTCCGAAGAGGCTTATCTACTGAGACGGCCCTATTAAGAGCCACCGAAACTCTACGTCAAGGAGCCGACGCAGGCCTAACCATGGCACTGGTCATGCTAGACCTTAGCGCAGCGTTCGACACTGTAGCACATATCACCTTGCTACAGTGTCTGAACAGAGGAGGTGTGACTGATAGAGCACTCGGTTGGCTTAAATCGTTTCTGACAGGCAGAAGCTTTCAGGTTCAACGGGGCTCATGTCAGTCTGAAGAGTGGGTATTAGAACAGGGGGTGCCTCGGGGCTCTGCTTTAAGTCCTACCCTTTTTAATTTATGTATGGCCCCCCTGTCTGAGCTAGTTCAATTGTTCGGCGTAGAGATTGTATCCTACGCCGACGATGCACAGCTCTTACTCACTCTCACCCAAACACCGGCTGCTGAAGCCAACAACTTCAGAGCCTGTATGCAAGCACTGGCCACTTGGATGGATACGCACTGCCTTAAATTGAACGGATCCAAGACAGAAGTCTTGGTGGTTGGTGGTGATCAACGGCTTTGGACATGTGACTGGTGGCCAAGCTGTTTAGGCGATATGCCTACACCATGTACTGAAGCTAAAAACTTAGGGATATGGATGGATCCCACACTCTCCTATGAGTCACACATCAACCGTTTAGTAGGCAAGTGCTTTGGAGTCCTAAAGACTCTAAACAAAACCCTAGATCTCCTTCCTTTGGAGGCTCGGCGTACTATGACCCTGGCACTGATTACGTCACGCCTCGACTATGGGAATGTCCTTTTCCTAGGAGCTTCTAGTAAAAGCATAGGACGACTCCAGATATTGCAAAATGCTGCAGCCCGCCTGGTGCTTAGACCCCCACGAAGAGCCAATTCTAAAACCACCCTGGATGCCCTCCACTGGCTCCCAGTGAAAAAAAGAATAAAGTACAAAGCCCTCCTAATATGTCATCAGATCGTCTGGCATAAAGCCCCCGGCTATCTGACAGAGCTGGTTACCAGGTATGAACCACGCAGATCACTTAGATCAGGCGGCATGGGCACGCTTGTGACCCACCGCTACAGGAGAGAAAAAATGGGAGGTCGGTCCTTCAGAGTGGCGGCTGCCATTGCATGGAACAAACTTCCCATCAATCTCCACCTGGAGCCTTCAGAAACTATTTTCCGATGGCAACTTAAAACTCATCTGTTCTCCTTTTAGCTTACTTAATGCCCTATGCCTCGCACTGTCCTCTCCCCTAATGAGTTTCTCCTCTCTCTTAGCGCGGGGACACGCCGAGATGGAGTACTTTTCATGCGCTCTATAAATGTCTTTATTATTATTATTTTATTTGCATGAGCAAGTGTCAGCAGTACTTTGCTGGGATTAGTTCAAGATGACTGCACTGTAGCTGGAGTAAAATGGCCATTCTGGACTTTGTTTAAATATGGCAGCGTGAAACTCTCAGACCTGCTACATTGGGCCCGATACTGGGTGGTAGGGTGGGCCATGCATGTACTTGGGTAGATTCAGATGCTTGAAGACTCTAGTGAGGGTACCTGTGTTCAGCATGCCATGGTCCCTACACTGAGGATGTAGCCCGAGCATATAGTGTCAAGTAGATTTTCAGACATAGGCTTTTTTGCCAATACATTGCTTAACAATGTATTATTTGAGCCCATTTTTAAAATAATTCTTGAGGTAGAACTTCCTTGAACCTCCTTGAGGAAGGCAAACAATTCATGTCAGGACTACACCCTGCTTTGGGTTGTGTCCTTGAAGGCTGCCGGTGATGCCACTGTTGGAAGTGGTGCGTGCCACTGGTGGGTGTGGCTGATTTGCAAGCATATCATTAGTTGCTGCATGGACTGAACTTCCAATCTTGTTAATATATAATGTATTTGTAACATTAGTTTCCAGTTGTTGCATGAACCCAGGGATGCCTTGCTGACGATTTCTCCCAATCTTCACATGCTTTTTAGGACTCTATTCAGACTTCACATGCATCCTCAAACACGTTAGTGACTTCTGTCTTCCAATGAGTTGTTTAAAAATTGGTTTCTAGTGTTGTCCTCTTATGGAGGTATTTATCTCTCTGTAGGCAGACATTGCTGCTATTAAATGGTTTCCCTTCTAAAGTTGTTAGTCATGGGCCTGTGCGCTGAAAAAACTCACACGTTAGCCTCTAAAAGTAAATATTCCATGTGAATATGTCCAGATGTCATTTTTGAGGAGATGAGTTATTAACAAGATCGTTTAAGTCACCTCCTTAGAATTTCGATGGTGAAAGGTGTTTTCCAGTTGGGGTATTCAAATCACCTTTTGATTTCAAACCGCCAATTCTGGCAGGTAATCACAACAGTGTTTCAAAGGACAGGGCTGTCTTTAGATCATCAGGGTGTTGCACTGTTTAGAGCAGTTCTAGATAGATTATTGTTATTATATATGCTCACCATGGACCTAGTACATCTCAGGCACTCAGCCATATACACCACAAACACGAACACACCTATAGACATGCATCATTTTCCAATACTACAGACACAGAGTCAAGCACAGCCTTATAGTTGAACTTTACGATTAAATATTTAGTTTAAATGACCTAGACCTACTGGCTCTACCGATGCATGTTTATATTTAAAACTCATGTTGATAACAGGGATGACATAAAGTCTAAGGATGTTGTTTATTATGCTTCGGAAAATGTAAAAAAAAGTGTATGTTTTATCAACGCATTAAAGAGGCAACACGACTACATGTGCTTTGCAAAAAAAACATAACACAGAGCTAGCAGAACAGTTTGATTTTGGATTCACTTTTTTGAAATCATAAGAATATTTTCCAAGCTAAAATGTAGCTTACAAATTACTGGAAGTGAAATCCTTTTTAAGCATCTGTGTGGTATTTGGTAATTGCAATTTTAAACAGCTTTCACTGGTACATAAAAATACAGTCGCACATGTCATATTATAGAGTTAACAGTTTATTGATATGTATTTGTTTCCTGCGGGTGTTATTTCAGTAGCTTCAAAGCACAGGCTTACTTTCCTTCCTTGTTAATGGGTGGGGGCATAACTGTGTGTAGGTAGATCTTGTGGCCCTTCACAGTAAAGAACCAAGACTAACTGCCTCCTGGGCTATTTTCACAGGTATGCTATAATTGATGCAGGATGCTATAATTGAATGCAATGCCATATAATGGTTGAAAATGCACCCATCTATACTTGGAAGGGCACAAAGGGACACTACTAATCTCTCTCTAAAAATAGTGGGGGCTTCTTAACCCCCGCCCCCCCACCCACACATGTGCCTTGTGTTCATCTTCAGAGCTCATCTTCAAACTAGTTTCTTTGTGGATCGAACAGATGTGCTATGACTGCTCTGGTTTGCATAGTAATTAAATCTTTGTATCAAATGTGTACTCGGGCATCTTAAGAGTGAAATACAACAGTAAAACCTTGTTAGCCTGAATACGAGTGGGTCGTTTAATTCTGACTCATGCATAAACCCATGTTTAGGCACGGGTTGGAATTATGAGTTTTGTTTTATTTAATGCATCTTATTATTCTTAGATGCGTTAAATAACTCAACCTTCGATGAGGCAGGACAAACCTGCTGAAATTTAACAGGGGATAATGTATGGTATTTACTGTACAATGCACATTTTGATGCATTAAACACCAATGTCTACATGTTATTCTCCACAAACTCGTAATAGGTGTTTTTTACTGAACATGGTAAATAACGTACCCCGTGGAATCGTTATTAGCATTTGCGATAAATAACAACTAAACTTGTAATCAGGCCCTGTATTTTATTTTCCCAGACATTTGAATCACTTACTAATACCTTTATTATATACTACCAGAATACTGACATTTTAAATATAATTCCACAAAATGTATTAGCCATATGGACACACGTATATAGTAGATGTGGAGCTAAGAATAGTAAATTGATACTTACATGCACCACCTATCGACCATGGAACAAACTCAATTGGGAACACTTAGAAAGACAACTAACATCCAGTACAGATCTAGAAAAAAGAATCATTAACACGTCCTTAACTACCAGAATATTTCCAGAAGAACTCAAAAAGTCATACATATGCCTATTGCTGTAGAAAAGAATCTTGGACCTGCTGAACCCTGACAACTACAGACCGATTACAAATAGAGCTTTCCTGGGCAAACTGATAGAAAGAGCAGCGTTCACCCAGATATCAGAATTAATTGAAGATTATGCCATAATTTAAGACTTCCAAATGGGATTCAATCTAGGAAGAGGAACAGAATCTGCTTTCCTTGCCATCTGGTACGACCTGAAGAACACAGTTAACCACGACAGGGTTGCTGCTCTACTTCTCTTGGACCTCTTGGCTACCTTTGACATGGTTCACAGTGACACTCTGATGCAAAGGCTCTACGAAGCCAGCACAGAGGAGACTGCTCTCGACTGGATCACATCCTACCTTCGCAACAGAGCTAATGTCATCCACACACCCCTTTCTCATCCAAGCCGTACTTCACAAAAGCAGGGATTCCTCAAGGCTCTGTCATCTAGCCCATGCTCTTCAACATCTATATAAAGTAATTTCCAGCACTGATCAATCTATTTCTCCTTACCTGCTATAACTATGCCGATGACATACAAATACTCCTTCAACTGGAATGCCTCATAGACATTGGAAACTCACCAATTTTCTGTTGTATCAGAGCCATGGATGAATGGATGATATTATAGTCCCCCAATATATGTTGAAGAAAAAAATGCCACTTGTGGTGAGGATGTATACAAATTGTATTTCTGCTCATTCAAATGGTAATAGTGGCCCCAACAGTTTGCAAGCCTGTCCTCTTCCAAAGTTATCAGGCGAAGCGATTATTCTAATCCATTTCATAAGTCATATTTGTACTTGAATCTTGATACATCCAAGGTTACACTCCTTATAACTTTCAATGCGAGTTCCGACGAGCCGAGTGGAGCCGAGTCAAGATACCAAACTCCACTCGGCTCGTCGGAACTCGCATTGAAAGTTATAAGGAGTGTAACCTTGGATGTATCAAGATTCAAGTACAAATATGACTTATGAAATGGATTAGAATAATCGCTTCGCCTGGTAACTTTGGAAGAGGACAGGCTTGCAAACTGTTGGGGCCACTATTACCATTTGAATGAGCAGAAATACAATTTGTATACATCCTCACCACAAGTGGCATTTTTTTCTTCAACATATATTGGGGGACTATAATATTACCCGTAAGAAGAGTGATTAAATAGCCTTGAAAAAGCCCTGTGGGCGAAACGCGCGTCGGCTGCTGTCTTTCCTCATAAGAACTTGGGAAATAAAACACCAGATCTCAACCCAAGAAGATTTGTGTGGATATTCTTTTGAGAAGTTCTCTTTGGGTTTTGGAAATCATTGGATGCTGAGATTATATGGACTGCTCTTGAGATAAAATATTTTCATCACTTGATGCGTTACAATAACATGGTGTGCTTGGGTGTGTTACATATATATGTTTGACCTAGATTCAATTGGATACTAGGACGGATTGGCACCTTGGTGGGTAGGTGTCATACACCTTAAGAGCACCCTAGCCATAGTTGCTGTCTCCAAACCACTTCTATCTAATTTACAATTGGTGAAACTTTGTGATGTGCGGTTAAATTATAGCAAACCCATTGCCCTTGACTGTTATGAATGGATGATGTGGAGCCATCTCAAATTGAAAGATTCCAAAACTGACATACTCACCCTTGGCGATTGGAAATATTATGACCTGCTCGCTGCATGGCCTGATGAGCTGGGAACACCACCTAAAGTATTGAAGGAAATAAGAAACCTCGGAATGACCATGGACTCCAAGCTATCGATGAATGCCAAAGTGAACAAACTAGCAAGATCAAGCTTTGTTACTATAAAAACTCTGCGACTAATCTTCCTCCATTTGGGATTTCCACACAAGGTCCAAGCTACCATCTCCCTTGTTCTATCCAAACTCGATTATGCCAATAGCCTCTGCCACAGATCACCTTTAACAACCACGAAAAGACTACAACGGATACAGAACTCGGCTGCCAGACTATTTTTACATATAAAACTGCAAGACCACATCTCCCCTGCCTTGAAAGCTCCGCATTGGTCACAGGCTGCCAGAAGATCCACGTTCAAGCTGCTTTGTATCATCCACAAAGCAATACATGGAATGGGAACGCTGTTCATCTGGAATAAAATTACCAAACACATTCAACAAAGGAACCTCCGCTCTAGGCTGGCACCTTGCCCCAAAATTCCAACGTACAAGAAAAAAATCATGGGTTGCACATCCTTCTCTGTTCAAGCAGTCAAACTATGGATCTCTTTCCCCCCCCAACATAAGATCTAAGTATAACCACTTTTTCTTCCGAAAACTACTCAAGAATTGGCTCTTCCCCACATAACCACCATACGCAAACAGAAATATAGAGCATACCCCTCTATAGACAAGCATTTATTTGTACTATAGATATGTACCTGTATGTGTATCGCATTGTATAAACATGTCATATAATTATGTTTAAAAAAAATATAGATATTCTTTAGTTCTGCTTAACAAATGTACATATTATCGAAAGTTACATTAGTCTATGTTTTTAACATGTATATGAGTGACTGCATAAATAAGTAAATCTTTTATCATAACTATTTATCTAAAATTGCTTCACTATTGAATTACAAAAAAATTATAACTAAATAAAGTAAATTAATTTTAAGTACAGCAATACTTGAAAGTCAGAGTTTATTTAATGCATCTTTAATCTACATATTCTCCCTTCCTTTATGCATCTATATATCTTCCATATACTTATGGATCTATTTATTTATTACTTATCTTCTAATTTAGCATATCCAATGCACTACCCTATTTATCACCCTATACCACCACCCTCAATATATCCCCTACCTCAATTCTCTGACTCAACTCAAACCTCTTTCTACTACTCTTTCGAATAAACTACCCTATGTCTCACCCTACACTTCTACCAATATATCCTCTACCTCCACTCTCTCATTCATCCCAAACCCCATACCACTACTATGTTCCGCAAAACAACCCTTTCTAGACTCTTCTCTGCTCTCCCCCTCCTTACATCATCTCATACCTTTTTTACTACTCTGATCCCCAAAACAAGCCTTTCTAAACCATTCCCTCTAGCTCTTCCCCCTCCACCTCCCTTTTACTCATCCCAAGCCTCCTTCTACTGATATGAGCTCAAAAACATCCCTCTGCTATCTTTTTCAATCCAAATAAGAGACTAACATGTCCACCACTCAAATTAATTTCATATTTCACTATACTAATTCTCCACTAATCCTTTATGAGTTCCGAAGTAGCGTGCTACTCTCCGAAAAATCGCTTCAACACCTCATCTGGGGTAGCTAGCTCTATATAAATTCAAACCTTTTTCCCTCTTCTATCCCTCCACTATCCTTCTCAATCCAAATAACTGACTAACATATCCACCACTCAAATTACTTTCATATGTCACTATACCAATACACCACTAATCCTTTATGGGTTCCGGAGTGGCGTGCTACTCGCTGAAAGAGCGCTTTCACAACACATCAGGGGTAGCAAGTGCTATATAAATGCAAACCTTTTCCCCTCTTCTATCCCTCCGCTATCCTTCTAAATCCAAATGACTAACATATCCGCCACTCAAACTACTTCCGTTTTTCACTATACTAATTCACCACTAATCCTATATTGGTTCCGGAGTAGCATGCTACTTGCCAAAAAAGCGATACAACGCCTCGTCAGGGGTAGTTAGCACTATATAAATGCAATTAAACTACAGTACAAAACAATACTTATGTATAATCGCCATCATGATAATCCTGCTAGGCTATTATTGTCGCACAATATTTTTGTGCTTGTTATTCTGACATCCAGTCACATTAAGAACACTGCTCGGTGGAATTGTTTTTTATACTTAAATAGATTTCATAAAATAGTCACAGTGTTTCCTAAATAGTTGCATAATTATCACAATTGATTGTGAGGAGGAAATATTTAATTGAAAAAACGCATTTCTTGGTCTCTTCGGATACTGTTGATTAACATTATGTGTTGCGGCACATCAATGCTTCTATTCCACTTTATTTTTAAAACCAAGCCTGTGTTTTGTCATGTATCCGAGTGATTATACGTACCTAGTAACCCCTAGCCATGAGTGCACACCCTTGGTGAGCAGAGCTTTTGGTAGACAGAAAAAAATATAATGGGGCTTTTATAAAAGTGACGCACCGGTGGCGTAAGGGGCTTGTAAATAAGCCCCAATGTGGTCTAATATCACTGACAAAGACTGTTTCTGCAGCTCAGCTCCAGGATGAATAATACAGTGTGTGACACCTGTCGCTAGAGCTTACTAGTCAGAACCTATACACTAGCTGATCCACTTCTCAACACTCGGGGGCTCATTAACAACCCCCTTGCGGCGCCAGTGCGTCACTTCACAGAAAAAGTGACGCATCAACGACGCATGGGGCTTGTAAATAAGCCCCTCTGACTCTACCGGTGACCAGGAATGCTTGGTACTCGATGTCTATCACTGAGGGCAGGCCAACAGTCTAGGTGACTAATGATGGTTTCGAGCTCAGACATCTGTCACGAGTGGTCCTTCAGTTCGCTAAGCACTGCTGCCGTGTATTTAGAACTCGCCCGCAGCTTATTCACCCAATAAGAAACGATGAGCTTGGAAGGGTGTCCTTCCTGCCAGGGATGTGCCAGGCTGCAGAAGTCACATAGATTACTGAACCCGCCTGATCTAGAGTGCCATTACTTCTGAGCCATGCCCTCGCATTGCCCAAGGCCCGCAGAGACTATCATGAGCCCGCAAGGACACGGACAGCTTTTCCTTGCTCGATTAGCCTGAATGGGATGCGATGTGACAAGATATTCCGCTGTTCCATCTGCGCGGGCAGAGCGGTGAAGGAGAACAGAAGCCCCCAGGAGGTGGGCAGCGTGACTGGTCTACGCGATCACTGCCCTTCGTCCGACAAATGCCAGCAGAAGGGAAATGTCACCAGTTCAGGAAATGGTAGGTGAAGAGGCATCGCGTGAGCCTCGACTTCTATCAGTCGGCCTCTTAGAAAGTACAAGGGGACGGTGTGACCGACTTTCCATTGCCTTGTACGACTCCTGCTTGTCGTAAGATTCTTGTAATTTATGTTATGTTCTGCCTCCTCTTTAAATCTCCATTTTCACATGGAATGAGTGAAGACGCAAACGTTTTTTTTCAACCATTGCTAACCTCTGTGAAAATCTTCATAAATATACAAAGGTTGCATATTTGACTGTTTTGAGAATTTCACATTTTTTAAAATATTATTACAAAATATGCCACATATATATCCTTATCTGTAACTAACAAGTTGGTTCTGCTTAAGACATGTATTTTAGGAACAGTTGGTGTTCTCCTTGCAGAGCAACTTCCTGCAACTCTTCTCAGCTGAAACTGAGGTGTACAGAGGCACTTACAAACTGTAAGGGATGAAGTTGGGCACTATGTGAAACTGTGACAGCGGGGTGGGGGTAATAGTCATGCTGTGTGGGGGTGTCCAACACATAGAAAAACAAGCATTGGCACAGCTAGTATGTCACGCCAATGCAAGAGCTATTGGTCATGTCAATATGTTTTTTTGCCATGTTGTACACCAGTGTGGCTGCTGTTCAGCATTGATAAAAGATTGCGGAACAGAGGAGAGTGGGGTGAAGTGGAATGGTGTAGAGTAGAGTAGAGAGGCTAAGAGTGAAGTAGAGTGGCATGGAGTTTCGTGGAGTGGCCTAGACCGGAGTGATGTGGAGTGTCATAAAGTGGAGTGGCATTGAGTGGAGTGGTGTAGAGCGTCATAAAATGGAGTGGGCACAGGAGGAGTGGTGTAGAGATCATAGAGTGAAGTGCCATAGAGTGGAGTAAAGTGTTTTGTAGAGTAGTGTGGCATAGAGTGAAGCGGGGTAGAGTGGTGTGGCATAGAGTGGAGTGTCGTAGAATGGAGTAGAGTGAAGTAGAGTGGAGTAAAGTGTTACAAGCTACCTACTAATTCAGTAAGACTGTGCTTTTGGGCAACAGAAGAGTCAAAAATATGGGGCCTGCTGTCAGACGCACTAACCTGAGATATCCTAAATGCAGTGGGAACTATGTTCATACTTGTCCTACCATACCCCTCACTGCGATGCAGACCACATTTCTTCAGGTCCGTGTTACAATGAGAAGAGTAGGGGGGATGGGACAAAATCTAAAGAAACAAGATCTGGCCCGTTGGCTCACTGAACACCCTAATCTGTGGTTGCCGGGTAGGTTTTGCCCTTGACGTCACGCCAGGTGGGTAAACAAAATTACTCAGAGATCATCACACCTAATACAAGTACTACCAATCAAGCTGGGTATTAGATACTGAGGAAAGTGTCAGACATGTAAGCAGTTGTAGTCCTGTATGTACTGACTGCTACCTTTGTCGAGAGCTGCTGTGGCGAGATTCTATTGTAAGGCGTTAAAGATGCTCCTTGGGGGTGCATGATTGGCGGCGTGACTTACTGTACAATTTCAGACGCGCTGATGTCCAAAGCAGGTCTGTGGCATAGGATGACGTGCTGATGTCTAATGCTAACACAGGATGACGAAGACGACTGCAGACTCATGATACAGAATGATGCGCCAATGTCCTCTGCAGGCTTGTGACTCAGAATCCACTAGATACCATTATCGTGATATCCAACAGCAACCAGAGCTGCTCTGAAGATTAGACCAAGGCCACACCAATTCTTGATTGCCTAGCAACCGGTTACAGACTGGGAGTGCCTTTACAGTTCTGGCGCAAGTAAGATGGCTGCTGAGTGGGTGACTTATTGCCTGATTGCATAATCACTAGGCTGATTGTATAATCATCAGGCTCAGTCTGGGTGACTCATTTCCTGATTGTATGATCACCAGGCTCATACCATGAGGTGTTCTGGATGACTCATTTCCTGATAGTGTAATCATCAGGTCCAGTCTGGGTGACTCATTTCCTGATTGTATGATCACCAGGCTCATACCATGAGGTGTTCTGGATGACTCATTTCAAGATTGTGTAATCATCAGGCCCAGTCTGGGTGACTCATTTCCTGATTGTATAATCATCAGGCCCAGACCATAATGTAATGGTTTCAACACAAAAACTACACACAAATGATATGGTGTGAGAGCACAAACACAAAATTAGATGCACACATGGAAAGCACACAGATACGCCATACAGATGCACATGTGTTATGAATGTGGGTTTATGCAGAGCTCATGCTCCAAGATCGCACATTCCCGGTCCAGGGATGCCCATCTCAACAAGCATTATGTAGGCATCCCTATGACAACTACATCCACTCATACCAACAGAATATGTAGATAACATGGCAGGGAGTAATTGGCATGGAATTAAAGAGGCCTGAGGTGGATTCAGGACTGTGCACCCTTATATTTTATAGATCCAGCCGCAGGTGTCTGAGCCGTACTTTGAGCAATTGAACCCGTCATTTTACAAATAAAACACTGTCTGGGTAGGGGATATATTATAGTGGCTCCAAGACCTACCCCACTTCACAGTTGTTTTTGTTTTCCTTGTCATTGTGCTCGAAGGTGCGGAGGAGAAGCTGGGAAGCACTGTTCCAGAAGTGGTCTGTGGAAGCATCGGAAGGGAGGCCTCCAGATAGCGAGTAACTTCTTATGAATGAATAATTCTCTGAAGTTTTACGTGCCAACTTCTTGGAACATGCAAGAAAGCTGAGCTTTGAGAAAGACAACATTACAAATGTAATTACTGTTTCCATATTTCCTTATGCCAATGGGTTCTTTTTTAGCCACACATTGTTTGTACAATGTTGTGACCGTAAGACCAGCCCATGGTTTTGTTTAGTTGTGCATCTAAAACAAAGTCGCCTCTGTTAAAAACAGCGGGATAAATGCCACCCTAAGCACACAGCTCACCACAGCTCTCACTAGTCCACTTCCAAGCATTCATAGCTTTTCAGCAAACAGCAGTTTTTTACAGGCCAAGATGTATGTGCCTACCACAGGGCTGGGCCAGGTGGCAGCATTGCTGGGGAACCATCCTGTGCTGAGAAGAACCTCACACTGCTTTGAAGGGTCCCGGATTGTTGGTGCTTCAGTCTGGCATGATAGGGATGCAGACATAGACGCGGAAGTGCAGAGTATTTGTCCCAGCGTGGAGGGCGGTGAGCGGCCGCACAGGGCGCGCAGCATCTCACTTGGAGCAAGCCACAGCTCCACTGCCGAAACGCAAAGCCAAGACTGGCAAAACGACCCATGACTCACAGCCTCCTGGTTCTCGACACACATCCTGGACTGCTACGAAAGACGCCTTGGCAGAGTAAGATGTCAAATAAGGCGGTGGAGCAAATGCAAGGCCCCAGGGACGTCAGAACTATACTGGGACTTCGGAAAGGCAAGGGAGTGGCAGCAGCGTTTCCCTGCATGCTCCTCTCCCCAGCCCATAAGCCTCCACAGTGATAATCCCAGCTCACCTGCTGCACTGCCCTTGGCCCTGGCCTACCCTGCCCCCCAGTCTGCTCCCAGCCCACCAGGCCAGATAACAGCCTGAAAACAGCAGCAACCGCAGCAAGTAACAGGTAGGCAGCAGTGAGGCTTTGAGGTGGTTGATGTGAGGTGTGTGACAGCAGGCAGTCGTGGCCAGTGCAAGTAAACGTGGTGAGGCGGGAGGGGGCGTAAGTCGCAGACAACAGAATAGGGGAAATTAAATACATTAAACAATCCTATTCCGTCTGTCAACTACCCCCTGCTCTGCCAGCCACACTGCCACACCGCATTTAGCTGCACCAACCGTGCCTGGCAGCAGAGTTGAGGCAGAGGGGGACTAAAATGGTCGGTCCAGCTCCGATGCGGTTTGTCTCCCTCTGTGTGCTCTCCTACCTCATACAGTAACAGCAAGACACCACTTCTACCCAAATAGCAAAGGCAAAGGGAACCCTTGCGTAAGCACACAAACTTGTGCACGTCATCCAGATACAGTCCTGTACGGCCAAGTAATCAATGCACAAATCCATCAACTTTCCGGTCTCAGGCCCCAGGCCTCAGCACATGCCTCCTCTCTGAATACATCCAGCCAAAGTAAAATTACAACTGCAGCCATTGAACATAACCATGATTTGGGGGATCTCTCTGCATCTTTCTACTATAATTTGGAGTCCAAAACAGAAAAAATGCACAGGAGCTCACTCCAAAGCTGTTCAAAACCCCGGATATGACAAGACAATCATCCCCCCAACAGCCAAAGCACCAAAGGGATGGTGAACCAGTGAATCAGTGCTGTACAAATCTCCCTGGCCACGGCATTGCTATAGTACTCCACCAAAATGGAGATACAGAAAGAGCTCCTACAGGCAATCGCACATTGTCTCACCGACCTGAGTGCTAAGATTAAACTCTTTGGAAATAAAGACTAAGACTGTCAAGAAGACAGTTGCATGATAGTACAATGCATGCCTGAATAACGCATTCTTGTATCACGCGGTCTCTTTCACGACTGCATCTCTGGCCCTCATGCCTTTACCACGCATGTCTTTACCACACAATTTTGTGGTAAAGACATGATGTGTAAAGGGGCATGCAGGCATACATATAGCATGAACAAGCAAGCTGGGCTCAAGGATCTTGAAAGTGCTAACTGCATGCCTGTGATTTTAACATTTCCAGAACCCTCCTCACTCAACTCAAAACTCACAGCAGGCAACAGCGTGCGGATGGCTCTCGCAGCCCTGCGGACAGTCGGCAAACCAGAGCATTCGGGCACTAATTCCTTCAGAGTACGTAACAGGGGCAGTGTACAGGGTAAAATAATTTAACAACAGCATGCACAGAAGGAAACCCACTGCACCGTCCAAGTTGGCCACTGAGCGAAAAGCATCTCCTGCCTCAGTGTTCCAGGCAGGTCCAACCCCCTAGTCCCCCCCCCAAGGACTCACCAACAGGCCGTATCACGCAGCACTTCCAAGATTCACACACTCACAGGGACTAACCCGCTGCAAACACTATTAGAAACACTTACAGCAAACAGGCGGCGCCACCCAGAACCTGCTAAAGTAGGCCCAACAGTTTGTGCGCTTAATGCACCCTACTATTAAACTAAGGTCCTGATCCTGCCCAAGGCTGCACAAAGCACCAAGGAATGCTCAATGTAACTCCTGGCAGTCCTCCAACACATTATCCAACTCCTTGGACTTAGAATCTCTGGAGTAGGAGCAAACAACACCTGACAATGCGCTGAAATTTGAAGTGCCATCAAAACACGGCCAAGTAATCAATGCACAAATCCATCAACTTTCCGGTCTCAGACCCCAGGCCTCAGCACATGCCTCCCCTCTGAATACATCCAGGCAAAGTAAAATTACAACTGCAGCCATTGAACATAACCATGATTTGGGGGATCTCTCTGCATCTTTCTACTATAATTTGGAGTCCAAAACAGAAAAAATGCAAAGGGAGCTCACTCCAAAGCTGTTCAAAACCCCGGATATGGCATGACAATCATCCCCCAACAACCAAAGGGATGGTGAACCAGTGAATCAGCGCTGCACAAATCTCCCTGGCCACGGCATTGCTGTAGCACTCCACCAAAATGGAGATACAGAAAGAGCTCCTACAGGCAATCGCACATTGTCTTACCGACCTGAGTGCTAAAATTAAACTCTTTGGAAATAAAATCTAAGACTGTCAAGAAGACAGTTGCATGATAGTACAATGCATGCCTGAATAACGCATGCCTGTATCACGTGGTCTCTTTCACGACTGCCTCTCTGGCCCTCATGCCTTTACCACGCATGTCTTTACCACACAATTTTGTGGTAAAGACATGATGTGTAAAGGGGCATGCAGGCTAAAGATCTTACCCCTGCCCTAAAAATGAAGCCCACACCCCAAAACCTACCCAGACCCCGACCCCAACCTTGAGCCCTAAAAAACTGTTCCCTTCCTCCGTGAAGTACCCCAACACAGCCCCCCACCCGCCCTGAGGCCTAAAACTGTCCATTGCCATGAGCCCCAAAAAACGATTCCCTACATCCCTAAACTAACCCGACCCTTCCCCCTGCTCTATAAACTGCCCCTTCTCCCCCTGCCCTGAGCCCTAAAAATTTAAGCCCACACCCCAAAAACTAACCCAACCCCAGTCCCCCTGCCCTGAGCACTAAAAACTATTCCCTACATCCTTAAACTACCCCAACCCTGTAAACTGTCCCTTTTACCCCCACTCTTAGCCTTAAAAACTGTCCCCCCTAAAAACTACCCGACCCCTTCCTGAGTCCTAAAACCTACCTCCATCCTGAAAAACTACCCCCTCCACCCCCTAAGACCAAGCCCCAGCGCCACTTACCTCACCATGTCCTTAGCCTTAAAAACTGCCCCCACCCTAAGAACTACCCCAACCTCCTTCTGAGTCCTAAAACCTACCCCACCCCAAAAAACTACCCCCTCCACCCCCAAGACCAAGCCCCAGCCCAACTTAACTCACTGTGTCCTCTCCTAATTCCTGATAGTCCTTCCTCTACCTGTCTTCCTCTTCCTATCTCCCCCTCCTGTGCCTCCGCTTGGCAACTAGACAGTGCCTTGCTTTAACCATGCATATGCGTTGTTAAGGCACATGCTTTGTTAAGGCAACTGTGGTATGGCTTGGGGGGAAATGGCACGCATGGCTCAGCCCATGTTGTTAAGGCTATTTCCCCTAGAAGACAGATCGTGCTCCTGTTCATGCACAGCTATCATTGAATCATTGACAGACTGGCCACTCCCATATATGCTTTGCCACTCTGTAAGTCAGGAAGGGACATTATCCATGCTGCTTGTTTACAATGCTGTTTCCTTTAGGAACTTAAATGCCATTTATAACGCCATCTCTTTTTAAGAAGTAGTGTTGAGGCCATTTTTAACATGGCTTTAATATTTTCTGCTTAGGAAAATATTTCATTCTGTGTTCCACATTGTCGTGTTCTCCCTGCTCACAGATAGGCTGGACACGAGAGTGATCTCAGGCAAGTCTTTATTTGGTCATATTGTTACAGCTGCATTGTATTGCGACCTCCTGCCCCGAGGTCCTCCTTCGTCTGCCCAGTCCCCTAGTAGTCCCTCCCCTACACCGGACGTTTGTGTCCAGTGTCCCTTGGCCTCTGCCCTTTTCCCACGGTCCTAGTGCCCTTGTCCAGGGCACGATATCTCCCCCCTTGTTACGAAACAAACATTTTGCTTGACGTTACATGTGGCCGTGGGGAGATCGATAGTTGGAGAGAGAGAGAGAGAGAGAGAGAGAGAGAGAGAGAGAGAGAGATAGAGTTTCCACGGCCTCCTACTCTTTACATCTCTTCAATCAGTCTTTTGGTCTTTTTGCATTCTCTTCTTGGTCGTTGTTCTCTAACCTCCTCTTGTGTTCCTTCCTCTTGTGCGTCTTCCTTCAGCCCATTGGTCGCCAGCTCTTCCTGTTTAGTCTTTAGTTCCCTAAAGTGTGAGCTGTTTCTGGTGATTCGATATTGTCCTGCTGATGCCGTTACCATTGGTCCCTTCACTTCTGTTACTGTCAATGGGTCTTTTGAGAAAACACTGTCTGATTTTAAGAGTTGTCTTTGCCGTACTACCACAGTGTCCCCTTCTTTCACTTTCGCATCTGTTGCATGTCTCCTTCGCTCAGCATACGCCTTCATTTTTGCTTTCGCTTCCTTGTCTCTTTCGGCTATGTCTTTCTGATCCACTCTTTCCGCTTCTTTCACTTGCGGCAACCTCGTTCTGCTGGATCGCCCCAACACTAGTTCTGAGGGGCACTTTCCTGTGGAACTGTGAGGTGTGTTCCGATAATCCCTCAGCACTTGGCATAGTGCTTGCCCAATTGAGATCTGTGTTAGCTTTGCTCTCTGTATTGCTTTTTTGATTGTCCCCATGAACCGTTCGGCCATTCAGTTCGCTTGTGGCCACAGAGGCGTTATCCTTCGATGATGTATTCCAAGGTATTCCATGAACCTTTTAAATTCTTCTCCAGAAAATGGCGGGCCATTGTCGGTCTTCAGTGTCTGTGGCGAGCCCCATGCTGCGAAAATGTCATCCAGGACGGGTAGCCTTGCGTTTGCTGATGTTGACGCTACTTGTATCACTATTGGGAACCTTGAGAATTCATCTGTTATTACCAGTAGATAATTTCATGTTTCCAAAGGCCCATAGAAATCTGCTGCCAATTCTGTCCACACCACTTTTGGAAGGGTGGACATTTTTAGTGGCTCCTGCTTTGATGGTGGCCCGGTTATTTGACAGATGTGACAGTGCATCACAATTTCCTCTACCATGTTATCTAGTCCCGGAAACCATACTTTTTCTTGCAGCATTTTTTTTGTTGCTACAATTCCTCGATGTGATTCATGTGCTAGTTCTACTGTCCTTCTTCTTAGTGCTCTGGGCATTACTATTCGGGTGCCACTCATCACTATTCCATTCTCGCTTTCTGACAGTTCCTCACTGATCTTTTTGAACGCTAACAGTTCTTCCTTCAGTACTCCCTCTTCGCAGTTGCGGTTGCTGTTTACGTGCCTCCACCTTTGCTGCTTGGTCACTCTCATTGTCACTTGCATGGTGACGTCTTGTTTTGTTTCTTGCTCTAGCTCTTCCATCGTTATGGTTGCCGGTGTGTTGTGTTTGAGTGCAAAATTCAGATATTCTTCCGCCAGAGTTGTCATTTGGGATGCTTGTGGCAGGGGGTGCCTTGACGCAGTCTGCGGGATTGTGTTCCTTTCCGGGCTTGTGTATTATCTTGAAGTTGTAGTCCATCAGTCTTATCCCCCACCATTCTATCCTGGGCGGTATCTTTGCATTTGGGTTTCCATGTATCGTTATCAGTGCTTGGTGATCCGTTATGATTGTGAATGGCTTTCCGTTGATGAACATGTGGCAGTGTTCACATGCCCATACTACAGCCAGGCTTTCTTTTTCCGGCTGAGAGTATCCTTTTTCTACATCCTATAGGCTCTTGCTTCCATATGCCACCACTTGTCTTGGTTAATCTTTTCCTTGTTGATTTTGTGCTAATGTTGCTCCTAGACCTACTGGGCTGGCATCTACAGTCAGTTCAGTGCATAGCCTCGGGTCGAAATATGCCAGGTGATCCACTGCCGTCACGGCATGTCTAACTTCTTGGAACGCTTTTCTGCAGTCTTCATTCCATGTGAAGCTTTTTCCTTGTTTTGTCAGCTCCCTCAGTGGTGCGCTTACAGTCGCAAAATCTTGGATTTATCTTGCACAGTAGCTTGCAAGTCCAAGGAATGACCTTACTTCTGCCATGTCTCTCGGTTTGTTTGCCTTTTCCAGTGTCCTTACTTTGTTTCGGTCTGGCCGCATTCCTTTTTTCGAGAAAATGTGGCCAAAGAATACCAGTTCGTCCCTCTCCAGCTCACATTTGTCCTCATTTAGTGTCAGACCTGCCTTTTCTAGGTGCGAGCACACATCTCTTAGTGCTTTGTCATGTTCCTCGTCTGATTTTCTAAAAACTAGAATGTCATCACTGCAGTTGAGACTGTTTTTCACTGGTCTTATTATCTGTCTTATCGTCTCCTGAAAAATCTCCGCTGCGGACGATATTCCAAAACTCAACCGTTTATACCTGAAGAGACCTAGGTGTGTGGAAAATGTCGTGATGTATCGTGACTGAGGGTCCAGTTCTAACTGGTGATATCCCTTGCATAGATCTAGTTTTGAAAATCGTCTTGTGCCTGTTAGGCAGCTGATCATATCGTCGAGGTGCGGTCCGGGATGTCTTTCGCGTTCAATTGCCTTGTTCCGTATCCTCATGTCGACACATATTCTTATCTTAGTTGTGTCTTTCTTTGGTACAGCCACAATTGGTGACACCCATGGTGTTGGTCCTTCTGCTGATCTCTATGATGTCTTGCCTGAGGAGTGCTTCCAGCTCTTCCTCTACTTGTGGCTGCAGATGTATTGGTTCTCTCCGATGGTGTTGCGCTACTAGTCTGACTGTTTCGTCAATGTGCAGCGTTATTTGCCACCCTTTTAGTTTCCCTAGTCCTTGTAACAGCTTGGGGTATTCCTTCAAGATGCTCCTTTTCTCTGACATGTTGTATGTCATTGCCATGAGACCCATTATCTGAGCCGTGATGTTGCTCAGTAAGCATGGCGCTGGGATGTCTCCCTTCAGCATGTGAATGTCTTCTTTGATCTTTTGGTCTTTGTACGTCAGTTCTTCTCTAAATTTCCCCATATTTATCAGTGATTTCCGCGATCCCCACGTGAATACTTCAACTCTGGACGGTCTCAATGTCGGCTTTGTCTTCATCCTTTCATACTCCGATACACACATGATGTTACATGTTGCACCGCTGTCCAGGACAAACTTTGTTTGGTGTGGTCCTACTCCTATGGTTACGGACTCTTCATTTTGCTTTTGTCTATCAGGCGTATTCTTTCTTCTTTGTCATCTTCATCAGTATTTTCGGTGATAACATCCGACATAAGATATAGTCGTTCAGTCGTTCAGTCTTTTCTTCCTCCTCTTCTTCACCTGATTCTAGTGATGAGCTTCTTGTTCCTGTTTCAACATGTCTGACATGCCTGGTTGTCGACATTCGTGATCTTCCTGTCCTTCCCCTGTCGTTCCTGAACTGCACTCCTTGACATACACTGGCATAGTGATTCCTCCGGTTGCAATTTCTGCATGTCTGACCAAACGCTGGGCATGGGCCTCGATGTGGAAATTCGAGCCCGCATCTGTAGCAGGTTCCCTCAGGTTGTTTCTTCGCTGCCTGTTCATTTCTGTCTTTTCTCCACCCTCCAGCGCGATTCTTGCTAGTTATGCGGTGTGCCTGTTCCACTCGCTTCTCTTTTCCTCGCTCCATTTCCTTTGCGTGTGCTGTTGCTCTTGCCTCCGTTCTGGCTGGTGACAGGATGTTCTCTAATGATGTTGGTTCATTCAGGATCCTTGCACGGAACTTCGTGTCGCGGCAGCCCTCAATGATGCGCAGCCTGATTGCTTGCTCGTTGTCGAATTTATCAAATTCAGAGTGAGTCACTATCTTTCTTAGTCTTGTCGCAAAGTCATCTAGCGTCTCATCGAGTTGTTGAAACGCGATTGCAAAGGTGTATCGTTCAAAATCGACATTTCTCTGCGGGTCAAATTTCGCTGTTAGACACTTTTTTAATTTGTCATATGTGACAGTTTCCTCGCTTGGCAATGTCACTAAAAGGTCTTCAATGTCATCCCCTACTAAATTTAGGAACAGTCCTAGTTGCTTTGTGTCTAATACATCTGTCGCTTCCATGTATCTCTCGAAGCGTCTGATCCACTTTTCCCATCTAATTCCTACTTGCGGGTCAGACAAGTTGAATGGTAGTGGTCGTCTGTATTGTGCACTTTGTCTTTCTGGCTTCGGGTCTGCCATTTCATCTTTCTTGTGCTCTTCCTGGCACTCCTTTGTTATTTTTCTTTATATCCTTTTCCTATGGCCTCTTTTCTTATTTCCTTTCTTTTAGTTTCTTTGCTGTGCCTTTGTTGCCTTTGCCTGTGCTTTTTTTCTTATTTGCTGCCCAAATCGGCACTTTTTGGCCTTTCCTCGCGTTTGCCTGGCCTCAAAATGGCCGCCACGCTGATCTCTCTTGTGATTGGCTGATTCGCCTGACTAAAGATGGCCGCCGGTGGTCTCGCGAGACTTCCCAGCCAATCAGCCCTCTGATCTCGCGATATCTCGCGTTTTCTTTGTTTTAGAGCGCGCGCTCTTTCACTCGCTTTTGGTCTGCTTACCGGGCAATGCAGACGGTGCTGTTTCCTTCGACGGCGGTTGGGATAAGCTCCCACGCCGCTTCCTCCTCTATCCACGAGACAGGGTGGGCTCCCGGTCTCGATTTTGTCGTCGTCTTTCTCGCGACGGACCGCAGCTCTTCTTTTCTTCGATTTCGGTCCTCCGATCACACAGCCTTCGCCGCCAGTTTTCAGGGAAGGTCATAGAGGCCAGTAGACACCATACACAAAATAGCTACCCTTCCGAGCACCTAGTCAGGGCCGGACAGGGAACCAAAACCGGCCCTGGCAAAGTGCTCGGACGCCCGCCCCCTCCCCCCCGGGTTGCGGGTGCCGCCGAGCTCTTTGCCGTGGCCGGTTTTCGACAGAATTTGTTACAGCAAAATGGCCCTGTAACAAAAACGGCCCCCAAGGGCCCCAAACCGGCCCCCCACCTGTGCAGCGCACCGGGGGATTGCCCGGTGCCCGCTACGGCCAGTCCGGCCCTGCACCCAGTACAAAACCCTGGACGTCTGTTTACTGAATATAGTGTTAACCAATCGAGGTATATAGATTGCTCTTCCCTGTTGAGCCCAGATCGATATAAGGGCATTAAACACTATTCATGAGAACTGCTTTATACACACACGAAGACAAGCATCTTAATACAACCATTGATGCTCTATCCACAGAGGGGCTGTCTCCAAAGCACTTTAAAACACAGATAATGACTATAGTCGAGGAAATTAGAGCTCTGAAAATAACGGTTAGCAGCTTTTCAGATTCACTAAACAAAGTACTCTCTGACGTGCAATATATAAAAAATCAGATGGGAAGACATATGGATAACGATCGAAGGGAAGTGTGCCCTGCAGGAAAAATCTGTGGATTTGCCCAGAGCTATACAGGGTTGGCTAAGAACGGAGGGTGTGGGGATCATCCAATTTTGTGAAAAAACATGGCTCACCAAGTTGCCACTTGATCCAGCGGGTCTAAAGAAATTCAGTCTTATATATGCAAACTCTACACCAGGATACTCGCCATTATTTATAAAAATATCACTAGGCCCATTCTTGACTGAGACTTGTATTTTGACCTACTGAATCATATGACCTAATTATTAAAATCTAGCAAACACTTTAATCAAGTCACTTTTAATAGGCAATGGATTAACTAATGGTAACTCGAAGAAACGATCAAGACCAGCTTGTCATTTCAAAATCTATTTTATTAATTTTATTTCAAAAGGAGAAGCCTTTCTTTTTATTAGCAAATTTTATTTCAGCAACTTAATTCATTAGAGGCACAAAAGATTAGCAAATTCAAAGAATCAACATCAGCATGAGTAAAAGCTCAAACAGTTATTTATTCATTTTTCCATAACCTATTTCCCTAACTTAGCTAAAGGAAAAACCTGTAAATAAAGAAAATCTCCAAGTCTTACGTGAATGGGAAATCTGGCAGCGTCTCTGGAGCACAGGATCGATCGAATAGTGCTCTTAGCAAGGGGGCAATTCTTATAGTATTTTCCTATCTAAAACTAACTAAAAGAATACAAATATTCGAGCAGAACAGGATTTCATTGGTCAATAAATGTCTTTCGATGCGGTCATCCGACTCTGATCTAGCCAGAGTCACGTTTTCAAAAGTGCCATTGTCTATTAAGTAAGTCACCGTCAGTTTCCGAAGAAAGTAACATTTAACAAAAAGCAAAACTTCCTTCGTCCGCTCATGCTTTTCCGCTGCCAAACGACAAGTAGAGCCTTGACCATGAAGCAATCTGAACCAAATGTCCTAAGCTTCCACACAGCCTTTGTTTGCAAGCCTTTCCCCAAGAATTAATGTAGAAAAACATTTTCACATTCCAGCGTAGCTGCTGTGCAAGGCCCACTTTGGCTAAGCTTTTCAGATGTCCATTTTAGAAGTAGGCCACAAGCCTTTTGCATGAGGGTGAGTCTAGTATGCAAGGAAACACAAGACAATAATTAATTCAAGAAATGATCATTATTCTGTTACCCACCCCCTCTACTAAAATTAACCCATTAGCTATGTTACCTAGTTTTGCATACAAACAAATAAACAAACACATACACATGAAACGACAATACATAAACAAAAGCACATTTAAAAAGAATGCACATGCTATTATTTTCAAAACAGCTGCAGTTAATAAATAACAAAACAAGAGACAAAGTAAATATATTATTCAAGCAAAACGAACAACATAACAAGAGCACAAATGGTTATACCCGCGTGTTTATGATGGTGTATATTACTCTAGGTTGAGTCAGTAAACATGCAAATCATGCGACACATATTAGTAAAAATAAAAATCATGAGAGTTTCATTTGTCACAAACGTTTCAGAAATAAAATTGAAAGTCCGCTCCATCAACTCCCTCCTCTGGTGATTTTGAAATCACCAAACAAAACCCAAAAATGTATACAAAATGTTTACTTTTATAAATGTCATATAATGATTTCTCTCAGTATTAGTAAGTCTATACTCCTGTCTCATCAGTCTGTCTTTGTCTGGAACTATCATTTTGAGTCCTACGAAACTCATCCATTTCAATCTCCTTCTCTTGAGCCTTTCTGAGCTTATAAATCCTCTTCTTTTCCCTCACATGCTTCTTTCTTTTGTGAATCATGCAACTGATTTTTAACAGAAGGGTCACTATAACAATAACTATAACAGGGTAGAGTACTTTGCCAATGATTGAACTGCCAATGTCAGCAAACCATTCCTTGATTGCCCTAAATCTTTTTGCCAAATGTTCAGAAAAACTGTCATCTTCCATAGGTTCTATTGCTGTATGAAATTCTGTAATATTCTTAATTAAGGATTCAATATTCTGGCTTTTATCTGGGATATATGTACAGCAGTGCTGAACATGCAAAATCCCACAGACTCCTCCCTCTTTTGCTAAAAGGATATCTAGGGCAAGCCGGTTTTGCATAACCATGCTTCTGGTAGCAATCAGCTTTGTATTGACCAACTGGAAACCACTTGCAGTATCAGTGGACAGTCTATCAACAATTGTGAAAACCTTCCTGATCTTTATTGCATTCAGGGTAATTCCCACCATAGGAATTATTACACCATATATATCCCCCATGATTTCTGAAAAACTTTCCCTTTTTATCCTATTCAGGTGTTTGCCAATTTCGAATGATCCTTTTTCATTTCTGTCAACATGGAAAATTTTAGGAAAAACAAGACCAAGGTAGCATGTGCCATACCAATGGTCAGGAAGACTGAAATATGTTTTATTACCACAGACAAAATAAATCCCTGGGAAAATTGGGTCTTTGCCACCTTTAAATTCCCAGCCCCCAATAATTTGATAAGTGTCTTCACATTGACTAGCACCAACAAAATAGTTATCATAGAGCGTATCATCTCTTCTGATACAAAGCTTTCCACTAACTGGTTCATCTATATGGATGGCAGCAAATCTGTTTTCACCATTAAGTTTTTCATCTTCTATCTGCCAAAATTTTGATTTAGTCTGTTTCAGCATTTCATTCCTATTATAAATTGCTCTTCTCTCCTCAACCTGATCAAGGAAAGATTTTTCTTCATCCCTCATTTTGCAAGTTAAATTATTCTTAAACGCATATTCATAAGTTAATTCATTAGTAACCAGGAAAAATTCCCTCATTTGTTTAGCAGGCTTAACTTTGTTTAGACTATTCACGACCTTCAAATTAGCAAAAATCTCATCATAGCCTGAATAATAGTATTCCAGACGACCAGTTTGATAGAACAAGCTCGATATAACACTGCAGGTAATTCCATAAGTAAGGGGAAGCATATTGTACTTCCCTTCAGAAACAGAAGTAGGAAGCTTAACACATACATAACAATCCTTAACATCCATGACTCTAACATATTCTGAAAGTAATCTGGAAAACGAATTAGTAGAAAAATCCCCAACTGATCTGTCCTGATGGACATCTGGTTTATGCTCAATGATTCTGTTAGTTTTGCCTGCAACATCATTATCAATTTGTTTTGATTCAGCTTTGCTTGTTATATTTACTCTAAAATGCTCTTTGTCAATTCCAAAAGGGAAAATAACTGCTAAAGTGAACCAAACTAAAATAATCAAAATAACACAAATAGAAGACATTTTGCAACATCTTCTAAGAATTGCACACCTAGAGTTATCAGTGTTAGGCATTGCTCAATAAAACAAAAAATGTTTAAAAATTACCCAAATTAGTTTGTATAACTGAATAACACACCCCCTCCCCTTTTAAATTTTTTTTAAGTAACCCTCTAACAGCTTTTCTTCGACCTTGCGTCCATAAAAGTATTCAGCTAACGCAATTTCTTCGACCTTGTGTCACCGAAAACAATTTCTTCAGCCTTATGCCAAAAAGGAAAACCAACCCTAACTGTAATTAAACCTCAATCATTGTCACTATTTTCTTCCAAATCTTCTTGGCTACTGCTGCTCACCTCAACTATTGGTGGGATAATCAAGTAGGCCCACTCTGGAGATTTATACTTCTGATTAGACTTCAATGGTCTCTTACTTTTTCTATTTATAACTTCAATTTTCTTTCCAACTTGACCCTTTTTGTCTGTTTCACCTTTCTGACTCGTTATTTCATTGACTTGTTCTTTCGATTTGTTGACCAATTTGAATTTCAAATCTTGTCTAGGCCAAATATCGCCTTTTCTTAAGAGTTTCTTTTTAGGCTCTATTTCATTACTTTCAGCTTTCCAAGCCCTTTTTCAGAATTTTCTTATTTCTGAATCTTCATCACTGTCGTCTGAGTCAGTTTCAGAGATTTCAATACTATATCTAGGAACTTCTTTACTCGGCAGTTTCACTCCGTTAGGAACAACATCTCTGTTGCTGGTACTTGGCAATTCGTCTTCTTCTTCTTCTGGAATTACTTCTAACTTCCCAGTTTCAGAATTTCCGTTCCTGCTTTCAGAACTTTCAATCTGCTTTTCAATACTCTCCTGATTTTGAATCTCTTCTGACACAGTTTCCTTTTCAGTTCTTTTTTCTAGAACATATTCATCATTATCTGAATCAACAACAACGATGTCTAGTTCTTTTTCATTTGATGCTTGTCTCACTTCTGATTTCTCCAGATGCCGACTTCTTTGTCGATCTTCAGAATCTGAATTTTCAGGATTTTCTTCTTCCTCAGAATCTGAATCTGATGTAGTTTTGTCACGGTCTTCCTCAGGGTTATCTGGTGTAGGTACACAAAGGGTATGGCTAGCATGCACCCACCTTTTCAAGCCCTTGCATTTGACAGCATTGGTTGTCACTAAAATTACTTGCCTTGCTTTCTGCCACCTGGGTAACAAACAGTTCCTTCTTTGATGAACCTTTGTTCTGACCCAATCTCCTGGCAAAAGATCATGAGCTTGCTCCTTTTCTTTTGAAATCACATCTGTTCCCACCTGATGGAATACAGAGGTTACCACGTCAGAGAGTTGCTTACAGTAGTCTAAAATTGCACTGTCATTTATTGCTAGCAACTTTCCAACCGGAATATGAGCCTGTCTCATTACTCTTCCCATAAGTATGTCATGAGGGCTAAGACCTGTTTTCTTGTCTGGAGTACTTCTCAATGACATCAAAACAAGTGAAAGAGCATCTGTCCATTTGATTCCTGTAGCTAGACACATTTTTTAAATTCTATTTTTAATTGTTCCATTTATCTGCTCTACAACACCTGATGCCTCTGGTCTGTCAGAGCTCGCCTTTTCCCCCCTTCCCCCCCGTTATGAAGACTATAACAACCGTTTGTGTGGAGAGGCACAGAATCACACGCAGCACGAAGTTCTGAGGCGGCTGGCGGTAGAACTACAATTCCCGGCATGCCGAGAATCTCGGCGCACAGGAGACGCAGGGTCAGGTGCTCACCCGGAAATAAGAAGGCATCTGAGACCAGCGGCGGCGCCGATTATTAGCTGAACCCAGAGACGTCGGTGCGGTAAGCCTTGGTATCGGTAGCCGGTACGTTTTTCTTCACGACCCTCATTGCTTTGGGGGAGATCATTATTGACTTTGTAAACACGTTCCTAACGAGTTGGAATGGAATTCTGGTGACTTTCGGTAAATGCCTCAGTACTGGATACGCAGGTAGCGTATGCTTAAGAGCTGTACTCTCTCTCTTGGCTGAGAAGGGGATACAAGGCTCGGGGAGGACATTGTTTTCACAGAAGTACCAGCGAAGTGTTGCAAATTGGATTGCTGCTTTTCTCATGGTTAAAGTTACTGGAAGTGCAACACGTGCATAAGTGACACTGTGACATTTGTACAAAGCAAACAATGTTAAGGACTGATTAACATTGATTGCTGTCTTTTGTTTGTTTCCACAACCCTGTTTTGTTTTATTTTCTTATGCAGGAGAACCGAGAGAGGGGTACCTTAAGTAAGGGGTCCTGTGCTGTTAGGTGAGCAGTGCAGTGATGGTATGCGTGGATTCGTATGAATGTTCCTTGTGGTCTTTAATAGCATTAGGGTTTCACGCTGGTTCCCTTTGTCTCCTCTACAGCGAAACAGAATCCCTGGTATCACCTCAAGTCTCTTCTCCTCGCATTTAATCCCTATAATCTTCCCCCCACAGGTAGGAAGGAAAGGTTATATAACTGCTTTGTACTTAAAGAGGAGGAACGTTAGCAGTTAGAGGGCACGGGGGGACTTCTTCTAATTGTCTGTTCATTTGTCGTTTCAGATCTCCCTCCCCGCTGTTCCCTTCCTTTCCTTCCCTGGGGGAATTGCCTTTATGGTCGGTGTATACTTCAGACGTTGGGGTGGTTCTTCGAGGGAAGGGAGAGGTCTTTCGGCGCAGCTCCGAAGAGATAGAGGCGGAGCCTGACATGGTCTGTATGCACAGTGCAGCTTCTGTTTAATGCCAAATGATTCACAAATTAGTTCAATTAATCTGTTTTCAAAATGTCTTCCACGATCACTTTCAATAGTTACTGGAAAACCATATCTAGGTATGATCTCCCTCAAAAGCTATTTTGCCACAGTGATTGAATCATTGTGACGAGTTGGGAAAGCTTCGACCCATCTTGAAAACAAACAGACAATTACAAGCACATACCTGAGCTTATTGTGTTGAGGCATGTCAATGAAATCCATTTGCAACCTGGTAAAAGGACCACCCTCCCAACCTATGGTTCCCATGCTTACCACTGTTTTTCTGTTTGGATTGATTTGCTGACAGATCAAACACCGCTGGCAAAGTGACTCTGCAATGACCCTGAATTTTGGATTATACCAAGTCTCTCTGAACTATCTGATCATTGTGTCTCTTCCTAAATGACCTGGTCCATGGTACATCCGTGCCATGTCAGCAATCATGCAATTAGGCATAACAGGTCTTCCATCTTTGTAAACCCAAATTCCATCTTCCTCACGCTGTCTGCAATCTTCTTTGAGCCAAGTATTTTTCTCCTCATCCTCAGCCTCATCCTGTAAATCTTTTACTCCCTGACATGTTTCTACCACAGATATTAGCATGAGAGAATTCATTACATGTTCATTATTCCTCTCCCAATTAGGTGAAAGATTGTTCTTTGCACAGTAACGTGCAGTCTCATCTGCAAAAGCATTTCCTTTAGTAATGTTATCCTGACCCTTTTTATGTGCACCACATTTAACTACTGCTATTTTTTCTGGTAATTGAATGCCATCAATTAGTCTTTTAATCAATTTTGCATTTCTGATTGGAGACCCTGCAGAGGTTAAATAACCTCTTTGAGACCAGAGCTGCCCATAATCATGGACCACTCCATAACCATACTGACTATCAGTCACTATGGTAACTTTTTTCCCTTCAGCTCTTTCACAGGCACAAATTAAAGCGACCAATTCTGCTATTTGTGCTGAACGAATTCCTTCAAGAGTTGAACCTTCAACTATTTCAGAAACTGTACAGATTGCATATGCTGCTCTCAGGATGCCCTCATCTGTTCTTAAACAAGAGCCATCCACAAAGTAAACAATATCTGACTCTGGTAAAGGTACATCTTTAATGTCCTTCCTGGGTTTGGTGCAGTATTCTAGAACATCCAGACACTCATGTTCTACATCATCATCATCATCAGGAGTCACATCTGGCAAAAGTGTGGCTGGATTGAGTTTCAGACATCTCGCAATAGATACATTATCTGATCCCAGAATAACCTTTTCATATTTCGTTAATCTATTGCTAGACGGGTGTTGTGTTTTACTTCTAGTAAGAAGTGTTTCAACTGAATGAGGTACATATACTTTTACAGGAAACCCCATTATAATTCCTTCACTTTGCTCAAGACTCACACTTGTTGCAGCCACTGCTTTTAAGCAACCTGGCAAAGCCTTTGCAACAGGATCAAGGACAGCTGAGAAGTAAGCTATATGTTTTCTCATGTTTCCATGTTTCTGAATTAGAACTGATAAAGCACAACCTTCTCTTTCACTGCAATACAGTTCAAATTCTTCGTCATAATCTGGCATACCTAGTGCAGGTGCTTCACAAAGACTTTTCTTTAGCTTTTCAAAAGCCTCTAATTCTGTTTTTGTCAAAACAATTGGATCCTTAATGTCTGCTTTTGTTAATCTTTGTAATGGTTTTGCAATAACTGAAAACCCACAAATCCATTGGCGACAATAACCAACCATTCCTAGAAACATTCTGATCTGTCTCTGAGTTGTTGGTGGCTGTATTGCTCGAATCATTTTTATTCTCTCAATTGTCACCTGTCTAATTCCTTTCGCAATCCTGTGACCTAGGTATTTAACCTCTTGCTTGCAAAACTGTAGTTTTGCAGGCGACACTTTATGCCCTTCATCTGCCAAACTATTCAGAAGTGTAATGGTATCTGTCACACAATTTTCTCTTGTTTTACCTGCAACAAGAAGGTCATCAATATACTGGACTAATGTTGACTCTCCAGGCAATTTTAGATCTTCCAGGGACTTTTTTAACAACTGAATAAAAATAGATGGACTCTCTGTATACCCTTGAGGGATACAACACCATGCTAATATTCGATCCTGGAACCGAAATGCAAAAATTTGCTGGCTATCTGGATGTAAAAGAACTGTAAAGAAGGCATTACACAGATCTTTGACCGTGTACCATTCTGCATCATGTGGAATCTGATATAGAATTACTGCTGGGTTTGGTACAACTGGACAGCAAGGAACAACTATTTTATTAATTCTTCTCAGGTCCTGAACTATTCTGTACGTTCCGTTTGGCTTTTTAATACCCATAATTGGTGAATTACATGGGCTGCTCTCAATTTCTTTTAAAACTCCTTGCTTAATGAATTTTTCAATAACAGGAATTACACCTTCAATTGTTTCAGGTTTCATTTTGTACTGAGGAACATTTGGAAAATCTATTCCCTGCCTTACAGTAATTTTAACTGGGTCTATATGTTTCATTAAACCCATTTCATCACCTGTCAAATCCCAAGTTTTTGGATTCACTGCTTCTTACAGTTCTTCTGGTAAATTATTTTTATCAAAAGTAGGAAACATTGTATTTTCTTCATCAACCATTAACAATGTCAATTTGTACAACCCATCTTCTTCTAAGGTTTGAAGCTCAATAACCTTCAGGTGAACAGTATATTTTACAATTCATCTTACACAACAGATCCCGACCTAATAGGTTAACAGGACTGCTGTTACAGACGATAAATCTGTGTTTGTCTTTGTAATTTCCTATTTCTACATCTACAGGATTTGTCAGATTAGTTTTAATATGCTGGTTAGCTACACCAACAACCTGGATTGTATCACCCGAGAGAGGAAGATTTTAATTTCCACTGACCTAACAGTAGAACGGGTAGCACCAGTGTCCACAAGAAAAGTGATATCTTTATCATTCACCTTACCATTTACAAATGGACCTGACTGATCTACCTCTAGAGTGGCTCCAAGTACACACTCTTCTTCCCCTCTCAGGCACCGTCATGAGCAATCCTCTGAATCACTGCTCTCGTTTTCTTTTAACCAAAATTGCTGAGAAACGTTTGACACATTTTGTGATCTTTTTACCTGTTCAGCTCCGCAGAAACCTGTTTCCGGATTGTATCTTTGTGTATTTCTGCAATTTGGCAAAGGTGGCTGTGGAATTTGGCTTTGCTGAATGAATTGATTTTGCTGCTGCTTCTTTAAATTTCTGGGCGGATTTTTACACTCTCGCTTCCAGTGTCCAATTTCCCCGCAATTAAAACAGGGTAGCTTTTGTTTCAATTCTTCAATGTTTATATTAAATTTTGGCTTATTCGTAAAATTTCTTTTAAACTTACCAGGATTCTGATTCTGCTGAAAATTTTTATTTTCTGTTGCTCAGCTACCTTCACTTGCGCCCACATTGCCTTTTCCTTGAGTTTCTTCTGCTTAGCATCTATCTCATAACTGCAATATTTTGCCTTTCTCAGAATGTCATCAACTGAAAGTGCTTGCCAGCCAACAATTCCAGTCCTAATCATGTCCCCTATTTCAGGTCTCAGACCATAAACAAATCTATAAATGAAGTGGCTCATGTCACTTTCACTTAATTTCTCATAGCCACTGTACTGTTCAAATACCAGAAGCAATCTTTTTGCAGGAATTTTGTCTTTCAACCAGACAATTACTTTGTCATAGAAATCCATGACAGTATCTGAAGGAGCACCTGTTACTCTATGCCTTTGTGGTTCCTCCTTCGGCCAACCCACAGAAATGTTGCATTCTGTCCAAAGATCTGACGGGACAACAATGTCAAAGAAACCATCAAGATCAATCCACAGAACTTTGGAAACTTTAATAAACCTGTCTACCTGACAATACCATTCCACTGGCTTTTCTCTGAGTCTTGGGAAATCATTTGTAAATCGTAATATATCCTGTCTTGTCCATGGAACATGAACATACCCTCCACCAGCTATTTCTCTCATTGGAAATTCACCAAAAACTTCTCCCCTGTCCCTCTTTTCTTCTTCTCTCTTTTTTGTCCATTTAACTCTCCATTTGCTTAAATCACCTAATCTTTTCAAGAACACAATTAGTTCTTTTATGTGAGTCATTCTACCTGTAGTATTAAGATTTTCTATGTCTCTTTCAGAAAAATCCACTCTGTAATGCTTTTGTAATTGTTTCTGATGCGTTAAATCTATTTCCAATTCAGCAGCCACCTCTTCAAACTGTTCATATTTATTCTTTGTTTTCCATTGTATACTCTTACATATAGCAATTCATCATCCTGATATTGTTTCAAACAATCAGTACCAATTGTGCCAATAATCAATTCTTCTAAATCTGCTTTTAATTTAGCAATATCAAGCTGTCTTGATTCAGGAATTTGTGTTAACTCTGTTTTATTTACAGAGCCAGAATCTGATTCTGCAACTGATGGTGTGACATTTGGCAATCCTTGATTTAAAGTTAAATTTGGCATTGTTTTATCTTTATGAATCTCTGTTAATTCAGAATAAAAGTTTTCAGCCACTTTCTGAATCTCTGCATTCAAAGGATTTGCTATTATTGACTGCCTGTTCTCATTTTGATCAAAAACTGGTACAACAGGACCAATTGTAACTGGTACTGTCACTGCTTCCATGCCTTTAGTTAATTGTTGAATAATTCTCTCTTTACCTTCAGATAATCTGTTATATTTGGAATATCAGGTAGAATCCTTTTATCCTTCTTTGGAATATTATTCCCAGAATTAGAATTTTCTCTCGGGGATCTTGTTTTACTCCTTGACCTTTCTCTATCAGGTAATCTCATAAATCTGGGTGAATCCTCAACTTCTTCCGTAGGTGCAGAAGGAGAAACACCTGAAAAACTTCTTCTTGGAGTAGAATGTGAACAACCTGGTTGTTGATACGGCGGAGGACTGTCTAACATATCCTCTAAAACTGCATCAAATTCTTGATCAAATTTACCTTTCTCTTGAGAATTCTTTTGACCTGATTCTAAAACCATTTCTAATACTGGATATAATCCTTCCTGCATATCTCCTTTCCTCCAACGACGTACCTTTTCCTGATGAGTTTCTTTATATAAACTCCTTGGTATTCCCCAATTTTCACGCTCAAGCTCCATCATTTCAATTTCCCATTCAACTAAAGCTTCAAATTGAGTGGGTCTGGGTCTTGGTGAAAGAGCCATCATTTTATCTCTTAAGTTTCTTAGAACTTTAACATTAAATGACCCATCCTCCGGCCAGGATAAAACACCGTCTCCCTTAGTATATTGCATCCAATTTTCAAACCAGAGAACGGTATGATATCCGTATTCTCCTTCCATATATGCTGAGGGTGTTTTATACTTATGAAGCAATTTTCAACCACGCGCTTTAATTTTCTTGTCAGGATTAAATACATTTTTAATTTTCTGAACCCATGAAGGCTTTTTCTCTTCTTTATACCAATAACTCATGTTTTAAAATGAATTTGTAAAGCTTAGAAAAGATCATAAATAATTTTTCTGTTGTTCCGCTGTTCTAACCAATCCGTGTGCGAAACTCACCAACACGCCAATCTGTTTAAGCTACGTCACCACCTTGCTCAACCAATGAGAAACCAATTTTCAGAAATTACCAATCAGCTAACAGCTCGATTTGATCACGTGAGCCAATCAGCGCGCTTGCTGTGACGTATGTCAGCCAATCACAGCGCGAACCCTGTGACGTACACTGCCGCTGCAGCGAAGCTGCGCGTGTCAGTGTCACTCCGTAACTTACCCCTCCCTTACAAAATATTTTCACAGCGCCATTTTAAACACTTCTTTTCGAAGAGTTTTAGTTAATAACTGCAAAAAACAAACCATTTGTCCGATTTGCTAACAAAGTAATAGTTTTATCAAACATTCAGAAATTTCACTCGCATGAAATAGAGGACGCTATTTTCATAAAAATAATTTTTCAGCTTTCATACACTTTCATACAAAGAGAAACCTATCCATACATACATGAATTCTTCAGTAGGACTTTAACTAAACAATAGATTCCCTGTTACGCTAGTAAGAAAAAGCTATCTTACCCTTCACACAAGTTCGGAAAAATCCTACTACTCTTTTCACAACGAGTTTTAAAACGGGCTCCAAGTCCCTATACTCAAAGTTACGATTTCATAGTCAATTCTCACTATTCATGCAAACTATCATATATCTAAATCCCTAAACTTGTGTTGTACGACCACAACACTTAGTGATATTTCTGTACCACTATTTTGAAACGGAACAAATGAACTGTGTAACTTCACTTGTCACACTACTCTCTGCCGGCACATAGGCTTTTCACACTGCTGGAAAAACCTAACAACAAACATATAACATCTAGACAAAACTTAACATGTGTTAAACATGTATCCTATGTAATTACCATGTAACATGTATGTTACCATATTAACCATCCTCTGCTACCAGGAATTTGATCCAGCGGGTCTAAAGAAATTCAGTCTCATATATGCAAACTCTACACCAGGATACTCACCATTATTTATAAAAATATCACTAGGCCCATTCTTGACTGAGACTTGTATTTTGACCTACTGAATCAAATGACCTAATCATTCGAATCTAGAAAACCCTTTAATTAAGTCACTTTTAATAGGCAATGGATTAACTAATGGTAACTCGAAGAAACGATCAAGACCAGCTTGTCATTTCAAAATCTATTTTATTAATTTTATTTCAAAAGGAGAAGCATTTCTTTTTATTAGCAAATTTTATTTCAGCAACTTAATTCATTAGTGGCACAAAAGATTAGCAAATTCAAAGAATCAACATCAGCATGAGTAAAAGCTCAAACAGTTATTTATTTATTTTTCCATAACCTATTTCCCTAACTTAGCTAAAGGAAAAACCTGTAAGTAAAGAAAATCTCCAAGTCTTACGTGAATGGGAAATCTTGCAGCGTCTCTGGAGCACAGTATCGATCGAACAGTGCTCTTAGCAAGGGGACAATTCTTATAGTATTTTCCTATCTAAAACTAACTAAAAGAATACAAATATTCAAGCAGAACAGGATTTCATTGCTCAATAAATGTCTTTCGATGCGGTCATCCGACTCTGACATAGCCAGAGTCACGTTTTCAAAAGTGCCATTGTCTATTAAGTAAGTCACCCGCAGTTTCCGAAGAAAGTAACATTTAACAAAAAGCAAAACTTCCTTTGTCCGCTCATGCTTTTCCGCTGCCGATTGACAAGTACGGCCTTGACCATGAAGCAATCTGAACCAAATGTCCTAAGCTTCCACACAGCCTTTGTTTGCAAGCCTTTCTCCAAGAATTAATGTAGAAAAACATTTTCACATTCCAGCGTTGCTGCTGTGCAAGGCCCACTTTGGCTAAGCTTTTCAGACGTCCATTTTAGAAGTAGGCCACAAGCCTTTTGCATGAGGGTGAGTCTAGTATGCAAGGAAACACTAGCCAATAATTAATTCAAGAAATTATAATTATTCTGTTACCCACCCCCTCTACTAAAATTAACCCATTAGCTATGTTACCTAGTTTTGCATACAAACAAATAAACAAACACATACACATGAAACGACAATACATAAACAAAAGCACATTTAAAAAGAATGCACATGCTATTATTTTCAAAACAGCTGCAGTTAATAAATAACAAAACAAGAGACAAAGTAAATATATTATTCAAAGCAAAACGAACAACATAACAAGAGCACAAATGGTTATACCCGCGTGTTTATGATGGTGTATATTACTCTAGGTTGAGTCAGTAAACATGCAAATCATGCGACACATATTAGTAAAAATAAAAATCATGAGAGTTTCATTTGTCACAAACTTTTCAGAAATAAATCTGAAAGTCCGCTCCATCACACTCATCACATTAGGGTTGCACAAAGGCCTGAAGGGTATCGGCTGCTAGCTAATCCTACTGTGGCCCTAAGACCTGCACCAAGATTTATATCCCCCGCAGTCAACCTCAGTGCAAGCACAATGCCAAGTAGTGAGGGCTCCAGACATGAGGTGTTTAGTGTACATAACAAATGGGATGTACCATGTTACTCCGCATACTTTTACTCCGCATACCGTTACAACACGACTTTTACAACGCATACCATTACAACGCATAGCGCTTTGGGGTGCTGGATAGTGGTAAGTATAATTTACTATTCTAACTCCAGTCCCCGTGGACCCTAGGGAAGGTGTTGGATAGTAAATTATACTTATTCCCTATCCTAGAGCGCCCCCCAGCGCAATGCGTTGTAATGGTATGCGGAGTAAAAGTCACGTTGTAATGGTAGTGCGGAGTAAAAGATGCGTTGTAACGGGTGTATACCTAACAAATGTACCTAAACCTCTGACCAGTCTACTTAGACACGCTGTCGGTCTATAATAAGGGATGATATCCAAGGGGCTAAAATATGTTCCTATTGGGGGGGCTCTCCCCGACTCCATTACATTAACAATCTCACACCAAGATTCAGTCGAGAACCTGGTGGCTTTCGACTCTCGCACCGAGCACCTAGTTAAAACCAGTTATTCGCTTCAAGTATAACCTCCCAGAAATGACCTCACAGACCTGCCCAGCTAATTTACCTTTGCTCCCCACAGTGATGACACCAACACGGGAAATAGACTGATGATTACAGTTACCCCCCAAGGACAAAGTCGGACCTTGAAACCAGCATACACCAGCCAGTCTAAGGACCTGTATTCAATAGCGAATTGGCACCTGGTGATCACAGATATCATTACAACCAAGAACCGGGTGAACCATAATCCTTGCTTTGTAACTCCTGGGGAAAGAACATCAATAGAGTTGCATCCAGTGTAACACCAAATATCTCTCATGTCCTGGAATATTGCACGGTTAAGATCGAAGGGCGATTCCCCAATTTGGAACAGCTTTGTGGATCTGCATAATATCTGTGCATTCCAGGAAACCTGGTCTGTAGATCCAATATTTCACCCTGGGTATCTGAACTATTATGTCCCTTCTATCCATGGCAATTAGGGTTGGCCATCTGGGGAGAGGGGGTTTAAAAATCTGGGTCCGACAAGACCAAGTCTGTGAGATACAGGTGCTACAGACTCAGTGCCCGGATAGCCTTGCCATTCGGCTGTTGAACAGTCCCTATGGCAAAATCGATATTTACAATGTGTAAGCTATAGGACATAGAGGTGGGCAGAGGTCCCCAACTATGACGGCCCTAGACTAACCACTAAATAAATATCCAGGTGCAGCATCACCAGTAATAGCAGGTGATTTCAACACAACGTTCAAGCCATTTGACAGTAAGGATATTGATTTGGTGGGGGAGAAAGATGCACTCTGGGGTATGCCTAATCTCAAACTAACCCCAAATAAAAAATGGACAGAAGTGGCTTTTCAACTTAAAGCACTCTGCCTGGAAAGAGGAGTAAGGGCAGCCAACAGTAGAACAAACTCAGATAGGCATGAAGCCACTGCATATAATAATGGATATCACTCAAGTAAAATTAGTTATTGATTTAAAATATGACCTAATCTCCATGATAATAGAGCGAGTTGAGAATGACCATAACCCATTGAGTTCCGTATTTAAACTTGCAGAACAAAATGAGGCAACAAACTACTCCATTTTTACATCTACCAGAGATTTATTAACCTCAAATGATATGCGATGAGTTAAGTGGCCCATGATGGTAGAAAAAACAAACATACTGTCTGACATCACCAGGGATGTTGAGCTTGCAGCCGTAGAAATGGAAGTGCACCTGTGTAACACACAGGCACCTGATGTCATAAAAACTATGCAAAATAAATTATTTGGCAAAATGCGAACCTTTTTCCTTAAACCCTATAGAGCCTAGGATAACTGCGCCAAGATAAGGCATTGCTGGTTTAATAAAAAATGTAAGCAAAGTCGTAGATCCCTAGTGGAGGCCATCAGATAGAAAAACTGAAGCAGTATTCAGAAAGCTAGGAAAATCTACAGGAAAGCGCAGGACAGTGCTAAAAAGAAATGGGATGAAAACAGATGGCTAGATCTCAAATCGGCGTGCACAAGAAATAACCTTCAACATTTCTGGAACTTGGTGAAATGGGACAGGTTTGGGTTTTCTCTAACACCACAAAATCATGTAGCCCTAGACTCTTGGGTCAAACACTTTGCTAAACAATATGATAAAAATGAAGAACATGAAGGCAAATCCTTTACAATTCATCCTTACACAACTGATCTGGTTTTTGTGCTTGCAGACGTAAAAATTGCCCTTAGTGCAATTACGAAGGGGAGGGCTCCCGGCATGGACAGTATCCCAGCTGATGTTTTTTTCCAGGATAAGGATAAGTGGGCCAGGCACATCATATTGTTAGCTATCGCTCATGGTGCTCCCATCCCTGATTCATGGATGGGTGGGGAGATCATACCAATATTTAGAAAGAGCGATGGGTCTCTGCCTGGTAACTATAGGCCCATAAGCCTAATCGACTCAATCCAAAAGGTGGTAGCCCGCCTCGTCCTGGGAAAAGTCAAGAAGTGGATTGATATAAATGACATTTTAACCCCCTTCCAAGTGGGTTTTCGTGCACACATTAGCACAATAGATCATGCCTTTTGTTTTCTTTTTATATACTGGCGGACTGCTGTGTTAGGCAAGGGCAGTATGTATGCTGCTTTTGTAGATCTAAAATCAGCTCTTGATTTAGTTTCACGTAATAAGTTATGGAAGGTCCTTCAGGAGATGGGAATGCCCATGGAACTTCTATCCCTCATCGTTTGATTACATGAGAACAGTTTTGCACAGATCTGTTGGGGCCTTCAGGGTAATTCTCATTTGAAAAGGAAGTCCGCCTAGGGTGTGTAATGGCACCTGGACTATTCTCCTTTTTATTAATGGAGACTCCCAATTTTTGGCTACCTTTCCCACAGATGCTCTGGTCTTAGCAGGAATAAAGATTCTGATCCTAATGTTTGCAGACAACTCACTTATCATCTCAAAAATTCTTAGCGTATTACAGCGTTCGTTAACATGTCACGCTGCGGCCACATTACCCCACACCTAGGAGACCTGCACTGGCTCCCCGTCAACAAGAGGATGTCCTTCAAGCTCCTCACCCACGCACACAAGGCACTCCACAGACTGGCCCAGCCTACCTCGGCCGACGGCTCTCCTTCTACATCCCTAACCTCCAGCTACACTCCGCCGACCTCTCACTCGCCACCGTCGCATGCTTCCGAAGAACAACCACCGGTGGGAGATCCTTCTCCCACCTTGCCACAAAGACATGGAAAACCCTCCCACTGAGCCTACGACAGACTCAAGACCTGCTGACCTTCAGGAGGATACTCAAGACCTGGCTGTTCAATTAGTAGCGCCCCTCCCCAGCGCCTTGAGACCCTTACAAGTATGTAGTGTGCTTTACAAATGGTTGATTGATTGATTGATTGAAGATTTCTGCAAAACAAGAGGGTTGGAAATAAAGCAACCACAACTCAATTCATGGCTTTTAACCAGCACAGTGCTTTTAGGGGTAGAATAAACTTGGCTGGGGAACCCTTAGAACAGGTAGATGCATTCACATTTTTAGGAATCCTACTGGAGAAAAAATTGAGCTGGTGGCCACACATCAAAATCCGGGCACTGAAACATCGCCAGCTAGCTGGTGCTCTGAATAATGAATTTAAAACATCTCTGACAAAGCCAGTCAGCCTGGTCTACAATGCAAAAGTGGTGAGCTTAGTCCTATATGGGTCCGAACTATGGGGCTTTGAGAAAATGAACCAGCTCACCACAGCAGACAATAGGTTTTTTCGAATGATCATTCACTTACTGCAGAGCACCCCTGTGACACCTATACTTAATGATCTAGGAAGGAAATCGCTGGTAGACATCGCTAGACTGCACCCTATATTATTTTGGCGCAGAATTTGGTCCACCTGGAGTCTGCCACTTATGCCAATTCTCTTAGGGATGTTATTGAGGCTGACTGATTTCATAAAATTGTTTGGCTGCTCGAAATCAAAGGTGCTTTGATCAGTATGGAAATGTCAAACCTATGGGAAAATCCATCTACCATGCAGTTTCCCACCAAAGCAGAAATTGAGGAAAGTTATTGGGAAATGGTTGAGCAAAATATCGTCAGAACGAATGACCGCACCACTCTGACAGGGAGATTCTTATCATCTAAACCCGGCCCAAACCTTGAGCTTTACTGGGAGGTAATCTCAAATCCTCTTGATTGGAAACTCTATTTTAAATTCAGAGTGGGCTACTCTCATTAAAATCTTTCACTTTCAAATGGTCTTTACCTGTTGACAATAAATGCCCTCATTGTGTAGGTCAAGTTGAAACCTACCACCATGTACCGTTTGTCTGTCCTGCCTGTGCAGGCCCACGTAAGACTTGGCTCTCACCAATCTGTAAAAACCTAGGTACCAGACATAGCAACGTTGCCCTGAGAATGTTGTGTACAGATGTCTCTCCCTGCTATGCAATTATTATTGCCAAATGTTTAAGATGGATGTGGACCATAAGATCAAAATTTCCGTCTCCTCAAGCAAAATAACAATAAATAATACTGGAATCTAACTGAAAACATTGAGCTTTTTTAAACTACACTGCGGAATCTGTCTCGCTCCACAAAGTCGTGCTAGTTTATTATCGTTGTGTTTCAGTCCTGGTCCGTTTTCCAAACGTGTTTTTATGCTCATTTATGCACCTTGCTGTTTTTATGACTTGTATTTTTTCTCCTACTGAATCATGATGATACTGTTTAGTTGCACATTTATGAACAATATTTTATCTCTTCTAATTATTCTCATATATAAAAATGTTATGTAATAATGCTTTTATGAAATGTAATGTCGAAATAAAGCTGATTGATGATGATGATTAAATTATATGTTGATGGGATATATAAATATGTATAATATCAAAAAGTTGCGAACACAGAGGATGTACTAATCATGAGATATAAAGAAAATATTCTTCCTAAGGGGAGCTTGCTGATGCTTAGAAGAAAAGCTCTCGTCATAGGTTTTGCTTCTATCTGCAACAGTTGGGATGTGTTTCTCTTTATTTCCTCTTTCTCCTGTCCCTACTGCTGTGCTCTCTTCTCGCTCGCCTCATTGCACTGTCTGAAGAATCATGAACAGTTTAATATTATTATCCATTACTATAACTTCCCAAGGCACCTGTTATGTAGGCCCAGGAAGGATGAAAGGGAGGGCTGGGACTCACACGTACAAACTAACCTTCGGGTTAGACACAGACTTCTGGTTTGCTTCGGGTGCAGCAGTCTACTGTGCTGAGATAGCCTATTGGTTATAATATCCCTGCACCACAGTCATAAAACTAGGAAACCGACACATTTCAAAGGGATGGTGTTTGTGATTTGTGCAGGTTAGCTTGAGAGAGCAAAATGCAATGCATTTAACCTAGAGAACGCATGATGGAGTAAGGAGTAATTAATGCAGTCAATCCAGAAGTTCCTTTAAATGATTCTGGTCAGTGTGGATGGTCTCTCTTAAGGTTTTACTGGCAGTAGTATGTAGAAATGTTAATGAAAAGACGGGTACCGAGGCCATTTCCTTACCCCTAGAATTCATGAGGAGTTGGTAGATGAGAACTGTGACCTACCCCCTCATCTCCATATTTAGCTGCACCAGGAATATGAAAGTAGAGGTGTCTGTGCCAAACTGCGGGGTGATGATCGGGGCTGGTCTTATGCCCCCCTGACTGACCATCATGTGAGAGATGAGCCTTCTTCATGAGGGGTTGGGGGAAATTATTGGGGCTGCATACTGTGAGGTGCTGGTTTTCCAGTGCAAGGGGCCATAATGTTATAGTGGGAAACAGTGGTGGCCCACCTTCTCCTCTCATCAGTACAGAGGTGGTGAAGACTAAGCCTGAGCGGAGTTCACGGAGTTCCGCAAAGTGCAAAAAAACTCCTCTGCACTACGCAGAGCTCCATGAGGAGCGGAGTTTCATCAGATACATGCAGTTTGCGGTGATTTTCAGTGTCAGGTGCTTGTCTGTACTGTTCAATCATCTCGAACGGCATCATGCACAGCTCAAGTGTGCGCTGCTTCCTTTCTGCTACTCGAGTAGATTTTTACTCGAGCTGCAGCTTTGTCAATACGTGCAGGCGGTTTCTCAACACGAGTGGTCGTGAGTATACGCGACACCTCGCAATGAGAAATCTAACCACCAGTGTTGAGAAATCTCACCGGGAGGTTGATCTTTCATGCTCGCGCTCTCCAACTTGATGTTGACAATCGCGAACGAGGAAAAATCTGTCCAGGAGGTGGATTTTCCCTCACCAACTTGACATTGATGAATGCGAGCGTGGGGTAAAGTTAGTTTTTCGTAACTCCGGAAGCTCCACATAAAGCAGAGTGCAGTAACTCTGCAAGCTCCACAAGCGGAGCGGAGTTCACAGCGCAGACTTAGTGAAGACCTCACTTGCTTCACAGGTGCATGATTGAGTATCTTATCCAGTCCAGGTTTTATATTTCCTTTGCATTCTATAATTCTATTTCTTATTTCTATTGGGATAAACAGAACTACAAGTCCCAGAATGCAAAACCTAAACCCTGTCTGGATTAACTACTCATGCATGCACATGAGAACCGTGACAACCCTGTAAAGTACAGGTAGTATCACTTTACTCCAGGCGTATTAGTAAATTAAATGTGCCAATTGGATGAACGCCAATGTTACCATGTTTTAGGGAGTGGACACACACACTTTAGCAGTTGTAAAATGCAGAGTCCTGAGGCCAACAAAAACATGAACAGCAAAAAAATGGGGGAGTAAGGCAAAGTAAAGTTTGGAGAAGACCATCCTAAGGCTGACACGTCCAACAAAATTAGTAATACTTCATAATGAAAACCTCAAGAATCAGAATACAGAAGCACCTGTGCCACAAGGAACCTGGGGCTTAAGTGAAGTAGGGGGCAGAACCAGTTGGTGCATTGACTTTAGGTCACCCACTGAACACAGTTTTGGTGGTCCTCAGCTATTCTTCAAATGATCATTGTGTTCGAAAAGTCCTTCAGGGTCCATTATGGGGCACCAAGGTGAGAGTAAGTAAGTAAGTGAGTGTTTTATTAGCATAGTTAATTAAAACCATTGCAATGCAAAAACAGAATAAAAGAAATATTTAAAATGACGTATATGTTAAAACCAGCATAGCATAGACATCGCTTTTCAGTTTGTCCTACGCTCAGAATTGCTTCATGTTAAATTTAGGATTGAAGTTGCTACAGTAATATAATAAAGTGTGAAGTCCTTTCATTTTTTGCGCTAAAAGTGCATAGGCAGTGGATAAAGTTTTGTTTTAGAGGCAGGTTAAAAATCAGTTTTAGGCATTTTTTTCCCACTGCCTTCATGAATTTCACAATGCTGCAGCTCAGCTGGGGGTCCTGAGATGAAAAACAGGTGAGAACTGCATTCTTTTGTGTGCGTATCCCGCAGCGAATAAAGTGGCGCTTCAGCAGGTGTTTCCGCTCGTCCAGCAATTTCCCACAGGAGCATAGCAAGTGCAGCATATCCTCCTGCATAACGCGCATAGCCGACATAGCGTGCCTGCTTTCTCTTTTAACCAATATGGAAGGTGCTGAATGCAGGGTAGCAATCCTAACCTGTACCTTAGAAAATGCATTTTGGTGGTTTTGGCATAGCCCAGGCCAAAGTAGCTCTGAGGAGCTTTTGCCGAATACGAATTCAGGGTCATCCAACCGTGCGTTCTTTTTGAGAAGTCTGCTTTGTCTTGAGCCCACGATAGTTGTTTGATCGACTTCTTGACCAAATTTTTGAGCGTTGTATGACTTGTGGAGGTGTCCCAGAGCTGTTCTAAACCAGTGTTTGCAAGACTACTTGCCAGGTACTTGGCTGCTGGTGAGGTTGGGTGCTGCTCTAGCTCCCTCCATAGATAGTCGTTCAATGTTCCTTGTGCGGATTTCTTCACTTTATCCCAGGCACAAATATGGCCCCCCTGTCTTGCCAGGAGCTGTTGTTGAATACCAAACTCTAGCCTAATCTGTGATGGAGAGGTTTGCTTGGGAAGACTAAAGATAATTCTATATGCAGCTGTGATCGTACTGTCAAGTATTCTTACGTCTCTGCCTCGCTGCACCTCACTCCGATAGGTAATTGTTGGCAGCAATTTGGCACGGATTACTTGTACCAGAGGTGTGAGAGAAGGACCAGAAAGTTTGTTGTTCAATGTTTTTAAAGAGATTGCCAACGCGAATCCTTTTCCTCTGATACTCGATCTTTGCACACTGAATTGACCACCATTGTCAATCTTTACGCCTAGGTATTTGTATGTTGACGTGTCTTTAATGCGAGAGTTGTTCCAAAACCACGAAAAAGATTTCCTTTTGCTTTTACTGATCGTCATCGTCTGGGTTTTATCAAGGTTTATTGTTAGGTCATTTGACTTAGAGTAGCTCTGTGTTGTATTCACAAGGTGTTGAAGCCCTTCCTTTGTGTGGCTTATTAGGACTATATTGTCTGCATATAAGAGACACAGTAGTTGAAGCCCTCCTAGTTTGGGAGCATGAGAGTTACAGTTGTTCAAGATTGGTACCAGGTCACCTAAGAACAGGTTGAACAAAGTGGGGGCCAAGAGGCAGCCCTGCTTGAGACCCTTGTTGGTCTGTATTAAGTATGGGCACATTTTGTGAATCTCGCGTTCGCGAATTTTGCGGATTTGCGAACTCGCAATCCGCGAATTCCCGCGAATTTGCGTATTTTTTTTTTTTTGTGTTCGCAAGCGTTTCTGCCAGTTCGGGAGGATTTGGTACTAGTTCGCAATTGCGAACTTACTTGTCGGCTCGCAACGGTCGCGACTATGTTGTTTCTACGTCTGGTTCATCATCACAGCCTCCCAGCACCCTCTGTTTCACCACTGCCACCCTCTCTTTGACCCATGCCACCCTCTGTTACATCAATGCCACCCTCTTGTTCATCATCACTGTAGAAGATGGGGGGAAAAGCAAGCCCAGGCCACCTGCCCTGCTTGAACTGACATGAATTAATTTGGGGTTAGTTTATTAACAACACCTGCCCTGCCCCAACTGACAATAATGAATTAGGGGCTAATTAATGTGTCACTGAATTTGAAGTTCCAGCCTGGCACCTGCTTGTCTGCTCCCTTAGCTGTAAATCAGGACCTTTGTGGCATACAGTTAAGGTCAGAGCAGGGTCACACAATAGTTGCAAGCAGGCAACCGAATTCTGGAGGGCCCCCTCAGGAAGCACTACAGGGAATCGTTACAAATCATGAGGTTGACCTTTTGCACCTGCTCATTGCTTTTGCTTTTGCAAAAATCGTTTTTCGTTTTTTTCGCGCTATTCGCGGGGCGCGGCGTCGTGCGAAACCGACCGCGGAAGCCGCCAATTCGTGCGAATGAGCTTTATATTTTTTTGCGGCTTGTTGTTTCGCGAGTTTTTTTGCAGTATTCGCGAGACGCTTGCAGCGCAACACGCAAATTTACCCCAAGGTCGAGTACGGGCGCGGCCATTTTGTTTGCGTGACGTATTTCCGTTTCCGCCCGCTATGTATAATCTCGCGCAGTAAGCGCATTGCGAGTATAAGTTCGCACGAGATCGCGAGGAAAATCTCGTGCAAACTTACTTTCGCGCTCGTGAACGGGCGGCCATCTTGTTTTTCATTCATTTCCTGTGTCTGGGCATGGTGTTTAATCCTCTTGCTATCTTTTGCTTGTTTTCAGTTTTTTGTTAACGATTTTGCTTCTTATCTATCCCTCTCTTTTCCTAGCTGTATATTTTTGTCTTTTCTGCTATTTTTCTTTACTTTTAAACTACTTTTTTAAACTCTTTTCTTTTCTTCTTCCCTATCCTATTCCTTCTTAATTTTCTAGTTCCTACCTTACCTGCGCAGACCATGGTGAAGCCAGGCGCCGTGAAGCTGCCCAGGCACTTGAGGGCCGCAGAGGCGGCGGGGAGGAGGAGTCCTCCTGGACCCCGTGCCAGGACAGCATGCGGTCGATTGAGGGGGGAGCAGGTGACGCGACGGGAGATCTTCAGCCCGGAGGAAGTGGGAGCGCTGGTCTACTTCGTCCAGCGCCGCCTGCCCAGGACCATCGCGGGAGGCGGCAGGATCGCGGCCGGCGGCTACAACATCCGGGAGCGCCGGAAGCGGTGGGAGAAGGTGTGCTGGGCCATGTCCCACCTCTACGGGGTCCAGCGCAACTACAGCCAGGTCACCCACCTCTGGACGGACCTCCTGGACCGGGAGCGCGACCTGCTGGACCAGCTCGGCTTGGAGATCCCCGGGCTTGGTGAGTAGTACTAGCTATTTCATCACTCACTACTATGATGTTTTCTCCTGCTCTGTGTTGTTGTATTGCAAATATTTGTTTTTTACATGGAGCAAGCCAATAATGCCGCTGATGACGATTACATTGTAGTTAAATTATATTTCAAAATCTTCTGTGCATTTCAGGTGCACTGCTCTCCTTCTCAGTGGCGTTGCTACTATGCTTATTTGTTTTCTATTTTGTGGTCTCATTGGCCTGAGTAACTATTATGTATGAGTGTACTTTACAGAACTGCGTAATGCTAGACACTAGGGGGCAGATTACATTTACAAGCCCCTTGCGCCACTTTTACGTTGCCTTGCGTGACACAACAGCGGCGTAAACGTGGCGCATCCCTGCGAGTCATTTACAGCATGACGCATCTAGGGAGATGCGTCACGTTATAAAGCCATGTGCCTGCACCACAATGGGTGCGTTCCTAGAACGCAGGGTGGGCGGTCCGGCGGCTGTGCGCCTCGCAAAAGTGCCTGCGTGAAATCTACAAGATTTAACGCAGGCACTTCTGCAACGCTGCTACGTCAATTCAATTCCTTATGCCTGCTTGAAGCAGGCGTAAGGACTGACACAGCATGTTAAGTATTGGGTGGCCCTGAGCATTACTGGAGTTGCATTGCGTTGGCGACGTGACTCCAGCGATGTGCCGCTCTTACGTGACGAGATGCGTCACGCAAGTGCCTACCCTTGCGCCAGGGTGCGCCGCATTGTAAATGAGGCGCATCTGCCGTGTCGAAAGGGTAGTTTTGCGTGACGCATTTGATCTGGCGCATCTCTGGAGATGCGCCAGAACGTGTAAGTAAGTATGCCCCTAAGGGGCAGAATTGCAATTACCGTCGCATCCCTGCAAAGTAGCAGGGATGCGCCATTAATTGTGCGGCCCGCTACCACCACCAAACATGGTGCGCCGTATTTGCAATGCGGCGCACCATGGGCCCAAAACGTCACCGAAGCTTTACTGCTGGAGTTGCGTCGCAACGATGGCGCAGCTCCAGCAATGCTCTGGGGTACCCTATCTCCCCAATGCTGGGTCAAGCCGTACGTCTGCTTCAAGCAGGTGCAGGGTTTGTGTGACGCATCATTGTCCTAAAGGTGACTGATTGAAATTTTGTAGATTTCCCTCAGCCACTTTTAGGATGTGTTCCAGCGCAGGAATGCCCTCCCTTGCGCCGGAACGCCCCCTGATGGCGCAGGGCTTTATAACTGGATGCATCTCCCAAATGCGTCACGTTGTTATAATATTATACGCCGCACCATGGCGCCTCTTTTGTTTAGCTGCTGCGTCACAAAAGTCACGCAAGAACGGAGCAAAAGAGCCGCAAGGGGCTTAAATCTGCCCCTTCCTTTGTACCCCTGACAATAAGAAAAATATTGGCGGTGGATTGATAGTTTGACTATTTAAATGACTGGTAATGTAGCAGGCAACTGTTAGTGTTGTCACTGATCTGACTGAAATCACAATGGAGTTTGTGTGTCACTTTGCGTCTTGCCTGCGGACTGCTGCCTGCCAGTCCTAGGTGAACCTTTCAGTACTTTGTTTAGTGAGTTACGTGACTTTCGAAGTCACAGGTCCGCAAATCAATGAAAACTAACCCTAATCAATATAATTTCGCGGAAATATTTTGTTATTGTTGTTTTGAAATGTTTGATTTGGTTGACATTGACAAGCAACAATCATCCATGTTTTCTGTTCTTTCTTTCATGTTGTAAGTCAGCTCCCCCCAAGGGCGAGGGGAGGACACAGGAGCAGCAGGCGGCGGATGCTGTTGAACAGGGCCAGGATCGGGCAGGCGAGGGCTCCTTTGCTGGCCCCAGTAAGTTTTCATTTTAGACTAGTACCTATTTTTCCTAGCGTTCCTCATTTGATTTTTTCAAAATCGTCTTTGATCTTTTTGTAGACTGTATCTAAATTCTTATCCTGCCTCTACTATGACTCCCTGTGGTATTACTAGCTTATTCTTATTAGTCTGTCTGTGTAGCTAACTAAGATTGCACGGTTGGCGAAACTCCCATTCTAGTCAGCAATAGCTCTATCAACTTAGTGCAGTCCTCTGGGATTGTCCATAATGTCTTTTGAAGTGTTCTATCTGCTTTGAAAATTCCCAACTATAAAATGTGAATGACCACCAAGAAAGAATAGATACTACCTTTTGGTTTGGATAGGAGGACAATCCATACCACTACAGTGGCGCGGACAATTCTTCTGCAGAAACAGAACTATGGACAATAAATAGTGCATTGCTTATCAATTATAATGGGCGCTGTTAGAGTTTCCACATACCTCTGTGATAACAGACTTTGAACCCCCAATGTCCTTACTGACTGACTAGACTACAAAGTGTGGCACAGTCATTTACCTCCCGAATTCATCGCTGATTGATCCCCAATGATCCAACGTAGCTGAAGAGTACGGAGTCAGAGTCAAGAAGTGTCAGAGGCACGGACTCATGCTTGCAAAAATTGCAAAACCTTTCGCTCAGTCACTCAAGTCTGGACCAAAAAACACAGAGTCTCTCTAAGTTTAAAAGCTTTATTAAAAGTAAACACATTTATTAAAATGAAGTCATAATAAAAAAACGAAACGTTTAACTGAGAATGGAAAAGTGGTTAGTGCTGACGATTAATTGAAGACATTTCTTGTGGTCGAGCCGAGCTCTCACCTTGTTTCAACTTGATCTTGTTGTTAGAAGTCCATCTTCTGTCTGTGTGGAAAAAAATGGTGCGTGTTAAAAAGCCAGCCTTCATCAGTTGTGCCAAAAAGTGCTGCATTACATTGTTTTCACATGTCTTCATTCCTAGACAAAATACTAGTGAGTGGTTTATTCTAACATTCTTAAATGTACTTTGTAGGTGGAACATCTGGTGACGGGGCCAACGCGGAGGTGGTGGTGCTCGACACGGAGGCGGAGGGCAATTCCTCAGGGGAGGATGCGGCGGTTCCAGTGCCGGCTGTGAGAGTTCAGACGGTGGTGGTGGCGGGCAGAGGTAAGCTCTTATATATTCCTTACTTATTGAGATTGAAGACGTGGCTGGGAAGGAAAGAATATGAGATGCATGGCTGGGTGAATGATGAAGCAATGATTGGTGGAAGGACAACAGCCTCGGTGGGTGACACAGAAACTGTATGTGTCCATATACCTGGATCATGCTACTATCTGACTCTTAGATAGCATATGTGTATCTAGAGCAGGGGTACTCATAGTACGGCCCGCGGGCCGGTGGCGGCCCGGCAAGCCTTCCTTGGCGGTGCGCAGACCTTGCAGACAATCACTGCTCCCCCGGCCCCCACAGAGCAGAGTGGAGATGCAGGGCCACAAAGAGGTGAAATAGAACAAAGCCTCTGCTCTGTGGGGCCGGGCAAGCAGTGATTGTCAGGGACAGGTGTAGATGCAGGGGCACTACAACAAACAAAGCCTCAATAATATGTTAATGGTCTTTTAAAGACCTGGTAAGTACTTTGGTGTGGCTGTCTGTGTGTGCGCGTTGAGGAATCTGTCTCAGCCCGGGCTGAAGGCTGACACAGACAGACACACACACAGTGAGATGACAGAGGGGGAGGGAGAGGGAGGGCAGGAGGGAGAGAGAGATGGAGAGGGAGGGCAGGAGGGAGAACATGAGGGAGAGAGATGTATGTAAATGCTGGGTCTGGTGGCTCAGTGGATGAAGGCATCTGCTGCAGGGACCTGTGTGCAACCTCATGGTCACAAGTTTTCGTTTTGCTTTAGCCCCGCCCCCTCTGACTCCGCCCCCACCAGTGCGGCCCTCGGCCACAAACTACACTGTAAATTTAGCCCCTGAGAGAAAGTTTGTGAGTACCCATGATCTAGAGAGAGTAGACGGTCAGTGGATGAACTAAGTGTAACTTTGAAGAGCATGGAACACTGCACCCGCACGTCCGTTCCAGTGTAGGAAAGGCAAGGAAAAGAAGTTTTAATTTTGTCCAAATACTACCATCAATAGTAGCAGTAGTTTGTATTGCAAGCACAGCATAGATCCGGTTATTACGGTGGCCACTCCCTACCTCTCTTAATAAGTTTAGTAGTACTCAGTCATTCATGTGTGGATGTATCACTGGTCACTCAATAAAAAGCAAAGCACCTAAAGTCATCCCATATATAAGCAAAAACATCCCATGTGAAGTGATAGATAATCAGATTATTTATCTTCTTCAATTTTCCATTTCTAGTACTCATTTGCACTGTAGGGTGAAAGTTAAATTAATTAAGCAGTAGCCCTTGTAACAGAGTATTCTCAGTGCCACCCGTAATAGAAAAGTAAGAGCTTCACCACCTGCATGTACTGGACCGGTAAAGTAACGCAAGTCTGTCTCACTCACCATGGTGTGCGTCTGTTTTTCTCGGGTGCAAGTTCACTGCGCTGGCATTATGCCGGCTTGCAGAAGATAACGTACCAATTTTCCTAAACAAGAGACAAGAAGAAGAATAAGACTGGTGTACTTTCATAGTCGACTCCAATGGAAGTCCATAGTGCTCGTAGAATTTGTTCCTTAAACTCCCACTAATGTTAGAGCAAGGATGAAGAAGTGGGAGGTTAGATAGATACTGGCCTCAATAGTTATGTAATGCGCTTGCAAGTTGCTAGTTGTACTGCAACACAAATTTCTGCTGAATGATTGAGTTAATCTTAAAGAGCATTGGTTACAGACTATGTCTTTCTTTCTTCATATAGATGCTCCTTCCAAACCAACAAGGAGGAAGGAGCTGGCTAGAGCGGCCTGCAACGGAGGATCGATGCCACTGTTGCGGAATATCGGCGGCTGGTGGCCCTGGAGGACGAAGAAAGTGTGCAGTCGACCACAACAACAACGTCGTCTGCATCGGCCTCCGTGCCCCCACGGGCTGCCACCCAGCACAGTGGTCCACACAGACTGAGCCGGGCTGCCAAAGCCAAACGCCACCGCCGAGCAGCAAGGAGAACAGCTGCCTCTCACAGCCATTGCACCTGCAAGGCAGTCAAGGCACGCCTGCGCCGCAGTACCCTGATGGTGTCCCGCCTTCAGCAGGAGCTCCACCACTTCACAAACGTGTTGGAGGGGCTCCGCTTAGAGCACGCCTTGCTCCGCGAGGAGCATGATGCCCTGGCCCAAAAAGTAAACAGCATCAACCCATAGTGTCCCTTGCCCCTTTTTTAGAGACTTTTGGGGGGTGGGAATTGGGAGTTGGGTTTTTGGGGACTTTTGAAGGACACTCGTTGGGGTTAGGGAGGGTCTTGCGGGAGATTATTTTGTTAGGGATATAAATATACTTTTTCAAACTTTATCTGAGCATACCTGTTTTTTACTGCTTGCCTGGTGGGTGGGGGTTTAACAGTGACTTTGTTTTCCTTAAAGTTTACTTCCATTTTCTTCCTTTAAGTGTAAATGCCCAAATGTTTTCAACACTAAGTGCCTCTCACAGAGTAAGTGAAGTGAATTCAAGAGTCCTAGGACTTTAGTAGTACTACCGTCAGTCTCTCGTCTCTCCTAATACTCCATTATACCCCCAAACCACCAAACGCTTATCTTACCTGTAATTTGTGTTTGAAAGTAGGGCTAGACCCAGGGCTGGCTCCACGGGAAACAGCGAATAAGGTTGGCAATCCTGGGCGGATAAAATTTCCTCATAGCGGTGGTACTAGTGGTGTGACACAGTGGCAGTTGCATGCCTATGAAAAAAAAGAAAATTAAATCTGGTTTGTCCTCCTGAGCAATTCAACGGTACAATAGAGAATATAGCAGGTGACAGAAGTACACTAGAACAGTGCCATATTGTAGCCTAACAAATGGTAAAGTATAACTACTAATTTGGTTGAAGTTCTTTGACATTAGCCATGGGTCTTTGTCAAGCAGAGTAAGAATATATCCTCGGATTTCTTCACCAGCCTGTTGCTATCACCTTATCCTCCCCAGCAAGTGTGTGGATTTATTGCTGTAATTTAGTCACACATCAATCAAAACCACACAGCCCGGGGGAAGAGGGTTAGGGTTTGAAAAATGGATGGGTACGGGGGTTTTTGGGAAAGGTTTTGGGAGACAAGAAAAAATAGCACAGCATGAACAAACAATTGTGAACATAAACAAATCTTTGGGTACAAACCTATCCATCAATCTTTGAAAGTGCATGCACTACTGCATGCATGTCAGTGAAAAGTAAATAGTACTTTCGACAACTGTGGAAGAAAGAATGCGACAGTACAGGGCGTGTGTGGAATTATTGATAACTATATTCAACATAAGGTCTCTGTTGCCAGATACCTGAGAGCCTTGCTGGTCACTATAAATCCATCACAACACTCAATGGGGTTGGTCTGGAAGGTATAGTAGATAGAAAAGGAGAAATTGCTCTTTTTCTAGGTGTCCCCTCACTCACCAGGGTTGCCCCTTGGTGACATGCTTCATCATTGGGGCCATCCCAGTCCTCTACGGGCTGGGGCGTGCTGCGACTTGCGAATTACGTAGGAGCACTTAGAAATGACTATGTGTGGTGCAGATGTGATAGAGGAGTGGACTAAGTGATGTGTTAAGGGATCAATTTAGAAGCAGAGAGAGATCCAAGAAATGCAGTCACAGTCAGAGAAAAAGACAAAGGATACTGTATCTGTATGTTGTTGTAGTTGTCCTGTTGAATTTGCTAAGTAAGTTGCCTGCAGAAAAAAAATCCTCTTATTAGCGGCACTCCTCCATTGCAGCCGACGCTTCGTCCATCGATGTTGGTCACCACCAGAAGACACCCTGTAAAAAAAGCACAGCATGGACAAACAATTGAACATAAACAAATCTTTGGGTACAAACCTATCCATCAATCTTTGAAAGTGCATGCACTACTGGATGCATGTCAGTGAAAAGTAAGTAGTACTTTCGACAACTGTGGAAGAAAGAATGCGACAGTACAGGGCGTGTGTGGAATTATTGATAACTATATTCAACATAAGGTCTCTGTTGCCAGATACCTGAGAGCCTTGCTGGTCACTATAAATCCATTCACAACACTCAATGGGGTTGGTCTGGAAGGTATAGTAGATAGAAAAGGAGAAATTGCTCTTTTTCTAGGTGTCCCCTCACTCACCAGGGTTGCCCCTTGGTGACATGCTTCATCATTGGGGCCATCCCAGTCCTCTACGGGCTGGGGCGTGCAGCGACTTGCGAATTACGTAGGAGCACTTACAAATGACTATGTGTGGTGCAGATGTGATAGTGGAGTGGACTAAGTGATGTGTTAAGGGATCAATTTAGAAGCAGAGAGAGATCCAAGAAATGCAGTCACAGTCAGAGAAAAAGACAAAGGATACTGTATCTGTATGTTGTTGTAGTTGTCCTGTTGAATTTGGTAAGTAAGTTGCCTGCAGAAAAAAAATCCTCTTATTAGCGGCACTCCTCCATTGCAGCCGACGCTTCGTCCATCGATGTTGGTCACCAGAAGACACCCTGTCCACTGCCTGCCTGATGCTGAATTGTGGCTCGCTAATGTGAAGCCTGACTCCATCCTTTTTTCCCCATTGCACAGACTGAAACCCGGCCTGTAATTATTCAACGAAAAACAGGAAGTGATATAATATTACAACACCACTGATAAATAAATATAAGGTATGTAGGCTGTGGAGTGCAAAAAGTCACACTTTGATTTTCCTAGTAGACAGTACAATATTTTTGAAAGTGCGTACTCTGTCAGAGTCACCTTTTGAAGGATAAATAAGTATGGGCAAATTAATGTAGCGGATCTTTCCCCTCAAGCTAGGTGTCCTGTAAACTGTGTTTTAGAACAAAATTAGATCTTCCCAGCAGTGCTCCCACCCAGACCCTTACTAAAGCCAGTCGCAAAAATGTAGAAGACCCCCAATCAAATCTCAAAAAACTAGGCCTAGCAGAAAACTGGTGACAAAACGTACTTTGAAAGTAAAAGTAGGCCCAAGTACCCCCTTACCCACCGTGGATTGCATTCAAACCAAGCAACCAAGCAAAAGTATCCATAGCCAGCATCGCTCCAAGACTCGAAAACCCCCACACCCAAACACATGCAATAGAAATACTGCTAACCCTAACGAACCCTAAGTTAAGAATAGTGGCAAAGGCTTTCTTTAACTATGCCAAATCCCCCCTTTCCCACCATGGATTTTCTTCAAATGACTTGCAACCAAAATTACACATTCTCACGAGTGTTCTAAGACCCCAGAACTCAGTTGCAAAAATCTAGAACACCCCGAAACACATGCAATCCTGCTGCTAGGGCTAACCCTAACGAACCCTAAGTTACAAAAAGTGCCAAAAGGCTTTTCCGCGAGGATTTTGTCCCAACCACTTCTACCCGGTATTAGACCTTCCCAGGAATGCCCCAAGACCCGCCAACCCACCCGCCAAGAAGCATAACACCCCCAAACAGGCCAAAAGCAAAATCTCATACTTGCAATATTTCTCGGCCTTCGGTCCAAACGCGCTGCGTAGCTAGGCCATAAGTAGGGGTTGCCACCACGGATTTCCTGAAAAGCAAATGCAATTAAGATTAGAGTGTCCCAGCAGTGCTCCCAGACCCCGAAACTCACCCACAAACACCAGGAAGCCCCCCAAACAGGCCCCCGAAAACGCTACATTGAGCAAAATGTCAGAAATAGCAACAAAAAAAATCGGCCTGGATTTTGTCCCAACCACTTCTACCCGGTATTAGACCTTCCCAGGAATGCCCCAAGACCCGCCAACCCACCCGCCAAGAAGCATAACACCCCCAAACAGGCCAAAAGCAAAATCTCATACTTGCAATATTTCTCGGCCTTCGGTCCAAACGCGCTGCGTAGCTAGGCCATAAGTCGGGGTTGCCACCACGGATTTCCTGAAAAGCAAATGCAATCAAGATTAGAGTGTCCCAGCAGTGCTCCCAGACCCCGAAACTCACCCACAAACACCAGGAAGCCCCACAAACAGGCCCCCGAAAACGCTACATTGAGCAAAATGTCAGAAATAGCAAAAAAAAATCGACGTGGATTTTGTCCCAACCACTTTTATCCGGTATTAGAGCTTCCCAGCAATGGCCCCAGAGCCGTTAACCCAGGAGAAAACGAGCAGAAGACCCCCAAACAGCCAAAGAGCAAAAGTACAAAAATGGGGACTTTGTCATTTTTTTCCAAATTTCCCAAATCACTCCGCGCGCGCTCTGCAGCTAGGCCCTAACTCCCCTCTGCCACCATGGATTTGCTTCAAACCTCTTGCAATGTAAAGTATATATAGCCAGCAGTGCGCCCAGACCCCGAAACCCACCCACAAACACCAGGAAGCCCCCCAAACAGGCCCCCGAAAACGCTACATTGGGCAAAATGTCAGAAATAGCAACAAAAAAGAATCGGCCTGGATTTTGTCCCAACCACTTCTACCCGGTATTAGACCTTCCCAGGAATGCCCCAAGACCCGCCAACCCACCCGCCAAGAAGCATAACACCCCCAAACAGGCCAAAAGCAAAATCTCATACTTGCAATATTTCTCGGCCTTCGGTCCAAACGCGCTGCGTAGCTAGGCCATAAGTCGGGGTTGCCACCACGGATTTCCTGAAAAGCAAATGCAATCAAGATTAGAGTGTCCCAGCAGTGCTCCCAGACCCCGAAACTCACCCACAAACACCAGGAAGCCCCCCAAACAGGCCCCCGAAAACGCTAAATTAAGCAAAATGTCAGAAATAGCAACAAAAAAATCGGCCTGGATTTTGTCCCAACCACTTCTACCCGGTATTAGACCTTCCCAGGAATGCCCCAAGACCCGCCAACCCACCCGCCAAGAAGCATAACACCCCCAAACAGGCCAAAAGCAAAATCTCATACTTGCAATATTTCTCGGCCTTCGGTCCAAACGCGCTGCGTAGCTAGGCCATAAGTCGGGGTTGCCACCACGGATTTCCTGAAAAGCAAATGCAATCAAGATTAGAGTGTCCCAGCAGTGCTCCCAGACCCCGAAACTCACCCACAAACAGACGGAACCCCCCCTAAGAGCACCTCAAAGGCAAGCAAGTCAGCAAAAACACTAAAAAATGTGCGCCTCGGATTTGGTCCAAACCACTTTTATCCGGTATTAGAGCTTCCCAACAATGGTCCCAGAGCCGTCAACTCACCTGCAAAGAGGTAGAACAACACCCCCACAAGTGCTGAGTCTTTCTTCATTGGGCGTAAACCAGCCCTCTGGTTTGATGGAAATAGGAGTCTGGAGGAGGAGGATAGAGGAGCATGTTCTTCTGAACTTGTGAACCTGAGGAATGCAGACTGCAGCAACTTCAAATCAATTAGCAAACCAGTGAAGACAGTTCTGCTGATGGGCTTGTTTTTGTGATTATCTGATTAAAGTTTGAAATATATTAACTGTGCACAACAAAGAAAGACAGACACACAGGAATAAAAGTGAATAAGGACGAAAAAGAAAGTTATTGATTCGTTGTCTCATTTTCAGGGCTCGGTATCACGGTCCAGGAATGAGAATAAGGCTTCGTCATCATACTCTGCGAATTCAGGCAGGGTGAGCTCAGTGTCACCTGACAGAGTAGAAATTCCCTCATCTATGTTGCTGGCCACCTCGTCTTCATCTGGCGCGCTTTCTCGTACTCTGAAATCTGGTGGTATGAGGTGCTGATTCATCTTGATCATTGTTAACCTCTCCACATTTTTGGGCGAGAGGCGGCTCCGTTTGGGAGTTACAATGCCACCAGCAGCACTGAAAACACGTTCAGAAGACACGCTTGCGAGTGGGCAAGACAAGTAGTTTAAAGCCAGGTTGGTGAGCTGTGGCCACAATTCTTTTTTCCCATGCCAATACGCCAATGGGTCAGAATTAACATAGACCTCTGTTGAGTCATTCAGATAGTCCTTCACCATCGACTCTAGGTCCTCATCCAAGGTTCCTCCACTTTGCTTAGCTCTTGCTGTGCCTCTGACCTTTTGAGAACCAAACCCACGCAGAGCTAGCCAATCCTCTTCAGCCTCCAATGTTTCTGTTGTGTCTGGTGCAGATGATCCGGTTGCCGGTGTCTTTAACGGCTGAAAGGTCACTTGTGCCACAGCCACAGGTGCAGAAGTGGATTGTTTTGACTGGGGATGGCCTGCTGATGTACTGCCATTTCCTTCAATTTTCTGCCGTTCTCTTTCAAACCTCTTGGCTGACAAGGCTAGCCAATGTTTGTACTTTGGAACATGTTCATCATCAAAAGGAAAGAATGCTTGGCCTGCCAGCGCCTTTTTGTAGCGTGGATCCAGAATAGTAGCACAAATGTAATGCTCTTCTGAGTGGATCTTTTTAAGACGTTCATCACCTTGTAGGAGCTCTAATAATTTCTCAGCCAGAACAAAAGAGTCTTGGTTTTTTACATCTTTTTCAAACACAGAACACACCTCCTTCAGTTGGTCCTCCAGCATGTACAACAATGGGATAGCTTTTCCCAAATTACAGTCCTCCTTGCTGACTGCATGCGTGAAGAACTCAAAAGGACGAAGTATGCGTGTCAGGCTTTGAACTATGTTCCATTGCGCCGCACCCATCCTCAGGTCATCCTGAGCTGTACCCTCTGTTAAGAAATATTGATCGAGTACCGTATACTGCTCATACAGACGCTCAAGCATGTAGAAGGTTGAGTTCCAACGTGTTACCACCTCCTGGATGAGTGCTTTCACTGGCATTTGACGTTGATATAGCAGGCTCCTCAGCTGCTTCCGGGCCTTAAAAGAATGGCTGAAATGGTTGCACATTTTTCGGCAGGTGTCCAATACTCTGTACGCTGCCTTTATTACCCAAGAATTTTTGGACAACCAGGTTTATACAGTGCGCCAAACACGGCACTCTGAAATAGTTACCCTGCCTCATGGCCTTAACTATATTGGCGCCATTGTCCGTGGAAACATAACCAACCTGGCGTTTTAGTGGGGACAGCCAGTTAAGGACCTTTGTGTTAAAGACATCCAAAATGTTTTCTGCTGTGTGACGTTTCTCCAAACCAAACATGGCTAGTGTTGCATGTTTCCGAGCAGCTTTAAAAACAATGTCCGTGTCAACACCTGTGTTTAGCTTTGCTTTAGCCCCTGAAAAAGAGACCCAGTGTGCAGTGATGCACATGTAATCAGCGCCTGCGCCACTGGTCCACATGTCTGTTGTCAGATGTATAGTGTGAACAGCACTCTTCTGCAAAGCTGCCCCAATCACCTTCAGAACATCTTCATGTAGTGCTGGAACCGCAACTCGGGCAAAATAGAACCGACTAGGAACCTTCCATTTAGGGCAGAGCGCTGCCACTAATTCTAGAAAACCAACCCCTTCTACAAAAGAAAAAGGGAGAAGGTCCAGAGCTAGCATTTTAGCCAGCTTAGTGTTATACAGACGCGTCAGTGGGTGGTTGCGTTCATATTGCGCTTCTGTAAAGAACATCTTTTTAATGTTGCCCTGGACCAAGGATTTACGGGATGATGATGATATCTTCGACCCAGTTACGCTCGCTGATGAACTTTTCCGCATTGATGTCTCACTCTCTCCCACACTCTTAGTGTGCCTCACATGGGGTGTGCTGCTGACAGGGGTACTGGGTGTAAGTGAAGTGTTTGAATCGTCTTCTTCCTCCTCGTCATCATCAGATGAAAAATCAACGTTTTCATTACGTGCAATTCGGGCTTCCTTGACCGCCTCTAGGTGCGCAAACCATTGGACAGGGTGCGCTCTCCTAAGATGACCTCTCTGGCCTCCGGTACCATAGTTGGTACCAAACTTACCACGACTAACTCGAAGCTTACACATGCTACAAATGGCTACGTTTTCCATTCTTGGGCAAACACTAAAGAAGTCCCAAACTGGAGACTTGAAATGTCTTTGGGGGCCGGAGGAGGCGGCGATACTGGTGGTGGTGGTCCTGCTGCTAATGCCAGATGAAGTGGAGGATGTGGATTGCCGAACTTCAGTACGTTTTGCACTTTCACCACCACGAATTGAGGTCGAGGTGGATGGAGGTCCCTTCTTGCGAGGAAGAAATATGGAAGCGGTAGGTGTTGGTGTACTAGTTAACTCCAAATCTAATGATTGTTGTGTTTCCATTTCCATTGCCTCCTCGTCGACATCATCATCACGCTCAGCAGCTTCTCGGGATAGGGTCAAAATGTCTCTTTGCTGCATGCCCGCTGGGGCTGCAGTGACCTTTATGATGACTGGATCGTCGTCGTGAAGGGCTTCATCAGCAGCAGTATGCGTCACTTCTTGTTGAGCCTCATCACACTCCATAGGTATGAGTTTTTCGACGACCTTCCTTTTACGCTTAGGTATCTTTGTCAGATCATGGTGTGCCTCACTCTCAGGCTGCCGTGGTGGTACCCATTCGTCATCCAGATCATCAGAAGGCGGTGGGCTTGAAGAAGATGTAGACACCAACCTTGATCTTTTCCTTGCTAGGGATGTGGAAGACAATGAATAATCATCAGGAGGAGTGGCTTCCAATGATACCTCGGCTTGATTGTCGATTTCCTGATGTGCCCCTACTTCGGGAGGGACAACTATTGTGGGAACTTGTTGTGACCCTCCATGCACCTCTGCTTGCGCATCTCCTTGCGCTGCCTCTCCTTCAACATGTAATTGGGCTTGTACTACTTGCACATGTTGTTGTTGCGGCTGTGGTTGTTCAACACTTGTCAGATGAGTTACAACAACCTGTGTTGATTCAGGGACATTGCTGCTACTTTCTTGCGATGAGCCAACATCACTGGTCGATGGTGATTGGAGAAGTACACTGACTGCCTCTGAAGCACTCAAGGGCTTTGACTTAAGTTGGCGTGGTGGTGGAGGCACTGAACCCAATGGAGCGGGGGTGCTGCTCCCAGCTTGGTCCCCAGCAGATCCTGCTGCTGCAGGCGTACTTTTTTTTTGCTCCCAAAAAACGTGGCGGTTGGCACACCAGCCTCCTTGGTAACTTGCTTCTTCTGCTCCTTACTAGCAACTTTCTTGCTAGAGGAGCGACGGACACCTTTTTTTGGGGCCATCTTCTTCAGAGCAGGTCAGACAGCAGGCCGCAGTTGCACGAATTGTAGAGTTGTCCGAGGCCAGACGTGACGTCGCGTGACGTTATGCTGCACACACACACCGCTGCAGGACTTCTTCCTGGCACTGGTGGTTCTCTTGAGTCTTGTGCACCTAAAAACAATGGAAGACAGAGGAACATCAGTTCAGTTATACACCCCAAAAAAATCGGAAAAAAAACCCAGAAAAATCAGCACAATCCCATTCCATCCATGCCCTCCATGATGTTTAAGTTCAAGACACCCCACAGAAAGACTAGGCCCATGCTAGACTCAAATACCCCTGGTGAAAAGGCCACAAGTACAGCCCCCAAAAACGAAAATCACTGAAAAATCAGCACAATCCCATTCCATCCATGCCCTCCATGATGTTTAAATTCAAGACAACCCACAGAAAGACTAGGCCCATGCAAGACTCACTACCCTTGGGCATAAAGGTTGAAAAGTAGGCAAAATGGTTGCAGGCCTAACAACAATGCCTGCATTCAAAATGGCCACTTGCCTCCCAGCACATGGCCAGGGTCTGTAGCAGCACTCAAAATGGCCCCCAGCCACATGGCCTGTCCCTCCCCATGAACACCCCCAAAAATCGAAAAACACTGCAAAATCAGCACAATCCCATTCCATCCATGCCCTCCATGATGTTTAAGTTCAAGACACCCCACAGAAAGACTAGGCCCATGCTAGACTCAAATACCCCTGGTGAAAAGGCCACAAGTACAGCCCCAGAAAACGAAAATCACTGAAAAATCAGCACAATCCCATTCCATCCATGCCCTCCATGATGTTTAAGTTCAAGACACCCCACAGAAAGACTAGGCCCATGCTAGACTCAAATACCCCTGGTGAAAAGGCCACAAGTACAGCCCCAAAAAACGAAAATCACTGAAAAATCAGCACAATCCCATTCCATCCATGCCCTCCATGATGTTTAAGTTCAAGACACCCCACAGAAAGACTAGGCCCATGCTAGACTCAAATACCCCTGGTGAAAAGGCCACAAGTACAGCCCCAAAAAACGAAAATTACTGAAAAATCAGCACAATCCCATTCCATCCATGCCCTCCATGATGTTTAAGTTCAAGACACCCCACAGAAAGACTAGGCCCATGCTAGACTCAAATACCCCTGGTGAAAAGGCCACAAGTACAGCCCCAAAAAACGAAAATCACTGAAAAATCAGCACAATCCCATTCCATCCATGCCCTCCATGATGTTTAAGTTCAAGACACCCCACAGAAAGACTAGGCCCATGCTAGACTCAAATACCCCTGGTGAAAAGGCCACAAGTACAGCCCCAAAAAACGAAAATCACTGAAAAATCAGCACAATCCCATTCCATCCATGCCCTCCATGATGTTTAAGTTCAAGACACCCCACAGAAAGACTAGGCCCATGCTAGACTCAAATACCCCTGGTGAAAAGGCCACAAGTACAGCCCCCAAAAACGAAAATCACTGAAAAATCAGCACAATCCCATTCAATCCATGCCCTCCATGATGTTTAAATTCAAGACAACCCACAGAAAGACTAGGCCCATGCAAGACTCACTACCCCTGGGCATAAAGGTTGAAAAGTAGGCAAAATGGTTGCAGGCCTAACAACAATGCCTGCATTCAAAATGGCCACTTGCCTCCCAGCACATGGCCAGGGCCTGTAGCAGCACTCAAAATGGCCCCCAGCCACATGGCCTGTCCCTCCCCATGAACACCCCCAAAAATCGAAAAACACTGCAAAATCAGCACAATCCCATTCCATCCGTGCCCTCCATGATGTTTAAGTTCAAGACACCCCACAGAAAGACTAGGCCCATGCAAGACTCAATACCCCTGGTGAAAAGGCCACAAGTACAGCCCCAAAAAACGAAAATCACTGAAAAATCAGCACAATCCCATTCCATCCATGCCCTCCATGATGTTTAAATTCAAGACAACCCACAGAAAGACTAGGCCCATGCAAGACTCACTACCCCTGGGCATAAAGGTTGAAAAGTAGGCAAAATGGTTGCAGGCCTAACAACAATGCCTGCATTCAAAATGGCCACTTGCCTCCCAGCACATGGCCAGGGTCTGTAGCAGCACTCAAAATGGCCCCCAGCCACATGGCCTGTCCCTCCCCATGAACACCCCCAAAAATCGAAAAACACTGCAAAATCAGCACAATCCCATTCCATCCATGCCCTCCATGATGTTTAAGTTCAAGACACCCCACAGAAAGACTAGGCCCATGCTAGACTCAAATACCCCTGGTGAAAAGGCCACAAGTACAGCCCCAAAAAACGAAAATCACTGAAAAATCAGCACAATCCCATTCCATCCATGCCCTCCATGATGTTTAAGTTCAAGACACCCCACAGAAAGACTAGGCCCATGCTAGACTCAAATACCCCTGGTGAAAAGGCCACAAGTACAGCCCCAAAAAACGAAAATCACTGAAAAATCAGCACAATCCCATTCCATCCATGCCCTCCATGATGTTTAAGTTCAAGACACCCCACAGAAAGACTAGGCCCATGCTAGACTCAAATACCCCTGGTGAAAAGGCCACAAGTACAGCCCCAAAAAACGAAAATCACTGAAAAATCAGCACAATCCCATTCCATCCATGCCCTCCATGATGTTTAAGTTCAAGACACCCCACAGAAAGACTAGGCCCATGCTAGACTCAAATACCCCTGGTGAAAAGGCCACAAGTACAGCCCCCAAAAACGAAAATCACTGAAAAATCAGCACAATCCCATTCAATCCATGCCCTCCATGATGTTTAAATTCAAGACAACCCACAGAAAGACTAGGCCCATGCAAGACTCACTACCCCTGGGCATAAAGGTTGAAAAGTAGGCAAAATGGTTGCAGGCCTAACAACAATGCCTGCATTCAAAATGGCCACTTGCCTCCCAGCACATGGCCAGGGCCTGTAGCAGCACTCAAAATGGCCCCCAGCCACATGGCCTGTCCCTCCCCATGAACACCCCCAAAAATCGAAAAACACTGCAAAATCAGCACAATCCCATTCCATCCGTGCCCTCCATGATGTTTAAGTTCAAGACACCCCACAGAAAGACTAGGCCCATGCAAGACTCAATACCCCTGGTGAAAAGGCCACAAGTACAGCCCCAAAAAACGAAAATCACTGAAAAATCAGCACAATCCCATTCCATCCATGCCCTCCATGATGTTTAAATTCAAGACAACCCACAGAAAGACTAGTCCCATGCAAGACTCACTACCCCTGGGCATAAAGGTTGAAAAGTAGGCAAAATGGTTGCAGGCCTAACAACAATGCCTGCATTCAAAATGGCCACTTGCCTCCCAGCACATGGCCAGGGTCTGTAGCAGCACTCAAAATGGCCCCCAGCCACATGGCCTGTCCCTCCCCATGAACACCCCCAAAAATCGAAAAACACTGCAAAATCAGCACAATCCGATTCCATCCATGCCCTCCATGATGTTTAAGTTCAAGACACCCCACAGAAAGACTAGGCCCATGCTAGACTCAAATACCCCTGGTGAAAAGGCCACAAGTAGTCAAGTCAAGTCAAGTCAGAACATTTATATAGCGCACTACATACCCAGAGGGTTTCAAGGCGCTTAGGAAGGGGAGGTGGATTATTTGTCAAATATCCACGTTTTAAGCTGCTTTCTGAACGCTAGGTGATTCTGGGTGAGGCGAAGGTGAGCGGGGAGTGAGTTCCATGTTTTGGCAGCCAGGTATGAGAAGGATCTGCCTCCCATGGTGGTCTTGTTGATGCGAGGTACAGTGGCGAAGGCTTGGCTGGAAGAGCGGAGATGGCGGGAGGGGGTGTAGAAGGACAGTCGAGAGTTGAGGCAATCTGGTCCGATGTCGTAGAGTGATTTGTGTGCGTGGGTAAGCAGTCGGAAAGTGATCCTCTTATTGACGGGTAGCCAGTGGAGGTCTTTAAGGTGATCGGAGATGTGTTCGTTGCGTGGGATGTCTAATATGAGCCTGGCTGAGGCGTTTTGGATTCGTTGAAGTTTCTTCTGGAGTTTCGCGGTGGTACCTGCGTAGAGGGTGTTTCCGTAGTCCAGTCGGCTCGTGACTAGAGCGTGGGTGACTGTTTTCCTTGTTTCGGGGGGGATCCAGCGAAATGTTTTTCTGAGCATGCGAAGAATGTTAAAGCAGGAAGAGGATACGGCGTTGACTTGTCTGTTCATTGAGAGTGAAGAGTCCAGGATGACGCCAAGGTTCCGTGCGTGGTCTGTCGGGATGGGTGCATTTCCGAGGGCTTCCGGCCACCAGGAGTCGTCCCATGCAGAGGGGGATTTACCTAAGATGAGGACTTCTGTTTTGTCTGAGTTCAGTTTCAGACGGCTTTGTTTCATCCATTCGGCGACTTCTTTCATTCCTTCGTGTAGGTTAGTTTTAGCGGTGCTGGGGTCCTTGGTGAGAGATAGGATCAGTTGAGTGTCATCTGCGTAAGAGATGATGTTGAGGTTGTGTTGGCGGGCGATGGCCGCGAGGGGGCTCATGTATACGTTGAAGAGGGTGGGACTGAGTGAGGATCCTTTTGGTACGCCGCAGATGATTTCGGAGGCCTCGGACTTGAATGGTGGGAGGCGGACTCTCTGGGTTCTTCCGGTGAGGAACGAGGTGATCCATTCCAGTGCCTTACCTTGGATTCCGATGTTTCTGAGGCGTTGTAAAAGGGTGCTGTGGCAGACTGTGTCGAAGGCTGCAGAGAGGTCGAGGAGGATGAGGGCGACTGTGTCTCCATTGTCCAGTAGAGTTCGAATGTCGTCTGTAGCTGCGATGAGGGCGGTCTCAGTGCTGTGTTTGGCTCGGAAGCCAGATTGTGAGGGGTCAAGTGATTTGTTGTCTTCGAGGAAGGCGGCGAGCTGGTTGTTGACAGCTTTCTCGATGACTTTGGCCGGGAATGGAAGAAGCGAGATGGGGCGGTAGTTTTTGTGTTCGGTGGGGTCTGCTGTTGGTTTTTTCAGAAGGGCGGTGAGTTCAGCGTGTTTCCAATCTTCTGGGAAGGTAGCGGAATTGAAGGAGCAGTTGATGACGTCTCGGAGGTGCGGAGCTATGACGGAGTCTGCTTTGTTGAAGATGTGGTGGGGGCAAGGGTCTGTGGGGGATCCTGAGTGGATGGAGTTCATCAGGCGGATGGTGTCCTCAGTGGAGATTGGGTTCCAGGCGTTAAGGGTGTTAACGGGGGGAATATGGTCAGTTGATGGTGGGGTGGGTTGGCTTCCGGGTTGGTTGTCGAAGCTGTTGTGGATGTCTGCAATCTTGTTGTGGAAGAATGAGAAGAATGAGGCCCCAAAAAACGAAAATCACTGAAAAATCAGCACAATCCCATTCCATCCATGCCCTCCATGATGTTTAAGTTCAAGACACCCCACAGAAAGACTAGGCCCATGCTAGACTCAAATACCCCTGGTGAAAAGGCCACAAGTACAGCCCCAAAAAACGGAAATCACTGAAAAATCAGCACAATCCCATTCCATCCATGCCCTCCATGATGTTTAAGTTCAAGACACCCCACAGAAAGACTAGGCCCATGCTAGACTCAAATACCCCTGGTGAAAAGGCCACAAGTACAGCCCCAAAAAACGAAAATCACTGAAAAATCAGCACAATCCCATTCCATCCATGCCCTCCATGATGTTTAAGTTCAAGACACCCCACAGAAAGACTAGGCCCATGCTAGACTCAAATACCCCTGGTGAAAAGGCCACAAGTACAGCCCCCAAAAACGAAAATCACTGAAAAATCAGCACAATCCCATTCAATCCATGCCCTCCATGATGTTTAAATTCAAGACAACCCACAGAAAGACTAGTCCCATGCAAGACTCACTACCCCTGGGCATAAAGGTTGAAAAGTAGGCAAAATGGTTGCAGGCCTAACAACAATGCCTGCATTCAAAATGGCCACTTGCCTCCCAGCACATGGCCAGGGCCTGTAGCAGCACTCAAAATGGCCCCCAGCCACATGGCCTGTCCCTCCCCATGAACACCCCAAAAATCGAAAAACACTGCAAAATCAGCACAATCCCATTCCATCCGTGCCCTCCATGATGTTTAAGTTCAAGACACCCCACAGAAAGACTAGGCCCATGCAAGACTCAATACCCCTGGTGAAAAGGCCACAAGTACAGCCCCAAAAAACGAAAATCACTGAAAAATCAGCACAATCCCATTCCATCCATGCCCTCCATGATGTTTAAATTCAAGACAACCCACAGAAAGACTAGGCCCATGCAAGACTCACTACCCCTGGGCATAAAGGTTGAAAAGTAGGCAAAATGGTTGCAGGCCTAACAACAATGCCTGCATTCAAAATGGCCACTTGCCTCCCAGCACATGGCCAGGGCCTGTAGCAGCACTCAAAATGCCCCCCAGCCACATGGCCTGTCCCTCCCCATGAACACCCCCAAAAATCGAAAATCACTGAAAAATCAGCACAATCCCATTCCATCCATGCCCTCCATGATGTTTAAGTTCAAGACACCCCACAGAAAGACTAGGCCCATGCTACACTCAAATACCCCTGGTGAAAAGGCCACAAGTACAGCCCCAAAAAACGAAAATCACTGAAAAATCAGCACAATCCCATTCCATCCATGCCCTCCATGATGTTTAAGTTCAAGAACCCCACAGAAAGACTAGGCCCATGCTAGACTCAAATACCCCTGGTGAAAAGGCCACAAGTACAGCCCCAAAAAACGAAAATCACTGAAAAATCAGCACAATCCCATTCCATCCATGCCCTCCATGATGTTTAAATTCAAGACAACCCACAGAAAGACTAGGCCCATGCAAGACTCACTACCCCTGGGCATAAAGGTTGAAAAGTAGGCAAAATGGTTGCAGGCCTAACAACAATGCCTACATTCAAAATGGCCACTTGCCTCCCTGCACATGGCCAGGGCCTGTAGCAGCACTCAAAATGGCCCCCAGCCACATGGCCTGTCCCTCCCCATGAACACCCCCAAAAATCGAAAATCACTGAAAAATCAGCACAATCCCATTCCATCCATGCCCTCCATGATGTTTAAGTTCAAGACACCCCACAAAAACACTAGGCCCATGCTAGACTCAATACCCCTGGTGAAAAGGCCACAAGTACAGCCCCAAAAAACGAAAATCACTGAAAAATCAGCACAATCCCATTCCATCCATGCCCTCCATGATGTTTAAGTTCAAGACACCCCACAGAAAGACTAGGCACATGCTAGACTCAAATACCCCTGGTGAAAAGGCCACAAGTACAGCCCCAAAAAACGAAAATCACTGAAAAATCAGCACAATCCCAATCCATCCATGCCCTCCATGATGTTTAAGTTCAAGACAAACTGCACTGTATGAGGGTCACGGTGCACACCTTCTTTTCTTTCCAATTATGTTGTGTTTATCTCTGTTATTCTCTCTGTCGCGTGCAACTCCCCGGTTTTGACGTGGACAGCCCTACCACGTTGCTTGAATGAAACGCACTGTAAGAGGGAGTGATTCCACTCCTCGCCGGGTGCACAGCTTAAATGTTCTAGGCATCACAAAATATGCCACCAAATAAGTCATTTGTTTACTTTTCTTCTTCTTTATTTTTCATCACAGTTATCAACATTTAGTTTCATTCTTCTTATTTTTACATATTTTTGCTCCTGTCACAAGGAGGAACGCTTACACTTGGCTGTATTCTAAATGAGGCAGAAATGCTAATCCAAGCCTTCTTCTGCGCCACGATAGCACATGTAAGTTTTGTTCATGTCCATAAAATTCATATACCCAATGCATTGCGGGCCTTTTTATTTGGCCCTTCGTCAGGGGTTATCTACAATGCAAAAATACATGATTAAGTCTGTGTTTTACTCAATGCCATTGCACCTCAAGTACCAATAAAACATTTATCCAAGCGAAGCTGTTTCATGATCTAACGTTTTCCCGCTAATTAACGTAGCCTAGTGCTACACGTTGCCATGAGTTACTCTATCCCCTTCCCTGCCTTTCCAAGTGCCATAGAACCTTCCGCACCATCGTTCAATCTCCCCTTGTCACCCCACCGTATTCCTCCTTCCCTTACGCGCCTATTTCCACATACCGCTGTTCCGTTGTGCAATACTCACTCCCCCGCTCTTTTTCACCATTATTACATATGCGTACCTGTTTACAAAATGCCTGCGTTCTCGTTCTTTCGTCCGCTTCCACATCAAAACGATGTTAAACTCTTTCACTCCATAATGTGAACCCGCCTCCTTAAACCTGTCGTTTTTCCCGCCCCTCTATTGCACCTGTGTGTAATTAGTCAGTTTTTATTCTATTCGCGCTGCTTTTTCATCCTCCCCAATCAATCACCGCCTACATACCCCATAATGCAATTCATGTGACACTCTGAATATCCGACTTCCTTAATCCTCATTCAACCCTTCCGATATTCGACAACCCAAAATGTACTCATCATTATTACCCCGCCCTCCCGTAGATGTCATAATCACGTTAGTCATTTGCAACGAGAATACGTAATACTTGGGAAACACACTACGCATACCGAGGCAAATGACTAACGTGATTATGACATCTACGGGAGGGCGGGGTAATAATGAGGAGTACATTTTGGGTGGTCGAATATCGGAAGGGTTTAATGAGGATTAAGGAAGTCGGATATTCAGAGTGTCACATGAATTGCATTATGGGGTATGTAGGCGGTGATTGATTGGGGAGGATGAAAAAGCAGCGCGAATAGAATAAAAACTGACTAATTACACACAGGTGCAATAGAGGGGCGGGAAAAACGACAGGTTTAAGGAGGCGGGTTCACATTATGGAGTGAAAGAGTTTAACATCGTTTTGATGTGGAAGCGGACGAAAGAACGAGAACACAGGCATTTTGTAAACAGGTACGCATATGTAAAAATGGTGAAAAAGAGCGGGGGAGTGAGTATTGCACAACGGAACAGCGGTATGTGGAAATAGGCGCGTAAGGGAAGGAGGAATACGGTGGGGTGACAAGGGGAGATTGAACGATGGTGCGGAAGGTTCTATGGCACTTGGAAAGGCAGGGAAGGGGATAGAGTAACTCATGGCAACGTGTAGCACTAGGCTACGTTAATTAGCGGGAAAACGTTAGATCATGAAACAGCTTCGCTTGGATAAATGTTTTATTGGTACTTGAGGTGCAATGGCATTGAGTAAAACACAGACTTAATCGTGTATTTTTGCATTGTAGATAACCCCTGACAAAGGGCCAAATAAAAAGGCCCGAAATGCATTGGGTATATGAATTTTATGGACATGAACAAAACTTACATGTGCTATCGTGGCGCAGAAGAAGGCTTGGATTAGCATTTCTGCCTCATTTAGAATACAGCCAAGTGTAAGCGTTCCTCCTTGTGACAGGAGCAAAAATATGTAAAAATGAGAAGAATGAAACTAAATGTTGATAACTGTGATGAAAAATAAAGAAGAAGAAAAGTAAACAAATGACTTATTTGGTGGCATATTTTGTGATGCCTAGAACATTTAAGCTGTGCACCCGGCGAGGAGTGGAATTACTCCCTCTTACAGTAAGTTCAAGACAACCCACAGAAAGACTCAGTCCACCCACCACCGAGTACCCCTGGGCAAAAGGCCCCAAAACAGCCCAAAAATTGAAAATTCCAAAATTGTAGTTGCAGCAACTGTAATGCCCCAAACAAACTTACTTGTAAAATTTCTAATCCAACAGTGATCCAAAGAAAGTCAAAAAGGCCTCAAATCCAAATATCCAGCAGCATCCACAAAAAGTAATCCTTCCAGCTCCAGATCCAAATGAAAAGTGACCAGGAGATGGACAAAGCACTGGGAGGAGCCTGCTGGACAGGAACAGGAAGTTGAAGACTGTGGGGCACTTCCTTCCTCCCACCCCCCTCCCCCCCTCCCCAAAATGGACTCCTCGCTAAAAAAGTGCAGGCAAATGTCAACCTAAGGAGTTATTCAGATAAAAATCATCATTTCAAGAAGGTTTATGCTGCTTGCTGGTGGATTTCTTGTGCAGAATTGCAAATTTTATATTTTCGCTTGTGCGAGATTGTTGCTGCTCGCCGCATCTCAAATCTCGCAATTGCGAAGTACGCGAGACGTGATCTCGCCGTACTCGCGTTGACAAACTCTCGCTGTGCAAGTTGGCAAGCCGCGATGACGTAATCGCGCTCGCCAAATTCCCGCGGGATCACACAGCAAGATCCAAAATGGCGCAGCACTCGCAAAATATCGAGAAAAACAACTCGGCAAACGATGATAAACGCCGCGCGCCGCAAAAATTGTATCACCAACGCCGCGCGCCGCAAAAAAAATCCGCTGCGTGCGAATTTGCGGATTTTGCAGGAAATTCGCAAATCTCGCGGATTGCGAATTTACCGAAAATCCGCAAAATCCGCGAGCGTAACGGATTTTCCGCCCATACTTAGTCTGTATGCGCCTCGACAGCAGTGAGCCGTCCCCCACCTTTATCTGAACCCAAGTCTCCGTATGCAGGTTTATCAGCAAGTCCAACAATGGTCTTGAAATCCCCCAGCCATTCAGTTTCGACCATAGGATGTTCCAGTTAATGTGATCAAAACCAGCTTTGTAGTCTATGAAGCAGAAGTGAATGGGCATTTTGTTTGATTCTGCCTTATCTATTAGCATGCCCATAGTTAAGTGTTGGTCATTGTGCCGACTGATTTAACAAATCCTGTCTGGTTACCTTATATATTGGGGAGATGATAGAGCCCTTCCAAGAGTCTGGCAAGATATTGAAATTTTTGATCTCCAGGAATAGGGGTTCGAGAGCTGCTGCCCAGCCATTCACGTCTTGTTTATAGAGGATTGGCGGGATCCCATTTGGTCTGGGAGCTCCTTCCCTTCTGCCTTTTTTAATTTGACGCTTGATGTTGTGTTGCAGTTTTGGGAGATCAAATAATTCGTGACTGTCCTTAGGATTTTTGTGCAGTTGCGTTAATTGTGCATTGTCATCTTTGTGATCAGTTGTAGTGTCGGTCGTTAATAGATCCTGGTTATTGGGCATGGCTTGATTGAAATGATTGCCAAGATAGTTTGCCCATGTTTCCTCTGTGATGTTAGATGAAACCCCAGTATGTGTTGGCCTTGTGAGGGAGTTTATGGTTTTCCAAAACCTTGCCCCGTCATTCTGTTTGATGTCTGAGTTAAGTCTTGCCCACAAGTTGTCCTCCATTGTTTTATTAGCTTCCCATTTTAGCTTTTTCAATGATGTTTTCAGTGTGCGTAGGTGGTTATGCTTGGCAATATCCCTGGGTTCCTGCTGTAGTTCTCTCATCAGGCGATAAATCTATGGTTTTTTTCCTTGATTTTTTCCTTGTACTCTCTCTCTCTCTCTCTCTCTCTCTCTCTCTCTCTCTCTCTCTCTCTCTCTCAAGAGAGAGAGAGAGAGAGAAAGAGAGAGAGAGAGAGAGAGAGAGAGAGAGAGAGAGAGAGAGAAAAGTACCTACAGACATGGATCACTGTAGAAGGGTTACATTCGATAAAACCACAGGTCATTTGAGTGTCCCAACTATGGCAAGCCAGCTTTGTTTTATCGTTTCAGTGCTTTGAGGTAGTTGAATGTGTTATTTATGTGCTAAGTGTGCATACTCACTCAGTCTGTGGAGCTACCTTATATTCAGGGAGCACACAGTACCCATCTATTTGCTATTTATGCCATTCCTTGCTTGGCAATTTAACTACACAAGTCATGTATGACCTCCAGTTGCAAGCACAACATTTGCAATGAAGACACTGCCGGGCTTGTTACCAGTGCTTAATTTGAGCCAGTGGTTTCCGGTGCTCGGCACCGGCACTTAATTGTCAGTGCCGGAGCTTGTGACAGTCTGCCACAAGGTGGTGCTACCAAGCTAATTTATAGATGATCACAACAACAGTTAATCATTAATGTTATATTAATTCAAAATGACTATTATCTGCCTCCAAAGCAATTGTTATAGCTTTGGGGGTCTGAAATAGGCCGAATTGTCACACTTGTAGGAGCGTGAGAGTTAGTAGTTGTGTTGTTACCATCACTAGAAGCATAGCAGGGACAATGAGTGGTGCAAGCTTAAGTGGCCTCCTGACGAGAGGCCTGGCACTTATCATTTTACAAATTAAGTACTGCTTGTAACAAAGAAATGCAAGATGGACCCTGTCAAAGAAAATACCTCGACTGCTAACAAACAAGGACCCAGGACGCCATCCTGACACAGGTCTGCATACCATCTTTACTTCTCCACTAAAAGAAGATGCTGAAACATCTAATCTTCAAGAAAGAGCTAATTTTGATTTCTTGCCCACACAAAAATAAGAAAGAGAGCCCTCTCATTTCTAAGCAAGTCTTACTTGACTTGACTTCCCTTTGTATCCCTGCTATTGCACAACACTGTTTGGCCTTGTAGCTAGGTTTGTGCATGTAAATATCCACACATGCAATGTAGTGAAGCAATTTTGTGCTTGTGTGGCTATATAAAGTGTAACTTCACTTTGGGTGGTTCTGCAGTCGTGTGTAGAATACTTTATTCAACGCCTGGTATCTTTTGGTGTTCACGGAGGTCAAAGTGAACATAGGGCCTGATTTTGACCCTGGCAAGACTGCGACAAAGTGGGCTTGTTTGGCAGTCCTACCGCCCTCCTACCTGGCGGTCCTCTAGCCCGATTTAAATGCTGAATTTCAACGGCTGAGAAGATTGCCACGATCCTGCCGACTCCGCCAGGACTTTGCTTTCCCCCTCGACGGTGGGATGGGCTGGAGACACCGCTGGCGGGACTCCAGCAATGATTTTTGTCTTCTAACATGTCCTTGTGTATCTCGTGTTCTGTGTAAACACACTAATACCTAGCATTGAAACAGCAATGCACTCAAACAATAAATAAATATGTGCCATATTTGTTATCAATTGTGCTATTCTATGGTAAAATTATGGTAATAACTTGGAAACCACACGGGGACATCCAATTTTCACTCTTGATCATCATATTTACTGCTCTTTTTATTTGATTCATATATGTCCAACATAGGTCCAGCAGGGCAGGATCCATTCCAGAGTTTCAGGAGTAGCATTGACCATGTAAATGAAGTGAATTTAGAATGGATGTCTGCACAAATGGAGTCTGAAGGTCTGGAGTGTATGCAGGCCTCCTGGACGTACCGTGTGCACCCCTTGTGTTAGCAAATCTGAAAGACATGTTCTTATTAACTCTTTAAGTGCACCCGTCGGCCAACCGTCGTCGCGAGCGCTACCTCGGTAGTGCTACGCACATCCGTTGGCCGACGCGCCCCCGCCCACTTAATGGAACACCCCGCACCGCAGCAGAATTGCTGCTGCAGTTAGAGCGTTAACGGCAATACTACTGCCTTGTTATTTGCTTCTATTCATTATAATAGTTTGTCTTAATGAGGCAATTTTTAAAACACTGTATTTAAAACCAATATTCATGCCACCTCCCTTCAGAAATCCTTGCCTGCTCAACTACAGCTACCACTGGTGAGTTGGAGAAACCGAGAGTAGCCGAAGCAGTCCTGGTACTCATTATCCCATGCAGAAGGGATCTCTCACACTGCCGTGATGCTCTCTGCAGATCACTGGATCTGGAGAAAGAAAACCTGACTATTTTGATGTCAAATGACGTGGTTCATTGGAGCTCTGATGTCTAATGGATGGGCAGTGGAAATCCTGGTCATATATGTTATAGTGACAAGAGGAAGCGAAGCGGGAAATTGAGACATCAATCTCTGGGCTGGAACGAAGTGTATGGCCTGCATGAAAACACATTTCAGTAAATACCTTAAGTATTTCCCTGGTTCTTTATAAAAAGCTATAAGTGACAGCAAAGGTCCTTGGTGCTGCGTGGTCCAAAGCTCTGGGGAGAAGCGTGGACCTTTATATTTTTGCTTCTATGATGCACAGAGCATTCTTGAATTGGACCGAGTTTATTGTTTATTGAATTTTCAGTTTGTCATCACTGAGTACAGTAATGAACTTTTATTTTTGGCAGCGCGAAGTCGACCCGAACATATCAGAGCGCTTTACATGAGCACCCCTTGCATTGCAAAAGGACTGGGTATAGATTCATTTTTTGGCACGGGGAGATTAAGTGATTTGCCCAAAATCACAGGGTATCTAAGACTCCTGCCAGGCTCGACCCTGGTTCCTCAGTTTCAAGGTCAGCTGTTCTAGCCGTTTAGCCACATCCCGTCCTCATCCTACCCATACATCATAGATAAGCTAGGACGTGGGAGCCCAAACTGTGCACACCCCGCACTGCCCTAACCCTCCTAAGTGGGGTCTATGGGCAATGATTCATAAACTGTATGCATGGAGGATCTGCGATTAATCCCCTAAATCTAACTAAAAAGAAATGCTCCCCCGGTGAAAGACTTTTATCAGCAATCCCTGTCATAAATTGTCAAAAAGCAATACAATTCATATGCCATGTATGCTGTGAGTAGACAAAAATATATACTCTCATGGCATATCATTCACCAGTGTTTAATATGTAAAATTCAATTGATAAGAAATAGAACATTCCAAGAGAAATCTCTTTTCTTTAAAAATCGCATATATGACTCACACTCTTTAACAATACACTGCCAAAGAACCTTACATTTGATGCAATGCAGCACAGCAACCAAAGTTGCTGCTCTGTGTTGTGTCAAAGGGAGAGAGCAGAACAGTGCCATGTCTACTAAGACATGGTTCTCGTTCTCTCTCTGCCAGCGCTGGTGCACCTTAGGTAGTCTTGCGTGTCACACAAATCCTTGCACCATAGTGAAAACGTGCCTGCATGATTTACCCTTCCTTTTCAAAATACTATGCTTAGATATAATTTAATATGTTTTCCAGGGTTGGGGAGGGGTTTGTGTGCGTGTGTGTGGGGGTGTGTGTGCTGTAGATTACAGCAAATATGCAAAAGAAAACATTTCTCCGACATTACACCTACCTCAAAGAGATACACATTTTAGGCAATGTGTACCTTTATGGTGGATAGGGATTTGCTTCAAAATCAAATCCATGGGTGGTTGCATGGTAATGTCCCTGTACCACCATGACATAAAACAGGGCAATGTAGACGTAGGCCTACACTGCAATACTGTAGGGCAAGTTTTACGGTGGGATTTATATCTTAATTTACTCTGCTCTGGTGTGTGTCACTTTTGTAATGCCAAACCTGGCGCAAACTGTTAGTACATCTGGGCCATATTATGTACAGACAATAAGTCTACTTTAAAATAGATGGATGGATAATCCGTAATCAATAAATATTCAAGTCAATGTGCACAGTACAGGCAGAAGTCTTTCTTGTAAAAAAGATAACGCAGTGTTTCAGTGGTTTTTGAAATCCTATCACCACATTCATCAGGACTAACAAAAAATAATACTCATGCATACAAATATGCTTCTCAAAGCATACCTCATTGGAATGTGTTCTGAATTTTTCGATCTAATACTGAACATGAATAAAATATTATACTTCACAAATGAAACATATATTTTAGTGTAAACACTCAGCATAAAGTAGCCTATACCTACGTGGCAATTTATCTTCTTCTGCATCCCACGACCCAATATAAATCATATACGAAGAATAATGATTTATAATAATTATTCTGCCTTTAGTTTATATAGCTAATCAACACACCCTCAAATTGATTTCAGATGCTCATAAAAAAAACTCTATTAATTTCAGGGATAACAAAATACATTCTTATTTCCAGTGCAGCCTGTTGTGTCTTCTCTTCTTTTTCATGGTCAAATCACCAGTTTTGAATAAAACATTTAAATTAATTGCACTTAAGCCTCTGAGTTGTTACCAAAGCAGGGCACTGTAGTGGTGTAATATTGGTATATATATTTATATGCATACTTTTTCTTACTTATTTTTCCTTCTTCTGTTATTTTTCAAAGTTGTTGTTTACTTCCCTCTAAGAACTACCTAAAGTACTCACCATGGGACAACTTGATAACAAAGTCATGTAGATACTTGATCCATGTGATCATAATTCCATGATATGCATGTAACATAAATAACAATAGATCTGTAATAACATATGGTTTCACTTACATCTGAAATACTAACGTGTCATCTCCTTCACACTGCACATTTTGCAATAATACTTTTTTTAAATCCTCTCCAGTATTTTGCTTACTGTTTTTCATTCACACCTTTATTCCAAAAAGATGCAGAAATACATTTAAAAAGAGCTCTCTTAAATAACTCTAATCTGGTGGCTCCCATACCCCGGACACTTTCTTCCTTGCTGACTTGTATCAGACAGAAGTCCCATATCGCCTGATTATGCCACTCAATTAGAAGCGCCCACAATCTGGAAAACCCATAAGGTATAGGTGAACTCATGTTTCGATGCACTATATTTAGCCCATCAAGAAATGTACATGTTTTCAACCTATTTATTAAACTTGGAGAGGGATATCAGCTCCTCCCACCATATATTGAGGAAAAAGTATGCTCCTCTTATCTTCAATATCGACTGCTTCTTTTTTAAACAATCACAGTTTGGTATTAAAGAAGATGACTTCTGTAAAACTTACACCTTCATATTTCCTGTGAATATTTGTATAGGTTTGATAGAGCTGGATTTCATCAAGATTAAGCATCGCTCTGTTTTGTGTTTCAGACAGACTGCCTTTAAAACGGCACGCAGATTTTGGTGCAAGTGAAAACATGGCACATGAAACATGAAATGAGGCCTAGTCAAATGCATTTTTTTTTTAAACAATTTTTATTATTTTCAGTGTAACAAACATACACGTTGACATTTAATACGACCATTACATTATGAGTATTGAGATGCACAGGTCTACATGTACGAAATATCACGGTACAGCATCAAGCATGATATATCACTATTCACATTGTGCAGGTCATTAGTCCCTCAAAACTTATCTTATTCTAGATCTTCTTCCTCATCGGAGCTTGCAACATCCTCCTCCGGCAACGGGTCACATAATTCCCCTCTATATACATTCCATGAAGTCCACACTTTGTTCCATTTGCGAGGACACGCCCTAGTGATATACACCGCCCGTTCTGTCAACATTAGTAGATCCATGTTTCTGCTCCAATGCGCCAAGGTGGGTAGTTCTGCTGCTCCCCACTTCTGTGCTATAGCTCTCTTTGCTACGATTATGGCCAATGCGCCCCATATTTGGCCATATCTGGATAAATCATTCGGCTCCCAAATATTCAAGATACATTTACGTGGCTCTGGTGTTAAGGAGATCTTAAGTGTTTGTGAAACAGTGCGCATCACTTGTCGCCAGTATTCAGTTATGAATGGGCAGTCCCAAAGGGTATGTAGTAGTGTAACTTCTTCACCACAACCACGAAGACAATAAGGATGTGGTGCTCTTTGTAGTTTGTGCAGTGTGGTTCTAGTGTAGTATATCCGATGTAGGATTTTAAGCTGCACTAATCTAAAACTAGCCGAGATTCCAACCTCCCTGGGGGATGCTAATGCCTAATTCCATTCTGTGTCATCCATGTCCCCAAGTTCCTCCACCCACCTCGCTCGTAATTTCAGTGTAGGGTCTGACAGGTTATTGATCAGCTTACGATAGGTAAGTGAGGTTGCACTATGATGCATGTAGTCAGTGAGTAATCTATCTTCTAGCGGTGATGATTCCGGGATGTCGGTGTCTGTCGGTATTGCCTGTAACAATGCGTGCCTGATCTGCACGTATCTGTGTGTTTCATTCGACCCCCGATCATACTGTTGTTGGAGCAGGGTGAACGGGATCACGGTCCTTTTATCTCATAGGTCTCCCACCGTGGATATTCCGATGTTATCCCATCGCGTAAATCCCTTACTCTGTCTCAGCTGCCCCAGTGCCTTAGTGTCCCAGAGTAGGGTGAGCTTAGTAATTGTTCCCTTCCAACCCAATTTCGCTTGCGCCGCGTGCCATAATGTGGCTGTGTGCTTCGCGGGTCCTATCAACTTTGCTGCTTGGCCTTTGTTATAGAGCACTGATAGCATGCTGTCCGTGCCCAATTGCGCCCTGTCTGCCCTGTATGCCGGGTCATCCCGAGGTGTATGAATCCATTGATTCACAATTTTGAGCTGTGCGGCCCAATAATACATTTGCAGGTGTGGCAACGTAATCCCCCCCTCGTACCAACTCCTATTTAGCTAGATGTGGGCAATGCGGGCCAGGCGGTTACTCCATATTAGATTGGAAACCAGCGCTGTCACCTGTTGAAAGTATCTCGGTGAGACCGGGTATGGGGTGTTCTCTAGGGCATAAAGAAACCTTGGGAGAGCCATCATTTTGTAGAGTGCAGCTCTACCAAGTAGCGTCAGGTGCAATGACGCCCAGTGCCTCACATCGTTTCTCAGACGTTCCAGGGGAGGTTTCAAATTCCTATCCAAGAAGTCTGTCGAGTTGTCAGTGATATATATGCCAAGGTATTTGAAGGAGTTCGAGGCCAGCATCAGCGGGCAGTCTGCAGCAAGGGAGGGCCTTGGGCCCTTCAATACGTATATTACAGATTTCAACCAATTTAGAGTGTAACCTGATGTTTTCCCGTGGGCATCACAAAGTGCAAGGAGTGCTGGGATGCTCCTGTCTGGGTCTGTTAAATACACCAGCATATCATTTGCGTAGAGCGACACACGACCCTCCAATCCCTCCTTCCAGCTAATCCCTTTCAGCAATGGCTTTGCTCTAAGCAATGTCGCTAGCGGTTCCAGGACCAGGGCAAACAGTAAGGGAGACAGGGGACAGCCCTGACGGGTCCCCTTGCCAGCCTGATTGTGTGTGAGATATGCCGTTAGCCGTGATCTGTGCAACCGGGTTGGTATACAGGAGGCGTATCCAAGCCATGAATTTAGGGCCAAATCCCATATGGGCCAGGACTGCGAATAGATGCCCCCACTCCACCATGTCAAATGCCATTCGGGCATCTAAGGAAAGGATTACCGCTGGTTCCTCTAGCAGCGGAGCTCGTGCCAGGACCCCATGCACACGTCGGAGATTGAGAGCAGTGCTTCTATTGGGCATGAAGCCCGATTGATCCGGGTGTATCAACAGCGGGAGATGGGCCCTCAATCTATTGGCTAACAGTTTCGCAAGAATTTTCACCTCCGCATTGATAAGCGATATCGGGCGGTAAGAGGAACAGTCTACCGGTGGTTTACCGGGCTTTGGGATCGCCACTATCGTTGCGGTGCATTGATCCAGCGGGAGTTCTGCATTCGCCAAACTCTCCGTGTACATAGCCAGCAGTGGTGGGCTAAGCGTTTCAGACATGAGCTTGAACCATTCTATGGGGATCCCGTTTGGGCCAATCGCTTTCGAGGATTGTATTGCATGTATCGCCAGTTTATTTCCTCGACCGTGAGATCTGCCTCCAATTCCTGGACTGCATCAGATGGAAGTGTCTTGACCACTATGTGGCTAAGGGATTCTAATGCTTCACCCTCCGTGACTTCTCTCTCAGGGGTAAACACTGTTTGGAAGTGTTCTGCCAGTGTGCGCACTATCTCCTCTGGGTGTGTCTGTAATAGTCCCCCACTCGTATGTAGCTGCGGCATGCCTCTGCTGCCTTCCCCTTGTTTGCCTAACCACGCCAGCATTTTCCCGGCCTTATCCCCTACATCATAAATTCTGTGGGCTGTAGTTGAGATATTATCGACTACCTGTAATCTGAGATGTTCCTTATACTGCTGCTGGCGTAACTGCAGAGTATGTGCAGATTCTGCCGTGGGGTCCGCCATATGGGCCACATTTGCTTCGTGCATTAATAGTTCCAACTCGGAAAGCTCCTGTTGGTGTGACTTTTTGTGCCCCGTTAAGGAAGCCATTGCTTGTCCTCTAAGGACTGTCTGGTACGCCTCCCACAGAACCGAGGAGAGGACACCGACCTTTCGTTTTCATCAAAGTAGTACTTAGTTGTTGTTTTGAGATCTTTCTTAATTTTGGGGACCTTCAGATAGTTAGGGTATATGGGATATATCCTTTTGCGTGTCTTTTCCCCGCTGGAGAGAGTTTATACTATTGGAGAATGGTCTGATATTCCCCTGGGCAGTATCTCTATGCTATCTACTTCGTTCATTCCATTACCAAGCATCAAGAAATAGTCGATGCGGGACAAACTATTGTGTACTGCTGAGTGATAGGTGTACTGATTCGTGTTGGGGCATTTGTGCCTCCAAATATCTGCCAGGCCCATTGCTTCCAGGAAGCTCTGGAGAGTGGAAGGTCCTGTCGTGTGAGCCCTTATCGGGAATTTATTTAACACTAGGTCTGTCACTAAGTTAAAGTCCCCCCCAATGGTGGAATGTCCCGCTGGGAGATTCAGTAGAAATTTTCCCAGTGCCGGCAGTGTAACCAGTTGAAGGGCCGGCGGTATATAAACTGACACTATATTAAGAAGCCGTCCCTCCCATTGTCCATGGATCGCCGCAAAACGGCCTTGGTCATCCAACCAGTGCTGTAAAAGTATGAACGATGCGTTTTTTTTACCAGGATGCCTGTTCCCCTTGATCGTGCAGCCATTCTGTAGCCTCGCCTGTCTAGTGCCTGGTGTGCCTTCCCTGTGAGATGCGTCTCCTGTAGTAAGACCAATGCTGGGCTTTGACGCTTAAAAGCTTGCAGCACCAGCCCCCCTCTTCATTTTATCCCCCAAGCCTCGCACGTTCCAAGTGAGTATCCGCAGGGGTGCAACCGCGGTTTGTTGCATTATGCCACTATGGGCGGTAGTTTGTGAGTGTTGTGACATAGTGAGATGATGCATTTCTTCGCCATCAGTGTGATATATCTGCTGTCCTGTTGAGTGGTGTGTGCGTATTTTTTGTCGTAATTTGTCGCCACGTGTGTAAATCGAACAATAACATTTGAACCCCCCCAACCCGCCTCCCTGCCTCCCTGCTCCACGGACATATAACCGCCCGCCTCCCCAACTTAGCAGAGTGCTTTTCCCTGTCCCAAACCATTGTACTTGCTTGCGGGGGTAAGGAGTCTCATAGTCTCATAGCGGCAGCGGCCCCATCCGCCCTCCTTAGCCTCTCCTGGTCAGAGCCCAAGGGCAGCATGCCCGGTCCAGCAGGCGACAGCCGCCACAGTTGCTTGGTCCAGTCCCTCAGGAGTCCGGTTGTTGTTCGCCATTCTCGGAGCCCACCTCCGATTGGTTTTCCAGATTGTCGTGTCCCGATGTTTGTGTCCCTATAAGGACCTCGCTCTGCAGGTTCCGGAGGCCTCTGTTGGTTCGGCGGGGTGCTCCCACTTGTCGCCAGCCCTCCAACCAGTCCTGCGCGGCTTCTGGCGTGTCGAAAAACCATGTCTTGTTGTTGTCAACTATTCTCAGTCTCGCCAGGAATAACATCGAGTAAGGTAGTTCTTTCATTCGTAGTGCTTTCTTGACCTCCGTGAAGGTTTTCCGGCGTCGGGCCACTTCCGCCGTGTAATCCGGGAAAAAGGCAAGTGTCGAGTTCTGAATCTTGATTGGCGGTGAGGCCCTCGCTGCTTGAAGTATTGCATCTCCATCTCTGAAATTGAATAGTCTGGCTAGTACCAGTCGTGGTGCTGCACCCGGCTTCGGTGCTCCGCCGGGTACTCTATGCGCTCTTTCTACAGAGAAAAAATGCGACAGTCCTTTGGGCTGTAACTTGGTCTTAATTAGTTCCTCGACGTAGAGGTCCATCGCTCGTTTGCCTTCTGATTCCGGCACTCCTAAAATTTGCACGTTGTTCCGTCTCGAGTGCCCTTCCTGATCATCCTGATCATCCAGTTTCTCTTGTATATGTTTATTTACGGCTTGCATACGTTCCATCGCTTGCTGCAACTCTGAGTCTTCAACCAGAGATTTTGTGACCACCTCCACCTGTGCAACCCTCTCCGTCATTTTGGGAAAGTCTGCTCGCAATAGGCTCACATCCTTGGAGATCGACCCCACCGTCGTCTGTACATTGGACAGTGTTTTCATTATGTCCTCCAAGGTCACTTTCTTGGCCCCCTCTCCATCCACGTTTTTCCCCGTGGAAGTGCGTCCTTCAGTCTGTGGCGGGTTGTTCTTCTCGTAGGCGTATATTTGTCCAGCTTGGCTTGCGTCGTGGTATTTCTCCACCCTCTGCCCGACATGTTATCCGTTTTTTCAGCACCGTAGGGTGCAGGCAGCCTCCCACCAACACTTACACTGTCCCTGTTGCTCTGCGCCCCAAACCGCCGCAATTACAACTGTGCAGAGACGTCCTTTAATGAGGTACTGGTACCTCCATGTATATCACAATACCACTGTGTCCCGGGTCTCCAGAGGCGTGTCAGTCCTGTCGCCTTTAGGGGTAATTGTTATGCGCTCATCGCCGGGATGCGGTCACCCAGTATCTTTGTTTTACTGGAATTATGAAGCTCCCTGCAATTGCTTCAGCCCATATGCAGCCGTCCACCCAGGCCTCATGTACTGCCTCTGCGTTTTCTTCCTAAGAGCCCCCAATACATATTTTGACCTTGGGCACATTCGTTGGCCTCTTTGACCCCCTCCAGGAACCGGTGTCCCACCCGGGCTTTTCGTATCGCCCCGCAGCCCGGCTGTGGAGCACGGGCACGGATCAGTCAGGATACCCCTATGAATGGGCACTTCCTTCACTTCGCGGGGCCCCCGCGCTTCCCGGTTCTTCTGAGCGCTGTAATGGCCGCAGTCTCTTCGTGCCCGCTTACGGGCAGTTTTTGGAGGATGGGGGGGCAGCTAGTGTGCGCGATGATTGTCCCTCGACGAGGGATCACTTGTTGTGCCGATCCTCGTGGCGAGATCTGTCCATCAAGCCCGCAATGGCGGGGTGCGACCTATGCCCCCGCCGCTTCTCAATGTGGCATCGGCAGTTGGACGTCCCAGTCTCCTCCTGTATAGTCCTTGTCTATGGCGGGCCCCCGCTGGCTCTCCGCCCCGGGTCGTGCCTCTTAGGCGGTCTTTCTTTTCATTGAAGTCCGGGTTGGCTTCCGTTCGTCGCTCCCGCTCTGCCCTCACTTCCACTCGGGCAGTCAGGTACTCGGGACCGGTGCTGCTGGGTTGCTGTTAGGCCCTCACTGGATACTGCATGGACTTCCAGGTTCCCGGCATTGGATTTTCACCGGGATTACACCGGACGGTGCCGCCTGGTCTCCGGCCTCGGTAGCTGCCCCCAGAGACGGATTTGTGTCAGATTATGGTACAGATTAGTGATACTGGGCTGCCTCGCTTACAGAGCTCCTAAGCTACACAGCCGCCATGCTTGGCTGCTAGCCACGCACCTAGTCAAATGCTTTTTAAAAGTGGCACTTTTGGTGCATGCAAAGTGAAAGACATGAAATGAGGCCTGGTCAAAATGCTTTCAGCCTGAAATGCTTTCATTTAAAACCATGCTTAAATAATTTATCATGGATGTTAATGTGTTTAGTTTAGATTTCACCTCACTATAGAATGTACATTTAATTTAGAGAATGTTTTCTTTGAACTTTTAAAGTAGCACATAATTGTGCTGAATTAACATGTTTTTGCAGTTTAGAAAAACTTTCAGTGGCCTCTTTAGCTTTGAAGATACGCATGGAATGAGTGTTTTCTCCTCCCAGCTCCCTTTCCTTGTAATCTATACTCCCTGTTCCTGTCTCAAGAGACCTTGGCTTTGTTGCATATTTAGACAATGCATATTCAGTGCATAATACATCCTTCTCATAATGTGTATTAATTAATCAACATTGCATCAACACTACACATGGGGCAAATGTATTTTGCATGAAAAACTATCTAAAACATTAGAGCATGTTGCTATGAGTATGTATTAACTGTTTGTGCTTTGAAAATGTGCACTGGTACATGTTTATGGTATGTTGTACATTGCACATTTTTGCAATTTGTGCACAAATGATAGAAAAGCTGCTTTAAACTAATATTTTTTGCTAGGTAATAACTAATACAGGGTTCTAGTATGGGGAGGCAAACATAATGGGTTTTAATTCATACATTAATATTCTTTTGTGTTTGTTTTGTTTTTGGGCCCAAAGTAAAATGGATGCCTAAGAATCCAGCATGGCTGAGAATTGTTAGCAGTGTGCTGAATGAGAGATGCATGCGCAGAAGAGTCTTCCAGCTGCATGAACTGCCAAGTGCCTCAAGTGAAGACAGATGGGTCAAGTCCACAATGAACTGTACACTCCTGTCATCGTGCCAATGTACCAGTGTGTGTGGGAAAGTGTCATCCCTGTGTGCGATGTGAAAGAGAGGCAGGAAATTGAGTGAAACATTTTGTTGCAAGAAATGTTCCTACTGATACATGTTATGTATATTGTTCTTAGCATTAAGCCACTATTGTCAGAACCGGTATGGGTTGGATTTGCAATGAGAACAGGATGGTGAGACCCTTGTGTCATCTATGCTAACCAATCACAATGCAAGTTTCTACTGAAACTGCAACATTATTAGTATAGACAGCCAAGAATTAGAGTATAAAAAATGACTCCATAAGGGGCTTGTCAGCCTAAAGCCTTAGGAGGTCTTAGAGGAGAGAGGAAAGGAGGGAGCAGATCTGACCAGACATCATATGGGTTAGGTACGTGAACGTCCCGGGTGCAGCCTGGGAGGAGATTGTGTCAGAGGGAGGATGGGGCAGAGAGGCATAGGCTAGCCTTGCACGTCATATTTTTGGCAAGGCAGATCATATTCCTCTGTGGTCTTGTAAAGGAGGGGCCTTTTTCAAGGAGCGGCCTCTATTTGTAAGACATAGAGAGGGAGAGAGACAGGATGAACAGACCAGGGCAGAGAGGGCAACTCTCTCTGTCAGACTTAGAGAGGGAGAGAGACAGGTCAGAGAGGGCAGCTGATGGAGCAGGTTTAGATTTAGATGCTAAAACTTAAAGTTTATGCTTTGACTAACTAACTAGTTTTGAAAAGATGCATTTTTCTTATGCATTTATTTTTCTTTATTGGAGATTTTTGCCAATTATTAATTATTGATTAGCCTTGCAAAACTCACTCTTGAATTATATTATCCTGAACTCTTTAAAGAATTCGGACTGACATTTGATGCCTCATTCCCTCCTTTATGGAGTGTTTTGTATGCAACCTATAATATATTTTGTATTCATTCTATTTTTCCTATTTTCAATTCTGTAACCTGATTGATATTTTACTAATGAATAAAGGGTCAGAGAACCTTAACTTCTAACTAGAAAATAAAACCCTTTAAAATACTCAAAATTCTCTTTATTGGCTTAAATATTACTTACATTTTGATTTTTCATGTTTATGTAAAGTCTCCAGGAAGTGATACACAGTGGCAAAGGTCCATCACCTTTAAAGAGGTAAACTAGAGGTAAATGATGTTATGCATTGAGAAATTACAGTGAAATTACTGTTGGATCAGTTTCTGGTAGCAGAGGTAAGGTTAACACCATCAGGTTCTTACCATGTAATTGTACGTGTTACTAGATGCTGCGTTGATGCTAGATGTGATGAAATGCATTACATGTGAACAATTACAATGACATTTCTACAATGGTCATATTATGTTATGTGAAAGTTTATCTCTATAGCGCTCATATGCAGATGATTCTTGGGTGTTTAGGTAGATGCAGCCTTAAGACCTAAAACTGACTGGGACTGGCATCTCAAGCAGAGTAGATTTGTTTCAGCCAGGAAACTAAATAGAGAGAATTTCACAGGTTGACAAACACTGTAGAAAAAGCATTGTCCCCATGAGTGACTGTTCTGGTCTTAGTGGTGGTGCGACCTGGCTAGCTGATCTGAGAGACCATGACGGTTGATAGAAGGAAAATGTATTGGCCATAAATGAGGGTGATTTGAGGTGTAGGGTCTTATTGAAAATTGGTATAGTCTTAAAGGCTATCTGAGATCGAATGGGTAGGCAGTGTAGACATCACGGTACTGGTAATATATGCAATTTTCTGGTAGTGTTTGTAAGCACTTGTGCTGCAGCATTCTAAACAAGTTATTGTCAATGTAAGATTTTGTCTGGATCTTCAAGGTATATATTGGCATAGTCAAGACATGATTGGTTGATAGCATGCACTATTGTGAAATGCAAAGAATGATTAATGAAGAGGAAAATCTAGTTTAGAAGACAAAAGTGGGTGAAGGTAATGCGGTCACATTCACAGATTGGGTTTCTAGGACCATGGTGCTGTCAAAGAGGACTCCTACATTGTTATGTTATGTTACAGGGGTTTGTAGAGCGCCTGGTTACACTGACCCAGTGTGTCCCCGCGCTAGGTACCAAAGCAGAAAAAAACTAAGTCCACAGACAGTACAGCACTGATTATGTCTTTGGGAATAACATTCTACATCACTCTTGAATATCTGGGCTGCCCATTAAATCTGAGCGTAAGGTTGTATCCCTTTTCATGAGAAATTAAGAGAAGGTAATCAACATCTTGGGTTTGGTCGATTTCATCTTGAGGAAGTTGTTGTCCACCCTTCCCTTGAGGATGGATACATAACACATTGGGGCTGAGAAACTGGGCAATCAAGCTAAGAACTAGATGCATTAACCCCTTGTATGCTCATGATGGAGCCGCTCCGTAATGAGCTTCGGCTGAGCTGTGCTCATGACGGAGCGGTTCCGTCATGGCCCTGCCGCCGCGCCTGCGCGGCGTGTTCTATTAAGCGGGCGGGGCCATGACGGAACCGCTCTGTCATGAGCACAGCGCAACCGCGGCTCGTGACTGAGCGGCTCCGTCACGAGCATGCGAGCGCCGCTCGGACACCCCCCCCCCCCCCCTAGCGCTGCGGCGGAATTGCCGCCGCAGCGAAGGGGTTAAGAATGCAGCAAATGCTGGCAAAATGCAAATCTATAAGGTCTACCACGAAAATGGAGACCAGAAAGACAGGAAGGGCTAGTGCACCTAAGAAACACGTCTAACAAAATGAAATCATGGTTTGTTTGAATGGTCACGCAATATGTGTATTTGGACTTGATTTAGGACCATTCTTTTAGTCAAATCAACAATCCCAAATTTATTTAATTCCTGCACCTGCTCTGAAAAAATAGAGGACTGTAGGAAGAGGAATTATTGCCATATGTTCATTTGCTTATATGAAATCAGCACTGAGAATTAAACAGAAACCTACAATGACTTTCCGCAATGCTTCTCACACCCCATGGCATCTTCCTATGATGTGCTGTCCCACACTACATGCTCGCACTGACCCTGTCTGCCCTCTCCCCTATCAACTCCCTTTCTATAATTGCCTTCTTTTCATCTTCTTTTCTCCCCAATCAGGTGAATGCATCCCTTCTAAGTCAATGGTACAGACCTACCTTTACTGAGCTGATGTCATACCTGTCTTGAACATGCTCCTTAAAGGAGGCCAACAGGGGGACTGTTACAGTTATTGTTACTGTTATTGATATCACTCACCTACCAATGGCATACCTGTCCAGCCAACACAAAAGGTATTTTTTTCCTTTTTCTCCTTTCCTACCTTACCCAAATTTAGAATGCTCAAACTGCTGACATTAGGGACACTTGCATGGACATTAATCACTGAAATTGTTACATAGATTTGCATTTGTGTTTTGCACTTTTCTCATATTGTCGCCCTACTATGGAAGAGAAGAATTGTGGTATTGTAATCTGTATTTGCATTTATATCCCAATAAAAAAGTCAAACAAAAAATAGGTTTCTCTCTGCCATTAAACGTGTTAGTTGTCCCTTCAGACGCTGCTGCCCTGTACCTTCATTTACTTCTGAAAAATTCTGAATCGTGATAAATATTCCAGTTCTTACTGAAACATTCTCAAATCTAACATAAAAACCAATTCATAGCGGTTTAAAAGAGTATACATTTTTCATCCTTGGTCTCTGGTTTTAAAAAATTTGACTTGCATCGACTTTTCTACAATACTGTCTTGATTTATAACTGCAATTATCAAGAAAAGTTTCAGGCTATGTTAAAACATTGCTGAGTTAATTCTTGGGTTATTTTTTTATGACAGACGGGCACCTTCCATCATAGAATGGAGCTGACCGGAAGTGAAACTTTTTTAACTTTGCATGACGTGCCCTGTGGGATCGTTGAGAGTTTTTATACTGAATGTATTCAGAATGTCAGAATAGCCATGTTCCGACTTCAACACTGACGAGAGAAAGTTACTTCTTCGCCTCAACCAGAGACTTTTCGGAGCACTTAAATATCCCCTGAGGCAAGGCACTTAGCGAAAGGAGAGAGAACCAGTGCAAAGAGACACTAAGAGCAGCTATGATGAAGACATAATTAAAGAGATGAAAGAGAGAAGGGTGTAGTAGCAGTGAGGTGAGGGCTGTTGAGGCATAGTGAGGGAGGGCAGAATAAGAGGGAAGGAGAGAGACCCAGAATGGAAGTGAGAGAAACAGCGAAATATAATTACATTGAGTGGCCTGGATTCCCAAGTACCTTATCATTAAGGTGTGGGCTGGGTCAGAACATAGCTGGGTACCCTTTTCTAAGACTGCATTGTCGAAATCCTACTAGAGGGTGACCACCTGATATACAGGGAAATTTAGGGCAGTGGCTAAAATTGCAGGACATAGTCAAAATTCTGTCAAGACAAAATTTCACTTCAAAAAGTTCTTTTTTTTGGTCCATCTACGAAGTACAAGCAATAATTTGAAAGTAAGTGTGTAGACTGCTGGTGCAGGCACATGTCGAAAAAGGTGAAAATTATTTGGTTTGTATATCACATAGCAGTATTGAGCAATTATTTACAAGTAATTATGCTTACTTAACGACCAGAAAATATAGTAAACATATGCACATACCCCTTAGTCTACTACCCCCCTCTTGTATCTTTTGTATGGAACACTTAACATTATAACACAGGACTAACCTCACCTGGTATATGCTCAGTGGCGATGAATTAGAAGGGTCTTTCTCCCTGTGGGAAACAGTCCCAGTGATTACACCACAAGTAAACTACAATAGAGAAATGATCATGAAGCCCCTCCTGTGGTGAAAGGGCAGTCAGGAAAACTGAGTCAAATAATCCACTTACCGCGCATTGGCAAAGCCAATAGGTAGAGCCACTGGAATTATGCGGCAGGAAAGGGTCAAATTATGCAGCAGTGTTGAGTAAATTATGCAGCAAGAAAAGGCAAACTATGTAGCATAATGCAGCGCATTTTGCAATAGTGTTACCTCATTATTTTGTCATTTTTTAACTCGGTAACACTCTCTGAGCATTGGTTGCACCTCATTAGTACCACTTTAACACCCAACTATAGCAATAAGTAACAGAAAGGTGACCATTCCAGCTTTGCAAAGGGCCTTCCACTATGCTGCAAAATATGTTGTTGCATTTTTAGTAACATTTGTACCGTTTGCGATAGAAACCATTTTTTGTTACAAATCGGCAGATCATTCAGCAGATGATGGATTATGTGGCAAATACCGCAAAATTATAAAATATGTGATAATCAATGCAAAATCACATAATTCCAGTGGCCCTGCCAATATGTCTCACCTTTAAGCAGGGGTGTTGTTAACTCCAAGCTTTAGTTGCTATAACAGTGGTGGAACTCTTGATGGACCTCTTCTGTCTGCAGCTCAGAATCAAAAACTCATAACTAGTGTGAAAGGGTGGATGGAGAGATAGCTGCATGAATGAGTGAAAGATGGATGTAACGATGGATGAGGGAAAGGATGGAAGGATTGATAGATGGATTGTTGGATGAGTGAATGGATGAGGGGATGAATGAGTGAATGAGTGGATGGCTGAGTGAAAGGGTTGCTGGATGGCTGAGAGAAAGGGTAGATGGATGGATGTGTGGATGGATGGATGGATGCATAGTTAAGGGAAAAGAAGATGATGGATAAGTGGCAGTCTGGATGGATGGATGGATGAGTGAAAGGGAGGCTGGATGAATGGAGTGAAAGGGTGAATGGATCGATGAGCAAAAGTATAGGAGGATGGAGGAAGTGATGGATGAGTGAAAGGATGGATACGTTTGATATATAGATTTAAAGTTGGTGGATAGGTTTGGACAGTGATGTTGAGAAAACCCCTCTGCTTTAGCAGCTACAGTGGGAGTGGAGTTCTTGATGGGCTTCTTCAGTCTGCAGTTCGCAGAGAAATGCTCATAATTAATATGAAAGAGTGGGTGGGTGTTTGAATGAAAGGATGGATGGAATGGATCAATGTTGTGATGTATATATGGATGGATGGGTCGATGGGTGTTCGAGTCAAATTGTGGTTGATTAGATGGATGGATGAATGAGTGAAAGGATGGGTGTAAGGAAAGATGTGTGAAAGAAAGGGTGGGTGAATGAAAGGAGAGGTGGATTGACAGATGAATTGATTAATTAAAGTGTAATTGAATGGATGGGTGAAATGGTGGATGATGGATGAGTGAGTGAAAAAATAAATGGATAGGTGAAAGGGTAAATGGGTGGATGGGTTGAAGGGTGAGCAGATGAGTGAAAGGATGGAAGGCTAAGGGAATGGGTGGATGGATGAGTGAAAGGGAGGATGGTTAGGTAGATGGGTGGATAGTTCAGTGGGTGGATGGATGGATGGATGACTGAACAGGTGGATGGAGGGATTGATGACTAAAATGCTGGATGAATAGGTTTGGATGTGGGTGGGTGGATGGGTGGATGGATGGATTTATAGACCGAATGGTGAAAGTCTGAATGACGGATGAAAAAAGGAATGGATGACAGAATGTTAAGATGAAATGGTAGCTACCAGTGGGTGGATGGAAGATTGAATGGATAGATACTTGGCTGGAAGAGGCAAGAGAGCTCTTCTATGGAGGGTTATGATGAATTGCCTTGCTTGCTAGGTGCCATAAGAGCTTTGGTTCAAAGTGGGAGCTCTTTTAATTTTCTGCCTACTTCCTTGCCTTTGAGGGTTATTGTCTTTGCCAATTGCTTGTAGCCTTGCGGTGCAGCATGACTAAAGATTTATTTAAAAGCCTTTGACATGGTTCACCACATCATGTTGCGGACAAGTGCAGCATGCATGTGCAAACCTACAAAATGAAATGGATGCTTTTCTTTTTAGTTACCGATCAGAGTTGAATCTGTAACTAAAAGGAAAATTAAATGTGCAAATCGTGTTTTTTAAGGAAATGAGGAGCAGAAGCGATGGAAATAGAAACAAAACGCACCGTGGGAGCAACATGGGTCAAGGCCAAAAGGCACATGCAGAAGCAACAAGGGAAAGAGTGGGGGCATTGAAGCAACATGTGGATGTCAGGAGGGGACAAAAGAAACACAGGGGTTGAGGGAGTAACATGGAGGGCCCAGCTGGGGGGGGTAAGCAGCAATGGGTGAGAGAGAATGAGGAGGAAGCGGAGGGTGGGAAACAACATGGATGATGTGGATGGGGGAAGAAATGGGGAAAGAAACACAGGTGAGTGCAACGTAGAGCAGAGCAGGGAGAAGAAGATGTGAAACTAAGAAAGAAAGAGTACAAAGGTAGAGAAGTACATGAAGGAGAAGGCTTAAAAACAAACACACTCCCATGGAGTGTTTAACATACAAGAAAAAAGTCGTTCCTGTAAAAGCCATTAGTGGAAGACGCGAAGGCAACCAATCAATAGTGATACCAGGAGGCAAAGCTCCATGACATTTAAGGGACAAACATGAGATTAATAAACTGGGAAATGAATAAGAAGTACACCAATGAGAGTGACATGGAAAGCCAATCAATGGTAATAGTGGGGGATTCATATGTCTTGCAACAGGACGATCATGCTCTGTCTAATAGGCTTAAACCTATACAGGAGCATCAAATGACTAACCCAGAGTTGAATGGACTGCCAACCAATATGTAGACACAGGGGCCTTCACCTATGTTTGAGTTGAATATGGGAAACTCCCAATGCGAAAATGCAAACCAATGATCCCACCAAAAGGAAAGCACATCAGAGGGAACAAACCGACAGCAAGACATATGCTAGAGAATGTCCCAGCAAGTTAATACATGTTAGGAAAACACCAACAGGGAAAGGCACTGAAGGTAACCAAAGATGAAGGAAATTTGTGCTAGGAAGCCCACCACCAGGTACATATATTCTATGTAATAGCAAATGGAGATAGGAGCACCCAGTCTCAGCTGGTGTTGAAATTTAAGGTAGGTATTCCACCAAATCGGAAACAAAAGTGAAATATATACCAGGAAAAGCGGCAACAAGAAAATGTGCTCACAGTGCGAAACCATGCACCCCAAACTTAAAAGGTAAACAACAGGGAAACATGCACCAGGTAAGGCCCAAACAAGAACTGTGCTTCAGGTGTGCTTCGGGTTACCCACGAATGTGGAACCATGACCTGCAAACCCACCAATATGGAAACATGTCATGTGGAACTCATCAGTGTGAAGCACACACAAAGCGAATTGTGTCTCATTATTGCACTGTCCAGAATCAGAATAGCAAGACTCACTTCCTGGAGGGAGGGAGGTGTAGCACAGACATAAAGGAAGCCTCCTTATATTGGTGGTTTGCTCGTTCTTTAAAGGATGTCTCCAGTTTCTTCACCCTACATCCTTGTGGTGGTTGAGGGGGTAGAGCTCTAGATATACTCCGTGCAGTGGATCTCACTGGAACAGGACCCCATCTTTTTACCCGCTGATTCATTGTCTCATTTCAGAATTGATGATGCCCGACTGTCACTGTCCCCTGCTTGAAAGGGAGTTCCTGAAAGCCAGTGGAAACAAAGTGGAACTTCTGCTGCCTAATACCATGTGCACCACGACCTACCAACCAACTCTAATCCCTGTACTCAACCTTGATAAGCCAATCACCACGCCCCTCCACATCAAGGTGAAAAAATTAGAAGTCGTTTGTTACTCCAAAATCTTAATTGACTTCCAGATGTCCTCAGTGGTTTACCACTACGGCTACCTTCATGAACACCTCTTCCCTCAAAGCCCCTTTGGACACATAGTCCACCTTCTTCTCCTCACTACATTTACTCACTCTACCCTGGACTGTTTATGAGGCTAACCTTTCACCTCTAAGTGATCCAGAGCATTGCTACAGGACTGGTAGTGGGGAGGCAGCACCAGGGCACCTCCTGATGGTATGGAAATCTCTGCTCAAGCTCCCTGTTAACTCCTGAGGCATTCAAAAATACCCCAAGAACAAATTACAGTGCAACAATCGTGGACACGTCATACGAACCTCTGATAAAAGCCTTCTTCAGAACTCACGAACCCATAGCAGGAGACAAATTCTTTGTAGGTCAAGGGACTGTACTACTGAATACATTCTAAATTACCATCTTCAACAACGGCAACAACCTCACTGCAAAGCTGCCCACCCTGCAACAACGCAGAAAATTCGACCACCACACTACCAAGCCAACTACATTGTAACCAAGAAATTTTACAGACTCATTTAAATGCTGACATCAATGCATCATAGCCAAAGACCTAGAAGCAAAACCACCCATCTAACAGTGATATGCACCATACAAAAACCACTCAAAATGCAGTAAAGCTGCTCAGCATGCAGCAAAATTGACCACTTTGCAACAAGGTTGGCAAGGCAGAAAGAAAATACCGATTGGATCAACTTAATTTTAAACAAGGAACATGAAGACCTTATGAAGTCAGATTGGGTGACTCCGGTATTTGCACCGTGGGGCCAAAGTGCTGTCCCTCACCTCTTGACTTGCGCTTCAGACCCTAGCGCCTCTATATCCCCGCCATTGCCGTCGCTGCCAGGACACCGCAGCGCGGCAGCCGGGACAGGGAACCACATCCCCCAGGAACCTCAGCGGCTGGACGCCGCCTCCACCAATCAGGGTGCGCCCGAAGGCGCTTGAAAGGAAGGACTGCCCTTGGGGGAGCGGGAGACTCCGGTATTTACACAGTGGGGCCAAAGTGCTGTCCCTCACCTCTTGACTTGCGCTTCAGACCCTAGCGCCTCTCTATCTCCGCCATCGCCGTCGCTGCCAGGACACCGCAGCGCGGCAGCCGGGACAGGGAACCACATCCCCCAGGAACCTCAGCGGCTGGACGCCGCCTCCACCAATCAGGGTGCGCCCGAAGGCGCTTGAAAGGAAGGACTGCCCCTAGCGTCGCGGGTAGCGCGCGGGTAGCGCCGGGAGAAGCCCGGGACAAGGGCGGGGCCATCTGCGGCCATCAGAGACACGAAGAGGCCGGGTCGGGCCATCCCATTTGGCTGCTACGAACTCGGAGGTACTGTATCTATTCATATTGATTCTGTTTGTACACCATGTCTTTCTGGGAGGAGCTGAATGCCCTGTGTGGAACGAACTACGCCCTGAATGTACCTACCCCCCCTATAGTGGGTAGAGATGCCGATGAGATAAATGACATTGATATTGAGAACACCGATAAAATGTGCATTACTCCCTTACTACAACCTTCCAATCCACCAATAATATTGCCAACTGAGGCGCTGAACAAAACATCTGATCCCGTTTCACCACTTCAATTGACCCTGCTTGCACAGATCGAACAATTGCTAACAACCGCACTATCACCCCTGATTACTAAAATGAATGAGCTGGGAGACAGGTTGACCAGTATTGAAAACACATTATCAAGGAACCCTATCCCAACTGTAATAACTGCCGCATCCATTGACCCTATTCCCCCCTTCATCAAAGAAAACCTCAAACCCACGCAAATTCCTGAACTCTTCATCTCTCCACCCAATCCAAGATGCCGGAACATTATTACTAATTCCGTACCTGCATCCCATAGACTACCCAGGTTTGCACATGAAAGCAGGAATTGGATCAACTTACCTCCAGAAGCTGCCCCCTTCGTGACTGTTCTCTCTGGGGTCCCTGCACCTATTCAGGGCAAATTTGAATCTCATAAGGACCTGTTAAATAAAACCATCTCCTGGCTAAAACAACACAGACCATTGCCACCTGCTTTAGATGGCGGCATATTGAGGGTCAGGAGGGTGGGGTGGCTTGGTACGTCGCCCAAAGACATTCCAGGCGACCTTATCTTAATTAAATTCAAAACTATGAACATCGTCCCCTATTTGCGATTCTCCCAACCCAAAGAGGGAGATGGTTCCATTCGCATTTGGGACTTGTACGATTTTTATCCCGACCCCCGACCCTACCCGTCCCTAAGGCAAGCGACATGGAACAATAATTCTTGGTAAAAGGGGATGCCATGAACCGTGTGCTACCAACATCTATCCTTTTTTCCCAATTTCTGTAAATATCTTTCTATTTACCTGAAGGGACAAATTGGTTTTAGCCTGTTTATTATAGTTGGTTCTTGATGGAAATTTAAAATTTATGTAAACATGTATTGTGATTTTATGGTGGATTAATTGCAATGTCTTTTTAAAATTTTCTATGGATTAGCTTGTCATTGATTTAATACTGGTTTTAGAAGTTTTTATATGTATAAATTGTATTTTATGTCTTTTATGATGAACTAATCCAATAAGGACTTCTTGAAATTGATTGGGTATAATCTATATTAATATCTTTTGTAAGACAATTGCATATGGCATTGCTAGGAAAAGGCACTGCTCTCACCCTATTTGTTGAGAGCTCAGTTCTGGCACACCCAATTCATGGCCTAGTTCTGACACTGCAGAGTAAGTGTCCAGTTCTGGCAATGCAGGTGAGTGTTCCCTCTTTGAGGAGCATTGATGCTGACTCAGGGGCTTTGCATTGTTCTAAGCCCCTACATATGGAGGCATAATCCTGCAACACTCCGGCTATCCTTACTTGAATATAAAAGGGACTGGTGCCCTCAAAGCCATCTTCCTGTTCAAGGAGCTTAACAGACACTACAAAATTCACTTCTGCTCTACTATTCAACCAACCCAATGCATCCGATACACTGATAAGATCCCATTATCCGTAAGGGGTCAAAACGCCGTCGTCAAGTATTCAGAGACAGACAACGTTTCCACCTTTTGCAGCTACAATGACTTAATTTTTGTATACATGAGTTGTTTTTAACAGAAAGTTAAGTTAAGTTAAGTTAAGTTAAAGTTAAGTTTGGCATTTATATAGCGCACTGCACACCCATAGGGTCTCAAGGCGCTTGAGGGAGGTGGGGGGTTACTTATCAAATAGCCAGGTTTTGAGTTGTTTTCTGAAGGAGAGGTGGTTTTGAGTAAGTCGGAGGTGGGTGGGGAGGGAGTTCCAGGTTTTGGCAGCAAGATAGGAGAAGGATCTTCCCCCCATGGAGGATCTGTGGATGCGTGGTATTGCGGCAAGGGCTTGGTTGGACGAACGGAGATTGCGGGTGGGGGTGTAGAAGGAGAGGCGTGTGTTGAGGCATTCGGGTCCTAGATCGTATAGTGCTTTGTGTGCGTGGGTGAGGAGACGGAACGTTATTCTTTTGCTGACGGGGAGCCAGTGGAGGTCTTTTAGATGATTGGAGATGTGAGCTCTGCGGGGGACGTCTAGAATGAGTCTGGCTGAGGCATTTTGGATACGTTGGAGCTTTTTCTGTAGCTTGGTGGTGGTTCCGGCATAAAGGGTGTTTCCGTAATCTAGTCTGCTAGTGACCGGTGCGTGAGTGACTGTTTTTCTTGTTTCGGTGGGGATCCATCGGAAGATCTTTCTGAGCATACGTAGGATGTTGAAGCATGAGGAGGAGACTGCGTTGACTTGTCTGGTCATCGATAGGGAGGAGTCTAGGATGAAACCCAGATTACGTGCGTGGTCCGTAGGTTTGGGGGCGTTTCCCAGAGCCGGTGACCACCATGAGTCATCCCAAGCGGAGGGGGATGCTCCTAATATTAGGACTTCCGTTTTGTCCGAGTTCAGTTTAAGGCAACTGTTCCTCATCCATTCGGCCACTTCTTTCATTCCTTCTTGTAGATTGGTTTTGGCGGTGTTTGAGTCTTTGGTGAGGGAGAGGATCAGCTGGGTGTCGTCTGCGTAGGAGATGATGTTGAGGTTGTGTTTGCGAACGATGGATGCGAGGGGGCTCATGTATACGTTGAAGAGTGTGGGACTGAGTGAAGATCCTTGTGGTACACCGCAAATGACTTTGTGGCCTCTGATCTAAAAGGGGGGGGGGCGGACTCTCTGGGTTCTTCCGGCGAGGAATGAGATGATCCAGTCCAGTGCTTTTCCTTGAATTCCGATGTTTCTGAGGCGGTGTATAAGGGTGCTATGACAGACTGTGTCGAAAGCTGCGGAGAGGTCAAGTGGGATGAGTGCGACTGTTTCTCCATTGTCTAATAGTTTGCGGATGTCGTCTGTAGCTGCAATGAGGGCAGTCTCGGTGCTGTGTTTGGCACGGAATTCGGATTGTGATATGTCGAGGGATTTGTTGGATTCGAGGAAGGCAGCGAGTTGACTGTTGACAGCTTTCTCGATGACTTTGGCAGGGAATGGGAGGAGCGAGATAGGTCGGTAGTTTTTAAGTTCAGTGGGGTCTGCTGTGGGTTTCTTCAAGAGGGCGCTGAGTTCGCCGTGCTTCCAGCTTTCCGGGAAGGTAGCGGAGTTGAAGGAACTATTGATGATGTCGCGAAGGTGGGGAGCGATGATGGAGTCTCCTTTGTTGAAGATGTGGTGGGGACATGGGTCGGTTGGCGATCCTGAGTGGATGGAGTTCATTAGGCGGATGGTGTCTTCAGTGGTGACTGGTTTCCAGGTACAAAGGTTGTTAGGAGGGGGATTAGGTTCTGAGGTGGGTGGGGTGGACTTGTCACCCGGCTGTATTGTGAAGCTGTTGTGTATGTCGGCGATTTTCTTGTGGAAGAATGAAGCTAGGGAGTCGCAGAGGTACTGGGAAGGAGTGATGTCATTGGTGCCGGCTGAAGGGTTGGTGAATTCTTTTACTATGTTGAACAGTTCCTCACTGCTGTGGGCGTTTTTGTCGAGTCGATCTTTGAATGCAGTTTTCTTAGTGGAGCGTATTAGTTGATGGTGTTTACGGGTGGCGTTTTTGAAAGTGGCTAGGTTTTCGGTGGATGGGTCTCTTTTCCAGGTTTTCTCGAGGGTGCGGCAAGTCTTCTTGGATTTTTTTAGTTCATCGTTGAACCAGGGGGCTTTCTTGATGTTTAATTTGGTAGGGTTGCTTTTCAGTGGTGCTAATTCGTCAGCGCTGCGGGTGATCCATTGTGCAAGGTTGGTAGCTGCTTGGTTTGGGTCTGAAGAATAGGTAGGAGGGTATTGGTGGAGCGATGTGAAAAGCTGGTTAGTGGTGATTTTGTTCCAGTTTCTGCGAGGGTGGTTGTGGGTGGTTGTTGAGGGTGGTTGTGGGACATAGTCTTTTTGTAGTTGAAGTGCACGCAGCTGTGGTCTGTCCAATGGAGAGCTGTGGCGTGGTTCAAGGAGATGTATTTGCTGGATGTAAAGATTGGGTCGAGCGTGTGTCCTGCACAGTGGGTGGGGGTGTTGACAAGTTGTTTGAGTCCAAGATTTGCGGGGTTGTCCAATAGGGTGGTACTGTTGTTGTCGTTGTTCTTTTCCAGGTGGAAGTTGAGGTCGCCAAGTAGAATGTAGTCCACGGAGGGGAGGGCGTGCGGGCTGAAGAAGTCTGTGATGTCTTCACTGAATTGTGTGCGGGGACCTGGTGGTCTGTAGATGAGGGTTCCTCTGAGTGTGGTCTTGGGGTCGATGTGAATCTGAAAGTGGAGGTGTTCGGCGGATGCGAGGTTGTCGTCGGAACTGGTCGATATGCGAATGGTGTTCTTATGAACAATGGCAATGCCTCCTCCTATTTGGTTGGTGCGGTCCTTACGAATAATCTTGTAGCCGTCGGGAATGGCTATGGCGATGTCGGGTGTTGAAGAGGCGTTCATCCAGGTTTCTGTGAGGAAGGCGACGTCCGGTGAAGTAGTGTCGAGTAAATCCCAAAGTTGAGTGGCGTGACTGTGGACTGAGCGGGTGTTGAGAAGGATACATTTCAGTTGGTTGGTGTCAGGAGTCTGTTTGATGTTGGTGGGTTTGGTGAGGGTCCTAATGCAGGCAAACTTGCAGGAATTGCAGGAGAAGGGTCCATGGGTGAGGCCAGGTGTGGCTTGGTAGCAGGTTGGTCGTCGACCGGGGTTCAGGGCTGTGAGGGTAGAGGCGTCATACGTTATGCGGGAGGAGTGAGGTTTGCGGGGGACAGGGGGTCTGGCGCTGGGCGCGGTCCAGGCGCGGACGGGCGTAGACGGGCTTACCTTTGGCGCACCTTCGGCGCGACCGCTGCGTGTGGACGCTGCGCGTAGGTCCATCTGTCTTAAATGTAGAGTGGAGGGGGCGGAGCGTGGGCGGGTCAGCTGGGAGGCGGGAGCGGGGAGGAGACAAGGGCCATGAGACAACAAACAACCAAATGGCAGGAAGCGAAACTGGGGCACAAAGACAAAAATGCTTTTCAAATCGATGAAATTACACAGCAGTGCAGCGCAATTAATTTAAATACTAATACAGGCAACTTGGCTAAAATGCGAAGGCAGATAACGACACCAGGCGCTATGTCCGCGTTGCAGCGCTCTAAGATTGCAGGCGATGTCGCTGAGGCAGGCAATCCAATTTAGCTGGAGGAGGGTTGCAGGCAGAGAAGGGGCTGAGGAAGGGAGCGTGTGGGAGCGACCGCAACGGAGCGAGTCCAGCAGGTCACAAATTGGTAGTAGGAGGAGAGAGCTTACTCTACCAGTGGGTGGGCGGGTCAGCTGGGAGGCGGGAGCGGGGAGGAGACAAGGGCCACGAGACAACAAACAACCAAATGGCAGGAAGCGAAACTGGGGCACAAAGACAAAAATGCTTTTCAAATCGATGAAATTACACAGCAGTGCAGCGCAATTAATTTAAATACTAATACAGGCAACTTGGCTAAAATGCGAAGGCAGATAACGATACCAGGCGCTATGTCCGCGTTGCAGCGCTCTGAGATTGCAGGCGATGTCGCCGAGGCAGGCAATCCAATTTAGCTGGAGGAGGGGTGCAGGCAGAGAAGGGGCTGAGGCAGGGAGCGTGTGGGAGCGACCGCAACGGAGCGAGTCCAGCAGTCCCTCATAACTGTACCAACCAACTACCTTTTTTGTCCTTGATTTATGTCACTCTCTCTTATCTTTTGGTTTTGGTTTGTTTACACATCTGGGATCTTCTGTTCCTACATTTTCTCTCAACACACTTTCGTAAAATTTTAGCAAATTGTTATTTATTTGTTTGAATAAAACTCGGTTCGGCTGAACCATGTTACGCAGTGGCTGCTTTATCTGTTTGTGTTCCAAATGTGTTTATTTTTAACATCATTTCGGATTGTGTCCGCACACTAGTATCTGTGATAATCATAATTGTGTTTCAGAATGAGTTCCATGTGAACACGTGTTGCAAGAATTACTTGATACCCCTGTTTTCATGGACATAAAGGGTTGCTCTTGTTGTTATATAGTTATGAATACAGTATGAGCACCAATCCGGGCGCTGCTCTCATGCTGTGAGAGCAGCACCCTGATTGGAGGGAGCGGCCTCAATCGCTGCGTCTCAGCACCCTGGAGGCCATCGAGAAGACTATGCTCTCCCTCCCTTTCACTTGCCCATACTCCCTGCATCTACCAAAGCAGAAGTGGCGGACTCTCCTTATTCCACATCACAGCTAAAACCTGAAACAGCCTCCCCACATACTTCCAGAACATCACATCAATTTCGGAATTCCAAATGACCCTCAAGACCTGGCTGTTCCAATAAGCCTCTGGGACCTGCAAGTGCCTGGATGCGCTGTCATGTGATTTGCAACCCTTTATAAATTGACTGATTTTGCAGAATACAAGATCGAGCCACTATTGCATTTTTCTTGGTAATCTTTGGAAACCTTTGTCGATGCTGATAGCAGGAAGCGACACCTTTGAGAGTTACAAATCCTGAGGTTGAGAATCAGGCCAGCAGTTCTTTAAAGTGATGTGAAAAAAAACTGAGCAATCGGATTGAGTGAAATATCAGTCTCTGTGAATCAAAATTGTTTTCTTTACCATAAAATTATTTGCACACTTAAGTGTAACTCAGAAGGCACCTCGAGGGCCCCTCGGGTGGCATGATAAGTAAGTGTATTTATGTGTGTGCGACTGAAAATAAAATTTGTACTAATTAATGAATGTAATCATAAATTATGTTAGAATATTATGTTGGAATATTAGGTGGGAGTAATTGTGCTCCCTATGGTTGGAGATGGGCATTCTATAACAGGAATGCCTTTCAAAATAGATGAACATCCATAATCCTGTGTGTTTATGGGTAGTCACAAACATTTTCAAGAAACCATAGCACCCTGGAGTCAATTAAAGATTTACTCTTGAGAAAGGCAGGAGTATATATGTTTTCAGTGCTCAATTTGTAAAAGAATGAGTGCCTTTGCACGAAACACTGTTCAAAAGTCCGGCTGGCCCTATTAAATACCAGCGCCTCTCAATACCAAGGCTCTTCAGTCTTCAGTCTTCAGTCCAGCCCATGCCTCTGAATAACAAGACTCCCTCTTGCCCTTTATCTCACTTTTCAAGGTTCCTGATTTCTCCTTCTGTGGCGGTTCTCCGACGTTCTCTTCCACTTTCTTTGTGTGTTTTTCTTTCGTTTGTTCTCGGGAACTGTCCGATGAAACAAGTAAGTTGGTCCCCCAAAATATGTGCCGGTGCACTCCCCCCCCTCCGCAACCATCAGTACAAATTAAGCACTGTATTTATCACAGATGGAAATGGTGGAGGAAAGACCCGCAAAAGTGGTGGGGGCCCAGTGAAGTGGGTTTTCCATATGGCAAAATACTTTTCCTGTAGAGAAAAAAAGCATATGCAAATACAATTTTGCTACACATTTAGCTGTGTATAAATACGTATTATTTATGTACATCTGGGAGCTGCCACTTTTGTTCCTTCCCAGAAGAAGTTGGATTTTTGTGAATTGAAAATACATGTAAACATGCTCCAAAAGTATTTTAAACCTACATGTGAAGGATTTAACCGACATCTACTTTAATGTTTTGGGAGAAGAAATGCAGTCCCTATCTATAGGGAACTGCTGAGATACCTCAAGGGGACTTGAATGGTAGGAAATCCCACCACCAGAGGCGGATTGGGTAATGAGGAACATGGAAAGCTTGATAAACTCTCAAAGGTCAATAGGGCTGTTGGAAAAAGCAGTCATGAAGGAAAGAATTGAAGGCCCATTGGTTGCTCCATTTCACTGACAGGCAGACAGACTGCTTTCGTGGGTGACTGCGAATTATTTACAATGACCACAGACCGCAACACTTTACAAATGATACTTTTGTACATTCTAAATTTCACGTTTTCATCATAGACGCTCGTGTTTGTCGCTCAACTCCCCCCTTCGCCGCCCTTCCCCCCAGCCCCCCACGCGCCCCCACACCCCCGTGCAGGCTTAGCGGGTGGTATGCTCATTTGTTCAGCTCTCCTGTGGCACACGCCAGAATGAGAGGGAGACGTGCCTCCTTGTTAGGAAGCGAAAAAACGTATTTACGTCTATTAAAAGGCCAGAAAGTAATTTGCCAGAAATTTCCTGTCAGCGCCTGAAAGTGGAAAAGCGGCTTTTCCTCGCTGCGTGTTATTTATTGATGTCTGGTAATGTGCCGCGGCAAAGTACATTAGTGTCACGTGACCGGAGGATGCTGCAGAAAGATTAAAATGACAAAGACTGCAAGCTTTCAAAATGCGCAACTCGGTGGAGATGTCACTGCCTGGAATGCAGAAACTGAAAACTTTATTTTGGAGGATTTGTGCAGATTTTTCCCGCAGCAGTTCAGATGAAGGGAAGGGAGAGAGAGTTAGCTGCGTTTCGTGGAATCCTGCTGGGTCCTGGTTTACATTTATCAAGACCCTTACGTGGCCAAACTAGTGGCGGAAGAGAAGGCAAAGGGTTGCCCAGAACTACAGGTAGAAGCGGAGGATTTTACTCAGAAGGACCAAAGGGCATATTTATGAGCCCTTTGCACCGTCGAAGCGTCACTTTTTGTGCTCTCGTGGTGCAAACTATAAAATCATATTTTAGAGGCCATGCAAGCCACTTTGCATGGCTTTGAATAGTGTTAGACTTGGCATCTTTTGGCGTGTTTCCCCTGACTTTTTGCTTTCTGACCTCCCGGTTTTGACTCTGTTTTTGCTGGTGTAATGATTCTGCGCACTTTCCTCACTGCTGTCCAGTGGTAAAGTGCAAGTGCTCCTGTATAAAATGTGTTATGGATTGGTGTTTCCATGATTGGCCTATTTGATCTATGTGTCAGTCCCCAGTAAAGTGCACTGCGAGTGCCAGGGCCTATAAATCAAATGCTGTTGGTGGGCTGCAGCACTGTATTGTGCCTCCCACGCAAGCAGCCCGTAAAGTGCAACTCCGGCCTGCCATTGCAGAGCTTTTGCACAGACTGGGGCTGTCATGTCGACTTGGCAGGTGCACACATTTGCAAGTCCTTAAACCTTAACTTTTCTACATGTGAGTCGGCCCTAAGGTAGGCCCAAGGGTGCCTTGTATGTGAAAGGTAGGACAAGCCCTGGTGTGTGTGAAATGTCCTGATAGTGAATTACAGCTTACTTCATTTTTCACTATTGCAAGGCTACCTGTTCCCCATAGGCCAGAGAGGGCAGTTTGATTATAACATCCTATAATCCTAACTGACTCAGGGAACATGATAGAAATTCGAGTTTAGTGTGCCTGAACTCAGAATGATAAAATGCATCTTTTAGTGAAGTTGGTTTTAACATTCTGTGTTTGAAAATACCACTCTTAGAAAGTGGGTATTTTTTGACCTAACCATCCAGCCTGCCTCTGCTAATTTGTGTATTGTCTGTCTGGTTTGTGAGTGACAGGGGCTGGGGGAGACTCCAGGAGACCGGGTGAGTCAGCACAGGGCTGAAAGGACACATGTACACATAGATTTAGGAGGAGTAGCACCTGGTTCTGAATAGGGCTGGGCTTGCCTTCCACAATGCTGGTTCGACCTCCTGTGGTGCATCTGAGGACCCTGGCCCACACTGACAAAGGAAGAAGGTGCACACTGGCAGATTGCACCCCAAACTTGTTTTAATTAGGTCCAGGCCCCTCTGCCTTCAGAGGACAAAGGAATTGCTGGTATAAATATTGGGGCCCCAGACCCCGAAACTTTAGAACTCTTTTTGGATCAAGAAGACTGCCAAGAAGAAGAGCTGGAGAAGCTGTGAGGAGGAACTACCACTTTTCTGTGTTAGCCTACTATGGCTGCTTCTGTCTTGGGCAGTGAAAGGACTGGACTGAACTTTATGCAATCTACTTTTGTGAGTTTCTCCAAGGACTTGAGGTAGAGCTTTCCCCTTGTTCAAGAAGTCTCAGGAACAGCAAAGTCTTCATGCTCGACTCCGTCTACGATGCCGCTGCCGACGCCGCTGCCGACTCCGTGTCCTGAAGGCACCTCAGAGGGCACCGCCGCAATGCCGCACCGCGACCCGAAGACACCTGCTGACGCCGCCACCGAGCCGCTGCTCGCACCCCGACCTGTGGGCACCGCACTCCGCACTACCTCGCTTCATGATAAGAACGTGGTATCCCGGATGCCCCCGCTCCCCACCTGGAATCAACGCCACTGCTTACACCTTGGTTCGACGGCACCACTTGTAAAGTTACACGATGCACTGCCCTTATCCCGCACCGCAGCCTTGGCCTACCGACGCCAGTGCCATCGACTCCAGTTCGTCAGCCGACGACAGAGCTTCAGCGAGGACAACGCCGCTGCTTGCACCGCGACCTGCCAACTTCGTGACGAGCACCGCCTTTAACTCATACCGCGACCCTACGGTCTCACCAACAATGCCATCTGATGCCGCCACAGAGTTGCTGCTCGCACCACGACCTGAGGGCACTGCACGCCGCACCGCTGCACTTTGCATCGCAGCACCCAACGCCTGCCAACACCAGCGCTCCTGAATTCAACAGAGAGGAGTTCGATATGCAACACGTGTGACTTTGAGTGCCCCGAGACTCCTGCACCGACCTCTGAAACCGATGCCTGCGGACGCTGTGTTTTCGGACGCTCAATGAGAGGTCATCGACACCCTGCATTTCTGACAGGTACTGTTTGCGGTCTTCCCGACACCGTAGCTGGCCCGCATCGCCACGGTCAGCCAGAACTGTTTGGAATTGTTTGCTCACGATGCAAGGATAGGCCCAGACGGAGCTATCAACATCAAGGAACTGTTTTTCAAGGTTATTTTGATAACTGAAGATATTTAAGTACTGTATTGTGGATTTGTATCATATTTGGTATGGTGTCCTTTTGTAGTGCTTATACTGTATTACTGTTGGTTTTGTGCAAATGCTTTACACACTGCCTTTCAGATAAGCCTAACTCCTCATGCCAAGCTACCAAGGGGGTGAGCAGGGGTTATTTTAGGAGTGTAACTCCCTTATCCTGACATGGAAGAAGGGTCCCTACTTGGACAATGGTGCAAGCCCTTGCCAACTAGAGACCCCCATTTCTAACAAATAGCCTCATAGAAAGGGAGTACTGCAGTGCAGCACAAGCCTCCACGTTGTTTTACTCTGCACTCCATGGGCGTTGCGGTGGGTGTTCCTACTCAACACCCATGGATTTTGATGCTTACCCAGATTTACAAAACCATGTAAACCTGGGGATGCGCCAAAACCTTGGGGAACTTATTTATGGGAGCCTTGCATCACTTTTGCACACTATAATGTGGTACACACGTGACTCCGGGCTATCAATCCTATTTATGAAGCCATGTATAGCTACCCTGCGTGGCTTTGAGTGGCCTCATAAATCTTGAGTGAGGCAACGCAGTGTAAATCAATGCGCTGCCTTACTCTGCACCCGGGAGGCGTTCAATGTGCCTTGCGGTGGGGTTTTCCATTCAACATGCATGTATTGTGATGCTGGCCAAGGTTTACAAAATCATTCAAACATGGACAAGCACCGGATTCGTTCTCCTCCGGAGATGAGGCTTAAGGAGGAGAAATATCTCTATTTATCCTAGTTTTCCCCTCTTTCTATGTGTGCTCTATTCTGCAGCACACATCGAAAGCAGAAACTGTCTTTTAGGATTGTGTTGCAAAGTCATTCTGTGCCCTGGGCACCCCCCAACTTTTTGCTGACTGTTACTGGTGGTAACTGACTCTGACTGACCCTGGGCTCTGCCTAACCAGGCCCAGGGTCAGTTCTATGCTGAAAGACACTTAGAATACAGTGAAAATGCCTATATTCACTAGGGTACACTATAGGTTGTGGGACCCCTGTGGTTGGCATGACCTGCCCCTTAGGGCTCTAATACATAATTGGGCAGGGGCTTAAAACTACCTCTCAGTCCCTTGTATATAATAGGGCATGGTAAGTTTGAGGCTAATAGTCATTTTCTGCATTTCCATGTCTGCACTGCTGAGCATGAGTTCAGTTTAAAAGTAGCCCTGTGTTGCAGGACTGCTTTTAAAAAGTAAATTGTGCCCAAACTCGATTTTGGTGTTTGGGGCACTTAAAATAGATAACCTACACTACAATGTTTGGGTATATTAGGCACCCACAGGGTCTCCCCTAGGTGTCCCAGGGTTGGAGGGTCAAGTATCTATGGGGTGGACCGTTATAAAATCAGTTTTATATGCCTTGGTCCAAGTAAAATTGTACATTTCACTGCCCACATTGTGATAAAGTGCTGCACAAACTCGACTTTGGTGCTAGGAGCATTGTGGAGGGAGGATCTGTAATATTTCTGCATATTCAGAACCCCCAAAGTCTCCCCTAGGTATACCAGGGGTGGGGTCCTGTAGATATAGACAGAGTACTTATAAAATATTTTTGTATGAACCCTAGTGCTGGAAAAATGGCGCAAGTAATTTTTCCCATTGCAAATCTCCTGACACATAGGTTAACGTAGCAAGAAGATATTAACTAATAACTCTTGATAGGAGAAGGCTAAAAGAGACATTGAAAGACTTCCCAGAATGGTTTTAATAAACTGAACAATATGATATTATTGAATTTTGCCTAAAATGTACATACAAGAAGTTATACGACCTTCTTGTTTTTTTAAGTCCAGATTCAGCCTTCCAGTGGTGTGTCTCGATTGGTCAGAGTTAAGTGGATTAGCCAGGCTTCTTTGAAGAGGTGATAAAGAGCCCCCGGGGTTGACCATCTCTGCTGGGAGGGCAGTGTTCTGTTACACAGGAATGCCGGAGCAGAGGGAGGAGTTGTAAACTATGGACTTAAATGAAAGAACCCAGTGTCATTTACAACTCCACTCTTTTGAACCCCAGCCAGATGCTAGGATTAAGGAAGGAATGATCAGATGCAAGGGGGCAAGACTATGAGATTAGCCATCCTAGGGGTGTGTTTAGCCAGCTCTTCTCTCCTTGCTGGAAAATCAGCCATTATGAATTTGGAGGAATTGGTGCACTCTGGGACATTATAGTGCCACACTCTGCAGGAAGTTGTCAGACCATGGGACGGTACCATACACCCCATTGGACAGGAGTGACCTCCTGCTTGACCCAGAGAACGTGGAATAAGTATCTGGGTGGGGCAGAGACTCTCAGATCTGCTGCTTGAAACCTAAGAAAGCAAGACGGGCCATGGTGAAAAGTTGGATGTGCATTTCCTAAGGCCTACACTCTGAAGATTGCACCTACTACACCATCTGAAACTACAGCCTGTGGATTATCTTGCAGTGAAAGAACTAATGAGTGGATTCCCTGAAAGCTACAGTTTAACTGAGCTCACCTGGAACATCACCACCAAGGATTCTCAACCTGAAGAACTACCAGTGGATTTGTAAGGGTTTTGTCCAAGTGGATTGTGGGAACTGAACTCCTCAACTTTCAAGGACCATTCTGGAGATACCAGATGCTTGGAGTGAGCTTGAGACACTTTGGGACACTTTGGGGAACTTCAGGAAGTAGTTCCAGGAGTTTGGAGAACTTTGGAGTAACTTTGGAAAAAAGCTCAATAAGGGGATCGACTCAACCTGGCCAGCCAAGCCTCCTGCCTTCAACCGCAAGCCGGCCTGCCGTCCAGGTTCATTCAGTGGAAAAGCTCCTTAGGTCCTACTTTCAGAGTCTGATCAGGAGTAGGTGAAATTCGAAGCCGGCGAACCCTCACCGAATTCGGCCTGGAGAAGAGCATCGAGAGACCCCGCAAAGAAAAGCCCCCATAAATATTTTAAGTCGGAAGGTAAAAACTGTGACCAAGACCTACCGCGAGTAGTAGCCGAGCAGGGCTTCATCGTGGTCTGCCTGAAACTTTGAGTTTGATCCGGTCTATCGCGACCAGATGTGTTGATAAGGCGCTATAGGTTTCTATGTGCTAGAAATTGCTAAATCTTTGAAAACTCATATCTCTCGTTCCCTACATTGGATTTTAGTTGTTTTGGTGTCATGTTAAAGAAAACAATATTTGCTATTTTTATAAATTAGTGTTGGACTCTTATTGTGCATTGTGTCTCAAATATTTACTGAATTGGTGTTTTTAAATGCTTTACATACCTGCCTTTGAAGTTAATCCTGCCTGCTCGCTGCCAAGCTACCAAGGGTTGAGCATAGGAATAATTTTCTAGGACCGATTCTGAGCCCTATACTGTGTTAGTGGCCTTAATGCCAGTGGCAGATATACATTTGCCCCTACTAATAATCCACTTTCCAACATTTGGAGCTCAGCAGTGTGGATGAGGACTTGTGTTTAAGAAGTACACCTTTCAGTAAAGTGAATGAAGATTGTAAAAAATCCTCTAAATTGTCTTAAAACAAAACTTTTGAGTTTGATTTATGGAATTTAGACGAAACTGTTTTTAATCCATTGTTTTGATTTTTCCAAATTATTCGACGTCTGTTATGCCTAGTTGTGATCCAAAAACTAGGGAACCATGGAGCTGGACCTGGCTAAACTCCCAGTTCAGGAAGGCTGATCTTAGGGTACAGTGTAGGCTGAGAGGGCTGCCTGCTGCCCACAAGATTAGGAAGGCAGTGTTGCTTAAGTCCCTACAGGCCTGGGCTGGGGTAGCTGAGGAGATTCCAGGGGGATGGAGGATTTTCCCCCCCCCAACCTCACCCCAAATGGGGGTGAGGATGATGCCTCTTCTATTTTATCTAGTGCTAGCCATATGACTCCAGATGGTTGAGGAGGCAAGGGTCCTTTACTCAGGAACCACCACTGTCCCTTGCAGAGAGACAGCGTGAGGCCCAATTAGCTTTGATAGCCTTGGAAAAGGAGAAATTGGAATTAGCTAAGAAGAAATGGGAGAGCGAGGAGGAGGAAGAGAAAAGACACGGTGGTAGTGAAAATGATGAAGATTTTAAGACGTCCAGGGGTGGTGGTTTTGATCACAAACGTCCCAAGGGTATAGTACCCAAGGACACTGAGGGGTGTGACATTGACAAGTTGCTAGTAGCCTTTGAGAGGGCCCTTAGAATGAGTGGGGTCCACTCCTGTAAGTGTTGATTACAGTAGCTGGGAGGGATAGGCTCCTGACCCTGAAGGGGGAGGATGCAGAATCATACCAGCAGATGAAGGCATGCTTAGTCAAGAGATTTGGTCTGACTGTAGAGCAGTACAGGGTGTAGTTTAGAGGCATGCTGAAATTGACTTCAAAGTCCTGGGTAGACTTTGTGGACGTTTCAGTGAAGGCACTGAAGGCTGGATTGCTGGTAACAAAGTTGACATATATGAGGGATTGTATAATTTGTTTTTCAAAGAACATATGCTGACTCGTTGTGCAGAAGAGAAGTATGCCAGTATCTAGTGGACTTTAAGCTGACAGACCCCAGAGAGCTGGTAGAAGCAGCTGATGAGTGGGTGAGAACCCAGGTTGCCATTCAGTACCATGGGGGTGACCAGAAGAAAAGAGGACAGGTCCCTCCCCAGGGGAAGGCCCTGGGAAAAGAAGGCCAAAATCAGAAGGAGTCCTCCAAAGACCCACAAAAACCTGCACAAGGAGGGGGGCCTGAGCCAACCCAAATTCCAAGGGAGGGGTTATCAGGGAAAGAATAGTAGGTTCTTTGATCTCTCCAAGGAGGGTAAATACTTTGACTGTAACCAGTCAGGGCACATGTAGGAAGATGCTGTCTTCACCAAGAAACTCCCCCCAAGGGGCCATCCACAGGGATTGCCATAGTAAGTGTAGAGGTGGAGAGTGGTGCCCCTGAGGTGGGTAGTCAGGTGGGGGAAGCAACCTTGGTGTCCCTGGGTGGGGTGAATATTGCAACCCTTGCTGCCTTATCGCCAAACTTGGACAAGTACAGGCAGAGGCCTAAAGTGAATGGGACTGAGGTTGAGGCTATCAGAGACACAGGGGCTAGTGTAACTATGGTGGTCCTTGATGAGCTGGTGCCTCCAGAGAGGTTGCTACCTGGTGGGTTTCACCAGGCGACTTATGCAGAAAGCACTACCAAACTCCATCCTATGGCTGTGGTAGATTTGGAATGGGAAGGTGTGACAGGTCCTATGAAGGTAACTGTGTCTCAGGTACTCCAAGTTCAGTGTTTACTGAGCAATGATCTTGAATCCTCTGAGTCATCAGAGGTGGAGAGAGGACTCCATATGTAAATTCTGGAGTTCCCTGAGTGGGTATGTGCTGTGACTTGGTCACAGACTAGCCAGAAGGGAGGAGCTGGACACTTGGATCCTGGAACAAAAGGTGAAGCATCCAAAGACAAGGGTGCTGGGTCTGGTGAGACAGCCCAGGGAACTCAAGAGGTGCAGGAAGAATCTAACCCTGATGGGGAGGATCCGGCCTCTTCTAAGGGAGGGATTCCATCCCTGCAAGAGCTGGCAGATTTGGCAGAACTGACAGGAGCAGGTGGATCCTCCAGGGAGGAGTTCAGTAAGGGACTGAGACACTGTCCCACCCTTGAGAGCTTGATCCGGATTGCCTCTAAGCAAGAGGAACGGGATAGCAGTGGGTTTCACAAAATCTACTGGGAAGATCGATCGCATTATACTGTGGTCAGAAACTCCAAGGAGGGGGCACCAGGAGGTTGGTGGTGTCCCAGAATTACAGAGAGGTCATCCTGACTTTGGGTCATGATAGCCCCCTGGCAGGACATTTGGGACAGACAAAGACATGGAACCGGTTGGTGAATCATTGCTACTGGCCCCATATGTCTAAAAAGGTAAAGGGGTTTTGCAGCTCCTGTGTCACCTTTCTGTCCAGTGGCAAGGCAGGGGGCAAGACAAAGTCTCCCCTAATATCACTGCCAGTGATTGGGGTTCCTTTTGAAAGGGTGGGGATGGACATTGTTGGTTCCCTAGACCGACCTACTGCATCAGGGAATAGGTTTAGCTTAGTAGTAGTGGACCATGCCACTAGGTACCCTGAAGCAATCCCTCTTAGAATCATTGATGCTCATGCTGTGGCTAGAGCACTGCTTGGTGTGGTCACCAGAGTGCCTCATCCGAAAGAGGTGGTATCAGATAGAGGCATACACTTTCTGTCCAGCTATGTGGGATGAGTGTGGTATCAACTATAAGTTCACAACCCCATATCACCCACAAGCTAATTGTCTATTTAAGAGATTCGACAAAACCCTGAAGGGCATGATAAATGGGTTGTCAGAGAAACTCACAAGGAGATAGGATGTTCTCCTCCCATGCCTACTGTTTGCCTACAGGGAGCTGCCAAAGAAAGGGGTTGGTTTCAGTCCCTTTGCGTTGTTGTTTGGACACCCTGTAAGGGGGCCATTGAGCCTGCTGAGAGAGTCTTCAGAGAAGCCTCTTAAAGAAGCAGAGGAATATGTACTTGACTATGTGCCAGGCTTGATATCTAGAATGGCAGAGTACACGTAAAAGGCAAACAGGAAACTGAAGGCCAGCCAGGAGCTCATGAATCACTGGTATGATCAGAAGGCCTCAATGTCTGAGTATACTCCAGGACAATTGGTATGGGTATTGGAGCATGTTGCTCACAGGGCCCTCCATGACAAGTGAAGTGGGCCCTATTCAATCTTAGAAAAGAAAGGTGAGCTTACCAATTTGTTTGACCTTAGCACCCCCAGCAACCCTCATAAGGTCCTGCATGAGAATAGATTGAAATCCCACCATGGCAGGGCAAATATGACAATGTTACTGGTCACTGATGAGGGTGTGGAGTAGGGATCTGAGCCTTTGCCTGGCCTTCTCTCTACTAATGTGCAAGATGGGTTAGTGGAGGGGGTGATCTCTCTTTCGTTGACAGACCAGCAGCACAGAGACTAGAGGTAAGTGCTGGAACAGTTTGCTGGCCTATTCTCTTAGACCCCAGGCATCACTGAGTGGTGTGTGCACCTCATTGACACTAGTGACAGCCTACCTGTAAAAAATAAACTCTACAGATTGTCTGACCATGTCAGAGACCGAATTAAAGGTGAGGTTGCTAAGATTCTGGAATTGGGGGTCATTGAACCGTCTGAAATTCCATGGGCCAGTACAGTGGTACCTAAACCTAATCCTCAGGGGAGACCCAAGGAGTTAAGGTTTTGTGTGGACTACAGAGAACTGAATGCAGTCACAAAGACTGACATTGACCCTATACCTAGAGCTTATGAGCTCATTGAAGGTTAGGGGCTGCTAAGTACCTGAGTACTTTTGATTTGAATTCAGTTTACGGGCAGATTGCCCTCACTGATGAAGCAAAGGAGAGATCAGCATTCTCCACACCAGAGGGACATTATTAGTTCAAGGTAATGCCCTTTGGCTTAAAGAATGCACCTGTCACCTTTCAAAGGTTGGCGATGGCGAACAAGGTCTTGTGTGGGTTGGAACAGCTCAGTGCAGCTTACCTGGATGATATACCTGTATATAGTTCTACATGGGGGGGATCACTTAAGCCATCTAAGGAAAGTGGTTCAGGCCATGCAGCAGGCAGGCCTGACTATTAAGACAAGTAGGTGCCAAATAGGGCAGATTACCATGGTGTACCTGTGCCACCTGGTTGGTGGGGGCCATGTACAGCCACTCCAAGCTAAAATCCAAATTATTTTGGATTGGACTGCTCCTGCTACCCAGACTCAGGTCAGGGAATTCCCTGAACTGACAGCATATTATAGAAGGTGTGTTCAACATTATGGGACCATTGTGCGGCCCCAAACAGAACTCACTTCTAAGAAGAGACACAAAAAGGTGGATTGGACCCCAGAGTGTCAGAAGTCTTTTGACACTCTGAATGCTACTATGTGTTCAGCACCAGTGTTGCTGGCCCCTGACTACACAAAATAATTTGTGGTTCAGACAGATGCTTCAGAACAAAGGATTGCAGCACTGTTGTCACAGCTAAATGAAGAGGGCCTGATCAGCCAGTTGCCTTTATTAGCAGGAGGCTTCTTCCCTGAGACCAGAGGTGGAGTGCCATTGAGAGAGAGGCTTTTGCTGTGGTTTGGTCCCTGAAAAAGTTGAGACCATATCTGTTTGGGACTCACTTTCATGTTCAAACTGACCACAGGCCGCTCAGATGGCTAATGCAGATGTGAGGGAAGAATCGCAAGCTGTTAATGTGGTCCATTTCCCTACAGGGAATAGACTTTACAATCCAATCCAATCCAACCCAATCATTCTTTATTTCGGTCCATGGACCATAAAAGAACATACACAAATATATACAAAATATTAAAAAACAGATTAAAGAGCAAAAACCCAGATAAAACAAGATTGGATAATAGATAACATTAGCTTAAAAGAATAAAACGATTAGTCAATATTAGATCAGTTGCTGGTTCCTAAGAAGACTTTTTGTGCCCACCACATAGAACTTAAAAAATGGGGTACAGCATAAATAATTTGGAGTTCAGTATTGTATTTTATGAGCCTGAATGCTACTTTACAGTGTTGTGTGCCTAAGTTCCCGCACAATTCGACCAGCCATCTATGTCTGATTTTGTAATATCCCGGGAAAAAAAAATACAAGAAGTTCAGTCACCTCTCCCCTGCTGCAGGCTGGACACCTCAGGGCAGCACTACCCACCATTTATTAGTCAATGAGCGCAGAGGGAGAGAGCCATGCCTAAATTGCATGTACAATTTCCTGGCTAGAGCCGGTTGTATTTCATCTAAGCATGGATCCATATTATACATATCCTTTACTGCCAGAAAATTAACTGTAAGAGAACCAATGGCAGAGTTTTCATGAAGTTGGGCAAGTTCCCCCCTCCCTGTCACTACTGAGTAGTTGGTTGTGCGTAATTGCCACACAGGCCGACTCTGGGTTGTTCCATAAGTTATCTCTACCTATGATACTGAGACCTTCCCTGATGTGTGCAAGCCAACATTGTTTACCTATACCAGGGAGTCTCAGAAGTTCTTGGAGCTCAGACCTATACTTGGCCAGTTCTGGGGTCACCCATAAGCGCCGCCAAAAATAGTAGGGGTTTGCACCCTATTTCCTCTGCGATGGGTCTCACTCCTAGATCCAGTCACAGTGGGACTAATGTGGAGCTCACTGGTAAGCCGAACAGCTGTCTAAAGAAACTGTTCTCAGTTTTAATAATGGACCTGGGGAGACAATGCCCCCAGAGTTCAGCCCCATACAAAGCAGCACACCTGAGTTAGGTTTTCTAGATCACTATGACTGGGCTTACAGGCCTGTGAAAAGAATTTCTATAAAACTTGGCAAGGCCCCCAGCGTTCTGGGCCATTTTAAGGCTTGAATTATCCATTTGGGGCCCAGGCCTTTACAGTGGAACACAGACCTGGGGTTGCCCATGCCAATGCAGATGGACTGTCCAGGTTTTTCCACTTAGCTGATGAGGACTACCAGGGTGTAGGTTAGTAACACATCACCTTTCGTTTGGGGGCGGGGCTATGTTGCAAAGTCATCCTGTACCCTGGGCATTCCACAACATTTTGCTGACTGGTACTGGTGGTAACTGACTCTGACTGACCCTGGGCTCTGTCTAATCAGGCCCAGGGCCAGTGATATGCTGAAAGACACCTAGAATACAGTGAAAATAACAACATACACTAGGGTATACTATGGGTTGGGCTACCCCTGTGATTGGCATGACCAAAGCCATAGGGCCCTAGTACATAATAGTGCAGGGGGACTGAAACTACCTTTCTGTCCCTAGTATATAATAGGTAGGTTTGAGTCCAGCAGCCCTTTTCTGCACTTGCATGTGTGCACTGCTGAGCCTGAGGTCAGTTTAAAAATAGCCCTGCGTTGCAGGACTGCTTTTAAAAAGTAAATTGTGCCCAGACTCGACTTTGGTGTTTGGGGCACTTAAAATAGATAACCTACAATGTTCGGGCATAATAGGTACCCCAAGGGTCTCCCCTAGGTGTCCCAGGGTTGAGGGGTCAAGTATCTAAATTGTGAACCCTTATAAAATGAGTTTTATATGCCCTGGGCTAAGTGCTGCACAAACTCAACATTGATGCTAGGAGCACTATGGAGGAAGGATCTGCAATATTTCTGCATATTCAGAACCCCTAAAGTCTCCCCTAGGTGTACCAGGGGTGGGGGTCCTGTAGATATAGGCAGAGTACCTATAAAATATGTTGTTATAAGCTTTAGTACTGGAAAAAGGGCCCAAGTCAGTGTTCCCATTGCAAATCCCCTACCACAAAGGTGAACATGGCAAGAAGTTATTAACTAATAGCTCTTGATAGGATAAGGCTAAAAGAGACATTCAAAGACTTCCCAGAATGGTTTTAATAAACTCAACAATATGATAATGTTGAATTTCTCCTAAAATGTACATACAAGAAGTTATAAGACTTTCTTATTTGAAAGTCCAGATTCAGCCTTCTAGTGGTCTGTCCTGAATGGTCAGAGTTAAGTGTATTAGCCAGGCTTCTTTGAAGAGTTAATAAAGAGCCCCCGGGGTTGCCCAGCTCTGCTGGGAGGCCAGTGTTCTGTTACATAGGAATGCCAGATCAGGGGGAGGTGCTGTAAACAATGGAGTTCAAGAGAAGGGGAAGATCCCAGTGTCATTTACAACTCTACTCTTTTAAATCCCAGCCAAATGTTAGGATTAAGGAAGGAATGAGCAGATGCAAGGGGGATAGACTATGGAGACTAGCCATCCTAGGGGTGTGTTTAGCCAGCTCTTCTCTCACCTGCTGGAAATACAGTTGTTATGAATTTGGAGGAATTGGTGCACTCTGGGACAAAATAGTGCCACAATCTGCAGGAAGTTGTCAGACCTTGGGGCAGTACCCTACACCCCATTGGACAGGAGTGACCTCCTGCTTGACCCAGAGAACTTGGAATAAGTATCTGAGAGGGGCAGAGCCTCTCAGATCTGCTGCTTGAAACCTAAGAAAGCAAGACGGGCCATGCTAAGAAGTTAGATGTAAATTTCCTAAGGCCTGCACTCTGAAGATTGCACCTTCTGCACCACCTGAAACTACAGCCTGTGGATTCCCTGCAAGCTACAGGTTAACGGAGCTCACCTGGAACAGCACCACCAAGGATTCTCAACCTGGAGAACTACCAGTGGATTTGTGAGAATTTTGTCAAAGTGGATTATGGGACCTGAAGTCCTCAACTTTCAAGGACCATCTTTCAGATTCCAGACTCTTGGAGTGAGTTTGAGACACTTTGGGACCCTTTGGGGAACTTCAGGTAGCAGTTCCAGGAGTTTGGAAAACTTTGGAGCAACTGTAAAAAAGCTCCATAAGGGGACCGACTCAACCTGGACAGCCAAGCCGCCTGCTTTCATCTGCGAGCCCTCCTGCTGTCCAGGTTTGTCCTGCTGAAAAGCTCCATATGTTCTACTTCCAGAGTTTGAGCAGGAGTAGGCGAAATCCAAGGCTGGTGAACCCTCACCGAATCCAGCCTGGTGAAGAGCATTGAGGAACCCCACGAAGAAAAGCTCCAGAAAAATTTCTACGACCGAAGGTAAAATCTGTGACTGAGACCTACCGCGAATAGTAGCCGAGCAGGGCTCTATCGCGGCCAGCCTGAAACTGTGACTTTGACCCGGTCTATCGCAACCAGATGTACTGATAAGGCGCTATAGGTTTCTATGTTCTTGAAATTGCTAAATCTTTGAAAATTCATATCTCCGGTTTCCTACATTGGATTTTTGTTGTTCTGGTGTCATTAAAAGATAGAAATATTTGCTCTTTTTAATAAATTGGTGTTGGATTTTTATTGTGCATTCAGTCTTAATTTTGTTACTGAATTTGTGTTTTTAAATGCTTTACATACCTGTCCTTGAAGTTAAGCCTGCCTTCTCGCAGCCAAGCTACCAAGGGTTGCGCATAGGAAAAAAATTTCTGAGACCTATTCTGATCTCTATTCTGTCTTAGTGGTCTTATTGCCAGTGGCAGCTATACATTTGCCCCTACTAATATTCCACTTCCCAATAGATTGTTTTTTTGCAGGAAGGTGTCCCTTTCTGCACAAAAACAATCCTGCATGCAATGGAGGCACCCTTGCACCATTGTACAAGGGTGCCTATGTTGGCGGTAGCCTGCCAAAACGATGCCATTGCAAGGGGAAAAGGACAAGAATGCATCATATTCAATAAATATGGTGCATTCCTGCCCTTTCACTTTGACGTTGGTCTGCCCAGCAAGGTGACTTTCTGTGCTACCCTATGCCAAAATGCCATAAATGAGGCCCCTGGTAGGCAGAAATTCATACGCCTGTCAGTATCTCATGCATCTACATTTTACTGGGTAAGATCACAGGCCAGAGTAACCCAGGAGCATATTTATGAGCCACTTGTGCCACTGTTAATCACTTTTCGTGATGCAATGGCAGGGCAAACCACCAAATTATATTTCTGTGGCCACGCAGAGCCACTTTGCATGGCTTTGAATGGCCTCATAGATATGGAGTAAGGCAAGGCAGTGCAAATCGGCACGTTGCCTTACTGTGCACTCCGAAGGCGTTCCATGGGCGTTGCGGTGGGTGTTTCCAAGCAGCACATATGGATTCTGACACATCCCCAGATTTACAAGACCATGTAAACCTGGGGTTGCGCCAAAACCTTATGACTTTTAAAAATGATATCTCTGCTTGTGTATGTTGGATTTTTGTTGTATTGGTCTCGTTTTACTTATATAAGGATTGGTTATTTTTCTAAACTTGTGCAGTGTTTTCACTTTGTTACTGTATGTTTATGTACAAATGCCTTTCACATTGCCTCTGAGATAAGTCTGACTGCTCATGCCAAGCTACCAAGGGGGTGAGCAGGGCTCACAGACCCACTTACCCACTCACAGATCCACACAGACCCTCACACACCCTCTCACAGATTTACTCAGATACTCAAACACTCACTCACAGACCAACTCAGAAACTCATGCACACATTCACAGACCCACTCGGAGACTCATGTACCCGCTCATGGACCCACTCAGAGATTCACACACTCCCTCACAGACCCACATAGACACACATTCATCCACTCACAGACCCACTCACAGACTCATTTACCCATTCATGCACACACTCAGACATCCATGCCCTTACTCATAGACCAACTCATACACTCATGCACCCACTCACACACCCAGTGAGACACTAATGCAAGCACTCCCAGACCCACACACTCACACAAATATTGAGACACTCACTTACACACTCAGTCACACACTCAAAGAGACACTCATGCTTTCACTCACACACTCATTTTCAAAGGTTACAGGTTTGAGTTAGGAATTAAAACTAAAAAAAAATTACGATTCCCTGTAAATAACCAAAGGTTACAGGGTCTTCATAGTTAGGAAATAGAAGACTTTTTTTTAGAAATTCACTGAAAAAAACAAATGATCAGGGGCTTTATAGTTAGGCTCACATTTCAATTGTACAAAACCAGCGAAATTCAGTATTTATAGTTACCTGAGCTAAATATAACTTATGCTCCCGCAATATACTGCTTATCACCTCACATATTAATTACACCACTTATGACATGGTCAGTGGCCTCTTCCCATCAATGCTAATGAAATACAATGATTCATAAGATGTTAAAACTTCTATTAATACTTCATGAAGAATGATTCAATGCTGATTAATCCAAACTTACCAAGACGGGGCATGCATTTCAATGGAAGGAAGAAAAAGAAATGTCATTGGAAACAGTAAAGTGACCTACACTGCTGCACCCTGTGAGAAGTTGAGCTGGTATATGCTGGCCATTAATTAAAGTGGGCACCTTGCACTAGTCCAAACAACCCTTATGATGTATAAGGTCAAAGATAATCTTTAGAAAGCTATCCTAGTGGTAGCTGTGAAGAGCACCCTTTAGGCTTAATCTTGAAGGAATGTAAAGCAGCTTGTTTTACCAGATTATCACCTTTAGTATTAACTAAATGAAAGGAGAACCACACCGTAGTTATAAAAATATGTATTTATTTATATAACACTCTCTAGTATCCTCTACATGAGGATACAGCACAAAGCACACAATACTTTATCAAAGAAACAATCTTAAGTAGTACAATACACAGTGAGCTCCCGGGGCAGACCAAACCATATACCAAAATAGTGGTATAAGAACCACGACTTAAATAGAGACAGTGTCTAGAGCACATAGAATTGCTGTGACCCCAAGGAACTACCCAAGGTGAGTACATAGGAACCCCACAATGGACGGGTGCCGTGTGGAAACATGACCGCGTGCTCCGTACAACTCTGAGGGAAAGTCGCGGTTAGAGTTTAATCAATCAATCAATCAAGGACATTTATAGAGTGCACTACTTACCCGGAGGGTCTCAAGGCGCTTGGGGGAGGGGGGGTGCTGCTACTGCTCGAACAGCCAGGTCTTGAGCTTCTTCCTGAAGGAGAGGTGGTCTTGGGTCAGGCGCAGGTCGGTCGGAAGGGAGTTCCAGGTCTTGGCGGCCAGGTAGGAGAAGGACCTTCCTCCTGTTGTCGTTCTTCGGATGTGGGGGACGGCGGCGAGGGCGTGACTGGCTGATCGGAGATGGCGTTTGGGAGCGTAGAAGTTGATGCGGTTGTTGAGGTAGCTCGGGCCTTGATCGTGTAGGGCTTTGTGTGCGTGGGTGAGGAGCCGGAAGGTGATTCTTTTGTTGACGGGGAGCCAATGCAGGTCTCTCAGATGTCCGGAGATGTGGCTGTGTCGTGGGATGTCAAGGATGAGTCTGGCTGAGGTGTTCTGGATCCGCTGGAGTCTCTTCTGGAGCTTGGCGGTGGTTCCGGCGTAGAGGGCGTTGCCGTAGTCCAGTCGGCTGGTGACGAGGGCCACCTAGCATTCAGAAAGCTACTTAAAACGTGGATATTCGACCAGTAATTCCCCACCCCTCTTCAAGCGCCTTGAGACCCTCTGGGTATGTAGCGCGCTATATAAATTCATTGACTTGACTTGACTTGGGTGACCGTCTTCCTGGTCTCGGTGGGGATCCACCGGAAGATCTTCCGTAGCATGCGCAGGATGTTGAAGCACGATGAGGAGACGGCCTTGACTTGTCTGGTCATGGAGAGGGAGGAGTCCAGGATGAAGCCCAGGTTGCGTGTGTGGTCTGTCGGTTTGGGTGCGGTGCCCAGGGCGGGGGGCCACCAGGAGTCGTCCCAGGCGGAGGGCGAGGAGCCCAGGATGAGGACTTCCGTCTTGTCTGAGTTCAGTTTCAGGCGGCTGGTCGTCATCCACTCGGCTACGTCTTTCATCCCTTCGTGAAGGTTGGCTCTGGCGGCGGCAGGGTCGTTGGTCAGGGAGAGGATCAGCTGGGTGTCGTCGGCGTAGGAGATGATGTTGAGGTTGTGTTGGCGTGCGATGGCCGCGAGGGGGCTCATGTAGATGTTGAAGAGGGTGGGGCTCAGCGAGGATCCTTGAGGGACGCCGCAGATGACTTTGGTGGCCTCTGACTTGTACGGTGGTAGACGGACTCTCTGTGTTCTTCAGTCGAGGAAGGAGATGATCCATTCCAGTGCCTTCTCCTGGATTCCGACGTTGCTGATGCGCTGCACTAGGGTGCGGTGGCAGACAGTGTCGAATGCCGCGGAGAGGTCTAGGAGGATGAGGGCCGCTGTTTCTCCGTTGTCCATCAGGGCTCGGCTGTCATCGGTGGCAGCGATGAGGGGGGTCTCGGTGCTGTGGTTGGCTCGGAAGCTAGACTGTGAGGGGTCGAGGGATCCATTCGTCTCGAGGAAGGCGGCCAGCTGTTTGTTGACGGTCTTCTCGATGACTTTGGCTGGAAACGGGAGGAGCGAGATGGGGCGGTAATTCTTGAGTTCGGTGGGGTCCGCTGTTGGTTTCTTTAGTAGAGCGCTGAGTTCGGCATGCTTCCAGCTCTCCGGGAAGGTGGCGGTGTCGAAGGAGGTGTTGATGATGTCCCGCAGGTGGGGTGCGATGACAGCGTCGGCCTTGTTGAAGACGTGGTGAGGGCAGGGGTTGGTCGGAGATCCGGAGTGGATGGAGTTCATCATGCGGACGGTGTCTTCGGTGCTGATCGGAGTCCAGGCGCGGAGGGTGGTGGTGGGGGGCGGTGGTTCGGTCGTGGCGTGCGTCGGTTGAGTGCTGAAGCTGTTGTGTATGTCCGCGATCTTGTTGTGGAAGTAGGAGGCGAGGGAGTTGCAGAGGTCTTGCGATGGTGTGATGTCGTTGTTTCCGGCGTTGGGGTTGGAGAGCTCTTTCACGATGTTGAAGAGTTCCTTGCAGTTGTGTGCGTTGTTGTCCAGCCGGTCCTTGAATGTAGTTTTCTTGGTGGCGCGGATCAGTTGGTGGTGCTTCCAGGTGGCAAGCTTGAGGGTGGTCATGTTGTCCGGTGTTGGTTCTCTTCTCCAGGCTTTCTCGAGGGCTCGGCAGTTCTTCTTGGAGCTTTTGAGTTCGTCGGTGAACCATGGGGCCTTCTTGCTGCCGGGTCTGCTGGGCGGGGTCCTCAGTGGGGCGAGTTCGTCCGCGCAGTTGCTGATCCACTTCATGAGGTTGTCGGCGGCCTGGCTGGGGTTCGCTGAGCTGGCGGGAGGGTGCTGGCTCAGGGAAGCGGCGAGCTGGTCGGCTGTGATCTTGTTCCAGCTTCTTCGAGCAACCTGTTGCTGGTGGTGGTGGATCGTCGTTCTTCTGAAGGTGAAGTGGACGCAGCTGTGGTCCGTCCAGTGGAGTGTAGTGGCGTGGCTGAAGGCGATGTCTTTGCTGGATGAGAAGACGGCGTCGAGTGTGTGTCCGGCGAGGTGGGTGGGGGTGGACACCAGCTGCTTGAGTCCGAGGTTGTCGAGGTTGTCGAGCAGGGTGATGGTGTTGCGGTCGTTGTTGTTCTCCAGGTGGAAGTTGATGTCCCCCAGGAGGATGTAGTCAGCGGAGGGGAGGGCATGCGGGCTGACGAAGTCGGCGATGTCCTCGCTGAATTGTGTGCTTGGTCCCGGGGGTCGGTAGATCAGGGTGCCTCTGAGGGTGGTCTTCGGGTCGGTGCGGATCTGGAAGTGTAGGTGTTCGACGGTAGTCAGGGTGTCGTCGGTGTTGGTCGTGATGTGGATGGTGTCCCTGTGGATGATGGCGATGCCTCCTCCAGTCTGGATGTCGCGATCTCTCCGGGTGATCTTGTATCCCTCTGGGATGGCGATGGCGAAGTCGGGCGCTGAGGAGTCGTTCATCCAGGGCCGTTTAAGGGCCTCATTTATGAAAAGCGATGCATCTCTGCATGAAACAGGGATGCATCACTTTTCATTGCGCCCTCCTTGCAACATGCTGGATGCGTCATATTTACAATATGACGCATCATGTCGCAAGGAGTTACAGATATGTCAGTATTTCTGACGTATCTGTAGGCGCAAAAATGACACATTGCTGGAGTGTGTCACAAAAGTGACGCAACTCCATCAATGGGCAATTTAACATGGGCAAGTTCCATTTCAATGTTTCTGCGTCAGTCTTACGCCTGCTGTGAGGCAGGCGTAAGATAATGACGCATTTGCGTCCTAGAAGTGACACAGTGAAATCTCATAGATTTCACTGCGTCATTTCGTCGAGGTTTACTTGCGTCATAACGCCCACCCTGCATACATTATACCTGGCGCAGGTATAATGTGGCACAGGGTTTACAAAGTGATGCCTCTACCTAGATGTGTCACTTTGTAAATATGATGCAACATCAAACATTTTTTTACCCTACTGGTGCGTCACAAAAAGTGACGCACCAGCGGGACAAAAGTGACGCAAGTGCTTGTAAATAAGCCCTTTAAAGTTTAAGGACCCTTCTAGGTGGACTTTGAGGAAACCCTTTAGAACTTAGGAGGTTAGAGAGCCACACCACCCGTGGATACCAAAGTTCCCAAGTTGCCTATCCCAGGGAGCCGGGTGCATAGATCTGAATTGGTGTCGGAAACCACTGTTGGTTCCAATGGAGGGATTCAAAGAAGAGCTGCTGTCAGGAAGGAAGAAAGTGTCCATAGGAATCCAAGGGTGGATTCATGATAGAAGGAACCTGAAATCAGAGGTGACAGAGTCTGGGTCACTTCAGGGTGACCAGGGGCTAAGTAGATGGGTGCCCAGCGATGTCGGGTGCTTCAGGTGCTTGACTTTGCAGCCACAAGGAGCAAGAGACATTGAGGATAACCAGGAGCCAGATGTGAGCTGTCCCATTAAGGATGTTGAGTGGTGAGGGGTCGGTGTCCAGCTGGAGTGCCAGCAAGCCTTGGCAAAAGCAACGCATGCAGGAAGATCAAGCCGGTTATGGTGTGGACCAGCAAGGACCAGGAGAATCACCAAGCAATGGGGAGTCAGGGCCCATCTGGAGCAACCAGGAAAGCCAAACAGAAATCAAGATGACCCTCAGGAGGGCCCAAAGGCCGAATATCCAGGAGTTGCAAGTGGATCTCAAGCAAGATCACAAAGTACCAGCCCACGGAGCACTCGGTGCAAGGAGGCTAGAGTTCTCTGGTACAAATACTGCTCAGGGTCTGGACTATACGGTGTCCAATGCACAAGCTCAGGAATTACCAACAAGCATATGTACTTGCAAAAGTATGCAGTGCATAGGGGTTCAGGTTATGCAGCCCTGATGAGGGACAGAGGCCTAAAACTTGGTGAGAGGGCAGACAAACCTCAAGGAACGTGAGAATCCACCTCCTGTGTTGCTGCAGCCTTCGCAATCTGCAGAAGCTCAGGATCAGCAGACCAGTCAGTTGCGTTATGGTGCCTGCGAATGAAGGGGAGTGACTCCTTTACCCCAAGAGAGATTCTTTATTTATCCTTGATACTCCACAAGTCCCGCACAGAGGCTGTATGGTGCACTAGCACTGACAAGGCTTTGGACGGAGAGGGAGACGAAGTCAGGCCAGTTGAAGTCCACCGAAGTGCAGAGTGTCCAGACCATCGAAGTTCAGTGGTTTCTTGTTGCAGAATCTTGTCCACATCAAATCTAAAGTCTTACAGTCAGGTAAGTCCTTAAGTACCCACGGGAGAGGGTTGGACAGATTCAGGGGACCCTCCTAAAGGAGGGTCTGGACAGTAGGGAGGATACTCTCATGTCCTTTGTCCAGTTTCGCGTCAGAGCAGGAGCCAACGGCTTGCAAAACTGGTTTGAGCTGAACAATGCACAGGGACACCAAGTGTGCCATTTGTGCAGACTTTCAGGCACTTTGAAAGTGCTTCCACCCAGCCACAATACACTAAATCCTGTCTGGGAGGTAGTCACACCTCCCTGTAACAGGATGCCTATTATTCTGCCTTCCCCTGCTCGAGGGTGGCTCAGCAGCAGGAGGGAAGAAATGTGTCTCTGGTCAGCAGCAACCATTTTATGTTGCCTGGGCCGAGAAGGCTGGCACCGGAAAGACCTGTGACCCCACAAAGTTTGCTTCAGAAGGGTGGAATCATACCTCCCTCCCACACCAGCTACTGGTGTGGAGTTTTGATCCCAAGGTGTTTGATACCAAACACTACATACTTTGTTTCAGCCGTTTTCGAGATAGTATTTACCGTGAGGTTATAATGCACCTCTAATTATATGTTTGGCTGAGTCACAAACAATCCGGGAGAATGGTCTCAGAAGGCTGCAGAGGGGCTCTGCTCATACAGGGGCACCCTCTCACGTAAAACCCAGAACCCGGCCTTCAGGATTGTTAAGGCCTGCTCTAGGGGTTACTTACAAGTTTTAAGTGTAGTGAGATATAGATATAGTAAACCTATATCTAAAGTAAGTGGTGTAAGCACCAGTTTACCCAGGCTGCAATGGCAGACCTGTAGTTCCATTTTGCATGGCCTCTCATGGGTGGCATAATACATGCTTCAGCCCATGGGAGGCCTCTGGGGTACCTATGCCCTGAGTACATGGGTACCATATACTAGGAAGTTATAAGGGTACCCCAGTATCCAATCCAGAGTGTACCCAAGTACATGTCTAACATTTTGGGGGAAAAGCAGATAGACTGGGGTCCTGATTAGCTGGATCCCAGTCAGACTAGTCAAAAACATTGCAACATCAAGCAAAAAGTGGGGGTAGCCATAAGAAGCAGATCCTACTTTCCTACACAACCCCCCAAACATAAGGAGATGAGACTAACCTTGCCCAGTTGAGTCTTCATTTTCAAAGTGGAAATATCTGGAGAGTCTATCTGCATTGGCATTGTTACTCCCCGGTCTATGTTCCGCTGTATAGTGTCAAAAAATAACTTTATTTAGTTTGTCACAACCATAAAGCATATAATAAAAGCACAATTTATAACATACAAAATTAAAAGCGAAACGTATTTTCAATCTACTTTAAAATATTTACAGTTTCTGTAAAAATCCCTTTCTGACCCCAAGCATTTAATCTTTTTCAGCTTTCGTGAGTAAGTTATCTACTAGTGTCATAAATTTTACCCCCCGGCATATTAAAATATCTGATGAGGCGCCCATCCAACTTGTTCCGCTGTATAGTCCATCCCCTGTAGGGAAATGGACCACCTTAAAAGTTTGGGGTTTTCAGCCTTTATCAGTTTTAGCCATAAGAGGGACTTATAGTCTGTCTGAACAATGAAGTGAGTGCCAAAAAAGTATGGCCTCAGCTTCTTCGGAGCCCAAACCACAGCAAAGGCTTCCCTCTCAATGACTGACCAACACTTCTCTCTGGGGGTCAAACTTCTACTAATAAAAGCTACTGGTTGATCCTGACCCTCTGCATTAAGTTGTGACAACACAGCCCTGACCCCAACTCAGATGCATCTGTTTGGACAATGAATTGTTTGGAATAGTCAGGACTTTGCAGAATGGGAGTAGTGCACATGGCCTGCTTGAGATCATCAAATGCCTTCTGACAGCTAACTGTCCTCTGAACTTTCTTGGACATTCTCTTGGATGTCAGATCATTCAAGGGAGTCACTAGGGACCCCTATCCCTTGACAAATCTGCCGTAGTACCCATTCAGGCCCAAGAAAGCTCTGACCTGGCTCTGGGTAGTGGGGGCAACCCAGTCCATGATGGTCTGGATTTTGCTCTGCAATGGTTAACCTGGCCTCCACCTACAAGGTGGCCCAGGAGCACAACCTTACTCTGCCCTATCTGCAACTTGGTGGCCTTGATAGTGAGATCTGCTTTCTGCAGAGCCTCCAAAACATTCTTTAGGGGGACCAGGTGATCCTCCTGGACTTTGTACACCAACATTTGGAATGTATCAGGTGCATTCTACAAACCAAAGGGCATCACAATAAATTGATAATACCCACTAGGGGTTGAAAATGCTGTTTTTGGTTTGGCATCCCCAGCTAGTCTGATTTGCCAATATCCAGCAGTGAGGTCAAATGTGCTCAAGAACTTGGCTGAGGCCAAAGTGTCTATGAGTTCATCTCCCCTAGGAATAGGATTAGAATCAGTCCTAGTGACTGCATTGAGCCCCCTGTAGTCCACACAAACTTCACTTTTCTTTTACCACCCTGGGTATGAGGTTTGAGTACCAGGACCACTGGACTAGCCGGAGGGCTATCTGAGAGTTCAATCACTGCCAATTCCAGCATCTTTTGGACCTCAGTCCTAATGCAATCTCTGACATGGTCAGGCTGCGTGTAAATTTTATTCTTAACAGGTAAGCTCTCACTTGTGTCCAATTCAAGGGTACACCAGGTGGTCTGTCTGGAGTCAGAAAAAATGTATGCCTATACAGATTGAGGACCTCCTGCAATCAGTCTGGTGTTGCCCAGTGAGGCTTCCTGCCAAGGCTACACCATCTACTGAACCATCATCAGGGTTCTGTGAGAGGCGATCAGGAAATGGGTCACTCTCTTCCTCCTGTCCCTGATCAGTAGCCATGAGCAAACCCATGTCTGCCCTATACACATAGGGTTTGAGCCTGTTTACATGCAACACCCTGTGGGGGCTTCTGGGAGTTCCAAGGTCTATCAAGTAGGAGACCTCTCCCATTTGCTCAATGGTAGTATGGTATCCACTGAACTTGTCCTGCCTGGAGAGCTGCCTGGGCCACAGGCTCCAACACCCATACTTTCTGTCCTGGCTGGTAAACAGTCAGTACAGCCTTTAGGTCATTGCAATTCTTGACTTGCCTCAAGGTTTTTGCTGGCCTTTTTCATATACTCAGCCATCCTGGAGCGGAGACCAAGTACATAGTCCACTATGTCTTATTTGGGAGATTTGAGAGGTAACTCCCATCCCTCCTTCACCAAACAAAAGGGACCCCTAACTAGATACCCAAACAAAAGTTCAAAAGGGTTTAGCCAACCCCCTTTTGTGTGACCGCTCTGTAGGCAAAGAGAAGGCAGGGGAACAGGACATCCCATTTTTGCCTAAGCTCTTCTGGGAGGCAGAGGATGTAAATGTAGTGTATTTTGTAAAGCGCACAGCTGCCCCAACGGGGCGTCCCGGCCCTGTATAACGCTGTGGAACCCTTCCTGGCTCTCCCTGTGAGATGCCCCTCCTGGGCACCCCCAAGGTGAAGCCAGGCATCCCAGTGTTGTAGGGGCCGTTGTGGAGATTAAGCAAGCTATTGCCCAGAGTTGCAGCGTGGGACCCATGATTAGAGTAGGCGACGAGGCGAGAATTATCAAGTCCGCGGACATTGAGCCCAAGACCCTGCCGCGTCGGGACTTGAACCCTGGTCCCGGGCCTGATCTCTGCTTCAGAGTCTGCTGCTGTAACCAGTGAGCCACACTTCTCCCCGGTGAGCCACACTTCTCCCCATGATCATTCCCTTTAGGGTTTTGTTGAACCTTTCAACTAACCCATTGCATTGTGGGTGATAGGGTGTGGTGAATTTGTAATCCACTCCACATTCCTCCCACATTGAAGTGGTATAACTAGACTTGAGGTTTGAACCTCTGTCAGTTAAGACCTCCTTAGGGAAACCTACTATGGAAATAAATCCCAGGAGGGCCTTGGCCCCCACTGGAGCTGTGGTGGTTCTAATGGGTATAGCATCTGGATACCTAGTGGCATGGTCCACCACCACTAACTAGAATGTAACTTTGCCCAGATGCAGTTGGAAGGTCCATGGGACCAATTATGTCAATCCCAACCCTCTCAAAGGGAACTCCCACCACAGGTAGTGATATTATGGGGTCTTTGTGGTACCACCTGACTTACCACTGGCTTGACAGGTGGTACAGGAGCGACAAAACTCCTTGGTGTCCTCTGACATGTGAGGCCAGTGAAAGTGAGGGACAAGCCTGTCACAAGTCTTGCTTTAGCCTAAGTGTCCTGCTGAAGGGATATCATGTGCCAGTGTCAGTAGGAAGCCCCTAAACATCAGAGGAATGACCAACCTCTGGTTAAAGGAGTCCTTAAATCCCAGTAGACACTGTGGGACCCACTGGCACTCCCAGCAGCCTCAGCAGCAGCTTGCTGTCTGAGGGGTTCAATAGAGGGGCAGGTTTGCTGCTCCTGACTCAGAGCTGCCCTAGAAGGGCCCCCTGTCCCCAAGAACTCAACCTGATCAGGCTCTAGTTCATCTGGGACAGTTCCTTCACAGGGACTGAGATCATTTTCCTCCAGAGACTGATCCTCTGTCTGAGCCTGGGGGGAAGGCACAGCCTTACACCTCCTGCTCCTTCTCTTGGCAGGAACCTGGTCCATTTTTCCAGAATCCAGGGCCTGTTCAGTGGTTGTCAGTTTGGCTTGTGACCTGGTCATAGCACACACATCTTCAGAGAAACCCAACATTACAGCATGTGTCTTGACTTCCACTTCAGCCCAGGCTGAAGTCTCCAAATCATTGCTCAACAAGCATTCCACAGGGAGGTCTGAGATAACCACAACCTTCTTTGAGCCAGTTACCCCTCCCCAGCTGAAATTAACAACTGCCAAGGAAGGGTTTGTCCTGTCATTGTTAGCATCAGCAACTTGGTACCTCTCACCAAGTATGATCTGGTCAGGGGCCACAAGATCTTTTGTCACCATAGTGACACTTGCACCTGTATCCCTGTATGCCATGGCCTTCTTAACATTTATCAAAAGTTGTTGCCTGTATTTGCCCAGGTTACTGGGACTGACAAATAAGGTGGCAACATCTATGCCACCATCACCGACAAGCACAGCCGGAGTTGGAGTTCTGACTAGGCCAGAACCCACCTCAGAGCCCACGGATAACCCTACTAATTCCTTGTTCCCTGTACCACCACCTGTACTAGTGCTAGGGGGTGCAGTTGCCTTAGGGGCAGTGGTGATAGTGAGATTCTCCTTGGTTTTTGTACAATCAGCATCTTTTGTCCAATGGGTCTTTACCTTACAAAAGTAGCACCAAGGTATTCCCTTGCCTTTTCCCTTGTTGGATTGTGACTCCCCCCAGATGCAGGTTTTTGGGGCCCTGATGAAGATTTCTGATCTTTACCCGTGTCCCCACCCTTATCTGGAGTTTTAGAATCTTGCTTCTTCTGGCCACCACCAGAGGTCTGGGTTTTGTGCTTCACCCTGGTTCTGACCCACTTATCCGCCTTCTTTCCCAATTCTTAGGGAGAAGTCAGATCCGAGTCAACCAGGTATTGATGCAACAACTGATATGGGCAATTATTAAGGGTCTGCTCCCTCATAATCAAATTGTACAATACCTTGACATCATTCACTTTGCTGCCAAGCAACCAGCCTTCCAGTGCCTTAATAGCACTATCCACAGAGACTACTTAGTCCTGATTATGTGCCTTCTGGGTGTCTCTGAACTTAATCCTGTACATTTCAGTGGTTAAGCCAAAGCCATCAATGAGAGCACTCTTCAGGACTGAGTAATTGCCACCATTCTCTTCTCTAACAGTGAGGAGCTTATCTCTAACTTTGTCAGCAAAGGAGAGCCACAAGATAGCTGCCCACTGCTCTTGAGGGACCCTCTGTACTTTACAGGTCCTCTCTAAAGCAGTTATCAATTTTGGATGTCATCCCCACCCTGGTAGGGAGGGACTATCTTGCTCAGGTTTCGATTGTCAAAAGAATGTTCCTTAGCTCTAGGGACCCTGTTGCTGCCTCCATGGGACTCTTGTCCCAATTTCAATTACTTTCTAACCCTCTGGACTTGCAGGGATTCCTACTCTAGGGTCAACTGCTCTTGCTTAAGCCTAAACTTAGCTTTCTCAATTCACACAGTTGATATTCCCTTCTAAGGAATGGTCCCTCTTGCCAGGGCCGGACTGGTGACCAAAACCGGCCCTGGCAAAGTGCTTGGCCGGCACCCCCTCCCCACTCGGGGTTGGAGGTGCCGCCGAGCGCTTTGCCGGGGCCGGTTTTCGGCCGATTTTGTTGCATTGCCGATTTTGCAGCTACGCTGCAAAAACGGCCCTGTAACAAAATCGGACCCCAGGGGCTAAAAACCAGCCCCCACCCTTGCAGCGCACCGGGGGATTGCCCGGTGCCCACTATGGCCAGTCCGGGCCTGCCTCTAGCTAGATACAAAAGTCCCTACACACTGCCCTGAGGAATGTGACACTGCAGAGGGAGATCTAGATCTCATTGATAAACTCTGCACTCTTCCAGTAGGAGTAAGGAGAGGGCCATTGTGGCCTACTCCACCCTCGTCCTGAAGATCTGAGTTGTACAAGTGGGAATGATCTTGATCCTCTTGGCCAGGATTGAGTCTAAGTCATGGAAGGTGTCACCGCCTAACTTGTCTTCATTCTCTGCCCCACCGACTCTATCCTGTTTAAGTATGGGCGAATTTTGCGAATCTCGCGTTCGCGAATTTTGCGGATTTGCGAACTCGCAATCCACAAAATCCACGAATTCCCGCGAATTTGCGGATTTTTTTTTGTGTTCGCAAGCGTTTCTGCCAGTTCGCGAGGATTTGGTACTAGTTCGCAATTGCGAACTTACTTGTCGGCTCGCAACGGTCGCGACTATGTTGTTTCTACGTCTGGTTCATCATCACAGCCTCCCAGCACCCTCTGTTTCACCACTGCCACCCTCTCTTTGACCCATGCCACCCTCTGTTACATCAATGCCACCCTCTTGTTCATCATCACTGTAGAAGATGGGGGGAAAAGCAAGCCCACCTGCCCTGCTTGAACTGACATGAATTAATTTGGGATTAGTTTATTAACAACACCTGCCCTGCCCCAACTGACAATAATGAATTAGGGGCTAATTAATGTGTCACTGAATTTGAAGTTCCAGCCTGGCACCTGCTTGTCTGCTCCCTTAGCTGTAAATCAGGACCTTTGTGGCATACAGTTAAGGTCAGAGCAGGGTCACACAATAGTTGCAAGCAGGCAACCGAATTCTGGAGGGCCCCCTCAGGAAGCACTACAGGGAATCGTTAAAAATCATGAGGTTGACCTTTTGCACCTGCTCATTGCTTTTGCTTTTGCAAAAATCGTTTTTCGGTTTTTTCGCGCTATTCGCGGGGCGCGGCGTCGTGCGAAACCGACCGCGGAAGCCGCCAATTCGTGCGAATGAGCTTTATATTTTTTTGCGGCTTGTTGTTTCGCGAGTTTTTTGCAGTATTCGCGAGACGCTTGCAGCGCAACACGCGAATTTACCCCAAGGTCGAGTACGGGCGCGGCCATTTTGTTTACGTGACGTATTTCCGTTTCCGCCCGCTATGTATAATCTCGCGCAGTAAGCGCATTGCGAGTATAAGTTCCCACGAGATCGCGAGGAAAATCTCGTGCGAACTTACTTTCGCGCTCGTGAACGGGCGGCCATCTTGTTTTTCATTCATTTCCTGTGTCTGGGCATGGTGTTTAATCCTCTTGCTATCTTTGCCATCCTTTGCTTGTTTTCAGTTTTTTTTTAACGATTTTGCTTCTTATCTATCCCTCTCTTTTCCTAGCTGTATATTTTTGTCTATTCTGCTATTTTTCTTTACTTTTAAACTACTTTTTTAAACTCTTTTCTTTTCTTCTTCCCTATCCTATTCCTTCTTAATTTTCTACTTCCTACCTTACCTGCCCAGACCATGGTGAAGCCAGGCGCCGTGAAGCTGCCCAGGCACTTGAGGGCCGCAGAGGCGGCGGGGAGGAGGAGTCCTCCTGGACCCCGTGCCAGGACAGCATGCGGTCGATTGAGGGGGGAGCAGGTGACGCGACGGGAGATCTTCAGCCCGGAGGAAGTGGGCGCGCTGGTCTACTTCGTAAAGCGCCGCCTGCCCAGGACCATCGCGGGAGGCGGCAGGATCGCGGCCGGCGGCTACAACATCCGGGAGCGCCGGAAGCGGTGGGAGAAGGTGTGCTGGGCCATGTCCCACCTCTACGGGGTCCAGCGCACCTACAGCCAGGTCACCCACCGCTGGACGGACCTCCTGGACCGGGAGCGCGACCTGCTGGACCAGCTCGGCTTGGAGATCCCCGGGCTTGGTGAGTAGTACTAGCTATTTCATCACTCACTACTATGATGTTTTCTCCTGCTCTGTGTTGTTGTATTGCAAATATTTGTTTTTTACATGGAGCAAGCCAATAATGCCGCTGATGACGATTACATTGTAGTTAAATTATATTTCAAAATCTTCTGTGTATTTCAGGTGCACTGCTCTCCTTCTCAGTGGCGTTGCTACTATGCTTATTTGTTTTCTATTTTGTGGTCTCATTGGCCTGAGTAACTATTATGTATGAGTGTACTTTACAGAACTGCGTAATGCTAGACACTAGGGGGCAGATTACATTTACAAGCCCCTTGCGCCACGTTTACGTTGCCTTGCGTGACGCAACAGCGGCGTAAACGTGGCACATCCCTGCGAGTCATTTACAGGATGACGCATCTAGGGAGATGCGTCACGTTATAAAGCCATGTGCCTGCACCACAATGGGTGCGTTCCTAGTACGCAGGGTGGGCGGTCCGGCGGCTGTGCGCCTCGCAAAAGTGCCTGCGTGAAATCTACAAGATTTAACGCAGGCACTTCTGCGACGCTGCTACGTCAATTCAATTCCTTATGCCTGCTTGAAGCAGGCGTAAGGACTGACACAGCATGTTAAGTATTGGGTGGCCCTGAGCATTACTGGAGTTGCATTGCGTTGGTGACGTGACTCCAGCGATGCGCCGCTCTTACGTGACGAGATGCGTCACGCAAGTGCCTACCCTTGCGCCAGGGCGCGCCGCATTGTAAATGAGGCGCATCTGCCGTGTCGCAAGGGTAGTTTTGCGTGACGCATTTGATCTGGTGCATCTCTGGAGATGCGCCAGAACGCGTAAGTAAGTATGCCCCTAAGGGGCAGAATTGCAATTACCGTCGCATCCCTGCAAAGTAGCAGGGATGCGCCATTAATTGTGCGGCCCGCTACCACCACCAAACATGGTGCGCCGTATTTGCAATGCGGCGCACCATGGGCCCAAAACGTCACCGAAGCTTCACTGCTGGAGTTGCGTCGCAACGATGGCGCAGCTCCAGCAATGCTCTGGGGTACCCTATCCCCCCAATGCTGGGTCAAGCCTTACGTCTGCTTCAAGCAGGTGCAGGGTTTGTGTGACGCATCATTGTCCTAAAGGTGACTGATTGAAATTTTGTAGATTTCCCTCAGCCACTTTTAGGATGTGTTCCAGCGCAGGAATGCCCTCCCTTGCGCCGGAACGCCCCCTGATGGCGCAGGGCTTTATAACGGGATGCATCTCCCAAATGCGTCACGTTGTTATAATATTATACACCGCACCATGGCGCCTCTTTTGTTTAGCTGCTGCGTCACAAAAGTCACGCAAGAACGGAGCAAAAGAGCCACAAGGGGCTTAAATCTGCCCTTCCTTTGTACCCCTGACAATAAGAAAAATAATGGCGGTGGATTGATAGTTTGACTATTTAAATGACTGGTAATGTAGCAGGCAACTGTTAGTGTTGTCACTGATCTGACTGAAATCACAATGGAGTTTGTCTGTCACTTTGCGTCTTGCCTGCGGACTGCTGCCTGCCAGTCCTAGGTGAACCTTTCAGTACTTTGTTTAGTGAGGTACGTGACTTTCAAAGTCACAGGTCCGCAAATCAATGAAAACTAACCCTAATCAATATAATTTTGCGGAAATATTTTGTTATTGTTGTTTTGAAATGTTTGATTTTGTTGACATTGACAAGCAACAATCATCCATGTTTTCTGTTCTTTCTTTCATGTTGTACGTCAGCTCCCCCCAGGGGCGAGGGGAGGACACAGGAGCAGCAGGCGGCGGATGCTGTTGAACAGGGCCAGGATCGGGCAGGCGAGGGCTCCTTTGCTGGCCCCAGTAAGTTTTCATTTTAGACTAGTACCTATTTTTCCTAGCGTTCCTCATTTGATTTTTTCAAAATCGTCTTTGATCTTTTTGTAGACTGTATCTAAATTCTTATCCTGCCTCTACTATGACCCCCTGTGGTATTACTAGATTATTCTTATTAGTCTGTCTGTGTAGCTAACTAAGATTGCACGGTTGGCGAAACTCCCATTCTAGTCAGCAATAGCTCTATCAACTTAGTGCAGTCCTCTGGGATTGTCCATAATGTCTTTTGAAGTGTTCTATCTGCTTTGAAAATTCCCAACTATAAAATGTGAATGACCACCAAGAAAGAATAAGATACTACCTTTTGGTTTGGATAGGACGACAATCCATACCACTACAGTGGCGCGGACAATTCTTCTGCAGAAACAGAACTATGGACAATAAATAGTGCATTGCTTATCAATTATAATAGGCGCTGTTAGAGTTTCCACATACCTCTGTGATAACAGACTTTGAACCCCCAATGTCCTTACTGACTGACTAGACTACATAGTGTGGCACAGTCATTTACCTCCCGAATTCATCGCTGATTGATCCCCAATGATCCAACGTAGCTGAAGAGTACGGAGTCAGAGTCAAGTAGTGTCAGAGGCACGGACTCATGCTTGCAAAAATTGCAAAACCTTTCGCTCAGTCACTCAAGTCTGGACCAAAAAACACAGAGTCTCTCTAAGTTTAAAAGCTTTATTAAAAGTAAACACATTTATTAAAATGAAGTCATAATAAAAAAACGAAACGTTTAACTGAGAATGGAAAAGTGGTTAGTGCTGACGATTAATTGAAGACATTTCTTGTGGTCGAGCCGAGCTCTCACCTTGTTTCAACTTGATCTTGTTGTTAGAAGTCCATCTTCTGTCTGTGTGGAAAAAAATGGTGCGTGTTAAAAAGCCAGCCTTCATCAGTTGTGCCAAAAAGTGCTGCATTACATTGTTTTCACATGTCTTCATTCCTAGACCAAATACTAGTGAGTGGTTTATTCTAACATTCTTAAATGTACTTTGTAGGTGAAACATCTGGTGACGGGGCCAACGCGGAGGTGGTGGTGCTCGACACGGAGGCGGAGGGCAATTCCTCAGGGGAGGATGCGGCGGTTCCAGTGCCGGCTGTGAGAGTTCAGACGGTGGTGGTGGCGGGCAGAGGTAAGCTCTTATATATTCCTTACTTATTGAGATTGAAGACGTGGCTGGGAAGGAAAGAATATGAGATGCATGGCTGGGTGAATGATGAAGCAATGATTGGTGGAAGGACAACAGCCTGGGTGGGTGACACAGAAACTGTATGTGTCCATATACCTGGATCATGCTACTATCTGACTCTTAGATAGCATATGTGTATCTAGAGCAGGGTACTCATAGTACGGCCCGCGGGCCGGTGGCGGCCCAGCAAGCCTTCCTTGGCGGTGCGCAGACCTTGCAGACAATCACTGCTCCCCCGGCCCCCACAGAGCAGAGTGGAGATGCAGGGCCACAAAGAGGTGAAATAGAACAAAGCCTCTGCTCTGTGGGGCCGGGCAAGCAGTGATTGTCAGGGTGTAGATGCAGGGGCGCTACAACAAACAAAGCCTCAATAATATGTTAATGGTCTTTTAAAGACCTGGTAAGTACTTTGGTGTGGCTGTCTGTGTGTGCGCGTTGAGGAATCTGTCTCAGCCCGGGCTGAAGGCTGACACAGACAGACACACACACAGTGAGATGACAGAGGGGGAGGGAGAGGGAGGGCAGGAGGGAGAGAGAGATGGAGAGGGAGGGCAGGAGGGAGAGCATGAGGGAGAGAGATGTATGTAAATGCTGGGTCTGGTGGCTCAGTGGATGAAGGCATCTGCTGCAGGGACCTGTGTGCAACCTCATGGTCACAAGTTTTTGTTTTGCTTTAGCCCCGCCCCCTCTGACTCCGCCCCCACCAGTGCAGCCCTCGGCCACAAACTACACTGTAAATTTAGCCCCTGAGAGAAAGTTTGTGAGTACCCATGATCTAGAGAGAGTAGACGGTCAGTGGATGAACTAAGTGTAACTTTGAAGAGCATGTAACACTGCACCCGCACGTCCGTTCCAGTGTAGGAAAGGCAAGGAAAAGAAGTTTTAATTTTGTCCAAATACTACCATCAATAGTAGCAGTAGTTTGTATTGCAAGCACAGCATAGATCCGGTTATTACGGTGGCCACTCCCTACCTCTCTTAATAAGTTTAGTAGTACTCAGTCATTCATGTGTGGATGTATCACTGGTCACTCAATAAAAAGCAAAGCACCTAAAGTCATCCCATATATAAGCAAAAACATCCCATGTGAAGTGATAGATAATCAGATTATTTATCTTCTTCAATTTTCAATTTCTAGTACTCATTTGCACTGTAGGGTGAAAGTTAAATTAATTAAGCAGTAGCCCTTGTAACAGAGTATTCTCAGTGCCACCCGTAATAGAAAAGTAAGAGCTTCACCACCTGCATGTACTGGACCGGTACAGTAACGCAAGTCTGTCTCACTCACCATGGTGTGCGTCTGTTTTTCTCGGGTGCAAGTTCACTGCGCTGGCATTATGCCGGCTTGCAGAAGATAACGTACCAATTTTCCTAAACAAGAGACAAGAAGAAGAATAAGACTGGTGTACTTTCATAGTCGACTCCAATGGAAGTCCATAGTGCTCGTAGAATTTGTTCCTTAAACTCCCACTAATGTTAGAGCAAGGATGAAGAAGTGGGAGGTTAGATAGATACTGGCCTCAATAGTTATGTAATGCGCTTGCAAGTTGCTAGTTGTACTGCAACACAAATTTCTGCTGAATGATTGAGTTAATCTTAAAGAGCATTGGTTACAGACTATGTCTTTCTTTCTTCATATAGATGCTCCTTCCAAACCAACAAGGAGGAAGGAGCTGGCTAGAGCGGCCTTGCAACGGAGGATCGATGCCACTGTTGCGGAATATCGGCGGCTGGTGGCCCTGGAGGACGAAGAAAGTGTGCAGTCGACCACAACAACAACGTCGTCTGCATCGGCCTCCGTGCCCCCATGGGCTGCCACCCAGCACAGTGGTCCACACAGACTGAGCCGGGCTGCCAAAGCCAAACGCCACCGCCGAGCAGCAAGGACAACAGCTGCCTCTCACAGCCATTGCACCTGCAAGGCAGTCAAGGCACGCCTGCGCCGCAGTACCCTGATGGTGTCCCGCCTTCAGCAGGAGCTCCACCACTTCACAAACATGTTGGAGGGGCTCCGCTTAGAGCACGCCTTGCTCCGCGAGGAGCATGATGCCCTGGCCCAAAAAGTCAACAGCATCCACCCATAGTGTCCCTTGCCCCTTTTTTAGAGACTTTTGGGGGGTGGGAATTGGGAGTTGGGTTTTTGGGGACTTTTGAAGGACAATCGTTGGGGTTAGGGAGGGTCTTGCGGGAGATTATTTTGTTAGGGATATAAATATACTTTTTCAAACTTTATCTGAGCATACCTGTTTTTTACTTCTTGCCTGGTGGGTGGGGGTTTAACAGTGACTTTGTTTTCCTGAAAGTTTAGTTCCATTTTCTTCCTTTAAGTGTCAATGCCCAAATGTTTTCAACACTAAGTGCCTCTCACAGAGTAAGTGAAGTGAATTCAAGAGTCCTAGGACTTTAGTAGTACTACCGTCAGTCTCTCGTCTCTCCTAATACTCCATTATACCCCCAACCCACCAAACGCTTATCTTACCTGTAATTTGTGTTTGAAAGTAGGGCTAGACCCAGGGCTGGCTCCACGGGAAACAGCGAATAAGGTTGGCAATCCTGGGCGGATAAAATTTCCCTCATAGCGGTGGTACTAGTGGTGTGACACAGTGGCAGTTGCATGCCTATGAAAAAAAAGAAAACTAAATCTGGTTTGTCCTCCTGAGCAATTCAACGGTACAATAGAGAATATAGCAGGTGACAGAAGTACACTAGAACAGTGCCACATTGTAGCCTAACAAATGGTAAAGTATAACTACTAATTCGGTTGAAGTTCTTTGACATTAGCCATGGGTCTTTGTCAAGCCGGTTAAGAATATATCCTCGGATTTCTTCACCAGCCTGTTGCTATCACCTTATCCTCCCCAGCAAGTGTGTGGATTTATTGCTGTAATTTAGTCACACATCAATCAAAACCACACAGCCCGGGGGAAGAGGGTTAGGGTTTGAAAAATGGATGGGTACGGGGGTTTTTGGGAAAGGTTTTGGGAGACAAGAAAAAATAGCACAGCATGGACAAACAATTGTGAACATAAACAAATCTTTGGGTACAAACCTATCCATCAATCTTTGAAAGTGCATGCACTACTGCATGCATGTCAGTGAAAAGTAAGTAGTACTTTCGACAACTGTGGAAGAAAGAATGCGACAGTACAGGGCGTGTGTGGAATTATTGATAACTATATTCAACATAAGGTCTCTGTTGCCAGATACCTGAGAGCCTTGCTGGTCACTATAAATCCATTCACAACACTCAATGGGGTTGGTCTGGAAGGTATAGTAGATAGAAAAGGAGAAATTGCTCTTTTTCTAGGTGTCCCCTCACTCACCAGGGTTGCCCCTTGGTGACATGCTTCATCATTGGGGCCATCCCAGTCCTCTACGGGCTGGGGCGTGCTGCGACTTGCGAATTACGTAGGAGCACTTACAAATGACTATGTGTGGTGCAGATGTGATAGTGGAGTGGACTAAGTGATGTGTTAAGGGATCAATTTAGAAGCAGAGAGAGATCCAAGAAATGCAGTCACAGTCAGAGAAAAAGACAAAGGATACTGTATCTGTATGTTGTTGTAGTTGTCCTGTTGAATTTGGTAAGTAAGTTGCCTGCAGAAAAAAAATCCTCTTATTAGCGGCACTCCTCCATTGCAGCCGACGCTTCGTCCATCGATGTTGGTCACCACCAGAAGACACCCTGTAAAAAAAGCACAGCATGGACAAACAATTGAACATAAACAAATCTTTGGGTACAAACCTATCCATCAATCTTTGAAAGTGCATGCACTACTGGATGCATGTCAGTGAAAAGTAAGTAGTACTTTCGACAACTGTGGAAGAAAGAATGCGACAGTACAGGGCGTGTGTGGAATTATTGATAACTATATTCAACATAAGGTCTCTGTTGCCAGATACCTGAGAGCCTTGCTGGTCACTATAAATCCATTCACAACACTCAATGGGGTTGGTCTGGAAGGTATAGTAGATAGAAAAGGAGAAATTGCTCTTTTTCTAGGTGTCCCCTCACTCACCAGGGTTGCCCCTTGGTGACATGCTTCATCATTGGGGCCATCCCAGTCCTCTACGGGCTGGGGCGTGCAGCGACTTGCGAATTACGTAGGAGCACTTACAAATGACTATGTGTGGTGCAGATGTGATAGTGGAGTGGACTAAGTGATGTGTTAAGGGATCAATTTAGAAGCAGAGAGAGATCCAAGAAATGCAGTCACAGTCAGAGAAAAAGACAAAGGATACTGTATCTGTATGTTGTTGTAGTTGTCCTGTTGAATTTGGTAAGTAAGTTGCCTGCAGAAAAAAAATCCTCTTATTAGCGGCACTCCTCCATTGGAGCTGACGCTTCGTCCATCGATGTTGGTAACCAGAAGACACCCTGTCCAATGCCTGCCTGATGCTGAATTGTGGCTCGCTAATGTGAAGCCTGACTCCATCCTTTTTTCCCCATTGCACAGACTGAAACCCGGCCTGTAATTATTCAACGAAAAACAGGAAGTGATATAATATTACAACACCACTGATAAATAAATATAAGGTATGTAGGCTGTGGAGTGCAAAAAGTCACACTTTGATTTTCCTAGTAGACAGTACAATATTTTTGAAAGTGCATACTCTGTCAGAGTCACCTTTTGAAGGATAAATAAGTATGGGCAAATTAATGTAGCGGATCTTTCCCCTCAAGCTAGGTGTCCTGTAAACTGTGTTTTAGAACAAAATTAGATCTTCCCAGCAGTGCTCCCACCCAGACCCTTACTAAAGCCAGTCGCAAAAATGTAGAAGACCCCCAATCAAATCTAAAAAAACTAGGCCTAGCAGAAAACTGGTGACAAAACGTACTTTGAAAGTAAAAGTAGGCCCAAGTACCCCCTTACCCACCGTGGATTGCATTCAAACCACTTGCAAGCAACCAAGCAAAAGTATCCATAGCCAGCATCGCTCCAAGACTCGAAACCCCCCCCACCCAAACAAATGCAATAGAAATACTGCTAACCCTAACGAACCCTAAGTTAAGAATAGTGGCTAAGGCTTTCTTTAACTATGCCAAATCCCCCCTTTCCCACCATGGATTTTCTTCAAATGACTTGCAACCAAAATTACACATTCTCACGAGTGCTCTAAGACCCCAGAACTCAGTTGCAAAAATCTCGAACACCCCGAAACACATACAATCCTGCTGCTAGGGCTAACCCTAACGAACCCTAAGTTACAAAAAGTGCCAAAAGGCTTTTCCGCGAGGATTTTGTCCCAACCACTTCTACCCGGTATTAGACCTTCCCAGGAATGCCCCAAGACCCGCCAACCCACCCACCAAGAAGCATAACACCCCCAAACAGGCCAAAAGCAAAATCTCATACTTGCAATATTTCTCGGCCTTCGGTCCAAACGCGCTGCGTAGCTAGTCCATAAGTCGGGGTTGCCACCACGGATTTCCTGAAAAGCAAATGCAATCAAGATTAGAGTCTCCCAGCAGTGCTCCCAGACCCCGAAACCCACCCACAAACACCAGGAAGCCCCCCAAACAGGCCCCCGGAAACGCTACATTGAGCAATATGTCAGAAATAGCAACAAAAAAAATCGGCCTGGATTTTGTCCCAACCACTTCTACCCGGTATTAGACCTTCCCAGGAATGCCCCAAGACCCGCCAACCCACCGCCAAGAAGCATAACACCCCCAAACAGGCCAAAAGCAAAATCTCATACTTGCAATATTTCTCGGCCTTCGGTCCAAACGCGCTGCGTAGCTAGGCCATAAGTCGGGGTTGCCACCACGGATTTCCTGAAAAGCAAATGCAATCAAGATTAGAGTGTCCCAGCAGTGCTCCCAGACCCCGAAACTCACCCACAAACACCAGGAAGCCCCACAAACAGGCCCCCGAAAACGCTACATTGAGCAAAATGTCAGAAATAGCAAAAAAAAAATTGACGTGGATTTTGTCCCAACCACTTTTATCCGGTATTAGAGCTTCCCAGCAATGGCCCCAGAGCCGTCAACCCAGGAGAAAACGAGTAGAAGACCCCCAAACAGCCAAAGAGCAAAAGTACAAAAATGGGGACTTTGTCAATTTTTTTTCCAAATTTCCCAAATCACTCCGCGCGCGCTCTGCAGCTAGGCCCTAACTCCCCTCTGCCACCATGGATTTGCTTCAAACCTCTTGCAAAGTAAAGTATATATAGCCAGCAGTGCTCCCAGACCCCGAAACTCACCCACAAACACCAGGAAGCCCCCCAAACAGGCCCCCGAAAACACTACATTGAGCAAAATGTCAGAAATAGCCCAAAAAAAATCGGCCTGGATTTTGTCCCAACCACTTCTACCCGGTATTAGACCTTCCCAGGAATGCCCCAAGACCCGCCAACCCACCCGCCAAGAAGCATAACACCCCCAAACAGGCCAAAAGCAAAATCTCATACTTGCAATATTTCTCGGCCTTCGGTCCAAACGCGCTGCGTAGCTAGGCCATAAGTCGGGGTTGCCACCACGGATTTCCTGAAAAGCAAATGCAATCAAGATTAGAGTGTCCCAGCAGTGCTCCCAGACCCCGAAACTCACCCACAAACAGACGGAACCCCCCCTAAGGGCACCTCAAAGGCAAGCAAGTCAGCAAAAACACTAAAAAATTTGCGCCTCGGATTTGGTCCAAACCACTTTTATCCGGTATTAGAGCTTCCCAACAATGGTCCCAGAGCCGTCAACTCACCTGCAAAGAGGTAGAACAACACCCCCACAAGTGCTGAGTCTTTCTTCATTGGGCATAAACCAGCCCTCTGGTTTGATGGAAATAGGAGTCTGGAGGAGGAGGATAGAGGAGCATGTTCTTCTGAACTTGTGAACCTGAGGAATGCAGACTGCGGCAACTTCAAATCAATTAGCAAACCAGTGAAGACAGTTCTGCTGATGGGCTTGTTTTTGTGATTATCTGATTAAAGTTTGAAATATATTAACTGTGCACAACAAAGAAAGACAGACACACAGGAATAAAAGTGAATAAGGACGAAAAAGAAAGTTATTGATTCGTTGTCTCATTTTCAGGGCTCGGTATCACGGTCCAGGAATGAGAATAAGGCTTCGTCATCATACTCTGCGAATTCAGGCAGGGTGAGCTCAGTGTCACCTGACAGAGTAGAAATTCCCTCATCTATGTTGCTGGCCACCTCGTCTTCATCCGGCGCGCTTTCTCGTACTCTGAAATCTGGTGGTATGAGGTGCTGATTCATCTTGATCATTGTTAACCTCTCCACATTTTTGGGCGAGAGGCGGCTCCGTTTGGAAGTTACAATGCCACCAGCAGCACTGAAAACACGTTCAGAAGACACGCTTGCGAGTGGGCAAGACAAGTAGTTTAAAGCCAGGTTGGTGAGCTGTGGCCACAATTCTTTTTTCCCATGCCAATACGCCAATGGGTCAGAATTAACATAGACCTCTGTTGAGTCATTCAGATAGTCCTTCACCATCGACTCAAGGTCCTCATCCAAGGTTCCTCCACTTTGCTTAGCTCTTGCTGTGCCTCTGACCTTTTGAGAACCAAACCCACGCAGAGCTAGCCAATCCTCTTCAGCCTCCAATGTTTCTGTTGTGTCTGGTGCAGATGATCCGGTTGCCGGTGTCTTTAACGGCTGAGAGGTCACTTGTGCCACAGCCACAGGTGCAGAAGTGGATTGTTTTGACTGGGGATGGCCTGCTGATGTACTGCCATTTCCTTCAATTTTCAGCCGTTCTCTTTCAAACCTCTTGGCTGACAAGGCTAGCCAATGTTTGCACTTTGGAACATGTTCATCATCAAAAGGAAAGAATGCTTGGCCTGCCAGCGCCTTTTTGTAGCGTGGATCCAGAATAGTAGCACAAATGTAATGCTCTTCTGAGTGGATCTTTTTAGGACGTTCATCACCTTGTAGGAGCTCTAATAATTTCTCAGCCAGAACAAAAGAGCCTTGGTTTTTTACATCTTTTTCAAACACAGAACACACCTCCTTCAGTTGGTCCTCCAGCATGTACAACAATGGGATAGCTTTTCCCAAATTACAGTCCTCCTTGCTGACTGCACGCGTGAAGAACTCAAAAGGACGAAGCATGCGTGTCAGGCTTTGAACTATGTTCCATTGCGCCGCACCCATCCTCAGGTCATCCTGAGCTGTACCCTCTGTTAAGAAATATTGATCGAGTACCGTATACTGCTCATACAGACGCTCAAGCATGTAGAAGGTTGAGTTCCAACGTGTTACCACCTCCTGGATGAGTGCTTTCACTGGCATTTGACGTTGATATAGCAGGCTCCTCAGCTGCTTCCGGGCCTTAAAAGAATGGCTGAAATGGTTGCACATTTTTCAGCAGGTGTCCAATACTCTGTACGCTGCACTGCCTTTATTACCCAAGAATTTTTGGACAACCAGGTTTATACAGTGCGCCAAACACGGCACTCTGAAATAGTTACCCTGCCTCATGGCCTTAACTATATTGGCGCCATTGTCCGTGGAAACATAACCAACCTGGGGTTTTAGTGGGGACAGCCAGTTAAGGACCTTTGTGTTAAAGACATCCAAAATGTTTTCTGCTGTGTGACGTTTCTCCAAACCAAACATGGCTAGTGTTGCATGTTTCCGAGCAGCTTTAAAAACAATGTTCGTGTCAACACCTGTGTTTAGCTTTGCTTTAGCCCCTGAAAAAGAGACCCAGTGTGCTGTGATGCACATGTAATCAGCGCCTGCGCCACTGGTCCACATGTCTGTTGTCAGATGTATAGTGTGAACAGCACTCTTCTGCAAAGCTGCCCCAATCACCTTCAGAACATCTTCATGTAGTGCTGGAACCGCAACTCGGGCAAAATAGAACCGGCTAGGAACCTTCCATTTAGGGCAGAGCGCTGCCACTAATTCTAGAAAACCAACCCCTTCTACAAAAGAAAAAGGGAGAAGGTCCAGAGCTAGCATTTTAGCCAGCTTAGTGTTATACAGACGCGTCAGTGGGTGGTTGCGTTCATATTGCGCTTCTGTAAACAACATCTTTTTAATGTTGCCCTGGACCAAAGATTTACGGGATGATGATGATATCTTCGACCCAGTTACGCTCGCTGATGAACTTTTTCGCAATGGTGTATCACTCTCTCCCACACTCTTAGTGTGGCTCACATGGGGTGTGCTGCTGACAGGGGTACTGGGTGTAAGTGAAGGGTTTGACACGTCTTCTTCCTCCTCGTCATCATCAGATGAAACAGCATTACGTGCAATTCGGGCTTCCTTGATCGCCTGTAGGTGCGCAAACCATTTGACAGCGTGCTTTCTTTCAAGATGACCTCTCTGGCCTCCGGTACCATAGTTGGAACCAAACTTACCACGACTAACTCGAAGCTTACACATGCTACAAATGGCTATGGTTTCATTTTTTGGGCAAACACTAAAGAAGTCCCAAACTGCAGACTTGAAATGTCTTTGGGGGCCGGAGGAGGCGGCGATACTGGTGGTGGTGGTCCTGCTGCTAATGCCAAATGAAGTGGAGGATGTGGATTGCCGAACATCAGTACGTTTTGCACTTTCACCACCACGAATTGAGGTCGAGGTGGATGGAGGTCCCTTCTGGCGACTAAGAAATATGGAAGCGGTAGGTGTTGGTGTACTAGTTAACTCCAATGATTGTGGTGTTTCTTCCATTGCCTCCTCGTCGACATCATCATCACGCTCAGCAGCTTCTCGGGATAGGGTCAAAATGTCTCTTTGCTGCATGCCCGCTGGGGCTGCAGTGACCATTATGATGACTGGATCGTCGTCGTGAAGGGCTTCATCAGCAGCAGTATGCGTCACTTCTTGTTGAGCCTCATCACACTCCATAGCTATGAGTTTTTCGACGACCTTCCTTTTACGCTTAGGTATCTTTGTCAGATCATGGTGTGCCTCACTCTCAGGCTGCCGTGGTGGTACCCAATCGTCATCCAGATCATCAGTAGGAGGTGGGCTTGAAGAAGATGTAGACACCCCCCTTGATCTTTTCCTTGCTAGGGATGTGGAAGACAATGAATGATCATCAGGAGGAGTGGCTTCCTCAAATGATACCTCGGTCTGATTGTCAATTTCCTGATGTGCCCCTACTTCGGGAGGGACAACTATTGTGGGAACTTGTTGTGACGCTCCATGCACCTCTGCTTGCGCATCTCCTTGCGCTGCCTCTCCTTCCACATGTACTTGGGCTTGTACTACTTGCACATGTTGTTTTTGCGGCTGTGGTTGTTCAACACTTGTCAGATGAGTTACAACAACCTGTGTTGATTCAGGGACATTGCTGCTACTTTCTTGCGATGAGCCAACATCACTGGTCGATGGTGATTGGAGAAGTACACTGACTGCCTCTGAAGCACTCAAGGGCTTTGACTTAAGTTGGCGTGGTGGTGGAGGCACTGAACCCAATGGAGCGGGGGTGCTGCTCCCAGCTTGGTCCCCAGCAGATCCTGCTGCTGCAGGCGTACTTTTTTATTTGCTCCCAAAAAACGTGGCGGTTGGCACACCAGCCTCCTTGGTAACTTGCTTCTTCTGCTCCTTACTAGCAACTTTCTTGCTAGAGGAGCTACGGAGACCTTTTTTTTGGGGCCATCTTCTTCAGAGCAGGTCAGACAGCAGGCCGCAGTTGCACGAATTGTAGAGTTGTCTGAGGCCAGACGTGACGTCGCGTGACGTTATGCTGCACACACACACCGCTGCAAGACTTCTTCCTGGCACTGGTGGTTCTCTTGAGTCTTGTGCACCTAAAAACAATGGAAGACAGAGGAACATCAGTTCAGTTATACACCCCAAAAAAATCGAAAAAACCCCCAGAAAAATCAGCACAATCCCATTCCATCCATGCCCTCCATGATGTTTAAGTTCATGACACCCCACAGAAAGACTAGGCCCATGCAAGACTCAATACCCCTGGTGAAAAGGCCACAAGTACAGCCCCAAAAAACGAAAATCACTGAAAAATCAGCACAATCCCATTCCATCCATGCCCTCCATGATGTTTAAGTTCAAGACACCCCACAGAAAGACTAGGCCCATGCTAGACTCAAATACCCCTGGTGAAAAGGCCACAAGTACAGCCCCAAAAAACGAAAATCACTGAAAAATCAGCACAATCCCATTCTATCCATGCCCTCCATGATGTTTAAATTCAAGACAACCCACAGAAAGACTAGGCCCATGCAAGACTCACTACCCCTGGGCATAAAGGTTGAAAAGTAGGCAAAATGGTTGCAGGCCTAACAACAATGCCTGCATTCAAAATGGCCACTTGCCTCCCTGCACATAGCCAGGGCCTGTAGCAGCACTCAAAATGGCCCCCAGCCACATGGCCTGTCCCTCCCCATGAACACCCCCATAAATCGAAAATCACTGAAAAATCAGCACAATCCCATTGCATCCATGCCCTCCATGATGTTTAAGTTCAAGACACCCCACAAAAAGACTAGGCCCATGCTAGAGTCAATACCCCTGGTGAAAAGGCCACAAGTACAGCCCCAAAAAACGAAAATCACTCAAAAATCAGCACAATCCCATTCCATCCATGCCCTCCATGATGTTTAAGTTCAAGACACCCCACAGAAAGACTAGGCCCATGCTAGACTCAAATACCCCTGGTGAAAAGGCCACAAGTACAGCCCCAAAAAACGAAAATCACTGAAAAATCAGCACAATCCCATTCCATCCATGCCCTCCATGATGTTTAAATTCAAGACAACCCACAGAAAGACTAGGCCCATGCAAGACTCACTACCCCTGGGCATGAAGGTTGAAAAGTAGGCAAAATGGTTGCAGGCCTAACAACAATGCCTGCATTCAAAATGGCCACTTGCCTCCCTGCACATAGCCAGGGCCTGTAGCAGCACTCAAAATGGCCCCCAGCCACATGGCCTGTCCCTCCCCATGAACACCCCCAAAAATCGAAAACCACTGAAAAATCAGCACAATCCCATTCCATCCATGCCCTCCATGATGTTTAAGTTCAAGACACCCCACAAAAACACTAGGCCCATGCTAGACTCAATACCCCTGGTGAAAAGGCCACAAGTACAGCCCCAAAAAACGAAAATCACTCAAAAATCAGCACAATCCCATTCCATCCATGCCCTCCATGATGTTTAAGTTCAAGACACCCCACAGAAAGACTAGGCCCATGCTAGACTCAAATACCCCTGGTGAAAAGGCCACAAGTACAGGCCCAGAAAACGAAAATCACTGAAAAATCAGCACAATCCCATTCCATCCATGCCCTCCATGATGTTTAAGTTCAAGACACCCCACAAAAACACTAGGCCCATGCTAGACTCAATACCCCTGGTGAAAAGGCCACAGGTACAGCCCCAAAAAACGAAAATCACTCAAAAATCAGCACAATCCCATTCCATCCATGCCCTCCATGATGTTTAAGTTCAAGACACCCCACAGAAAGACTAGGCCCATGCTAGACTCAAATACCCCTGGTGAAAAGGCCACAAGTACAGCCCCAAAAAACGAAAATCACTGAAAAATCAGCACAATCCCATTCCATCCATGCCCTCCATGATGTTTAAATTCAAGACAACCCACAGAAAGACTAGGCCCATGCAAGACTCACTAGCCCTGGGCATAAAGGTTGAAAAGTAGGCAAAATGGTTGCAGGCCTAACAACAATGCCTGCATTCAAAATGGCCACTTGCCTCCCTGCACATAGCCAGGGCCTGTAGCAGCACTCAAAATGGCCCCCAGCCACATGGCCTGTCCCTCCCCATGAACACCCCCAAAAATCGAAAATCACTGAAAAATCAGCACAATCCCATTCCATCCATTCCCTCCATGATGTTTAAGTTCAAGACACCCCACAAAAACACTACGCCCATGCTAGACTCAATACCCCTGGTGAAAAGGCCACAAGTACAGCCCCAAAAAACGAAAATCACTCAAAAATCAGCACAATCCCATTCCATCCATGCCCTCCATGATGTTTAAGTTCAAGACACCCCACAGAAAGACTAGGCCCATGCTAGACTCAAATACCCCTGGTGAAAAGGCCACAAGTACAGCCCCAAAAAACGAAAATCACTGAAAAATCAGCACAATCCCATTCCATCCATGCCCTCCATGATGTTTAAATTCAAGACAACCCACAGAAAGACTAGGCCCATGCAAGACTCACTACCCCTGGGCATAAAGGTTGAAAAGTAGGCAAAATGGTTGCAGGCCTAACAACAATGCCTGCATTCAAAATGGCCACTTGCCTCCCTGCACATAGCCAGGGCCTGTAGCAGCACTCAAAATGGCCCCCAGCCACATGGCCTGTCCCTCCCCATGAACACCCCCAAAAATCGAAAACCACTGAAAAATCAGCACAATCCCATTCCATCCATGCCCTCCATGATGTTTAAGTTCAAGACACCCCACAAAAACACTAGGCCCATGCTAGACTCAATACCCCTGGTGAAAAGGCCACAACTACAGCCCCAAAAAACGAAAATCACTCAAAAATCAGCACAATCCCATTCCATCCATGCCCTCCATGATGTTTAAGTTCAAGACACCCCACAGAAAGACTAGGCCCATGCTAGACTCAAATACCCCTGGTGAAAAGGCCACAAGTACAGCCCCAAAAAACCGAAAATCACTGAAAAATCAGCACAATCCCATTCCATCCATGCCCTCCATGATGTTTAAATTCAAGACAACCCACAGAAAGACTAGGCCCATGCAAGACTCACTACCCCTGGGCATAAAGGTTGAAAAGTAGGCAAAATGGTTGCAGGCCTAACAACAATGCCTGCATTCAAAATGGCCACTTGCCTCCCTGCACATAGCCAGGGCCTGTAGCAGCACTCAAAATGGCCCCCAGCCACATGGCCTGTCCCTCCCCATGAACACCCCCAAAAATCGACAATCACTGAAAAATCAGCACAATCCCATTCCATCCATGCCCTCCATGATGTTTAAGTTCAAGACACCCCACAAAAACACTAGGCCCATGCTAGACTCAATACCCCTGGTGAAAAGGCCACAAGTACAGCCCCAAAAAACGAAAATCACTCAAAAATCAGCACAATCCCATTCCATCCATGCCCTCCATGATGTTTAAGTTCAAGACACCCCACAGAAAGACTAGGCCCATGCTAGACTCAAATACCCCTGGTGAAAAGGCCACAAGTACAGCCCCAAAAAACGAAAATCACTGAAAAATCAGCACAATCCCAATCCATCCATGCCCTCCATGATGTTTAAGTTCAAGACAACCCACAGAAAGACTCAGTCCACCCACCACTGAGTACCCCTGGGCAAAAGGCCCCAAAACAGCCCAAAAATCGAAAATTCCAAAATTGTAGTTGCAGCAACTGTAATGCCCCAAACAAACTTACTTGTAAAATTTCTAATCCAACAGTGATCCAAAGAAAGTCAAAAAGGCCTCAAATCCAAATATCCAGCAGCATCCACAAAAAGTAATCCCTCCAGCTCCAGATCCAAATGAAAAGTGACCAGGAGATGGACAAAGCACTGGGAGGAGCCTGCTGGACAGGAACAGGAAGTTGAAGACTGTGGGGCACTTCCTTCCTCCCACCCCCCTCCCCCCCTCCCCAAAATGGACTCCTCGCTAAAAAAGTGCAGGCAAATGTCAACCTAAGGAGTTATTCAGATAAAAATCATCATTTCAAGAAGGTTTATGCTGCTTGCTGGTGGATTTCTTGTGCAGAATTGCAAATTTTATATTTTCGCTTGTGCGAGATTGTTGCTGCTCGCCGCATCTCAAATCTCGCAATTGTGAAGTACCGCGAGACATGATCTCGCCGTACTCGCGTTGACAAACTCTCGCTGTGCAAGTTGACAAGCCGCGATGACGTAATCGCGCTCGCCAAATTCCCGCAGGATCACACAGCAAGATCCAAAATGGCGCAGCACTCGCAAAATATCGAGAAAAACAACTCGGCAAACGATGATAAACGCCGCGCGCCGCAAAAATTGTATCACCAACGCCGCGCGCCGCAAAAAAAATCCGCTGCGTGCGAATTTGCGGATTTTGCGGGAAATTCGCAAATCTCGCGGATTGCGAATTTACCGAAAATCCGCAAAATCCCATACTTAATCCTGTTCATCTGACCCAGTGGTCTTCCTAGGGTCATCTAACAGTAACACCTCAATGAGGCATTTAGTGTTGGCATTTCTCCCTGTCTTCAACGTTCTAGAGACACACAAGGCTTTCAAATCTTGTAATGTAAACTCATTGTTTCTAGAAGGCAGAGAGTCACTGGGGGCTTCTCCTTTAGAAGACATACTAAGTGTGGTGTGATGTCTGCACCTACCTAACCTAGTAGGAACTGAACTCTCTGAGGTTGGAGAAAGGGTGTGCTGGACCCCTGACTTACCCAACCCTAAGTTCAGTAGAACTTACTTATTCTAAGCTGGTATTATATGTACCTAGTACTTAGTGGTTTTCTGTTAATCAGTACAAAGATGTAGCTGGTAAAATAATGCAGGCTTGAATCTCAACCGCTGCACACCAATGTGAGAAGTTGGACTGGTATACATTGTCCACTAATTAAAGTGGGCACCTAGCACCAGTCCAACGACCCTTATGATGTCAAAGATAACCTTTAGAAAGCTATCTTAGTGGTAGATGTGGAGAGCAGCCTTCCGGCTTATTCTTGAAAGAATGAAGCTTGTTTGACCAGATTATCCCCTTTAGAATTAACTAAATGAAAGGAGAACCACACAGTAGTTATAAAAATATGTTTTAATTTATATAACACTCTCTAGTATTTTCTACACGAGGATACAACACAAAGCACACCATTCTTTATCAAAGAAACAATCATAAGTAGCACAATACACCATGGGCTCCAGTGGGAGACCAAACCATATACTAAAATAGTGGTTTAAGAACAACGATTTGAATAGAGACAGTGACTAGAGCATGTAGAATTGCTGGGAACCCAAGGAACTACCCGAGGTGAGTACACAGGGACCCCACAGGGGTGCAGTGTGGAAACAAGACTGCTTGCTCCGTACAACTCTATGGGAATGTCGCGGTTGGAGTTAAGTTTAAGGACCCTCCTAGATGGACTTCGAGGAAACCCTTTGGAACTTAGGAGGTTGGAGAACCACCCCACCTGTGGATACTAGAGTACCCAAGTTTCCTATCCCAGGGGAGTCAGAATACAGAAGTCTGAAGTGATGTCGTAAACAGCCATAGTTTTCAAAGTAGGGCTTCAAAGAAGAGCTGCTGCCGGGAAGCAAGTAAGTATCCATAGAAATCCAAGGGTGGATTTGTGATGGAAGGAACAGAGCACATCTGGAGCAACTAGCAAAACCCAACATAATTCAAGATGAACCTCAGGAGGACCCACAGGCTGAATGACCAGGAGTCGCGAGGGGACCTCGAGCAAGATCACAAAGTACCAGCCCACGGAGCACTCAGTGCAAGGAGGCTGGAGTTCTTTGGTTTGAATACTGCTCAGGGCTAGGATTACACGAAGTCCAATGCACAAGCTCGGGAATTGCCAGCAAGCATATGCACTTGCAAAAGTACGCAGTGCACAGGAGTTCGAGTCATGCAGTACCCACAAGGGATACTGGCCTTAAACTTGGAGAGAGGGCAGATCAACCTCAACAAACATCAGAACCCACCTCCTGTGTTGCTGCAGACTTTGAAGTCTGCAGTAGCTCAGGATCAGCAGACCGGTCAGTTGCGTTATGGTGCCTGCGAATGAAGGGGAGTGCCTCCTTCACCCCAAGGGAGATTCTTTAGTTGTCCTTGAAACTCCACAGGTCCTGCACGGTGCCTGTATGGTGCACGGGCACACACAAGGCTTTGGACAGAGAGGGAGACAAATTTGGGCCCATTCGAAGTCCAGCGAAGTCCAGAGTGTCCAGACGGTCGAAAATCAGTGGTTTCTTGTTGCAGAATCTTGTCCACATCAAATCTAAAGTCTTACAGGCAGGTAAGCCCTTAAGTACCCACAGGAAAGGGTTGGACAGATTTAGACGAGCCTCCTAGGGGAAGGTCTGGACAGTAAGAAGGATACTCCCATGTCCTTTGTCGAGTTTCATGCCAGAGCAGGAGTCAACGACTACCAGAACTGGTTTGAGCTGGAGTATGCACAGGGACACCAAGTGCGCCCCTCATGCAGACTTTCAGGCACTTTGGAAGTGCTACCACCCAGTCCCAATACACTAAACCCTGTCTGGGAGGTGGTCACACCTCCCTGTGACAGGATGCCTATTTTCCTGCCTTCGCCTGCTCGAGCTTGGCTCAGCAGCAGGAGGGCAGAAATGTGTCTCTGGTCAGCAGCAACCATTTTATGCTGCCCGGGTCGAGAAGGCTGGCACCAGAAAGACCAGTGACCCCCGAAGCTGGCTTCAGAAGGGTGGCATCATACCTCCCTCCCACACTAACTACTGGTGTGGAGGTATGATTCCAAGGTGTTTGATACCAAACATGACATACTTTGTTTCAACCGTTTTCGAGATAGCATTTACCGCAAGGTTATAATGGACCTCTACCTATATGTCTGGCTGAGTCACAGACAACCCGGGAAAATGGTCTCCGAAGGCTGCAGACTGGCTCTGCTCATGCAGGGGCACCTTCTCACGTAAAACCCAGCACCCTGCCTTCAGGATTTTTATGGCCTGCTATAGGGGTGACTTACAAGTTTTTAGTGCATTGACATATAGATATAGTAAACCTATATCTAAAGTAAGGGGTGTATGGGAGGCCTCTGGGGTACCGATGCCCTGAGTACATGGGTACCATATGCTTGGGGCTTATAAGGGTACCCCAGTATCCAATCTGGATTGTACCTAAGTACATGTCTAACATTTTAGAGAGAAAGCAGAGAACTGATTAGCAGGATCCGAGTTAGACTAGTCAAAAACAGTGTAACATCAAGCAAAAAGTGGGGGTAGCCATGAGAAGCAGTTCCTACTTTCCTACACACCCATTTTTCACCATCTGGAAATTAAATTCCCATTCATGGTACAAACAAACTGTATGGTTAAAGAGAAACTGAGTCAACAAAGTTTTACATCCCATAGCCTATTTCTCAAAAGGGATGCCCAGAGGAAAACTTAAATATGGCTTATAAGACTGAAGAATTCTTATCCATTCAGGATCCCTCCTCTTAGTAGCAAAATTGCTTAGAAGGAGCCAAACCCATCTTCACTATTAGAACAGGTCACAAGAGTTTGCTATATCTAATTTAGATGAAAAATGCCAACATGAGACATGTATGATGTAAATTGCTCTACTGTCACTTCAACCACAATATCACCTACAGGCAAAAAATAGACATGGGAAGGCAGATGACGTAGTTAGACAAATCGAAAGTCTGGAATCACAGCCTTCACCACGGTGTTCTCCATCCTAAGAAGAACATCACATTTTGTGAAGTGTAACAGCATAGCCCATTTAGTGCAGTATTGCTTCACAGAGCAACATAAACTGCATTTTATACCTGGTTCTTCATGTTTGGGAAGGTTCATGACTTTGATTCAGTGAGTATGAATACGGTCTAGATGCTTAATGTTTACGTATTAAGGAAGGACGCCACAAAATATCCCCCATCCATGTCAGTATAAGACATAAGACATGTCTCAGCAAATCCCAGCTTAACACAGTCAACTGTCAGCCAGTTAGTCATGAGAAGTAGCTTGTTGCAGCAGTATGATCAACTACTTGATCGCTGTTGCCACTTAGCTGCTTATCATTTGCAGTGCATGCGTGAAAACTGCGCGTGTAGCCTCTCGCACCAAAATGTTGATGAAGATGGCCACAGCCGTGTACTTAACTCCATGTCTGTTAGACTTGAAGGGGAATATATCAAGGGCCTTATCTCCACTTTTTTGGCTTTAAAAGACAAAAAAGCGTAGATATTTTTGCCCTATTTACAAGGCGGTGCTAACATGCATTAGCGCATGTTAGCAGCCGTATTCCCGAAGCCTCGCTCTGCATCTCTAATAAGATGCAAAGTGGGCGTCACTCGGTGTACCCCTCACAGAATACCATGTAAATTATCGCTATTTTACATCGCAATATTTACAAAGTGGCCCACAAAATGGTTAGCGATTTTAAAATCCGCGATAACCGCCGTTTTCGCCAAAAACTAACGTCTACTGAAAACCTGACTTACCTGCATTATCCAATGACAGGTGGATCATCAGGCTGAGTGCACCCTGACGAATCAACAACGTTTTCACCATTCCTGAGGACTTTTCGCTGGATTTCCGTTGATATCCCCTACTACAACGCCGCTACTGCTGGAATTTTATCGCCCTGGAGAAACGCGTTGTTAATAACGCGCTAACCGGGTGATAAATTCCAGCGATAGCTGGCGATAAATAAAAAAGCGTTAAGCGCACTTTGCGATATTTATTGCCATCCGTTGCTGATATGCCCCGACATCTTTTGGCGTGTTTCCCCTGTCTTTTTGCTTTCTGACCTCTTGGTTTTTACTCTGTTTTTGCTGGTTAAGTGTCTCTGTGCACTTTCTCAGGGCTGTTCAGTGTTAAAGTGCTAGTGCTCCTGTTGTAAATTGTGTTATGGATTGACGTTTCCCTGATTGGCACATTGGATTTACTGGTAAGTCCCTAGTAAAGTGCACTGAGAGTACCAGGGCCTGTAAATCCAATGCTACTAGTGGGCTCGCAGCACGGGTTGTGCCACCCACAGAAGTAGGTGGTAAAAAAGTAACTCAGACCTGCCACAGCAGAGTCTGCGTGCAGTTTGTAACTGCCATGTCGACCTGGCAAGTGCACCCACTTGCCAGGCCCTAAACCGTCCCTTTTCTAAATGTTAGTCACCCCTAAGCTAGGCCAAAGGTACCTCTGTGGGCAGAGGGCAGTGTATGTGAAAGGTAGGACATGCCCTGATGTGTGTGACATGTCCTGATAGTGAAATACTGCCAATTTTGTTTTTCACTATTGCAAGGCTACCTGCTCCCATAGCTTAAGGTGATTTTTACATTCTGTGTTTGAAGATACCACTTTAAGAAAGTAGGTATTTTCTTGCTCAGCCATCTAGTAGGCCTCTGCTAGGTTTGTGGATTGGCTGTCTGGGTTTTGGATGACAGGGGCTGGCGAAGAGCTGTGGCTCCAGATAGTCTAGGTGGGTCAGGACAGGGATGAATAGACCTGGGCTCCATTCAGAGTAGGGGGAGGAGATTTCCTTTCACCTGAATGGGCCTGATCTGCCTCTGACAATGCCGTCTCCACCTCCTGCAAGTAGCCACACCAGAGAGTGCAGAACTGGTTCTGGCTTGGCACAGACCAAACAGGACCACACACAGGGACACGGAGTCAAACGAGAGGGACCTCTCGCCCCTGACCGATTGTGATCAACCCAGTCTAGTGATCAACCTTAGCTCTAAAACCCTTTCCACCTTAGAAGAGGTGGTCCTGAATAAAGGTATAGGGTATGTCATCACGGACAAAGGTGATCCCTTTAAACTTCAAGTTGAATTGGCCAATTTTTTCCGAAAACTGTGCCTACACTACTTCTTTAGAGATAAAGAACCCACTGATTTGGAGATAAGAGAAAAAAACACTGGACTTAGGCCTAAGTCTAGTTTTTTGCCACCAATACATTCCATACCCTCTCAAGTAGCTACCTTCGAGAGGGCAGTGAAAGAAGATGTACAGAAACTATGGCATACTCAAACAAGGGATCTATGTCGTTACAACGCGTTATTTTACAACGCAGACCGTTACAACGCAGTTTTTACAACGCAGGTACCATTACAATGCATGCCATTACAACGCATGTCATTACATAGTAGATACTATTACAACGCATGCCATTACATGGTAAGTATAGGTAAGTATATCTTTTTTAGAAAAATGTAATAAAGTTAATTTAATTAATTTAAATTAATAAATATAATTTAAAATTATTAAAACAGTAATTAATTTAATTTAACTTAATTATAGTAATTTAATTAATATTAAAATTGTAATAAATTTAATATATTTAATATAATATAAGTAATGAAATATAATACATTTATAAATAGTAAATAATATAATGTAATTTATTACAATAAAAATAATTATAAAAAAATTAAAATCATACTTAATTTAATTTAATTTAATAAAATTAAAGTAATTTAATTAATTTAAAAATTGTAAATATTATTTAATTATAATAAATATAATAAATAAAAAAAGTCATTAATTTAATTTAATTTATGTAATGTAAATCAATAAATTATTTTATTGTAAATATTGTAATTAATTTAATTAATTTAATTTATTTTAAGTCGTAATACCCCTGTACCCCAAAAACCAAACCTAGCCCTAAAACCTAAAAATACCCCTGTACCCCAAAAACCAAACCCAGCCCTAAAACCTAAAAATACCCCTGTACCCCAAAAACCAAACCCAACCCTAAAACCTAAAAATACCCCTGTACCCCAAAAACCAAACCCAACCCTAAAACCTAAAAATACCCCTGTACCCCAAAAACCAAACCTAGCCCTAAAACCTAAAAATACCCCTGTACCCAAAAACCAAACCTAGCCCTAAAACCTAAAAATACCCCTGTACCCCAAAAACCAAACCCAGCCTTAAAATCTAAAAATACCCCTGTACCCCAAAAACCAAACCTAGCCCTAAAACCTAAAAATACCCATGTACCCCAAAAACCAAACCCAGCCCTAAAACCTAAAAATACCCCTGTACCCCAAAAACCAAACCCAACCCTAAAACCTAAAAATACCCCTGTACCCCAAAAACCAAACCCAGCCCTAAAACCTAAAAATACCCCTGTACACCAAAAACCAAACCCAGCCCTAAAACCTAAAAATACCCCTGTACCCCAAAAACCAAACCCAACCCTAAAACCTAAAAATACCCCTGTACCCCAAAAACCAAACCCAACCCTAAAACCTAAAAATACCCCTGTACCCCAAAAACCAAACCCAGCCCTAAAACCTAAAAATACCCCTGTACCCCAAAAACCAAACCCAACCCTAAAACCTAAAAATACCCCTGTACCCCAAAAACCAAACCCAGCCCTAAAACCTAAAAATACCCCAAAATTACTTAAATTAATATATTAATATTTTATTTTATTTTTAATATTAATTAAATTAATAAAATAATGTAAAATAAAATAAAATAAAAATAATATACTTACCTATACTTACGATGTAATGGTATGCGTTGTAATAGTATCTACTATGTAATGACATGCGTTGTAATGGCATGCATTGTAATGGTATTTGCATTGTAAAAGTTGCGATGTAATGGTAGTGCGTTGTAAAATCTAACAATGAAGAACGAGCTTTACAATCTTTAGCACAAAACCCCCTTATCACTATAAAACCAGCGGATAAGGGGGGATCGATAGTGGTGCAGGACACATCCACATATCGAGCGGAATGTGTTCGTCAATTGAGCAATACGAGCTCATATGCTCCCTTGAGTGTGGACCCTACTGAGAGACTTACGAACAAAATTAAGATATTAGTTGAGGAAGCTCTCAGCGAGGGGTGGATCACAGCACATGAGGCACAGTTTTTGCAAACCAGCAGCCCAACGATGCCCTACTTTTATACTCTGCCAAAAGTCCATAAGACTCAAAGACCACCACCGGGCAGACCTATAATATCGGGTCAGGGGTCTCTTCTAGAGCCCCTTTCTGCTTTTGTGGACTTCTTTCTAAGGCCTCTGGCGCAAACCATGCCTACCTACTTGAAGGATACGAAAGACGTATTACGAGAATTCCAGACATTGCGTTTAACACACAAACTGATTTCCTTGTCTCCTTAGACGTAGAGTCTCTCTATACCTCCATCCCCCAAGATGAGACCCTAGAGACTATCATGCGTATCCTGGAAGAGACCAATTTGGACTCTATAACACCAGTTCCTTTCATTATGGCCTTAGCTAAAATCGCCATGAAAGAGAATTTCTTTAAGTATGAAAAGACCATATACTTACAGGTGTCGGGAACCAGCATGGGGAGCATTTTTGCTCCCAGCCTGGCGAACCTGTACGTTCACGCATTCCAACAGGAATGCGTTTTGACTCCAAACAACCCTTTCAGGACACATATCCACTGGTGGAAACGTTACATAGATGACATCCTCGTCATTTGGCGAGGGGATGAACAGTCGATCATGTCATTCCACCAGTGGCTTAATACTCAGAATCGCTTTCTGAGATTCACAGTGGAAAAAAGTAAGGCTAGGATTTCCTTCCTTGACCTGTCTATTTTCGTGACTCCCACTGGTCTCGAAACTGAACTCTACAAAAAAACCTCTAGCCAGAAACTCGTTGCTCCTATATGAGAGCCAACATCCCAAATCCCTTAGGGATAATTTGCCTTACGGGCAATTTTTACGAGTTCGGCGGAATTGTTCTACATCCACGACTTTTCATAAACATGCTGAAGGTCTGGCCCGACAACTTAAAGCACAACACTATCCAAAAAAACTGATCACTCGCTCAAGGAAACGAGCAGCAAATAACCATCGGGACGCACTATTAGAGGTCCAAGCTGAGAAACCACCTCTAGACCGTCTAACCCTAGTGACTACATATAACACTAAGTCAAACCAGTTTCAACGGATTGTGAGGAATAACTGGAAGATTCTCAATTTTGGCAATGAGAAAATTGAACCCCCTCTTTTTGCCTTCAAAAGGTCTACCAACTTAAGGGACCGGTTGATACACACTCGCCCCAGGGACCCTCCTACAAGAACAGTAGGGACACTTTGGAATACCCCTGTAGTTACGGGACATCACCCGTGCAGAAACTGCACCATGTGCCCTCAAACCGCTAAAGTTACTCAAATTGAGATAGGCACAGATCGCCCCTGGATTCTAAAAAACTTTACCAACTGCAATAGCTCCCAGTTGATTTACTTATTGACATGTCCTTGTCAAGAACAATACGTGGGGATGACCACTAGAAAAGTGCGGACGAGGATGTTAGAGCACAAAAGTGCTTTTCGCTGTAAAAAGAGCGTTTCCAAACTGACGAAACACTTTGTTGAGCTAAATCATAATGAAAGCGACTTCACCTGGACGGTCCTGGAGAAGCCATTCATACCTTCACACATTGAGGATATAACTAGATATCTGTTTGTTAAGGAACAACAATGGATATTTAGATTATCAACAGATTCCCGGGGTTTGAATGATGAAATTCTGTGGACCACACTATGATTAGCTGTCTAACACCATATTGCTGTGTTGTTACACTTTTCTCCTGTAATCTTGTTTAAGTGGACACAAATAAGCATAAGATACCAGCATGTCCCCCTTAAGCATATTTCCATATACGTGGCAATACTGTACATATTGAACTAATATTATTTTCAGTACACTTTCTAGGATGTCACGAGTATAATGATAGTCAGTGTACCTGATATACTGACAAATACATTCATGGATGGTTCATCATCTCCCTTTGAGCAATTCTGAATCAGAGCAGTCTGGCAGGTATCAGTGTTAAACTATTGTTACGTTTAAACTTCCAAGCTTCCATAACATAATGGACTAACATAAAGAATGTTTCTGCGTAATATATATATTTTTATGGTCCTTGCCCACTTTACTGCAATAAGTATTTCGTCTTGAGCTCAGTGAGGGAGTTACATCGATCCTTTTCAAGCCCTATACCCACACTGTTTAAGTTGTGCACGATTTGAAAAGTCATTTTAATTAACTGCCACTGAATAGGATACATCATAACAGGTAAACTATAGATTATGCATTCAAAACCGGTTTCTGACTTTGTGAGTATTTCTTCACATAAGACCTATTGCTTTTCAGGTACCGTACCTTAATCACCTAATGGTACCTGATTACACCATTCGATAAAGCAGAACCGTTTTTGAATATGCACAATTGAATTTCCTGCTGTTTGTTTTTCCCTCGCTAATGACAACAAGGCTGGGGTATATAAATAATGAACAGTGTTCTTTTGCCTTTGGGGATATCATTTGTTTTTAAAATTAGGCTGTTATCTCGTGATTCTTCGTATAATCACATATAGAACTACAACTACCTTGTCCTGAAGTCCCGCTCTGCTGACGCCCGGGCGACGTTTCGAACTACAATTCCCACTTTTTGTAGTTCGCTCTCGCGAGAACACGCGTTTCACTCGCCCGACCACAACAAACTGCTGGATTACGAACGTTTTGCGTTCAGCGGCGCTACGGACTTAAAATAAACTGCTGAAACGGCGTCAAATGAAATAATTCTTAACATGCCCATCTTGGGTGCTACCAAAGGTTTTTTCCTTTGAAAGAGGCGCGGCCGTAATATTCGCGCTGATAGGGGCATTCATAATGAAGAGAAACCTACATAAGATGGACTCTTTCTTCCGAACGTTGCCTCCCCCAGCCTCAGATATAGCTCGGGGCAACGACGGATAGGTGAGTGCATCGACCATGTTGTGGTATTAAACGTATTGTTAACCTAAGCCCTCATGGTAACTCTGTTTCCTATACTTGTAGTGATAGCACCTGTGGGTGAGCTCCTTTTTGAGACTGGTTGTAAGATTGTTAAGCTAGGGATAAGTTATTCACTAGGGACTCCAAAGCAAGTATATAAGCCTAAACCTATTCTGCTTTATCTTGACTTGGAATGCCTTTCTTATTCCTAGAGCGTGGCCTCCCTTATTCTGAGCTTGGTCCAGGTGAGGTGAGGTAATTTCCCCTGTCAAGAAGGGTGAGTAAGGAACTTGATATTCCTTTTGAAAACGGTTTTATACTGTTGTATATCCAGCGCATTTATACCACTTTGTGCTTTTGTTTTAGGTGATTGACATACCAGCTGACATGGAGGAATAGGAACATATCCTTTATAATGTCACTGTATTTGATCTGTATTTTGTTTTGAGTGTGTTGTGCACTTGCAGTAGCAAATGTTTTTTTGAGAACAGAGGCCCTGAGGAAAGCCAAGGGAGTATCCGCCCGATTCATGAACCTAAATTGCGCTCGCAAGGGGCCGGATTCTGAGAATCCGGCCCTTTGCGAGAGCGATTTTTGCATTTGGGATTCAGCATCCCAAATGCAAAAATCGCTAATTGCGATGTCGCAAATGTGCGAGGAATTACATTTAAGGAATCTCTATTAGAGATTCCTTAAATGCAATTCAACATCCAATTTAAATTTGCGAATTTGCAATTTCTTGCCGCAATTTACCGCGAGGTCAGACCTCGCGGTAAATTGCAAAAACTCAGAAAAATGCATTTAAATGCATTTTTCTGAGTTGCATGTTACACACACACATGTCCTTTGGACATGTGTGTGTGCAACACCTGTGTGAAATTTCATTTGAGGGGTGCTACAGGGTGTCCTGTGGACACCCCTGGCACCCTTCAAATCGCAATCTTATTTGCGATTAGCTAATTGCTAATCGCAAATAAGGATTACTCCCCATTCATTTTCTTGGGCCTTTTGGCCCATAGGAATGAAAGGCGAGTTATTCCTTATTTGCGATTAGCAATTTGCTAATCGCAAATAAGGAATCAGTAGGAATCAAATTTTATTATGCGATTCCTACATGATTACCGTTTTGCGAGTCCTTAATAGCGAATCGCTATGATTCGCTATTAGGGGATCGCAAAACGGCCCGTTGATGAATCAGGCTGTTAATCCCCTATTTGGCAGAAACATGTCGGCCCCTAAGCAGTCATTTGTTTATACTGCTTGTTTTGCGCTGTTCTGGTTTTTAAATTGAAAGAGGCTTCACAGCCATTAAAGTTTTCTAACTGTGAGCTCTCTATTCCTTTTTAACTTCACTTCTTCCCCACACTTTCACTCTTTGCACTGCACCTTATTCCAATTGGTGATCCCACGCATGGTCATCTAGCGGCGGTGGGCGTGACCCCAGTCCTGACAGGCGGTCTTGGTTGTAGTCTCACTGATCTAGAGACACACCAGCCTAGTCCTATGGATGACCAAATGAGAAAACTAGATCACCAACAAGATTTTGATGGTAATCCATCTCTGGATGTTGGATCTCACCTATAGTTGCTGGTGGTTACATGCGTTGGTTTACTATACTCTATAAAATATACCATCCAGTTACTTCACTAGTTTTCTGTTGATTTAACATTGCATATGGTTACAGACACAGTTGTGTCTCTTTGCTAGACCCCCAGGTTTTTTTGTTTTTTTGTATTTATATATTGCATAGTAGGGAATTATAACCTGGGCAGGTCTTTAAACTTCCCTTAGACCCTCCAACCCCCGTTTTTGTTTTTCTTGGCACAGACAATCTCTGCCTGAGAGCACAAAGGATTTTGGGCTATAAATAGTGGGGCCCAAATCCCTGAACTTTAGAACTCTTTTGGACTAAGAAGACTGCCAAGAAGAAGAGCTGCAGAAGCTACGAGGAGTAGCTATCACTTTGCTGAGTGCTTTGCTGTATTGGCCTGCAGTGGCTGCTTCTGTCTAGGGTAATGAAAGGACTGAACTGAACTTTCTGCAATCTACTTTTGTGAGTTTATCCAAGGGCTTGAGATAGAGATTACCCCCTGTTCAAGAAGTCTCAGGAACAGCAAAGACTTTAATTTCTTCTTCCCTCAGTACTGGGGACTGTGTGTTTTGTGCTGCAAATGAAGAAAAAGAAAGCCAACGCAATCTACGACACCGCTACCGACTCAGTGTCCTGAAGGCACCGCCGCAATGCCGCACCGCAACCCTGATCTCACTGACGGTGCCTGTCGATGCCACCACCGAGTTGCTGCTCACACCACGACCCGTGGGCACCCCACTCCACATGGCCTCGCTTCACGATGCCACCCTGGTATCCCCTACGATGCAGCTCCACGCCGAAATAGACACCACTGCTTGCAGCGTGGTTCGAGGGCACCGCTTGTAAAGTTACACAACGCACCACCCTGATCCCTCAACGCAGCCTTGGCCTACCGACGACGGCGCCATCAACTCCAGTTCGTCAACCGACAACAGCCCTTCAGCAACATTTATGCCGCTGCTTGCACAGTGACTTGCCAGGACCGCGACGAGCACCGAATCACTTTGCACCATGACTCTTGTCTCACCGACTATGCCATCTGATGACGCCACCGAGCCTCTGCTTGCTCCGGGACCTGAGGGCATTGCACGCCGCACCGCTGCACTTTGCACCGCACACCCAACGCCTGCCGACGCCAGCACTCCCGACTTCAACCTTGAGTAGTTCGATCTGGAATACGTGTGACTTCAAGGGCCCGACGACTCCTGCACCGACCTCCAGAACCGACGCTCATGCCAAGCTACCATAGGGGGTGAGCAGGGGGTATTTTAGGAATATAACTCCCTTATCCTGACTAGAAGGAAGGATCCCTACTTGGACAAAGGTGCAAACCCATGCCAACTAGAGACCCCCATTTCTAACAATGTCCAATCTAACATGAAAGACATTTCAAGCTGATCCACTGATACAGTGTCAAGAGCCTGGCGTTCCATCCCCCTCGCAGAGCTAGCTGAAGAGTCCTTACTCATTGCAGTCGAAAGAGAATCCATAGTTCTCGTTATGACATTTTTTGATTTATTGCCGCCTCCCCAGTTATCACCACTCTCTTCCATGTCATCCTTCACAACTCCCCACATAAGGTGGCAGTTGTTGGCAACCCTCTCTTGTTCAGTGTTCTTAAACCTTTGGAGCAATCTCGACCCATCACATGATGCAGCTCTGCCACCTATGTCTGCACTGTGTGGCCCGCTTGACTCTCCTACCATGAAGTTTTTTGCCACTTCGTCAGTCTCAGAACTTCCATTATCACTGCCCAACAAAGTAGTTGACCTCCTTTGTTGTTTCTAGTGCAAGTGATCTCATGTGGTTATACATTGGTGTGGAATCCCTTGTGATAAGCATTTCTCATATCCCACATTAACACAATGCGGTCTGACTTGCTACGCGTCACAAATATATACACTTTATACCATTCAGCACCTAGGTCTTTCTGTATTAGACTTTCACTTAACTCCAGGTTCGTGCTGCTTGCTGAGTATGTATTGTACAAACAGGTTCTCTAATTAATAAAAGTGCCTATCTTCTAGGAAGTGCCATGTGTATGCTTGAAATCTGTTTTGTTAATAAACTGCACATATATTTCATGTTAATTTCATACATTTATGTAAAAGTAATTAAATCATCCATCTGCGTATAAGAGTATCAAAGAAACTCGCTAAACCTGAATTCACTTTCCTAAACCTTCCCTAATATCACATGCTTCATGGCAACCCGTTAAAACTCAAATTCTACTTGGGAAGGCTACTTTCAGGATGTCAACACTGTTTATCACCTATGTCAGTCTTATTGCACAGTGTCATCTCCAGGATTTTGGAGGCCCTGGCCAAGATATATTAGGGGAGCTGCTGTTTGAAAAACACATTTAATTTTATTACCTATTTTTTTTGCTAATTTAAATCCTATGTTGCCCAATACTATTAATTATACAATAAAGGTTAATATATACGTAAATACACTGATGTGTTAGAAAGAAAGTTCACTTTCCTGGTCACCCCTTGGATATTGGGGACCGCAGGCAATTGTCTACTTTACCCATGCTTTAACACGCTTCTGTTATTGCAAGGTAAAACTGCTTCAAATGCTACTATTTTGAGCTGCCAACTTTCCAGATTCTAAATGAGTGATATTTCTATGGTTTCATTATGCATAGGAGTGGGCTTTCCATGCCCAATGTTAAACATTTGGAGTGACATTTTGTTCCAAGTAAAGCCAATCAATGAAGGCAATGTAAAGAGATAAATATTGGGAGTTAGTCATGTAGGATTAACAATCTTTTGCATGGTGTACTGCCCAGATTTTCCCCTTGACTGTTTATGCTGGCTGTAGATCTATGTGTGCTTTACTCCAGCTAACTAGTGGTAAAGTGCATTTGCTCCTCCTTTCAACATGATGAAATTGCTGTTCCCTTCATTGGTATTTTTAACTTACTTATAGTAGTATATGATACAAAATATACCTATACCCACGGCTTTGAAGTTATATGTCACAAGTGGACTGCAGCACCTATTGAGTCATTACCTACAGTGATGGTTTAAAACATGGCTTCAGGCCTTCCATTGACTAGGCAGCTTAATCACTTCAATTTGAACTGCAGAAATAAACCCTTTTGACAGGTCACCACTCCTTTTAAACACTAATAAGTCACCCATATATAGACCTTTTAGCCCACAAGGCTAGGAGTAAGTCATTTAAAAGAAGATTGCTTACAAACATAATAGCAAACAGCCATTTTACCATCTGGGAGGACCAGCTGTCCTACATAGGAAATCAGAGTACAAACAAAAATCCTAACACTATATCTCTGGAATGGGACCAGCTACAAAAAGAATTAAACAGCTAATTTAAATAGCTATTAAAATCCAATTAAATGGTGAATTCCGATTTTTAGTAAACAGTAAGGAAAAATAACATTTAGAAAGTTACCTTTCCCTGCCTTAAGTTCCTGGAAGCTAAATCTGCATTTGCCATGCCACTTCTGCCAACCAGTAGTTCGTTTTTGAATAGGTGTGAAGTGCCTAGCAGGAGCAAAAATAGGCTAGTCTGAATGAGCAGAGATGACTACTCTAAACTTCCAGAATATGCAGGGTGATGGTTGTCAGCACCATTTCTGACATTAAAGTGTTAGGCATTGTGTAAAGTATTTATGTAGCACTTCAAACATTGATCAAGTGAAAACACAACACAAGAAAAATCCCACACCAACGTAGAAAAATAGCGTAAAATGTAATAAATTATTTGAGACCAAAACAACAAAATCCTGTCAGTAGAACCGGAAATATGCAATTTTAAAGATGTAAATGAAAATAGTGCCAAGAAGCACACAGTGCCAACTGTGCTTACCTGGTTACGCTGGACAGGGACAAAGTCACAAGTTCGGGACAACCACGACAGAACACGGGCCGGATACAGAGACCCAGTTAGGACCGGTGAACATTAGTACCCTAAATCCTGGTTGTGAAGTGTTGCGAGATCTAGCATCAAGGATGCATTGTGTGGCAAATGCAATGCAGGGTCTGGTGCATCATGCAGAGGATGTTTTAGGAAGCTGAAGCTGACAGGCTGAGATACGAGGCCCTGCATTGCTGTCAAGGATGCCATCGACGTGGGCTTGCAATGCAATGTCCTGTGCCCAAGTTGTGTTCCACATCGATGGTTCTGATAAGTCTGTAGTCTGCATTGCAAAGACCTGTATCGAGGATGCATTGCGCAGCGGCATTTGAGGTGAGGCTGGGGGCTGCGATGCAAACTATTGCTTCAGTGATGTGTCACACAGTGGTTCTAATGAGAAGTCTTGCGAGGCAATGCGTTATTCTTCATCAGTGCTGCTGGGACCACAGCTGGGCTGGCAGAGCACATCCAGGCCCACTGCCAAGCGTCCAGGACTGGGACGGCACCATTTGGGAGGGTAGTGCTCACAGCAGACATAGTCCAGGTTTTGAGTTCAAGGTGGTTGAAGTCTTCTGTTCCTGGGCCAACTAGCCCTTGGAGTCGCTCTGGTGGTCCTCGGCAGCAAGGTAACAGAGTAGCATTCCATCTGGCAGATTAGCACATCAGTCCTTATGAGTCTTGCACCAGTCCAGAGGCATACTGGGGCGTCCTGTCAGAGGGTCCAATATTTATACCTGGTGACCACTTTGAAGTAGGAGAAGGTTCTGGAGATTTCCACCACCAGAGGTGTTTGGAATTTCCTGCCTCTCTGCCGTGGCCCCAGATTGCCTGGGGTCACAATAGACTCGCGTCAACCCCATGTGTGCCCAGGCAGAGCCTTTATGATGTTAAAGTATTGTAGGTGACAACTCCTCCCCCTCATCAAGTCAGAGATGGCCAATCCTGCCAACACTATGGGCCTTTGTTCCACTGTCTGGGAGCAATACACAAAGAACAACTGCCACCTACATTTAATCATGTGACCCAGGTTGCAGCCAGCAGACAAATGGTTGGGAGAAGAAAAAGCCATTTTCAGAATTGTGTCTTGAAATCTGACTTTACCATTAAAGAGGGCTTTAAATTACAATTCTTCAAACATCACATTCAAAATTCCTACCTGCTCTCAATTGAAAGTTATCACTCATTAAATGTAATAAGTTAACACAATGTTATCTTATGGCAGAATCAGGCTGTTCAGTGATGAAAAATAAATGTAAGCATTTGTCGCTTCCGGGATACAGAAAAGTTAAAAGTACATGCCCAACATTTTAAATACACTGCATCCTGCCCTCTGGACTGTTTGAGGCCAAACCTAGGGGTGAATTAGATACATTAAAGAGGAGGTTCATACCTGAGAAAAGATTAATTTTGCCAGGTGGAAGTGGCTTTATAAACTATACACACATGCTGCAATGGCAGCCCTGAGATATGTTTAAACGGCTCCTTAAGTGAGCGGCACAGTCAGTAGTGCAGGCCCGCGAGTAGAATTCACTTTACAGGCCATGGGTACATGTAGTACCACTGTACTAGGGACTTAGAAGTAAAAATTATGTGTAAGCCTATTTTACCACATTTAAAGGAGAGCGTAAAAAACCCTTTAGCACTGGTTAGCAGTGGTAAAGTGAACAGAGTCCTAAATCCAACAAAAACAAGATCAGCAAAAAAGGAGGAGAAAGGCAAAAGGTTTGTGGGAAAACTACACGAAGGCTAACATCGTTTCCAGTCGCTAACATCTTGGCACGCCCACTTTGCATGTCATTAGTGATAAATTTCACTGACATGCAAAGCGGGGCCCAAGATGGTCGCTATCTCCTACTAGCTGTCGCTAACTGGTCTTAGCGACAGCTAGGTAATAGGGAGATAATTTTATCTCCGCTTTCTTGGCTTTTAAAAGCAAAAAAGCGGAGATAAACTCCCTTGATAATATGCCCCTTTATTTGTTCACCCTGACACGGCTGTGATTATTCTTTGAGGTGGGTAGTCACCCACCTAACTAATAATCACATTTCTTACAAATCTCTTATGGACAATTTAAAGATCTAAAAAGGCATTACAACTGCTACAACAACCCAAAAATGGAGGATCACTATTATATATTATATGTAATATAATTTTCAAAATACACAAGATTCAATGCATTTTTCTCCCTTGTGTGTGTCTCCCTCTCCCTGTCTCTCTCACTCTCTCACACACACACACAAATACGCACGCACACCCCAACCTGTAGTGATTATATTAACCATGAGGTTTCATAAAATTAAAGATTGTATTTCCTACTGATTACTTTAAATTGTATTTATCTTTCATTTTAAGATGTGTGTGTCGTTAATTTTATATGGAGTTACTTGAAAATAAAGACCAACAAAAATAATGACAAATAAAAATATGTTGTGCTTTTTTCCTTTTTAGCCAGGTATTTGACCCCACTCTGACATTGCTATCAATAGGGCACTTTTGAGTTTGTCAATTCTACTTGACTCAACCAATTTCTTCTAATTAGTAAGTGTGTTGAAGGCCGCCCGACTGCAGACTTCCATTGTGAATCAGGCCATAAGATAGAGCTAAAGCAATTGTTCTCTTTTTTTACTATTGCTTCCATAAAGATGAGGCTTGTGTTCAAGTTTTGAGAGCAGGGCTTGGTGAAGCATTTGATAGGCATGGAAGTACTGGTAGTACCCTCCAAGTCAGCCAATTGTTCTCTCTTCTTCACCAGTCCTCTCCATGCTGAAAACTTTGGGGCCGATTTACAAGCCCCATGCGTCATTTTTGCACCGCCGCTGCGTCACTTTTTGTGATGCAGTGGCGGAGTCAAAATGCGGCCCGTTTACAACGTGACACATTTAGGGAGATGCATCACGTTGTAAAGCCCTGCATCACATTATATCTGCATCATATAATGTATGCAGGGTGGGTGTTCCTACACAAATAGACTCGGAGAAGTGACACAGTGAAATGAACAAGATTTAACTCCACCACTTCTAGGATGCCACTTCGTCAAACCTTACGCCTGCTTGGTTCAGGCATAAGGAGTGACGCAGCACAATGATGATAGGCCTCCCCATGCATTGCTGGAGTTGTGTTGTGCTTGCAACAAGACTCCAGCAATGCGTGACTTTTGCGCCAACAGATGCGTCAGAATTTCTGATGCATCAGTCAATCCTTGCACCATGGTGCGCCGTATTGTAAATACGATGCATACATGGTGGCGCAAGGGTTTCTCACGGTGGCGCAGGAAAAAGTGACACATCTCTACGGATGCATCACTTTCTTGTACATCTGCCCCTTTATTTTAAATTCCGGAGACACTTGCTGTTTCTTATGTGAACATGGTGCACACGTGGGTGGGTTAACCTTGCAGGGTGCAAATTATTTAGATGGGGGCACAGGGCAGCTAGAGCTTGGCTGGGTGGGTTGAAAGCCTATCAGAAAGTGTGTGCTATAGTAGTGACCCAAGCCTAATAGGCCGTCTTTGTTTTAAAGGAACTTAGAAGAGGGCTCCACATGTGTGAGAGGCAATCCGAAGGGGAGAACCTGAGGAACAGGTCGATTGGAGCTTGGGTATCTCTGGCAGGGTTTTGATGGATCTTTGGGGAAGGCAGTTCTTGTTAAGTGTGCATTGTAACTTGGCTGTGCCTATCATGCACCTTTTCTTAAATATGCATGCTCACTGATTATAGCAATGCAAAGTGACCATGGTTTTTAAACTCTCTCTTGCATATACAGAAGTCCTCATAAAGCCCCCAGGGCTTCATTTATTGGGCCTATGTAACATATACATTGTGGTTTTGTACTTGCATTACAAATGCAGACTTACTAATGAGTCTTTTTCCACTTAACAGCAAAAGATACCTCTGCTACAGTTCATTTGATTGTGAGGGGAAGCACAAACTTCAAAGTCCCTTTTCCTGCTCACAATTGGCTAATTCTTGGAATACAGGCAGCCTCAAAAACATCTTCCTTATAGACAAATAATGTGCCTGTATCAATGATTTCCAGTACCCAACCATGAGACCCTTCCTCCTACTCATAGAGCATGTGTAGATAGCAGGAACCCTCAACTTCTCACTCCCTGCTGGCACACAGATCCACAAACTTCTCTTCACTGTAGTATTGTGTGCTCAGCACACAAAGCAGAACATTCTACTGACCTTCCACTCAATAGAACAAGCACATAATGTTCACTGTCATATTACAGGTCATGGTACTTCCAAAATCTCATTCTGAACCCACACTCCAGGATTACTGAGACATAGTGAATTCCGTACCCCAAAAGCTATAGTTGGAACTACACCTTGCCCTTGGGATGTGGTCTGTAGGCAGTGAGCACCAGGAGAGTTCTTATGACCGATACTGGCAGCAGACGCAGGTGTGATAAGTGTTAAAGGGTTGTCGGTTCGCATTTATTTCAGCTATATTGATTGATGATGTACTCCGAGAGTTATTTACTTTCCTAGATTTGAACACCTCTGCCAGATCTAGGGCCATGCAAGCATTTTCAAGCGCTTAATACTCCAGTCAGGGATAAGAGTAAAAGGAGAAAATTGAAGCAGTTACTCAGAGCATCGCCATCTGTCAGTCGTTTGACTGATGGGATAGTAGAAGCCCAGCAGCTGGCTCAACGAGTCATTTCTCTTAAAAATGAAGATAATTCTATTTCCTTCAACAAGCTGCAGCTGCTGCAACACAGAAAAAACACGAAAGAGCCGTGCTTTGAAACAGAATCATAAATGCCCCAGGAGACAGTGAGAGAACGATGTCTGATGGACACAGTGTTTCGGAGAGAGCTATTTGGGGAGAGGTGTCTCAGAGGAAGAAAAGAAGGCATGGAGAGAAAAAAATGTCAGGGGGAGGAAGTGTCTCTCAGATGAAAAATACAAGACAATGAGGAAAAGATATGCCTGGGGAGACAGTGCCCCAGAGGAAGAAAGCAAACAAGACAAGGAGTGTTGGAATTTACTATCTTTTATGTGGTATCATTCAAGATGTTTGCCTTGACTGTTTCTGCTGGATGGAAAATTCTGTGCGCTTTATCACTGTTAACAAGAACTCCCCTTTCAACATAATAAAATTGTCATACACCCTAATTTGCATATTTACCTTATCTATAGGTTTCTATAAAATGGTTAAAAGGTTACCAAGTAAGTTAAATGTTGCAAATGGACCGCAGATTTGGGCCATCCACTACAGTGACAGTGTAATCCTTCTGTAGCCTGACTGTGCAGTTTTACTACTAAAAATCAACTTGTTAAAATAACCTCTTTTGACGGGCCTAACCCTTCCTTTCAAATATTAATATGACACCCCTAAGTAGGCCTCACTACCCAGAAGGCACGGTGCACCGTATTTAAAAAAAGGACATGTGAAAGTTTCATGTCCTAACAGTGAAAATGCCATAATAGATATTTCATTGTAGCAGGGTTGGTCATTCCTTAGAAAATGTAATTACTTAATATTATATTATTTCTGGCTGGGTAGCAGCCATAAATGTCATTCATTAAAATTAAAACAAATATATATATATATATATATTACCTACTGGCGATAGCCAGTAGGTATATATAGTTAGGATTTTTTCTCTATGGGACTTTTGAAAATTCTATGCCTAATAACTTTGGTGTTTGTGGACGGAATTGGCTGAAATTTTCAGGAAAATGGCACATTTTGTTTCTGAGCAGCTCCTGGAAATTTGGGGGGGTTCGTCAAGGGGGGGCCGAGAAAAAAGGGGGGTCCCAAAACGCGTTTTTCCCATGTTAATTTCCATAGGGCGGTTGGACTCACTTTTAGCCCGAACGGCTGAATGGATTTCCACGAAACTTGGCAAAATTGTAGGGACTGTTAGCCCGATGTGCCTTTGCTAGGTCTCAATATATGTGCTTCAGTGGATTTTGAGAAATTAACGTTTAAATCAAGATATATATCTGTAACAGCGCTCCGGGCAGCTATCCGGTTAGCGAACCTTTCGCGTAACGGAACTTTGCGATGAGAAGCTGATTGGCCCTCCGGTGTCTGTCAACATTCTAAACAGTCCGGAGCGGCCGCCATCTTGTCTCTCGGTAGGATCGAGAGACAAGAGGAGGCCAAAACAAAGGGGGAAATTACCATAAGGGGGCATAGTAGATCCTCGTTGACCCCCTAGGTTTTATGTGGAGGTTTTAAAAGGGCCCAGGAGGGTCAAAAAAATTTTTTTTTTTTTTTTGCGTGGTAAGCGCCAAGTTCGCGAACCGGAAAGCGTTCTGGGCAGCGTACTATAAGGATAAAAGAATGATAGACTTTGCTAGTACTGTATGTTAATTATTTGTTGTTTTTGTTGGTTTTTTTTGTTTTCTTTATTTTAAATTTTTATTTTTTATTTTGATTGTGTGTCATAATTCATTAAACTTTTAACATTCAATAAACATATAAAAATAAATAATGTGTGAAACAATTTTTGAATTAAGAAATTAAAATTTATTTTTCATTTTGTTTTTCAAAATTTAAAAGAAAATCTAAAAAATCGTGATCATTTTTTTCTTCATTTTTTAGTAGAAAATCTACTGCATCTATGCATTGGATAAGTTCATTATTTATTGTGTCGTCGTAGAAATCCATGTCATCTTGTGTCTCAATTTTTTCTTCTGTTTCAGTTTTCATGTTGTTTTGTTGTTCTTCCATTTTCAATTCTGAAAAATGAATTTTTAAAAAATATATCAGTACAGAAAGGGCATTGTTGAGTTTTAGTACAGATTGGCAGTTTGGTTATTTATATAGTGTTTTTTTCACAAAGAAAGGTGTTGCCTGCAATTAAGGTCTATTGCAGGGGGCCCCCTCCTTGGGCCTCCCATGATGGTGTCAGGAGGTATAGGGGAGGGAGAAGGAGACGCTCCCTCAATTGCAAGGAGACCATTCACAGGCACTGAGGAGGCCCATTGTCCAGCATTTTTGCGCCCCCACAGTTTTAACTTTTAGACCACAATCAATTCTCACACCTATGAAGGTGTGAGATATGTGTGTGGATTTAAAGTTAAAACTGTGGGGGCGTCAAAATGCTGGACAATGGGGCCCCCTCAGTGCTTGTGAATGGTCTCCTTGCAAGATGCCACTTATGTAAATTGGAGGGGGCTTTGCGCACTTTCCTTTTTAGACTATGGTCTTGTGAATTCTTGGAATGGCTCTGCCATAACTAAAACAGAGTAGTCTATTTTTTTCTATAAGTATTACAGAGTGATAGAATATAATTCTCAGAAAATGTTTTTCTAATTAGGTTTCAGTACAGAACATACTTAAGTTTTATAAATAATATTTTACCTTTTAAATATAAGTTGAAGTTATCAGTTGATTTTTTGTTGTGCACTTCACGAAGTAGCAGTCAAAATGGCTGTGTTTCCTTCTCTTCCTTTATATATATTCAGGTATATAACCAATCAAATGTCAGGTAACAAAAGTAGAAAATGAAAGTAACATTTTCATTGGTTGTCAATTCCAACACTTCAGATGTGTTTTGTGAAGTAATTTACCTCACGGTACTTAGAGAGGTCTACAGGCTAAATGGCTAAATGAAATTTCAATCAAATTTGTGAAAATGAAAGGGATTTTTATGTAGTATGAGCTAATCTATATTTGGTGAGAGTGTCTCTAGTCGTTTTTCTGTAAATTACTTTCCCACCTTTTTTTAGGACCGCTTCCCGGAAAGCGGCTCGGTTAGCGAACCTTAAGCGTCACGGGAGTCCACCATTTTGTGTTTCGGTCGCATTAAGATACAAGATGGAGGGCAAATAATGTTTAGAATGGGTAGAAGGGGTCATGGTAGACTTATCTTGACCCCCTAAGTTTTCTGAGCGTGGCAGAGGAGGCTTATATGTGCGGAAAAAAAAAACTTTTTTTAAAAAAATTCCGCGAGGTTAGCTTTCGGTTAGCGAACCGGGTAGCGCTCCAGGGAGCGAATTTTGTGGAAAATTAGTGAAAAAAGTTAGAGGAAAATAATAATTGTGAGTGATCAGATGTAGGGTAGCTCTGAGAAGAGCTTTTGGGTTTATGGTACATTTAGGTACTTATAAGTAGGTACCAATGCACAGTCTTAAATTCAGAATGAAAATTCTGTTGCCCTCATCTGAGAAGTGAACTCCATCTCCTCTGTAGATATCTTGCATGTAGTAACGCAAGTTATTGTTGTACAGAGAGCCCATTCCATGGTCTCTCATGTAAGCTGAAACAGATTTGTTTACATGCTTCCTCGCTTTCTCAATTTGTGGACAAAATTGGTTGGACCACCTCCATTTCTGTCTTTGGCATATATTGGAATATACCAAGGCAGTTTGAGGAAAAAGTGCCATTAATTGCTCAAAGGTGTCCTTTAAAAGCATTTCCAGACCTACCCCTGTCAAAGTGCCCAAATCATTACCTCCACAGTGCACTATTAACAGGTCAGGTTTTGGCAAATGCATAAAGGTTTTCACCAATGGTATCAATTGGTGACATTTTAATCCTCTTTGGCCCAACCACTTAATTTCCACATCTTGTAAATTGAGGTTAGGTAAATTTCTGCTCTCAGCATACCTTTGAGCCCAGTGGATGTAACTATGTCCAACAATCCAGACGTTAAACATGGTGGGTGAAGGTTGTTCTGCAGTCAGATGAAGTGTGGTAATGAAAGGGCAGTTGAAACAGTAGGAGTTTCTAAAGAAAAAAAACTGTGGATTAACAATGCTAATGATTCTTTAGCAGTGATTGGTGTATTTCCATTTCTGAAAACAGAAAGTTAGGGTGCATGGATGTGTTCTTTGAAAGATGTAATTTGAATGGTCAAGGAAGAAACATTTAATGAAAGATTGCACTGGATACGGAGGTGCACTGAGAGTTCAGAGTTTAATTGAAACATTGTTGTGTGAATTTGCAAACATGAGAGGTCTTCCAGGAGGTGGTTGCTATGGAAACAAGGCAGACAGGGCAGAGGGGGGAAGGGTTTTGATTTGAAAAAAGTGAGGGAAGAGGTATGATTGGCTAATATGAGAGATATGTGAAAAGAATATCTGTATTTCTGTGCTTTCAATAGCTGCAGCCTTTGGAGTGCATCCTTTTTCTTCTGCTGAAGACAATTTGGTGTATTTCTCAGACTGTTTTCAAAACTCAAAAAATATTTGCTAAGGTGAGAAAAGATTTATTTAATTTAGATAGAGAATAGTATGATTTAAGGAGAAAATGAGGAAGAAAGCTGTGTTTTTAAAATGTGGTTTTGTCTCTAGTGATATACTAATAGAATTAGTTTCATAGAGAAATTGTAATTGCATATTTGGTGTAACATTCTGGCATGCAGTAACACAAGTTATTGTGGTACATGGAGCCCATTTTATGGTCTGTTATGTAAGCTGAAACAGAGATGTTGCTTTTAAAAACGATTTAAGAAATCAATTTCATTTCTGGATATGTACTGCTAGAGCTTCATAGGTTGTTTTGAGCCATATTTATAAGGTATTTGAGTGTCTAAGATGTTTTGTTTTCCTTTTAAAATGTAAAGTGTTCCTCATGGGGCAAGTGTCTTGTAAATACGCTCCCACTTGTGCTTGGCAAATTTAGATTTTGATTATGGGAGTTACCTAGCCATGTTAATAGTGTCCCAAAAATGGTGCTAGTGAATTGCAGAAAACACTTTCATGTGTCTCAAGGACATTTTTAGTCATTTCTTCATGAATGCAGGTATACAATTGATTTATATGCTGTGTTTAAAAACGAATTTTGAAATCAATTACATTTCAGGATATGTTCTGTTAGAGCTTCATAGGTTGTTTGGGGTCATATTTAGAAGGCATTTTAGTGTCTTTGATGTTATTTTTCCCTTTTTAAATGGAAAGCGTTCCTCATGGGGCCCTGAGCAGTTCTTAGCCATGTTATTTAATAGGAAGTGGATAACATGGCTAAGAGCATTTGCTGGAAAGTGCATGAATATTGCTGACTTTTCTGCGATGTTATTTTTCCCTTTCTAAATGGAAAGTGTTCCTCTTGGGGCAAGTGTCTTGTAAATACGCTCCCACTTGCGCTTGGCAAATTTAGATTTTGATTATGGGAGTTACGTAGCCATGTTAATAGTGTCCCAAAAATGGTGCTAGGGTATTCCAGAAAACACTTTCATGTGTCTCAAGGACATTTTTAGTCATTTCTCCATGAATGCAGGTATACAATTGATTTATATGCTGTGTTTAAAAACGAATTTTGAAATCAATTACATTTCAGGATATGTACTGTTAGAGCTTCTTAGGTTGTTTGGGGTCATATTTAGAAGGCATTTTAGTGTCTTTGATGTTATTTTTCCCTTTTTAAATGGAAAGCGTTCCTCATGGGGCCCTGAGCAGTTCTTAGCCATGTTATTTAATCGGAAGTGGATAACATGGCTAAGAGCATGTGCTGGAAATTGCATGAATATCGCTGACTTTTCTGCGATATTCATGCATTGCGGCCGTTTTTTTTCACATTTGCAAGCACTTCTTAGCCATGTTATGCAATGGGAGGTGGATAACATGGCTAAGAGCATTTGCTTCAAAGGTTGTTTGGGGTTATACACCATTTTTGGGAAATTAGTAACATGCCTATCTAACTCCCATAATCAAAATCTAAATTTGCCAACCGCAGGTGGGAGCATATTTACAATAAATTTGCACCAGGAAGAACGTAAAATAGCATACTAGATACTCAAATGCCTTATAAATATGACCCAAAACATCTTATGAAGCACTAGTAGTGCATATTTCCAGAAATGTATTGGTTTTCATTTAATGATTTCCTTCATTGGTAGGCCTTCACATGTTTTTTTATTTTGATATTTTTCAGTGAAAATCTTATCTGCAACCATGTGTTGGCCTCACCTCAAATAAACAAAACAGGTGATGGACTGAATGTGGATCAATGACACACATTTACCCCAGTCTAAAGATCAGGGCCTAAACAAATCTTTAGATAGGCTACATCTTATCGTCATCCTGAATTAATGATTTAAAATATTAGGGAGTGATTTATGAGTGTTGTATGCCTTTTTTGTACCATTGAGTGTCATTTTTGTGATGCAGTGCTGGTGGAAAACATTTGCTATGTTAAATAATTAGTACGGCATTAAGTTTTAGATGACTGTTATTTATTTACTGTTTGGTAATAGTGGTTAATAACATTTTATATTATATTTTTCCACAGATTCAACTGCAGATTCTTTCATAGTTTGGAAAATGCCTTCCAAAAGTCGAATACGAAAGGCTAGAAAACGTCAAAGACAGCAGGATGATGTTTTATTGCAGCAGTCCTCTTCCCCAAATACTTGTCAAAACACCAAGAAAGGTCCGGGTAAGAGCACGAAATCATTCTTAAGAAATATTTGCAGTAAAAAAAGTTTTGCTCAAAAAAATGTTTCAGTCCACAAAAAGAAAAGCAATTTAAATGGAAAGGAGAGACCCATCACAAATGTTACTGGTAGAGGAAGAGATAACTCTGTGCATGATAGTAGAAGGAAACAACAGTTTAGGGACATTCGAAATCGAATGTTCCGTAATAGGATATTAGTTAATTTATTGAAAAGTATTAAAAAGAAAGGCCATCAGAAAGCGGCATTTTATAAGAAGAAGAAAAATGTAGAGAAAATTATTGATCATGCTTTTGAAATTAAGCGAAAGTTGTTTATTTTGGTAATCAATAGAATTAGGAAACTAAGCAAGGTAATTTCTGATTTCAAAACAAAAAGTAGATGGAAGAGAGTAGTAAATCGTACTAACTTTTGTGAAGTTTTTTCCGGAGAATGGATGCATAGTTCAAGTTCTGAGGCATTTTTTAATGAGGAGACTTATTTTCAGGATAATGATTTGGTGCATGCAGTTGACATCAGTGGTCGAGTTTATGAAGTGAAGGATGGTTGTCCAGTTGAAAAAGAACAACTTGTGACAACAGAGACAGAAGAGGCGCTAAGTGATGAGGTTTTAGGAAGACGTCCTAAGGGTCCTGTGTACATTTGGAAGTGTAGTTCTATTTGCAGTGTGCGACAGGTTTCCATCAATTTGCTTTGTGATTTTATACGGACATTTAATAAGAAAAGTTTGAAGCAGAAAATGAAGTTGTTGCAAGATTTAGATCCTTGCAGAGTGAGAGAAATGACAGGTTTGCGTGGTCATTCACTGGCTTGTCTTTCCAGGAGAGTATGCCAGAGTGTTTTTCATCATTTCAGGATGCTAGCAGTGCATCATAATAAAGTGAGAAAATTAGTGAGAATGTTGTATTATGCTAAGAGTCCAGCAATTATGCTTAAACAATTATGTGCTGCTCTTTTGCATGGTTCTGAAATAGATGTGAAGAATATTTGTGAAGAAATTGAGTTTTGTTACTTTGGGAGTAAAGATGAGAATGTTCAAATTGACCCTGAAGTAGAGGGTAATGTGGAAGATAATGTACAGGTTTCCAGTACAGATAATTTTCAGAAGGAAATTGCCACGTTTCAGATGAAATCAAGTGAGAGGCCTAATTTCACTTGTGTATGTTGTCGACGCACTTATTATAAGAATCAGACTAAGGTAGTGGATTTATATGCAAAAAGTGGAAGGGAAAATAATAGTGAATGGAAGGATTTTGCCACATACTTGATGGTAGAAAATTATTTTGATTTGGGATCGGATCAACGTGTGTGTACTTATTGTTGTAATAAATTAAACCAAAACCAGATGCCTGCTAGGGCAGTTCATAATAATCTGGAATTGGTTGAGATTCCTTCTGAATTGAAGGATGTAAATACTTATGAATCTATTTTGATTCAAAGTATCCATCCCTTTCAGGCTATTGTAAGAATGGAGCCAAAGACAGGGAAGTTGCCTCCAGCAGATTTACAGAGAGGATTAAAGGGAAGAGTTGTTTATTTGCCTCTAGATTTGAAGAAAAACATTAACACAATTGGAATAGAAAAAGTGGAAGAGGAACCTCTGGTTATCTTGGTTAATGGGGTTCCGACAAAGAATAAGAAAATATGGCAAGATTTAGTGGATGTTAGGAAAGTCAAAAAGGCAACAGTGTATTTGAAGAAAAATAATAAGTACTATAAGAATGTATATGTTGCAGAAGAGGAAGTAAGTGATGAAGAGGATAGCGATTTGTGTGCTGGCCAAATTGAGAAAGTAGAGGCCTCTAAAAGTGAAGAAATATATGAACATTATAGTGTTCATCCTTTGCATTCCAAGGAAGTCATGGGGAATGCTATTGAGTTGTTTCAAATGAAACAAGCCAAAGGGAGTCCCATTAGTGTTTGGGAGGAAAGTTTGGAAGCTCGGTGTTTCCCACAGCTATTTCCCACAGGTCAAGGAGGAAGATATGATGAGCGACCTCATCAAATTCCTGCGTCTGAATACCGGACTTTACGATTGTATGCAGCAGATCCTAGGTTTCGGCAATGCATTCCCTATTTGTTTCATCTCCTGTTTGAAAGCGATCTGTCTGGACTGTCATATGCAGTGAACCACATCTTAAAAAGTGGTATACAGATGCGAAACATCTCGGCAAGTGACTTTATGCATAAAGTCAATGTCCAAGACAGTATTTTGGATTCTCACTTAATTAATCTCATGGCGTGTCAGCGTGGTACTAATGAGTACTGGTACCGTCGTCATGGTGATTTAAAATGTATGCTGAGGAACTTAGGAACTCCAACATGGTTCCTCACTCTGAGCTGTGCCGAGTATGGCTGGGAAGACTTACTTGAATTTCTACGAGAGGCAAATGGAAATATTGAAAACATTGAATTCAAGACACCTGGAGAACTGTGTTCTTTGGATCCAGTGAATGTATGCAGGTACTTCAATCATAGATTTGAAGCTATGATGTCTTTCATCACAAATAAAAAGAATCCACCTCTTGGAGAGGTGTTGGATTTCTTCTGGAGAAAGGAGTACCAAGCAAGAGGTGCCCCTCATATACATATGTTGTTGTGGATCAAGGATGCACCTAAATTTGGAACAGATCCGGATGACTTAGTGATGAATTTCATCGAACAGTATTCTACGTGTGCTGTTCCAAACGCAACGGAGAAGAAAAGTCTAAGAGAACAAGTTCTACGTTTCCAAAGCCATCGTTGTGGAAAGTACTGTCGTCGTAAATTCAGAAACAAGGACAAGTTCTACACCAAATGTCGTTTCAACTTTCCACGACCGGTGATTTCTAAAGGAAGAGTGAACAGTTTGATGTCTTCGCTGCGACATAATGTGACGAGGAAATCACCCAAGAATACATACAATTTGAAAAGGAACGAAGAGTCCAAGTACATCAATGACTACAACCCAGTGATTTTGTCCATGTGGAATGCTAACATGGATATACAGTTTGTGGCTGACAACTGTATGGCTGTGGCTCGGTATGTGACATCTTACATCACCAAAAAAGAAAAGACTGAACTGAAGGATATGTGGGAGGACATTTCTCATGAAAAGAGCCTCAGCAAGAAGTTGTACAGTTTCAGTCTGAAGATGTTGTCGCATCGAGAAATCGGAGCTTACGAATGTTCTGACCGGTTGTCTTCAGCAAGTCTCTATGCCAAATCCAGGAGTCTCGTTTGGGCGAGTCTTGGTCTTGCTGCAACGCGAAATCGAGTTCTAAAACCTGTCCGGGAAATTGAGTATTTGGCAGAAAAGGAACCAAACAGTACCGACATTTTGAAGACCAACATGTTGGATACATATTATCCAAATCGAAGCAGTCACCTTGAGAATGTTTGTCTATATGAGGTTCTCCAAAATTTTATATTCAAGAGGAACATCAAAGAAGATATTGAGAAAGGAGTGTATGCTGTAATTGGAAATGAGGGATGCCTGGTCAAGCAAAGAAAATGCCAATTAGTAAACCATCGAAAATTGAGTGGTGAATCTCCAGAAAAAAAGGAGTTTTTTTATTTAGCACTTTTGCAACTTTTCAAGCCTTGGCGTGCAGAAGAGGAACTGCTTGGAGATTTCCTCTGTTACGAAGACTCTTTCAATGCAGCCAAGGAGTCCATAGAATGTCCTGCTTTTTCTAAATATCAAGAAATGCTAACTTTGGAAATTGAGCAGGAAGCAACGATTGCAGCCGAGATTGCCAGAGACAGTTCTCAGGACAGTCAGAGTTCTGTTTCATTGAGTCAAGATCCACTTGGAGGACCTATTATCGAAAATGAAGCTGCCACTGCTATGAATGAAGTGGAAAGAGCCATGGCACATGCTCAGGAGGATTCAGTTAACTTAGAAGACTTGGAAAAACAACTCAACGTTGAGCAGAGGAAAATATATGATGAAGTTACCACGGAAATTGAGCACGGATTAAGTCATGAGAAGAAAGAGTGCTCATGTACGTCGTTGAAGCCTGTCCGACTGTACGTGAGTGGAGAAGCGGGAACTGGAAAAAGTTTCCTCATTAAAGCAATCTCTTGTTATTTGAAGGAAAGGACTGAGTCATTGCTGTCTTGTGTTGTCACCGCTCCTACTGGACTGGCAGCACATAACATTAAAGGTATTACTTTGCATCGTCTACTGATGCTGCCGGTGGAGCATGACAACAAATTACAATACAACAAGTTATCTGGAGATGCTTGCTGTGAAGTTTCAAGAGTCTTGAGGAAAATGAAACTACTTATCATTGACGAAGTAAGCATGGTTTCCAATGTCATGCTTGCCTTTGTGCATTTGAGAATGCAAGAAGTACTTAAAACTGAATATGATGTGTTATTTGGTGGGAAACACATCATTGTTTTCGGAGATCTTCTGCAGCTGACACCAGTAAAAGGTCAACCTGTGTTCAAAATACTCACGCATGAAGATACCAGGAAGTGCCTAGGGAGCATTGGCAACGTCAATATATGGTTAAACTTCAATTATGCAGAACTGCATCAAAATATGCGTCAAGCAAAGGATGAAGATTACAAGAATATTCTACAAGATATTAGAATTGGAAAAGTGACCGAGCATGGGAAAGAAGCTTTAAATGCACGATTACTGTCAAATTTATATCCCAAACAAGAGATTGTGCCTGAGAATATTTTTCAGAAAATTACTGAGAAGAAATCCGGGATATGTCTCATGCCAACTCTTGCAGAATGTGCCATCTTCAACAACAAAATGTTGAATTTAGAAAAGCAAGAGATTGTGAAACTTGAAGCTATCGACAAATTAGAGCATATGGGATCAACAATTATTTTGTCAGACAATTTGAAATCAAAATTGGATTCATTAGAGAAGACTATATCTAAAACAGCGGGTTTTGAAAAGACTTTGAATGTGTGTTTAAATTGCCGAATTATTTTGAGAAGGAATTTACATGTAGAAAGAGGTCTGGTGAATGGATCAATGGGTAATGTTGTTGATTTTGAGAAATACAGAAATAGAGATGGAATAGAATTTTTAAGAATTAAATTTGATGGCATTGAGGAAGTACAGCAAATTGGTCGTTGTTCTGCTAGGTTTTTGCTTGTTAAAGATTTATATGTTCGCCGTAAACAGTTTCCTGTTTGCTTGGCATATGCGGTGACAATCCATAAATCGCAAGGTTTAAGTGTAGACTGTGCATTGGTGAATATTGGCAGTTCTGTGTTCAAGGAGGGTATGGCATATGTGGCATTGTCACGAGTTAGAACTTTATCGGGATTGTACTTGATTGACTGTGATGTCACAAACATTTGTGCGGATCTAGATTGTGTTAAGGAATACAATAGGTTAAGAAGAGAGTATGCGCCACATTTGCCTCAATATCCTTTGTTTGAGAAACGTGTGGTAGGCCGCAAACGTAGAAATAGCAGTAATAGTAGGGAGGTTGTTGCAAAAAGACTAAAAGTCAATGAACCGAAAATTGTTAGCAGAAAGAAAGTGGATTCTGTTGAAGATGTTGTCGGTTTTCAATTTGAAAACAGTTCTGGTGTCAACTGCTATGCAAATGTAGTGGTTAATGTTCTCTTTTCACTAGAGAGTTTAAAAGAACAGATTCTGTTGAATTCTGAACAAATTTTATGCTGTTTGTTGAATTCTGTTTTCGAGAAATGTAGCACTGATCGAACAAAAGTAGAAAGTGTGTCTGAAGTTCGTTATCTGTTAGATGAATGTTCAGGTCAAACAGACTTCTCTGAGAATAATCAGCAAGATTGTCAGGAGTTTTTAATGTATATGCTTGATATATTGCAAGTTGAGGGTGTAGATGTAGATCACCTGTTTGGGCTTTCTTATCAATGGCAGCATGACTGCGAGAATTGTAGGCTATCAAGTACTACTAGTGTAGACTCAGAAAGATTTATATATTTAACTTTGCCAGACAGTAAATCAGTCTCCTTTAATAAGCTAGTAAATGCAGCAGATCACAACATGGAGTGTAGCCAATGTAAATGTGATATGATGTCAACATTATTTATACGTAGATATGGCCAGTATGTCATTTTAATGATCCAACGTTGTAGGCCTGATTGATCAAAATTGTCAACTTTAATAAAATATTTTGTGGCTTCTCAGCTGTCAATATCAGGGAGGACTTTTGTTACTGTAGCAATTATCTATCACGATGGTCCATCAACAACATCAGGACATTATACAGCTTACTTAAAGTCTGGAAACGGCTGGTCATTCTGTAATGATTCCGTTGTAACGTTCAAAAAAAAATTGCCGTTTGACCTTAAAAATTCTTACCTGGTGTTTTTAAAACCAAAATTTTAAGTAGAGGGAATGTAAGTCTGCAATGCTGTCTAGATTAAAAATCCAACTATATAAATTTGCTGCAAGTAAGTCTGCTTCATAGTAAGCAGTATCAGTGTCATAGGAAAAGGAGAACATGAGTGACAAAGAAGAGTAAGTTATTAGTAGTCCAGGATTGTGAAAATAATCTCAAATATTTTATTTTTGAAAGTTGCGAAAATAGAAAATGTCGGGATTTGATTGGAAGAATTACAAGACTTGCGAATCGCGGCAACATGATTTGGCCTAGTGGAAACATGTGATATAATGAGAGAAGTCTTTATTTCTATGTAACATATTTTACGTATCGATGGAGGTTTTCTTTCAGAAAGTGGCGGGCTGAAAATATTTGTAGCACAACAGAGTGGATGCTGTTCATAGGAGATCGTTCGACGTCATTGAAAGTAAGTTAATTTTAAGGAGTTTTGAAATCAGATTTCGAAGGTTGTATGGGTTTTTTAAACACAGTCATTTTGATTGTGTTTTTTTTTCCCCGCTGTTACATGATGAATACCTTCAAGTCACTGATTTAAGTGAAATTTGATACATTCTGAGAACAGCAAAAAGAAACCATTTAACATGTATAATTAATGTTATGCTTTTTGTCCTTATGATATACATTTAGAAATGTGAGGTACATATGGGTAAGCTGAGTTCTGTAAATATCAATTTTAATGCTTTCAGTGCTGTACTTCTGGGTAGTGTTTTTTTTAAAAAAAGAAAAGAGGCCTCACCTCAAAGAAAGCTCTTGAAAGCACACATCTTATTTGCATCCTAAATCAAGCATTTACAATGTTAGACACAATTTTATGATGGCTTTACATCTTTTTTGCGCTGCTATTGCATCACTATTGTGAGACATTAGCAGTGCAAGAAAAACATCATGTTCCAAAATAGGCCTCAGTTCATCAACATCAAGATACAGTTTCTTTAGAATATATATCTTTAGGATTGTGTAGGGGACGTAGAGAAGCAGAGACTTCTGAAAATGTCAAAGTTGTTGAAAAACTGTTTGTTTTTGAACCTTTTCCCTTGTCTTTTCTAATTTTTAAATACATGTTTTAATATTTTTGGAAATGTTTGTTCTTTTTTTTACAGATTGAAAGTATGAAAAAATATTTAAAAAAAGGTAACAAGAATTATAAGGTAAATGTTTTCTACTCTTTTTACCCGCAATGCACTGCTGATGATGTCATTGACAGTATCTCTCATTTACTCTCTATAGCTGTCTTTCTTTTTACATTATTCTCTGTTTACTTCCCTTATACTAACTCTTCTTTTTTTTAAAAAAATATTTTTTTAGTTCGCTTAAAGTTCGCGAACCGGTCAGCGAACTTGAAGCGAACCAAAAGAAATAGAGCTTGCCAGAGTGATAAACATTCTAGCAATTTTGATTGAAAGGGGAGGTAGTTCTGAAAAGAACTGTTTTTTTTTGTTTTTGTTGTTTTATTTTATTTTTTTTTTTTTTGAACATTTTTTGATTTTTTTGTATTTTTAGAACTGTTTTATGTTTTTTTTGTGTTTTTTATGGAGGGGAGACAACAAAAAACAGGCATTGAAAACGGCTCAACTGGAGCAAAAAAAAAAATTACTTCTTGGGTGCATTAGGGCATTTATGATTTTTGTACGCCATGTTCATCAGGTTGACGCTCATGTTGCCATATGACAGCATAGCACCACAGTATATACAACTTAACTTCATATGCTGGAAGTTGGGTTGAATGTTTGGCACAGTTTCTTGTGCCTCTCTTCCCGTCAATGACATTGTGGAGGTCGATCTGGCCACAGGAGTTGTCGTGGGATTGTCTTGAAGATCCCTTAACTCAGCCCGGCTGTAGTTTAAGGGATGCCACCTGCTCATGTGTCGGTGCATCGTATAGTTGCCCATACTGTATTTCTTATCTGTGCCTCTCGACAATCTGTAATCACAGATGAGGCAGGTGGCATATTTAGCATTCACCTTCTTTGATCCAGGAGGGATGGAGAAAAACTGCCAGATGAAGCTTGTTTTTCGTTTTGAAACCCGGGGCAACTCTTCGACAAATTGTTGTTCCTCTCTGTCCTCTTCTTCTTCTTCCTCCTCTTCCTCCTCTCTGTTAGGGATAAATTGAGTAGGTGGTCCTCTCTTCTTATGAGGAGGTGGAGGTGGTGGTGGGGTTCCACCAGCTGCAGCAAGTACAGAAGCCATTGTTCAATTCTAGCTAAATGGTCTTTCTCTCACCAAGATGAAAGTCAGAGTGAGGAAATAAGGAGGGGTTCACATGATTTGGGGAAAGCAAAAGTTCTGAACCAATGAAAAGTGTTATTTTTAGGTCACATGACCTAGTCATACATCATTTGGAAACCAAAAGTGAAATGAACCAATGAAAAGTTTGATAAACAAGTCACATGACCTGTTCCGCTTACGTTATGCGGCGTGCGCCGCGTACCACATCGCTTCCGGTTCGCGGTTCCGAGCACTTCTGGGAGCGCTAACGCGGCGTGTCATTAGACGCATTACGCGATAACGTGATACGTCGCGCTTCCGCGACGCGTCACAGTTCCGCTAACGTAACGTTGACCGGTTCGCGGACTAGATCGCGGCATCAAGATGAGCTAACGGAAAGCTTCCTGGTTCGTGAACTAGAAGCGAAGAAAAAAAAAATTTAAAAAAAAATTATCAATAAACATCTAAATATATTTTGGGATTTAAAGAAGAATACATTTTACAGCTACAGATGTTAGCTTTTAAAAAACCAATGAAATTCACAGAAAAAACGGTTATAGACCATATATAGTTAGGGATTTGCATTTACAAAACCTTATTTTACTCGCATAAAACCATTGAAATTCCATATATAGTTAGTTGCGCTAACTATATATCGCGCACCCGCAATCCACTGCTGATGATGTCACATATTACATCATTCATGACATGGTCAGTGACATCACTGATGACATCACTGATGACAACATCCAGTGACTGTATGTTTCTGTAAAGTGTAAATATGTCTTACATATTGAAGAATGAGTGGATGTATAAGTGTTTGGATGAAGGATTTAGTAGGTGCATGACTGACTGTATGAGTGAGTGATTAAATGTGTCTCACTGAGTGCATGGGTTAGTGACTAAACTGTCTTAATTTGTGCATCATTATGTCTGTTGTTCTGTAAACTGCTGCATGTGTTGATAAGTAGCTATATGAGTAACTATATGGGTTATTGATTGGTTGTATGGGAGACTGAGTGTGTGTGTGGGTGGCTGGGAGGTGTATGACTCTGTGCATAGATGTGTGAGCAGTTGATTCACTAGATGTATGGTTTCAAAAGTGCATGTGGAAACAGCTGTATGGGCGGTTGACTGTGTGCATGAGTGTATTGGTGAGTGAATGGATATCTCAGTGCTACATGTCAAAGTGAGTACATATGTAAAACACAGTACATGTGAGAGTTGACATATATAAATAACTGTGCATAAGAGCCAGTGAATGTGTGAGTGGCTGTATGGATCATTGTGAACTTGTATCAGGGATTGTATAAGAGAGTAAATATGTGTTAGTATATGTTTGAATAAGTAAAGTTTGTATAACTGTATAGTTGAGGAAATGGAGGTGTGATTGATTCTTTGCATGACTGACTAGGTGTGTGAGTAACTCCATGGATGAGTGACAGTCTGTGAGTGTCTGTTTACACTGATTGTATCTAAGGTTATATTAGAGTCTGAAGAGGTTCATTGTATTATCACACGAATGATATCATCAGTGATGTGATCAGTCATGTCAAATGAGATGTTATCAGTGATTTTATCAGTGATGTCATTTGAGATGTCATCAGTGATGTCATTTGAGATGTCATCAGTGATGTCATTTGAGATGTCATCAGTGATGTCATCAGTGATGTCACTGACCATGTCATGAATGATGTAATATGTGACATCATCAGCAGTGGATTGCGGGTGCGCGATATATAGTTAGCGCAACTAACTATATATGGAATTTCAATGGTTTTATGCGAGTAAAATAAGGTTTTGTAAATGCAAATCCCTAACTATATATGGTCTATAACCTATGGTTTTTTCATTGAATATATATATATATATATATATATATATATATATAACACACACACACATATATATATATATATATATATATATATATATATATATATATATATATATATATTACCTACTGGCGGTCGCCAGTAGGTATATATAGTTAGGATTTTTTTGAATAGGGATTTCTGAAAATTCTATGTTGAATAACTTTGGCGTTGATGGACGGAATTGGCTGAAATTTTCAGGAAAATGTCACATTTTGTTTCTGAGCGTCCCCTGAAAGTTTGGGGGGGGGGGTTCGTCAAGCGGGGGCCGTTAAAAAAGGGGGGTCCCAAAACATGTTTTTAACATTGAGTTTTCCATAGGGCGGTTGGACTCACTTTTAGCTCGAACGGCTGAATGGATTTCCACAAAACTTGGCAAAATTGTAGGGACTGGTAGCCCGATGTGCCTTTGCTATGTCTCAAGATATATGCTCCAGTGGTTTTTACGAACATTAACTTTGAAAAATATATATTGGGCTACATTGGGCTATATATATGTTATAGCCCAAATGTAGCCCAATGTAGCCCAAAGATGGCCACCAGAGACAAAAAAAACCAAATGTAGCCCAAATATCAGCCAGATGAAGCCCAACTATAGCCCAGGGACAGAATGTCCCAGAGTGTTCTAAAGAACAACTAGAGCGCTAACAGTCTTACTTATGACAAAAGTATGGCACACCTGAAGTCATCTTGATTGGAATAAAGTGTTAACACTTAAAACATTTAATTTGCAAAGGAACAAAATGAGGGGTTTCATTTTGCCATAGAAATGTTATATATATATATATATATATATATATATATATATATATATATATATATATATATATATATATATATATATATATATATATATATATATATATATATATATATTACCTACTGACGGTCGCCAGTAGGTATATATAGTTAGGATTTTTTTGAATAGGGATTTCTGAAAGTTTTATGTTGAATAACTTTGGCGTTGATGGACGGAATTGGCTGAAATTTTCAGGAAAATGGCACATTTTGTTTCTGAGCGTCCCCTGAAAGTTTGGGGGGGTTTCGTCAAGCGGGGGCCGAGAAAAAAGGGGGATCCCAAAACGTGTTTTCAACATTGAGTTTTCCATAGGGCGGTTGGACTCACTTTTAGCTCAAACGGCTGAATGGATTTCTATGAAACTTGGCAAAATTGTAGAGATTGTTTGCCCGATGTGCCTTTGCTAGGTCTCAAGATATGTGCTCCAGTGGACTTTGAGAAATTAACTTTCAAAAAAATATATATGTGACAGCGTCCCGGTTAGCGCCCCGGGTCGCGTACCAAACGCGTAACGGAACTTCGCGAGGAGAAGCGGATTGGCTCTCTGGTGACTCTCCACATTCTAAACAGTCCAGAGCGGCCACCATCTTGTCTCTCGGTAGGATCGAGAGACAAGAGGTGGAAATAAACGAAGGGGGAAATGAATGAAAGGGGCAAGGTAGACCCCTCCTGACCCCCTAGGATTGATGTGGGGGCTATTAAAGGGCCCCGCGGGGCAAAACAATAAAATACATTTTTTTTCGATTTTTCGTGGTGGAAGCGCTACCCGGTACGCGAACCAGGTAGCTCACCGGTAGCGTAACGGGAGTCCGCCATCTTGTGTTTCGGACGAATTTAGTCACAAGATGGAGGATAAACAATGTTGGGAATGGGTATAAGGGGGCACGGGAGACATATCCTGACCCCCTAGGTTTTCTGAGGGTGGCTGAGGAGGCCCATATATGTAAAAAAAAACAACCTTTGTTTTTCAATTTTCGCACGGTTAGCGCCCGGTCCGCGCACCGGGTAGCGTTCCGGAAAGCGTAACAAGGGGAAAACCAAGGGAAATAGTAAAATAATATTTTAGAGTGCTTTGAGGTAGGGTAGCTCTGAATAGAGCTGTTGTGTTGTGTGGGTGATGTAAGTACCAACATGTAGGTACCAATGAAGAGTCTAAAATTCAATGTACACCGTCTCCTCTGTAGATATTTTGTATGTTCTAATATGGGTTATTTAAATGTAAATGTGTGGAAAAGCACTTCATGCTCTAAAGCAATTGTATTTTTGAACTGATTGTTCTTTCCTCTTAGTCCTCCTCTTTGTTTTTTTTCCCCACACTCTTCTTCAGCATTATAGTTGATAAATTCGTTCCCTCAAAAAATTTATATACATAAAAAAATTATATTAAATACATATAAAATATATTTTTCCTTTAAAAGAAGAATACATTTTACAGCTTTTGATATTTGCTATTAAAAAACCATTGAAATTCACTGAAAAAACCATAGCTTATAGACCATATATAGTTAGGAATTAGCATTTACAAAACCTTGAAAATTCACTGAAAAAACCATAGGTTATAGACCATATATAGTTAGGAATTAGCATTTACAAAACCTTATTTTACTCACACAAAACCGTTGAAATTCGCATATATAGTTAGATGCACTAACTACATATCGCGCACCCGCAATCCACTGCTGATCATGTCACATATTACATCATTCATGACATGGTCAGTGACATCACTGATGACATCACTGATGACATCTCAAATGACATCACTGATGACATAACTGATGACAACATCCAGTGACTGTATGTTTCTGTAAAGTTAAAATATGTCTTACATATTGAAGAATGAGTGGATGTATAAGTGTCTGGATGAAGGATTTAGTAGGTGCATGACTGACTGTATGAGTGAGTGATTAAATGTGTCTCACTGAGTGCATGGGTTAGTGACTAAACTGTCTTAATTTGTGCATCATTATGTCTGTTGTTCTGTAAACTGCTGCATGTGTTGATCAGTAGCTATAGGAGTAACTATATGGGTTATTGATTGGTTGCCCACGTATTGGTATGGGAGACTGAGTGTGTGTGTGGGTGGCTGGGAGGTGTATGACTCTGTGCATAGATGTGTGAGCAGTTGATTCACTAGATGTATGGGTTCAAAAGTGCATGTGGAAACAGCTGTATGGCCGGTTGACTGAGTGCATGAGTGTATTGGTGAGTGAATGGATATCTCAGTGCTACATGTCAAAGTAAGTACATATGTAAAACACAGTACATGTGAGAATTGACATATATAAATAACTGTGCATAAGAGCCAGTGAATGTGTGAGTGGCTGTATGGATCATTGTGAACTTGTATCAGGGATTGTATAAGAGAGTAAATATGTGTTAGTATATGTTTGAATAAGTAAGGTGTGTATAACTGTATAGTTGAGGAAATGGAGGTGTGATTGATTCTTTGCATGACTGACTAGGTGTGTGAGTAACTCCATGGATGAGTGACAGTCTGTGAGTGTCTGTTTACACTGAGTGTATCTAAGGTTATATTAGAGTCTGAAGAGGTTCATCGTATTATCACATGGATGATGTCATCAGTGATGTGATCAGTAATGTCAAATGAGATGTCATCAGTGATGTCATCAGTGATGTCATTTGAGATGTCATCAGTGATGTCATTTGAGATGTCATCAGTGATGTCACTGACCATGTCATGAATGATGTAATATGTGAGATGATCAGCAGTGGATTGCGGGTGCGCGATATATAGTTAGTGCAACTTACTATATATGCGAATTTCAATGGTTTTGTGTGAGTAAAATAAGGTTTTGTAAATGCTAATTCCTAACTATATATGGTCTATAACCTATGGTTTTTTCAGTGAATATATATGTATGTATATATATATATAAATGCGGCTCTAAAATGTACCACAGCTCCCAGCATGCATTGTGATCAAGCCCGAAAAGGGAGGCACACCAGAGGCCAATTAATAAAAAGACTTGCAGGAAGCAGTGTTTGCCGAAAATGGGTGTAATCAGCACGCCTTCGAGAAAGGAGCACGATGGCTCCGAAACGCGTCAGGCATGGACTGGAAAACAACCGGGGTGGCAACTCCGGTCTCTTTGACAATAAAGATTTGGTGAAATCATCTGTTGCTGGAGTAGCGTCCTCAATGCAGGGTAACTTTGTGAAGATGTTTATCGCGGATAGCCCATCCGTGGAGGATGGCACCGCCCGAAAAATGGAACAGGGTCCGTGGGGACTGGAAAAGCTTCAGGACTCCGATACGGTAGCAGCGGAACTAACAATAATGGAACTGGAGTTATTATCCTGGGACCCACTGGAGGGTCTTTGAATGAAATAGTTTTAAAACAATGTTGAAATGCACCAAACCCACTTGAGGGTATAAATGCGGCTCTAAAATGTACCACAGCTCCCAGCATGCATTGTGATCAAGCCCGAAAAGGGAGGCACACCAGAGGCCAATTATTAAAAAGACTTGCAGGAAGCAGTGTTTGCCGAAAATGAGTGTAATCAGCACGCCTTCGAGAAAGGAGCACGATGGCTCCGAAACGCGTCAGGCATGGACTGGAAAACAACCGGGGTGGCAACTCCGGTCTCTTTGACAATAAAGATTTGGTGAAATCATCTGTTGCTGGAGTAGCGTCCTCAATGCAGGGTAACTTTGTGAAGATATATATATATATATATATATATATATATATATATATATATATATATATATATATATATATATATATATATATATATATATATATATATATATACATATATATTACAAGCCCAATTCACTGGTAAAGTCAGATTTGTAATACATATTTTGGAAAGATAGGTTTAGAAGGTTATCTTTGGCACACCTAACGCCTCTACATGCCCATTTGCAGGAGCCCAACTGTTATCTGGCAGCTGAATAGCTCCATTGGTGAGGTGTGAAATTTCTCCTTGAGCTGAGACAAAGGTCTTGGGTGTAAGGAGGTACTCTATTCATCAGGCAAATGGCCATCTGGACTCTGTTCGGGAACTTAATTAACTTGAAAGAGGCCAGCCCTGTCACTGACAAATGTTATCTTACACCTAGGCAAGGCCATCTTTTGTCCAATAGACATGCAGGCTCTAATCTCAGGGGCAGAGGAGCTGTCATTGAAAACTGTCATAGGCTGACATCCTGTTGAAGCTTCAGGGTCACAACAAGCTACAAGAGGCCTGCTTTTCTGTAACTGCCCAGCTGACCAGTTCCAACAGGACATGCCCGGGACACTGCTGCAGGCCTCTGCTGGAGTGAGTTTTCACTGCCAAGTGTATTCCCCAAGGTTCTGGACACTTGGCTGGTGCTAAAGTTTACTCCTCCTAACTTTTTCTGAAACCTGTGACTTACAATCTTTTTGAATTGCAATAACTCTGGTGGACCATAACCAACCTACTAAGCTAATCTGACAAAGGCACATTGCCACTGGGTCAAAGATTCGGGTTGCACCCGCACAGAGTTGTTCCGCAGCTGCAAATCTGATTAAGCGAGACCTCACGGAGGCGGTATCCGGCTTCTCAGACTCCTCTTCACTTCAGATTTAAGGCTTGCCCTGCTGGAACAATCTGGGCTCCAAAAACTGATAAAGTAAGAATGTAGAAATCTTCATTGGGTGAATGAGTGAAAAGGGTCTGGCTGGTGAGAGACCTTCTCTGGGCATGAAATTCAAATTTCATGTGCTCGGAATTTCCTGCCAAGTCACAGAGATCTCATCCGACTATGTGCAATGGCCGTATTTTCCGTGACCCTTCCTGGTCAACCTGAGACTTGGAACCTATAAATCTGGCAGGGATGGTGCACAGTAGGAATTAACAGTGACATCAAGGATTAGAGAGTCTGAAATTTGAAATTAGACGGCAGACCTGCCAGTTAATCTAAGGCCTAGAAAGACTTCAACTTGGTTCTTACAGCACTGCTGGATCCTTAGCTAGAAGTGTACTCTCTAAATGGCGTGAAATCTGACTTCTTCTATTTCACAGTCTCTGTGCTCTTCTTTCCACTTGCTATTCTCCCAAAACTTTTTGTTGCATTGATTTTCTTCAGAGAGATAGCCTTGCTAAAGGCATGTTGGATATTGCATACATTGAAAAGCACTGAAGGAAAATAATTCTGATGTACTGTTCCATCCAGGCAGATCAATTGATCTCATACCATAAATCTAATATACCAATTAATGTGTTCCACTCAGTGTGAAATATGCTGTTAACCTTTCTGTGCACCTGCACAGAGTAAACTGAAACACAGCTATATATCCACATAGTGTCTCCATCAGATGGATAGTTCAGTGCGAGGCACACTTTGTGCTGAATATGTGATGATCTGCAAGACACAAATTTGAATCCTGGCAAGGCCGATGCAGCCTAATACTTACCTCTCATTTGTGGCACTTACAAATATCTAAATAACAGGCTATTATTTTCAGATATTAAAGATGCCTCTATGTGCAGGGCTGTACAAATGACATACCCAGTCCAAATACGTACAATAAATGACCACATAGCCCTTGTAACAATACTCAACAGCTAGCCATTGAATGCGAAGTAGTAAGTCTTTTGCAGTGTTCTAGAGTAGCTTTTTCCCTGGGCTCTGGGGTATGTTTTTCGCATTGCTCCCCGATTTACATTGCTCTGCCGTAATTCTCTCTCCGCCCCATCTCACTCCTCCTGTTTCCGGCCAAAGTCATCGAGAAGACCGTCAACAGACAAAAGGCCACCTTCCTCGAGACAAATGGATCTCTCGACTACTTGCAGTCTGGCTTCCGGGCCAACCACAGTACCGAGACCCCCCTCATCGCAGCCACCGACGACATCCGAACCCTGCTCGACAACGGGGAAACAGCGGCCCTCATCCTCTTGGACCTCTCCGCGACATTCGACACGGTCTGCCACTGCACCCTAGTGCAGCGCCTCAACAACATCGGAATCCAGGAGAAGGCACTGGAATGGATCATCTCCTTCCTCGCCGGAAGGACACAGAGAGTCTGCCTCCCCCCGTTCAGATCAGAAGCCACCGAAGTCATCTGCGGCGTACCACAAGGATCTTCACTCAGCCCCACGCTGTTCAACATCTACATGAGCCCCCTCGCGGCCATCGCACGCCAACACAACCTCAACATCATCTCCTACGCCGATGACACCCAGCTGATCCTCTCCCTCACCAACGACCCCGCCACCTCCAGAACCAACCTACACGAAGGGATGAAAGACGTAGCCGAGTGGATGATGAACAGCCGCCTGAAACTGAACTCAGACAAGATGGAAGTCCTCATCCTGGGATCGTCGCCCTCCGCCTGGGACGAATCCTGGTGGCCCCCTGCCCTGGCAGCGCACCCAAACCAACAGACCACGCACGCAACCTGGGCTTCATCCTGGACTCCTCCCTCTTCATGACCAGACAAGTCAATGCCGTTTCCTCGTCATGCTTCAACATCCTACGCATGCTACGCAAGATCTTCCGGTGGATCCCCACCGTAACCAGGAAGACGGTCACCCAGGTCCTCATCACCAGCCGACTGGACTACGGCAACTCCCTCTATGCCGGAACCACCGCAAAACTCCAGAAAAGACAGTAGCGCACTCAGAACGCCTCAGCACGATTCATCCAGGACATCCCCCGACACAGCCACATCTCCGCACACCTGAGAAACCTGCACTGGCTCCCCGTCAACAAGAGAATCACGTTACGACTCCTCACCCACGCACACAAAGCTCTCCACAACCAAGGCCCAAGATACCTCAACAACCGCCTGAACTTCTACACTCCCACCCGCCAGCTTCGATCGACCAGCCACGCCCTCGCCGCCGTCCCCCGCATCCGAAGAGCCACAACGGGAGGAAGATCCTTCTCCTACCTGGCCGCCAAGACGTGGAACTCCCTCCCCACCCACCTCTGCCTGACCCAAGACCACCTCGCCTTCAGGAAGCAACTCAAGGCCTGGCTGTTGGAGCAGTAGCAGACCCCCCCTACCCCAAGCGCCTTGAGAACCACCGGGTGAGTTGCGCGCTATACAAATGCTTTGATTGATTGATTGATTGACAGTTCTTTCTTATAAGTCTTTTGAAGTGCTCTGTGGTAAGTCGTACACTGTGCTCTGGGCAAAGTCTTTCCCTGTGCTCTGACCTAACTCTTCTACTGTGCTTCGTGGTGAGTCCTTCATAAGGTTCTATAGTAAATAGTGAATAGTGTTCTTTGATAAGTCTTTCACAGTATTCTTTAATAAATCTTTTACACTGCTTTGTGGTAAGTCTTTCAGAGACCTCTGGGAGACGTCTTTTACAGTGCGCTGCAGTAAGCTTTTCGTCGTGAACTTGAGTAAGTCTTTGACAGCCTTGTATGGTGCATCTTTACCAGTGTTCTGTGGGCAAGTCATTTTGATGTCGACTAAGTCTTTTGCAGTTCTCAGGGTTAAGTCTTTTTCAGTACTCTGCTGTCTTTTGATGTGCTATGGGGTAGGTATTTCACAGTGATCTGCAATAACATTTTCACATGCCTATCTGATGAGTCTTTTGAATTGTTCTGGCATCCTTTCACAGTGCTGAGCAGCCAGGCTTTTGTAGTGTGTAGGGTTAGTTATTTTGCAGGGATCTGCAGTAAGTTTTTATCACCCCTCGGCGGGGAGTCTTTTGCAATGCTGCATAGTAGATCCTTTGCTGTTTTAGAGACCACCGTAGAGCAATGCTCTCTGAGGAACACATTTGCCAGAGTTCTGTGGCCTTGACTGTGCCCTGTGGTAAGCCTTTCATAGAGCCCTGTTGCATGTCTTTGATAGTTATGTGTGGTATTTCTTTCATAGTGCTCTGTTGCATGTTGATAGTTGTGTGAGGTAAATCGTTCACAATGCTCAGTTGCATGTCTTTGACAGTTGTGTGGCAAATCTTTCAAAAACCTATGTGGTCAGTATTTTGCAGTTTGTATGCCAGGTCACAAGTCAGGGTAGATGCGGCTGGATGGAGTCTGCCCACTATCTTTGGAGTGGAGACTCTGTCCCCCTTAGCCCAAGACCAAGAGACGCTTGGAGGTCTTGGTAGTGCTACCCTGTGCCCCAGTAAATGCATTTGTTTATATTTGCAAACATTGCATGGCATCACATTCACTTGTAATGTGTCCCTCGGCTGTTTTTAACACTTCTGCCACCTGACAGCATTGTATCTTTTAAAATGAGATTGCACAGCAGGAGCTTATCTTCCAGCAACAATCTTCCCGTTTGTAAGAAAATGGGTTACTGGTTGAGGGGGTGAACCCTAATCAAGCAGCAACCATAATCCTTGTCAGGGTGGAGTCACAAGCAAACCCAATATTAACCTGTGCTATACCCTGTGGTAGTGTGGCACAGAGCAGTCAGACTTAACTTATAGGCAGTGTGTAAAGTATTTATGCAGAACTTCACACAGTGATGAAGTGAAACACAACACAAGAAAAGTCCCACACCAATTTAGAAATACAGAGTAACATTTAATTAATAATTTAAGACCAAAAGAACAAAAATCTAATCCATAGAACCAGAGACATCCTATTTTAAAGATCGAAGTGAAAATAGAACCAAAGAGCAAAAAGTGCCAACTGTGGTTATCTTGTCGCACTAGACCAGGGCAAAGTCACAAGTTTAGGCCAGCCACAATGGAGTGATGGCCAGCTACAGGGACCCAGTTAGGCCCACTGAGCAAAGCATCTTAAATTTGGTTGTGAAATAAACAATGTGGAGTCCTATGTCAAGGATGCCTTGCACAGCAGGGTAATGCGAAGTCCCTGCCTGGAGTTGCATTGCACAGCGGTGGTTCCCGGAAGCTGTATTGGGCAGTCTGAGGTCTTGCTTAGAGATGTGTAGACCAGCTGCAGTTCTAAGGGAACTGCGATGGGCGATGCAACATCCTTGCATGGAGCTGCTTATCGGAGCAGCTGTTCAATGAGCTGCGGAGCTACAATGTGAAGTTCTGTATCGGTGGTGCATTGTACAGCGGTTCTGATGTGAAGTCTTAGGAGGTGATGTGTTCCACTGCTGTTCCAATAAAGAGTTTTGAGAGGTGGTGTGTCATGCTGCGTTGGTTCTGTCAGGATCACAGCTGGGCTGGTAGGGCACTTTCAGGCCCCGTTCCAGGGGTCCAGGACTGGAGTGGGACCACTTGAAGCGACAGACTCACAGTTGGCAGAGTTCAGGTGCAGGGGTCAAGGATTTTGGAGCCTGGTCTGTCCCTGAGGCTCTGATCAGGACACCAGCCAACTAGCCCTTAAAGTCACTGGTGGTCTTGGGTTAAATATGCAGGTACAGTCCTTCTCACTCAGGCAGGAGGGCAGCAGGGCAGCACAAGGCACTGGGGCTCTTCGCTGCTGCATGGAGGAGGTTACTCAAACAGACAGGTCTTTAGGTCTCATGTCAGTCTTTATAGCAAAGCAGCATAGCAGTCCCTGTTGTGAGTCTTCCACAGGTTCAGATGTGTACTGAACAGTGGCGGCTGGTGACATTTGAAAGTGGTGAGGCGTAAAAATCTTATCATACTACACCCCAGAGTGCGCGACTAAACAACCTAAGGGGGGTTTGGGGGGTGGGGGGGGAGGGGGGGACTGTGCTGACGAAAACATAGCACACATATGTACAGTAGTATGTTCCACTTCCTCACTGCTATCGAGGGGAACCGAGCAGCACTTTTGAGAATTGGGAATGACTGTGTATTGGCCCCTTTCTTTGGGACAACAGTCGTCACCGTCTAACCCACGTGTCATCAGTGCAGTGGTTAAGCTGCACACTGGGGAAACAGTTAGTGCCTGGTGCTAAGCACAGTTGCACTGGCCTGGGGAAAATTTTAGACCACTAAGGAGGAGCCGGGCACCAAATGAGCATAAATAAATGGACCCTCAATTCTAGTGGATAGTGAACTCATGAAACCATGAGCAGTCTGGATTTGGCCACGTTTTTTTTGGGCAGACAATAGCGTAATGGTTGGTGAATGTGGAAGCTCGCCCTCCCCCAGACTAATGCGGGAGAAATCACTATCCGGTCACAATAGCCATCATTGTTGCTCACTTGTACCGAGGCTCTCTTTTACCAGCGCTTTGAGGCTGGTGAACTAAACCTGTATTATAGGACACTCAAGCGCTATGAATCCACTAATGCCAGCGCTAAATAAAAGAAAAAAAGCATGCACCCATAAAATCTCAGGCGTTGTATATATTAATACAGTCACTTCCATTTCACGCTAACGCACCTACGCTTGATGGCCGCATTGGCAGGCCTGTGAAGCTCACGGTTGGCCGGGCCTGGGCTGGAAGCCAGGAAATATATTATTTAGTTTACTTGGCAATGGCATCAATCCATGCTATATCCATCCCAGGCGATGGATAAACTTTCAAGGTCCACCCCGCCTTCCATGCGATGCGAATCGGTGCAACCAGGTGCGACTGGGCCCGGGATTATAAAAAACGCGCCGCCGCTGCACAGAGGCCGGGACAACAAACGTATTTATAATGTGGCGCCGCAGGCAATTCCATTCACTTTCAATGCCCACCCTTCCTTCCAGCCTTCCATGCGATGCGTATGCAAATCGGTGCGGATGCGGCCCTAGATTATGTAAAAGGTTACAGTAAACGCGCTGCCGCTGCGCTGAAAGACAGCAAACTTATTTATGTAATGTGGTGCTGTGGGGGCCAGGGCCATTCATTAACTTTCAAGGCCCACCCCGCCTTCCTTGCGATGCAACTGAACTTAGGTACTAAGTTAACAAGTCACAAAAACTACCTGCTAACTTTAGTGGATTGACTCTCACTCTTCTTCTGACAGTGACAGATCACTAGGATTAGATGATGATGGTTGCACTGGAGGAGGACTCACTACAGCGGTGCTCGATAAGTCGATTCGATTCAGAGTGATGAGTCGAGCACTAGAGTATACACGTGCTCCCTCCACTGTGACTGTGACGGCAGAATGACCCAATCACTACATGGCTTAACAATAAGCCATTACTATGATTGGGCATTGCATTACTACGTTGGGTGGGCCCTCCACCCCCTGCGGTGCCAAGTTGATGCCTCCTCTGCTACTGTAACTTCAGACTAGACTGGCAACCGCCGCTGCCCTGCAGCACTGCAGCCAATCTTGGCCCTGCTCTCTTACCGAGAGAGGCTCTCTCAGTTAGAAAGCAGCACCAGTATTGGGGTGAGCAGGTAAACTCCCTGCTCATTTTTCAACCACTGGGGTCTGTGGTTTGCGGCAAACCCTCAGGCACCTTGTGCTTGCTTTTCAGAGGGCACTGTGCGCATGATGGGCTCCTGGCTACGGAAAGGCAGATGGCCAAACCCAACATGCACAGTGTGCTCACTGTGCTGTGCACAGTTGCGGCGCACTCATATTGCATTTGCAAGCAATTTGTAGTGTGTCAGTCAGTATTGATGCTCGTGCGCGTGACGCTGACGTCACGCGCGACGGAGCGCACCGCTTTAAATTAATACAACTTCAACATTGAACATTGAAAAGTATTAATAATTTGCGGCGGCGGTGCGCTAACGCCGCTTTTGAAATACGCCAATAATTGTTACTAGGGCAACACCCCACCATTCAAACGGACAAACCGCCACTGATACTGAAGAGTTGGGTCTGAGGTTCCATTATTTATACCTGGTGCTCATTTTAAAATAGGAGAAAGTTCTCAGGCTTTCACCCAAGAGGTGGTTTTAATTTCCTGCCTCCCTGCACTGGCCCCAGCTTGTCTAAAGCACAAAAGACAAGTGCCAAACCTTTTGTGTATTCAGATAAGGCCTTTGTGATGTGCAAATGTGGTTATTGACAGCTTCGCACCCCCGTTAAGTCAGAGTGGCCGATCCTGGCAACATCTACATTCCCTTTTTCTCGCTGTCTGGGACAAGTACATAAGGACCAACTGCCAGCTATACCTAGTCATGTGACCCAAGGACAGACTGTAGGCACCAAATTATTAGGACAAGAAAATGGCAACTTTCTAAAAGTGTGTCTTCATAATTGTGACTAGAAATCTGACTTTACTCTTCAAAGAAGGTTTTAAATTGCAATTCTGTAGACACCAAACTCAACTGTCTACCTGATTCCAATTAAAAGTTATCAGTTATTAAATGTAATAAGGAAACCTAATGTTATCCTATGGCAGAGGTAGGCCTTGCAGTAGTGTAAAACGAATGTAGATGTTTTTCACTACCAGGACATGTAAAAGTTTAAAGTTCATGTCCACATTTTTACATACACTCTACCCTGCCATATGCACTATTTAGGCCTACCCTAAAATGTATTTTGCTAGGCCAAAATGACAGTTTTTAAACTGCAGACACAGGCTGCAGTGGCAGGCCTGAGACAGGTTTAACGGGCTAAATAAGTGGGTATCACAATGAGTGCAGCAAGCCCCCTAGTAGTATTTATTTACAGGCCCTGGGTACATACAGTACCACTTTACTAGGGACTAAAAAGTAAATTAAGCATGCCAGTTGGGTGTAAACCAATGTTACTATGTTTAACGGAGAGGGCACAGGCTCTTTAGTCTGGTTAGCCGTGGTAAAGTGTGCAGAGTCCTGAAGCCAGGGAAAACAAAGTCAGCAATACCAGGAGGCTGGAAAGCAAAAAGTTGGGTTCAAACTATGCCAAGGATGTCAGGTCTAACACCACCTTTAGGAAATAGGAATGTGAGACGCTATTGTGTTTGAAGGGGATGAAAGGGCGAGTCGAAAGGAAACACCAAGCTACTAGTCTATGCTACCATAATGTTATATGTGTGAAAAGAGCTACAAAATTTCATTACAAAGTGCCAGGCATCAGAAATGTTCCTTTGGCATTTCTGTGAGATTATATGTTTCTTTTTGCAGAGCGCACTTGTCATCAACAGGCCAGTACGGAGCTCTGGTAAAGTGCACGTGTGATTTATAATAGGTTAAACTGGAATCAGTTCTGTTCCGCTGGAATGTTTGTGTGATTACATTTTTGTATTTTCCATAACACGCACAGCAAGCTATTTAAGAAAGGTGATAAAATGAACATCTTGTCAAACCTGTGACATGCGCTGTCACATTTTTTAATGTATTGCAAATAAATGCCTGTGACTTCATGTGTCATCCTGTCAAATTTCAGCCTTAATCAGCCTTTTTTATACAGACGACGTCTCTAGACGCCTTATTTACTGGGAATGCAATGTTTTGACGTGGAAATGCCGTGATTTCATTGTTGATGCTCTACGCGTCAATACATTATTCTATTAATGGAGATGTCAAGATAATCAGCTTGATATACAGCAGAAAACTACAACATGGCAGGATTCGTGGTGCTCGTGTTGGCAACAGTGTCATTCTTAAGTTTGCCAGCAGGTGGAGTGGTATTTAATTCTGGAGTTAAAGTGAGGACAGAGAATTTGAGATCATGCATGCTCAAAACAATTCACATTGGAAAACGCCCAACACGTTCCTCTACTTTATCCACCCACACTTTTCACATGCACTCTTAGATAGACAAGCATTTGCAATGCAATGGTCTCGGCATCATTAAAGGTAGAGCTATTGGCATTGCTCATGACATTTTTTTTCTTTAAATCAAAAATAAATGGGCATTGTCATTAACATTGCCAATACACAGCACTCTGCACTCAACAGCACACAATGCTCTGCACTCACTGCTCTGCACACTCACTCTGCACACTCACTACTCTGCACACTCACTACTCTGCACACTCACTACTCTGCACACTCACTACTCTGCACACTCACTACTCTGCACACTCACCACTCTGCACACTCACTACTCTGCACACTCACCACTCTGCACACTCACCACTCTGCACACTCACCACTCTGCACACTCACCACTCTGCACACTCACCACTCTGCACACTCACCACTCTGCACACTCACCACTCTGCACTCACCACTCTGCACACTCACCACTCTGCACTCACCACTCTGCACTCACCACTCTGCCCTCACCACTCTGCCCTCACCACTCTGCCCTCACCACCACTCTGCACTCACCACCACTCTGCACTCACCACCACTCTGCACTCACCACCACTCTGCACTCACCGCTCTGCACTCACCACCACTCTGCACTCACCACCACTCTGCCCTCACCACTCTGCCCTCACCACTCTGCACTCACCACTCTGCACTCACCACTCTGCACTCACCACCACTCTGCACTCACCACCACTCTGCACTCACCACCACTCTGAACTCACCACTCACCACTCTGCACTCACCACCACTCTGCACTCACCTCCACTCTGCACTCACCTCCACTCTGCACTCACCACCACTCTGCACTCACCACCACTCTGCACTCACCACTCTGCACTCACCACTCTGCACTCACCACTCTGCACTCACCACTCTGCACTCACCACTCTGCACTCACCACTCTGCACTCACCACTCTGCCCTCACCACTCTGCCCTCACCACTCTGCCCTCACCACTCTGCCCTCACCACTCTGCACTCACCACCACTCTGCACTCACCACTCTGCACTCACCACTCTGCACTCACCACTCTGCACTCACCACTCTGCCCTCACCACTCTGCACTCACCACTCTGCACTCACCACCACTCTGCACTCACCACTCTGCACTCACCACCACTCTGCACTCACCACCACTCTGCACTCACCACTCACCACTCTGCACTCACCACTCTGCACTCACCACTCACCACACTCACCACCACTCTGCACTCACCACCACTCTGCACTCACCACCACTCTGCACTCACCACCACTCTGCACTCACCACTCTGCACTCACCAGTCTGCACTCACCACTCTGCACTCACCACTCTGCACTCACCACTCTGCACTCACCACTCTGCCCTCACCACTCTGCCCTCACCACTCTGCCCTCACCACTCTGCCCTCACCACTCTGCACTCACCACTCTGCACTCACCACCACTCTGCACTCACCACTCTGCACTCACCACCACTCTGCACTCACCACTCTGCACTCACCACTCTGCCCTCACCACTTTGCCCTCACCACTCTGCACTCACCACTCTGCACTCACCACCACTCTGCACTCACCACTCTGCACTCACCACTCTGCCCTCACCACTCTGCACTCACCACTCTGCACTCACCACTCTGCACTCACCACTCTGCCCTCACCACTCTGCCCTCACCACTCTGCCCTCACCACTCTGCCCTCACCACTCTGCCCTCACCACTCTGCACTCACCACTCTGCCCTCACCACTCTGCACTCACCACTCTGCACTCACCACTCTGCACTCCACACTCTGCACTCACCACTCACCACTCACCACTCTGCACCACTCACCACTCTGCACCACTCACCACTCTGCACTCACCCTCACCACTCTGCACTCACCACTCTGCACTCTGCACTCTGCACTCACCACTCTGCACCACTCACCACTCTGCACTCACCACTCTGCACTCACCACTCTGCACCACTCACCACTCTGCACCACTCACCACTCTGCACCACTCACCACTCTGCACCACTCACCACTCTGCACCACTCACCACTCTGCACTCACCACTCTGCACTCACCACTCTGCACTCACCACTCACCACTGTGCACTCACCACTCTGCACTCTGCACTCACCACTCACCACTCTGCCCTCACCACTCTGCCCTCACCACTCTGCCCTCACCACTCTGCCCTCACCACTCTGCCCTCACCACTCTGCACTCACCACTCTGCCCTCACCACTCTGCACTCACCACTCTGCACTCACCACTCTGCACTCCACACTCTGCACTCACCACTCTGCACTCACCACTCACCACTCACCACTCTGCACCACTCACCACTCTGCACCACTCACCACTCTGCACTCACCCTCACCACTCTGCACTCACCACTCTGCACTCTGCACTCACCACTCTGCACCACTCACCACTCACCACTCTGCACTCACCACTCTGCACTCACCACTCTGCACTCACAACTCTGCACTCACCACTCTGCACTCACCACTCTGCACCACTCACCACTCTGCACCACTCACCACTCTGCACCACTCACCACTCTGCACTCACCACTCACCACTCTGCACTCACCACTCTGCACTCACCACTCTGCACTCACCATGTTGGACAGGCCACGTGAAGGGCCGCTCCCCCTCTGCCCGACCAGGCCCGAGCCCGGCCCCTCAAGTGTCACACACCACCACTTCACGTTTTCCGTCCCCTCCGGGACCCTTGCCTCTGAACATATCGACCTCGTGGGCCCGATCCACTACCGGCCCGCGCACCCAGCCTGGGCGCCATCTTGGACCCTCCACCACGAGGCCGCATGGCTCCCGATCGACCCCAACCCTGGGCCTGGCCAGGCCTCAGACATCCCGGCACCACCATCCACCCAGGAGGTGAGCGGACTACTTGGCAGGTCAATGGGAGAAAGAGGTGTCGATGGCTCTCCCCCGCCAGGTACCGCTCGCCCACAACCTCCCCGGGCGCTGGCTCCAACCCCCTGCTGGGTGTCTGGACTCCTTCATCCCGGACCCCCCGACCTCCAAGTGCGAGGGTCCGGACATCAAAGGGCACCAGCCCTATAACTGGGGCAGCTCCAGAGCAGGAAGGCAGTTGTATCTTGGAGTCGAGAGACGCAGAGAAGAACTCATCCTTGACGGGCTATTGGCGCTGCCGTAGCTCTGCCTTGCGAACTATCGTCCTGCCTGCTGGCGCTGCCGCAACCTTCGTAAACCTTCATCGTCGTCGGGACCTGCTGGCGTGGCCGCGGACCGTTTGTAACCTCCATCTTCATCGGGACCTGCTGGCTCCGCCGCGGACCGTCGCTTCCTTCGTCCATCTCGGGACCTGCTGGCTCCGCCGCGGCCCGTCCATCCAGAACGCCGAGCTCGAGGATTGAGAGCTATTCCATCTATTTGGTAACAAGACTGTCCCGCTACCCCTTTTCCCCATCCAGAGACCAGAATCGAGGGGACCCCTGAGTCCAGACCTCCTTGTATCATTTCACCGTACTTAGAGAATTGCTTATAAAGTATCGTTAAACCTTAACCTGGTGTGGTGTCCGTCTGTGGGGGGGAAGTTACTTGTCTGTATGATCGCTGGAGACGGCTCTCCCCGGAGACCTCTCCCCTTATCCTCAGCCGATCCTCCCGGTCCGTCTAACATTGGTGGCCAGCGGCGCGATCCGAATCACCGCATAATCGTACAGAAAGTAGCTCACCCCACGACGAAATCACGATGACAACCAAAGAAAGCGGATCCACCGAGAAATTTCAGATGGAAAAAGTGGACGAGTACAGCCATCGCGAATTAAAACAATTCTGCATCGAACTAGGTATCGCTACCACCGGTCTCAGTACCAAAGATGATTTCAAGCATGCCCTAGAGTCCTGGGCAGAAACCGGGGCCATCGGAACCACCGACCAAAGCATCGCAGCAGTAGAAAAAAACACCACGGCCCCCGAGGCGCAAAGAAAGGGTCTCTCGCAAGACGAGATCCAGGAACGAGAGAAAACACGGCTACATGAGCTAGAAATGGCCCGGCTCAAAATGGACGTTGAACTCAAGTTGGCCGAACAAAAGCTGAGCTTAGAGCACCTGCGTCTCCGAGAAGAAAGAGAGGAAAAACAGAGACAAAGGGAGCTCGAGGAAAAGAGACTGGCATATGAACACGAGCGCAAGTTAGCTGAGATAGACTTACGCAAGCAGAACAAAGAATTAGGAGTGCCCGAGCAACCCCCCACCCCAGGGCCAACAGTTAAGAAGGTACACATCCCCAAGGATGTCGTTCGAGAATACTTCCGAGAGGACGACATCCAGCAATGGTTCAAGGCCTACGAAATCGCTATGACCGCCCACCGGATCGATCGAAGCGACTGGGGAGCCGGTCTATGGGGGAGATTCCTCAATGAAGGCCGCGATGCCCTGCTACAGCTCCCGGACCACCAGATGACCTCCTATGACCACATGAAAGCTGCCCTCCTCACCCGCTATGGGCTCACACCCGAGATGTACCATCAGAGGTTCCGAGACTGCACCCGCATCCCGGGTACAACTTGGGTGGACTACGTGAACTATTTTAGCCGAGCCTTCGAGGGCTGGATCAAAGGAAGCAATGTCACAACTTACGAACAACTATTCAATCTCATGGTGTGGGAGCATCTATCAAACAATTGCTTCATTGAGCTCCGGCAGCACCTCCTCGACACCAAATTGACTGATCCTCGGCAGCTCGCAGCCGAGGCTGACCGGTGGGAAATCACCAGAGTGGGCCGAAATGGATCCTATGAACAGAACCGGAACAACAACGGTCAGCACCGTCCCCGAGGAGGGGGAGGGGGCCAAGGACGAGGAAGAGACAACGCTCCGGTCGCCCCCGCTACCGGCACCACCCCCCCGGCCACCCGGGGCAGCACCCCGGCGCGACCGGGATACAGAGCCAATGTCACGTGTCACCGGTGCCAACGAATCGGCCACTATGCAAACGACCCAAATTGCCCACAGTACCAGAGCCCAAGACCCCGCCAGGTGGCCGCTGCTGCCCTGGGGGAAGAACAGATCTCCGAGGAACAGGAAGAATATGAGCAAGAGCATCAAGACTGGGAGCCAGCCGCCATGGCTCTAGCATGCTTAGGGGGGAAAGACATCGTCCCGCGGGTCCCCCTACCCGCTAACACCCGGAAGTACAGCCAATGGGTGAGCATCCATGGACGCCAGGCCGAAGCTCTCCGTGACACCGGGGCCAGTGTAACAGCCGTCCGCTGTCACCTGGTGACCCCAGAACAGTTCCTACCAAACCTTCTCTGCCCTGTCCGTTCAGCCGATAACTCGGAAAGTCTGTGTCGGATGGCCTGCGTCCCTTTCGAATGGGGAGGGGTCTCCGGCATGTTGAAAGTGACGGTCCGGGATGATGCCCCCGTAGACTGCCTCCTGGGAAATGACCTTGAAAGTTCTCCGTGGGCAGCCGTAGAACGAAGAGAACACCTGGGGATGTTGGGCGTCCCGGACTGGGCGTGCGTCACCACCCGGTCCATGGCCGCCCGTGCCAACCCCCGACCGGAGGAACCCGAATGGCCAGCGCCTCCGCCCCCAGTCGAAGACACCGACCGTGCCGTCCCCCCAGAACCAGCTCAGCCTCCGGACCTCGCTGGCCTCGACCAGTGGCATCAAGAGGGGGGGCCCACTCAGGAGCAGTTTCGACAAGAGCAGAAGACCTGTCCCTCCCTCGAGGGACTCCGCCAACAAGCCCTCGCCCAGAGTGCAGGGGATACCTCCGGAACACATTGGATTTACTGGGACAATGATCTGCTATACAGTGAGCAAAGGATCGCGGAGCTGGGGGCCAGCCGAGTGCTAGTGGTGCCCCTCCGTTTTAGAGACTTCCTGCTAAACCTGGCCCACGATGTCCCCCTGGCTGGACACCTGGGTCAGGATAAAACCTACAGCCGCCTAGTGACCCACTTCTTCTGGCCCAAAATGAGGAATGATGTACTCCAGCATTGCCGATCTTGCCCCACGTGCCAAGCCAGTGGAAAGAGCGGCCGCAAACTAAAAGCCCCCTTGCAAACATTTCCCGTGGTCACCACCCCGTTCGAGCGGGTCGGGATAGACATTGTGGGGCCCCTGGACCCCCGTACAAGACAAGGACATCGGTTCATCCTGGTACTGGTGGACCACGCCACCCGCTACCCCGAGGCTGTTCCCCTGCGAACCGTGACAGCCCCGGTGGTCGGCCGGGCCCTGATGGGGATCTTCTCCCGTGTGGGCTTCCCCCGAGAAGTCGTCAGCGACAGAGGCACAAACTTTATCTCTAAGTATATGAAGTCCCTCTGGCAACAGTGTGGGGTCACCTACCGATTCACGACCCCCTATCACCCTCAAGGGAACGGACTCGTTGAGCGGTTCAACCGCACGCTCAAAGGGATGATTGGGGGGTTGGAAGAGCCCCTCCGTCGCCAGTGGGATGTGCTGCTGCCGTGCCTCCTCTTCGCATATCGAGAGGTCCCCCAGAAGTCCCTCGGCTTCAGCCCGTTTGAGCTATTGTATGGACACCCCGTACGGGGGGCGCTCAGCCTAGTCAAGGAAGGCTGGGAAATGCCCCCTCTAAAGAACCCTCCAGATGTCTTCAAATACCTCCTAACCCTCCGCAACCAGACCCGCCGGTTCAGAGAGCTGGCAAAAGCAAACTTGGAGGCCAGTCAAGAGGACATGAAAAAGTGGTATGACCAAAATGCCTCCTCCATCGAATTTGAACCCGGACAACAGGTATGGGTGATGTCCCCCACCGAACCCTGCGCCTTGCAAGACAAGTGGACGGGGCCCTTCAAAGTAGTCGAGCGCAAGGGTCCCGTCACCTATCTCATCGACATGGAATCTTCACGGAACCCCCTCCGAGTCCTCCACGCTAACAGACTGAAACCCCACTTTGTACGTTCAGAACTCAGCCTCCTGATGGCCACAGACAATGGAGCCGAAGGAGACTCCGAACCCCTCCCTGACCTCCTACGGACTCGGGAGAAAGATGGCTCTGTGGATGGGGTCCGACTCTCAGAGGCCCTCACCCTGGAACAACGCCAAGAATGTCGAGACCTTCTGTTGCAGTTCGCCGACCTGTTTTCCCTCACCCCAGGTGTCACTTCCTGGTGTGTGCACGACGTGGACACGGGGAACAGCCCCCCTATCCGCCACCGGGCCTACCGCGTACCAGATCGGGTACGGGCCTGCATCCAGGAAGAAATAACCAAGATGCTCACGCTCGGGGTCATTGAGCCCTCAGACAGCCCCTGGGCTAGCCCAGTAGTACTGGTCCCCAAAGCAGCCCCTCCCGGCACCACACCGGAACTCCGGTTCTGCATCGACTACCGGGGCTTGAATGCGGTCACTAAAACGGATGCACACCCCATCCCCCGGGCAGACGAGCTAATCGACCGCATGGGAGCTGCCCGCTACCTCAGTATTTTCGACCTGACGGCGGGCTATTGGCAGATCGGCCTCACACCCCGGGCCCAAGAACGATCTGCATTTTCCACTCCTGATGGCCATTATCATTTCAAGGTCATGCCCTTCGGTATGAAGAATGCCCCAGCAACATTTCAGCGGCTCGTCAATCAGGTCTTGGCCGGGCTCGAAGGATTCAGCGCCGCCTACCTAGACGACATCGCTGTGTACAGCCACCACTGGTCCGACCACCTCCACCACCTCCGAACGGTGCTACAGGCCCTTCAGCACGCTGGCCTCACGATCAAGGCCAGCAAATGCCAAATTGGTCAGGGGTCCGTAACCTACCTCGGACACCAGGTGGGAAGCGGCCTGGTGGCCCCTCTGCAGCTCAAGGTTGCCGCCATCCAGTCCTGGCAGCCCCCCACCACCCAGACCGAGGTACGCGCCTTTCTGGGACTCACGGGCTATTACAGACGGTTCGTGAAAGACTATGGTACCATCGTGGGGCCTCTCACAGAACTCACGTCCAAAAATCAACCCAAGAAGGTCAACTGGACCCCAGATTGTCAAACAGCCTTCGAACAACTGAAGACCGCCATGTGCTCCGCTCCTGTGCTCCAGGCCCCCGACTACAGCCGGGAATTCGTCGTCCAGACGGACGCCTCCGACCACGGCATTGGGGCGGTCCTGTCTCAATTGAACACCGAAGGCCTTGATCAGCCAGTGGCCTTCATCAGCCGGCGACTCCTACCTCGAGAACAACATTGGAGCACCATCGAGAGGGAGGCCTTCGCTGTGGTGTGGGCCCTCAAGAAGCTCCGGCCCTACCTCTTTGGCACCCACTTCCGGGTGCAGACCGACCATCGACCCCTGCAGTGGCTGATGCAGATGCGGGGGGAGAACCCAAAACTACTACGTTGGTCCATCTCCCTACAAGGGATGGACTTCACTGTTGAACACCGGCCTGGGCTAGATCACGCCAACGCGGATGGCCTGTCCCGCTTTTTCCGCCTCGACGAGGAGAGTCCCCAAGAGGATGGGTGACTCTCACCGCCTTCAGCTGGGGGGGACGCATGTTGGACAGGCCACGTGAAGGGCCGCTCCCCCTCTGCCCGACCAGGCCCGAGCCCGGCCCCTCAAGTGTCACACACCACCACTTCACGTTTTCCGTCCCCTCCGGGACCCTTGCCTCTGAACATATCGACCTCGTGGGCCCGATCCACTACCGGCCCGCGCACCCAGCCTGGGCGCCATCTTGGACCCTCCACCACGAGGCCGCATGGCTCCCGATCGACCCCAACCCTGGGCCTGGCCAGGCCTCAGACATCCCGGCACCACCATCCACCCAGGAGGTGAGCGGACTACTTGGCAGGTCAATGGGAGAAAGAGGTGTCGATGGCTCTCCCCCGCCAGGTACCGCTCGCCCACAACCTCCCCGGGCGCTGGCTCCAACCCCCTGCTGGGTGTCTGGACTCCTTCATCCCGGACCCCCCGACCTCCAAGTGCGAGGGTCCGGACATCAAAGGGCACCAGCCCTATAACTGGGGCAGCTCCAGAGCAGGAAGGCAGTTGTATCTTGGAGTCGAGAGACGCAGAGAAGAACTCATCCTTGACGGGCTATTGGCGCTGCCGTAGCTCTGCCTTGCGAACTATCGTCCTGCCTGCTGGCGCTGCCGCAACCTTCGTAAACCTTCATCGTCGTCGGGACCTGCTGGCGTGGCCGCGGACCGTTTGTAACCTCCATCTTCATCGGGACCTGCTGGCTCCGCCGCGGACCGTCGCTTCCTTCGTCCATCTCGGGACCTGCTGGCTCCGCCGCAGCCCGTCCATCCAGAACGCCGAGCTCGAGGATTGAGAGCTATTCCATCTATTTGGTAACAAGACTGTCCCGCTACCCCTTTTCCCCATCCAGAGACCAGAATCGAGGGGACCCCTGAGTCCAGACCTCCTTGTATCATTTCACCGTACTTAGAGAATTGCTTATAAAGTATCGTTAAACCTTAACCTGGTGTGGTGTCCGTCTGTGGGGGGGAAGTTACTTGTCTGTATGATCGCTGGAGACGGCTCTCCCCGGAGACCTCTCCCCTTATCCTCGGCCGATCCTCCCGGTCCGTCTAACACACCACCACTCTGCACTCACCACCACCGGGCACTCACCACTCACCACTCTGCACTCACCACCACTCTGCACTCACCACCACTCTGCACTCACCACCACTCTGCACTCACCACCACTCTGCACTCACCACTCTGCACTCACCACTCTGCACTCACCACTCTGCACTCACCACTCTGCACTCACCACTCTGCACTCACCACTCTGCACTCACCACTCTGCACTCACACTCTGCACTCACCACTCTGCCCTCACCACTCTGCCCTCACCACTCTGCCCTCACCACTCTGCACTCACCACCACTCTGCACTCACCACTCTGCACTCACCACTCTGCACTCACCACTCTGCACTCACCACTCTGCCCTCACCACTCTGCCCTCACCACTCTACACTCACCACTCTGCACTCACCACCACTCTGCACTCACCACCACTCTGCACTCACCACCACTCTGCACTCACCACCACTCTGCACTCACCACTCTGCACTCACCACTCTGCACTCACCACTCTGCACTCACCACTCTGCACTCACCACTCTGCACTCACCACTCTGCACTCACCACTCTGCACTCACCACTCTGCACTCACACTCTGCACTCACCACTCTGCCCTCACCACTCTGCCCTCACCACTCTGCCCTCACCACTCTGCACTCACCACCACTCTGCACTCACCACTCTGCACTCACCACTCTGCACTCACCACTCTGCACTCACCACTCTGCCCTCACCACTCTGCCCTCACCACTCTGCACTCACCACCACTCTGCACTCACCACCACTCTGCACTCACCACCACTCTGCACTCACCACCACTCTGCACTCACCACTCTGCACTCACCACTCTGCACTCACCACTCACCGCACTCACCACCACTCTGCACTCACCACCACTCTGCACTCACCACCACTCTGCACTCACCACCACTCTGCACTAACCACTCTGCACTCACCACTCTGTACTCACCACTCTGCACTCACCACTCTGCACTCACCACTCTGCACTCACCACTCTGCCCTCACCGCTCTGCCCTCACCACTCTGCACTCACCACTCTGCACTCACCACCACTCTGCACTCACCACTCTGCACTCACCACTCTGCACTCACCACTCTGCACTCACCACTCTGCCCTCACCACTCTGCCCTCACCACTTTGCCCTCACCACTCTGCACTCACCACTCTGCACTCACCACCACTCTGCACTCACCCCTCTGCACTCACCACTCTGCCCTCACCACTCTGCACTCACCACTCTGCACTCACCACTCTGCACTCACCACTCTGCCCTCACCACTCTGCACTCACCACTCTGCACTCACCACTCTGCACTCACCACTCTGCCCTCACCACTCTGCCCTCACCACTCTGCCCTCACCACTCTGCCCTCACCACTCTGCACTCACCACTCTGCACTCACCACTCTGCACTCACCACTCTGCACTCACCACTCACCACTCACCACTCTGCACTCACCACTCACCACTCTGCACCACTCACCACTCTGCACCACTCACCACTCTGCACTCACCCTCACCACTCTGCACTCACCACTCTGCACTCTGCACTCTGCACTCACCACTCTGCACCACTCACCACTCTGCACTCACCACTCTGCACTCACCACTCTGCACTCACCACTCTGCACTCACCACTCTGCACTCACCACTCTGCACCACTCACCACTCTGCACCACTCACCACTCTGCACCACTCACCACTCTGCACCACTCACCACTCTGCACTCACCACTCACCACTCTGCACTCACCACTCTGCACTCACCACTCTGCACTCACCACTCACCACTCTGCACTCACCACTCTGCAATCACCACTCTGCACTCACCACTCACCACTCTGCACTCACCACTCTGCACTCACCACTCTGCACTCACCACTCTGCCCTCACCACTCTGCCCTCACCACTCTGCACTCACCACTCTGCCCTCACCACTCTGCACTCACCACTCTGCACTCACCACTCTGCACTCACCACTCTGCACTCACCACTCTGCACTCACCACTCACCACTCACCACTCTGCACCACTCACCACTCTGCACCACTCACCACTCTGCACTCACCCTCACCACTCTGCACTCACCACTCTGCACTCTGCACTCACCACTCTGCACCACTCACCACTCACCACTCTGCACTCACCACTCTGCACTCACCACTCTGCACTCACCACTCTGCACTCACCACTCTGCACTCACCACTCTGCACTCACCACTCTGCACCACTCACCACTCTGCACCACTCACCACTCTGCACCACTCACCACTCTGCACCACTCACCACTCTGCACCACTCACCACTCTGCACTCACCACTCACCACTCTGCACTCACCACTCTGCACTCACCACTCTGCACTCACCACTCTGCACTCACCACTCTGCACTCACCACTCACCACTCTGCACTCACCACTCTGCACTCACCACTCTGCACTCACCACTCTGCACTCACCACTCTGCACTCACCACTCTGCACTAGGTAGAGATAATACTAGCACCCTAGCCCGCTCACTGCCTTTTGTATCTGAAACCTGCAGGGACTTTTGTACAGGCTGCATGCAAAGCTTGACATACATACATCTTGGAGCACCTTGGAAGTGTTGCAGCAGAAAGAGCAGTCGTTTTAATTTAAGTAGACTTAGGTCATTTAATATTTTGAAAATGGTTGTACGTCCTGAAGTAGAAGCAAAGATGCTTTTCATTTGCATCAGTTAATGTAGTAGATTCTGCCTGTGCAATGTACCAGCGTGTTTGTGATTGGGTTATTTGCTGTTGTGGGTCTCCAATCACGCTCCTACATAGTTTCTGAAAAAGCTTTCTTAGTATCGCGGCCGCCCCGGAAGTCAGGCACGGTCGCCTGTGACGGGGGCGGGGCCACGTTCAGACGGGAAGAGGAGGCAGGCGGAGTCGTTGCGTCTCGCGGCCCGGGGCTCCTGTGAGCGGTGTAAAGCCCCAGGGCCGCGCCAGCAGGAGGTTGGGCGCCGCGTGCTGAGGTAAGGTAAGTTCCAAAAGGCTGGAGCGCGATTGGTGCACTTGTGTGTGTGTATGCTCGTGTGTGTGTGTGTATGTATGTGTGCGACGGTGACGGCGGGGGAGGGGGAGGGGGAGGGGGAGGGGGAGGGGGAGGGGAGGCCTCGGTGCACTTGTGTGTGTGCGCGCGTGTGTGTATGAGTCAGGGGTGGTGTCTCTGTATGTATGTATGTGCGTGCGTGCATGGGCGCTTGTGTGTGTGTGTATGCGCATGCTTGTGTGGTGCTTGCGCTTCCCAGGAGACAGCGCCTGGCCACAGCGCGCGTTCCAGTTACAAATCGCCTGGAAGGATGCGCGTGGCCGGGACTGTCTCCTGGGAATGATAGTCGCTGACAAAAGATCTCGGCGGAGACGCGCTTCCGCGCGTTGACGCCGAGACCTAAAAAACTACTTTTCTCCCTCTTGCAAGCTAAACATTTAGGCTGTGATCTCACTTTCAAACTATATTTATCTTTCAGCCTGTCTCAAACAATTAAAATTGAGAATAATTTGTGTTATCCTTGCTACTCTGAACACTTGATGATGATAGGACCCTGAGCTGCTATTCCCCATTAAACATTGTTAGATATATACTCATGTTTTCCTAATATATTGTTCTATAAAGTTTATTTCTTAATGTGTAATGGTGCATTTGTAATCCCTATGGTAACTTTCAACTATCCGATTACTTCAATCGTCTGATTACTATATACTTGATTCAACCAATTTTCTTTTCTGTGTTTATCAAACATATTGCCTGTAAAACTCTCTGTCACCCAGCAACTAGTCCAGGTAGCGCTGTATTAAAAGAATAACATAAAGTTCCCTGACACCAATTTCATGAATTGCTTTATTTGTATTTTTTGCATATAAGGTACATAGATTTCTCAATTACTATATAGTTTGTACACATTCAAGTGTTTAGTAGCAGTCAGTCAGTCAGGGGGCTTGTAACGCGCGCTACTCACCAGTGAGGGTCTCTAGGCGTTAGTAGCAGAAGGATTATCTTTTAAATGTAGAGTTTCTTTTGTCCAAACATTCACTGCTTTACACTCACAGACATCAAAACTACCTCTACATTTGTCTTAGTTAGGAGTAATAATGTTTTGATGCACATTTATGTTCATATATAAAAAACAGTAGCTCTTTACAGCAGGTCTGTTCTCATTTAGGTGAGGGTTATGTTAGAGTTGTGAGATCACTACCTGTGATGTCTTGCCATGTGGTGGTGCTTAATATTGCCTAAACTAAAGTGCCCCCACTTCTTTATTTAGGACTTGGCCCTGCACAATGCTAAGGGACATATTATGAGTACAGCAGTCCTAGGGCTAACATACTCGCTTTGACACTCTGACCACCACCACTTCTGTGGGTCTGCCCACCGTATTTGGAGTGTGGGGGTCAGACCGCCACAGGACCACCACCACAAAAGGAGCTGGGATCTCGTGGTGGTGGCAGTGTGTGAAGGGGCAAGAATATGCTGGCTATACCGGCAGTGCTGAGTATATTCTGAGTTTCATTTCCACTGCCCATTTCAGGGCATTGACCATGCTATGAAAAGGGTGGCAGACATGTAAGTAAGGGGGCCCTAATATGGCCCTCGGGTGAATTTGCCCATGGGGAACACATGTTTTGACCCCATATGCTTGCACCTATGTTCCAGCACTGTGTGGCATGCATGACATGACATGGGGCATGCCACACCATGCAGGAACATGCTGTAGGTGTAGTCGCGACAGCAGTCTGCATGTTAGGCTCTTCTATGAGCCTAACAGAATGCTGCTGTGACACTCCCGCTGCCCCACCACCTGCCCAGGATTCAAATTGGAATCCAGCAGGTTTACCATGGGCTTGGCAGTCCTCCTGTGAGCGCAGCATCGGCGGTCTCACAGGAGGACCGCCAAACTCGTAATAAGCCCCTTAGACTTTTTTTCAGGCCTATGTTATAAGTCTTATAAATACCTGTGTGGTAAGTCTTTCACAGTGCTCTGCAACAAGTCTATAACAGTGTTCTGTATTGTCTTTCTCAGGTCACTAGGGTAAGTCTTCCTCATTTCGAAATAGCAGCTTAGTTGACTAACCTGTTCATTCATTAAAGAGAACTTTAAAACTTAAATGTGCAGGGTTATTCAGGTAAATGAACGTGACTTCCGTCAGTGGCACAACATTTTGTTTTTACGTAACAACAAAGCTCAACACTTACTCAGATGTCAAAATTGCAGGCTGCGTGCACTACTGGGTGTTACCTCCAACTGAGGACAAACAATTACCACCTTTAAACTGCCAATAATGCCGGTGTAACAGCGGCCTGGTGGTAGCCTTATTCTTGGTGCGTGAATGGAGGGTACCCCTTCCCACACAACATAACACTCACTCCTCCCCTACTTCTGACCACTTTTCTGCCCCCGCTGGGGACCTAAGAACTTTCACAATCAGGTTATGTTGTTCAAGGCGTAGACTTTTCATTCACATCAAATCAGATGATTCACCAAAAACCATTACGAGAGTAAAAGTATTCTCCATGGATATATATCAAAATTTCACAGCATCAGACTTTGGTGACATCCACATGTCAAAGGCAGTAAGGAAATTAGGCATGACATTACATTTGAACTTCAGCTTGGCCTTACACTTGATTTAGAATTTGACCGACTTGGCCGGCCCACTCAGCTGCGCCCATTGTGCCAGCAGGTCCCCTCCCAATGCGCTACAGCAAGCAGTTGTATATTACAAGAGTAAGTATTCTACTTGGATATATCATTATTTACAGATTAAGACTTTAGCAACATCCACATGTCTAAGGCCGTAAGGCAATTAGGCACAACATTACACTTGAACTTCAGCTTGGCCTTACACTTGAATTTGAATTTGGCCGACTCTGCTCACCCACTCAGCTGCGCACATTGTGCCAGTAGGCCCCAACGCGCTACAGCAAACAGTTCATTATTTGAAATCCAGGGCACCGCATAGCTTGAATTTGGCCGACTCGGCCGACTCACTCAACTGTGCACAATGTGCCATCAGACCCCAACGCGCTACAGCATACAGTTCATTACTTAAAATCCAGGGCACCGCATAGTGCACTGGCCCACCGGGGTACCTTAACACAGGCAACCTCCCCAAGATTCTACTCAGTCCATACGTTGCAGGTTAGGGCAGTAGAGTCCAGGACCATGATCAGGACAGTCCCCTCGCCACCTACCCTCTGCACACTTCCATCCTAACCCCTCCTAGGGTCCATCCAGTTGCTGATCCTCCATTGCTCTGCATGCCCCTTTTCAGTTATCTGTCAGCGCTCTGCCACAGCATGAGAAGCTCCCTGGTGCACTCGGGCCCTGGCGCGGACTGTGCAACATAATAGCGCAGTATCATTAGGATAAAGATTTACTGCCCTTTTGCGGACCAGATACACCCGCCCAGATGGAACAACTACCTGTTTTCCTGGCTGTAGCCAGTTGTGCAGAGTCTTTTGCTCGAATAATCAAATGTATTTTCTTTGGTTTGTTCCTGGCCTTCCAGAGCCCCTGGACGCATACCGCCTGCGATATTACCTCCGATCACCATATTAACTTAATGTTGCCGGTAAGTATTGCCTAATTCTAGACATGGCTGCAAACAAGCCCTCGCTGACCCCTTGCCTGCCCGGTGGGAGCATATAGTTCCTGCCAGCGTGAATGACAAAATTGACTGGGTGGTATTCAACCTAGCGGCCTGTGCTTATTCCTTACTGGAGCCACGGAAATGCTCCAATGCTAAGCGAATAAAGGAACCGCACATTTAACAGGGCACCCCAAAGCGGCTTAGCCTCCTGGGATACCTGAGCACAGGTGTGATCCTATGCCTGTCACAGACCTGGAAAATCAACAATATCTCCGCTTCATGTGAAAGGCCTCTTATTTTATTCATTAGAAACCCCACGGGGAGAGCCACTTGCCCCCCGTTGCAGCCTGACAACCCCCCAAAATTATCCATGGTCCTGTAGGCCTGATTGACTGTTGCAGTAAGATGATGCTAATTAACCTCTCTGTAAGGGCCTGCCCTTCCACAGAGGAGTTGACATAACCCTTTACTCCACAAATTCCCTTCCAACGGTAGGTCATCATGAAGAATTATCTTAACCGTATGACCACCCAGTATAGTTCTAGTACCCTCCATCCTGGAGGTAACGACCCAACCCAGGACCTCCACTACTGCATTGTCCCAGCCATGGTGTCTCTAGCTCAGCTCCCAAAGAACATTCACCAAGCCTCTCGGGTGAGGCCATATAGACGGGAACCACCAGCAGGTCAGCCCCCACTCTCTCCCACCATGAGCCCAACCAGCTCATTACAGGCTGATGACAGCAATGTGCACTTCACTGATGACACTTGGGAGCCACAGAAGGCAACCCATCTGCCGGTAGACCTGGGGCACGCCTTGCCATCTTGTGTTTTTTATGGGTTGAAGATATTTCTTTAAGCTACAGCGTCTCCCTTCTGACTGAAGTTGCTCCCTATGTGGGGTTGTTGCTAGTTCATACACAAATTAAGACCTATGACAAGATGTCCCTATGTGCTGTGGCATAAATGGTTGTTTACTTATGATAAAATACTGCATGATGGTAATTACCCTGCACCCGAGATGAAGCCTATGAACAAGGTACTTTATCACCACCTCTACCATGCAGCCTATAAAGAGGCTGGACCGGTGACGCCAAATAATCTAATACCGTGGAGACAAAGAGGACTCGATCCCTGGAACGCCGCCTTAAATAACTTAATGTTAAGTTTCTGTTTTGTTTACGTATCTGAGACGTCACTGATGTTTTCCCACCTTCATTCAGCCCTCCCAGGGGAGGAGGCTCGGCTCTGTGGGGTGAGCGTGACTAATGGTGCCCCTCCCCTAGGCGCGGGGGCACCCACTAATTCTCCAAAAGCCTTCTCATGAAAACACACAGGCTCTGTCTTAAACAGAAAGTCAGAAGTTGCTCTTCCAGACATGGCCACCCAAGCTCCAGCAAAATATTGAAACTCACAGAGAAAGCACTCATAAGCTAAGTGGGGCTCCCCCTTTCGGTGTAGGGGGTACCTCCCCCACATCATGGGGGCTGTAGGGGTGTGAGTTTCGCCTCTGGCCCTGTGTAAAAATACATGCCTCACTCAGGATGTCGAGTACTATTAATGGAAATAGGAAATGCTACACTGTTGTACAAAGAGGTAATAATAATAGCTCTGCTCGATCAATAAATTGAGAAACCAATTAACCCTCATTTCCTGTGCAGCGCATCCCACGACGGAAGTCATCAATACACTTTACAACACAATCAGAAAAGTTGAAAGAGAGACCGCTGGAGAGCAGGTGGCATACATAAAGTAAATCTGGACAGAAATGTACACAGTGAAAATTGTGATTCATCAAGGACCAAGAACAAGTTGGACTCAGTGGCATAACGCAAAATGATGGGCCCCCTGCAGAATATGATAAGGGACCCCTGTGTACCCCGTATTGCACAGGTATATATAGGCATTGGGCTGAATGGGGGGGTGGGGCAGAAGGATTAAAGGGGTTAGGGCCCCAATGCACTACAAATGCTGCATTAAACCCCCGGTTGGACTCCTGGTAGAAGACGTTGAGAAGCCTTGCTCCCCCAGCCAGACAGGATAACTAACAATGAGCAATACTACTCATTCTTCTAGCAAACATAGTCATACCACCACCAAAGCACAATCTCTAGACTGCTTATTAATAAATACTTAGTCACTCTCTAAAAACAAGCACCACAGCAATGACTTATTTACTGTCACATGACCAGACTTACTCGTCATAATTGAATCATGATTGGGAGATGACATGGCTCAAATTTTGCATGAAGCTGTTCCTCCAAGCTATCAAACTGACACACAAAATCACATTGGCAGAAGAGGAGGTGGACTAGCTGTTATATTGAAGGAAATAATAAATCTCACTAAAGTTGATGACATTACCATACAAGGTTCTGAGGCTCTCATAGCCAGGTGCAACCCTGCACAATGTCCCCCTTCTTCACAGACCATCACCTAGCAATGCAACATTCCCAGACATGTTTCTAGACACAGTTTCAAACCTTGTGACACTGCACTCCAACCTATGCATTCTCGGTGACCTAAACATATGCTTCGACAAACCTAATTTGCCACATCCAAGAGCAATCATCACTGGCCTACACAGAATGAACCTACATCAGATGGTCCTCAAACCCACACACATCGCTGGACACATCCTAGATGTCATTTTTGCAGATCCAGAACAAATTACCTATCAAAGGACTACTCCAGTCACAGATACCATCTGGTAGCTTTCAAACAGAAAATACCACAAATCAACATACATAAGGATACATGCATTCACATATTGACCATGGAACAAACTAAATTTTGAACACGTAGAAACAAAATTAACCTCCAATACAGAGCTAGACACAATAAATTCCTTTAAAAAAAAACGTTATGTGTTGCTCAAGGCAATGTTTGGTATCCTAATACCACTGAGAACAACAAAACAGGACAAAAGAAAACAGTCAAATCGGAGGAATGCAGGACTAAAAAAGATAAAACAACAAAAATCAAAGCTGCATCGCACCTACCTCAAAACAAACCGTAATAAAGATAAACTTCACCAACACAAATTTAACAAAATAACAAGCCGACATACAAAAAAGCAAAAAAATGTAGATGGCATGGTGAGCAAAAGAATGAAGGATTTAACCCAGATGTCTTGACTGGGGGTGAATGCTTCGATTTGTTCTGCATTCCGTCCATCAATTGTGTGTCTTTTCCTTTCTCGCCATAAGTGCGCCAGGTATGCCCAGACATGGGCCCTGGGCTTACTGTGCCACTGGAATCAAGCTATCCTGGCTGACGAGGGGTGAAACCCCGAAACCGGTACTAGGATGCTTGTTTCCGGTGCAGGGTGGACCTGGCTTGGCAGTTCGAGCTAGACTGTTCCCATGAGGCACAAGGTCAAGACTGATTTGCATATGGTCAGGTCTAAACTGGGGTTGCATGGTGAGCAAAAGAATGATGAATTTAACCCAGATCTCTTGACTGGGTTTGAATGTTTCGATTTCTTCTGCATTCCGTCTATCAATTGTGTGTCTTTTGTAAAAAAAAAATGCTATTCAGACAGAATTCAAAATGCTAAATGTGCAAACAATGAATTTTATAAAAATTCTCACTGAAAGTCTTATACCTAAGTGCACAGAAGGAACTCATCCCATAACTCAAAAAAGTACTAACAAACTGAGAAATCATTGCACAGCCAAATCAGACATGTTGGACTCCTATTTAAAACAAAGGAAAACCACCAGCAACAACTCATTTCCAACAATCCCCTCAAATGGTTGGCTAACCAGTGGCAGGTCCTCCGTTAAGGAGGAGGAGCATCGCCCCGCCTGCTGTCAGCACAGTAGGTACACACAGAATAATAAAATGATAATGACCATTTTATTATTCTCAGTGCTGCAGGCCACAGCGAGTGATTAGTGTGGCCGGGGCAGATTCCTACAGATTACAGGAAGAGGTTGTAGGTTCTCAGTTGACATGTCAGATTGGCTAGCTGTCTACATCAAGCCAATCTGAAATGCGCACTTCAGCCTGCACAATCCTAGCACTGTAAAACAGCTGAGGGATTGCAGGCACAGGCCCCAGCCTCAGCATGAGTGCTGGGTAAACCTGTTCCAACCAGATTTGAATGCAGGAAGTGAGCTACTTTCCTTTCCTGCTCCTCCTCTGAGAGAGGAGTAAATATCGGTGAGTTTTACGGTGCTCTGCACCCCACCGATTTTTAAAGTTGTGAGCTACCCCTGAGGCTAACCCATGCTCTGCATTCCTTCAAACAAATATCACAAAGTAAATAAATGGATCTGGTCACCGCAGGCAGGCCAGTAAGCTGCCTTTCTGACCCTTATCCCCCACAAAACTTCATGAACATTCCTTTGACTACCTCTGCTGCCACACCAGTAAGAAAAATACTCAAATAATGATTTAACTACAGGAAACGTTCCAGAGGACGTTGAAAAAACATGCGTATGCCCCTAAGTAAAGAAAACAAACCTGGACCTGCATGATCCAAACAACTACAGACAGATTAAAAATTGACCTTTCCTGGGCAATATGATAAAAATAGCAGCATTCACTCAGATGTTACAATTCATTTGAGATAGCTCCATACTTTCCAACTTCCAAACAGTATTCCGTCCAGGAAGAGCACAGAATCTACTCTCATCACCATCTGGTATGACTTCAAAAACTACAGTAGGCCGAAACAGGGTTGATGCACTACTTTCCTTGCACCTTTGAGCTGTCTTAGACACAGGTGACCATAACACTCTAATCCAAATACTCTACAAAGCTGGCATAGAGGGGACTGGTCTTGACTGGATCACATCCTACCTTCAAAACATGAAAAATATCATTCATACTCCCTCTTTCTCATCCAAACCATACTTCAGAAAAGCAGGGGTGCCTCAAGCCTTTATCATCTCACCCATGTTTTTCAACATCAACATGAAGAAAATACTGCCAATGGTCAATGATTTCAGCTCTTATGCTAGAACTATTCAGATGAAACACAAATACTTCTTAAACTGGCAGCCCCAAAGACACTGGAAAGTTGATTAAGCCAATGGCTTCTACTATGGATCATCTTTATCAACTATGAAAAAAACTACAATTAATTCAAACCTTTCCTGCAAGACTATTCCTACATCTAAAGCCTCAAGCCCACAACTTTGCGGGCACTAAATTGGTTCCCAGTTTTCAGAAGATCTACATTCAAGCTGCTTTGTATCACTCACAAAGTAATACGTGGAACAGAACCACTCTTTATCAGGATTAAAATCACCAAATACATAGAACAAAGGAACCTCTGCTTAAAATTGGCACCTTGCCTCAAAACTGCAGCATTCAAGAACAAGCATTTGCAAAGCCAATAGGTTTCACCTATGCAACATGGCTTAAAGTATATAAAAAAGCGCAATGATGTGGCCATCTGTGAACACGATGTGCTGTGCAACATGTAAGAAAACATTGTCAAAGCTAATACATTTTGCATAGATGAAATATTGGCTTTGCCTTTGCTTATTTTACTTTGGCATTGTTTCACAAAAACAGTTCTACTACTAACCACACCAACAAAGACCCAACACAACAGACATTATCAAATGATGCCTTTTCATGTTCAGTTGCCAGCCTTCCAAGATCAGCACAAAATGCCCATGCCATGGAAAATGTGCTTTAATACCCTCACAAAGGTTGTTAAAGCAATAAAGTTGTAACTAACATAACGCAAGATTGCAAACATTACACTTTACTACCGTCTAGCTGTGGTGTCAAATTAACTCTTTTGCTTAACAACAAATATGGACAGCCATGGGGAGATGAAGTGATTTGCCCGGAATCACAAAGGGCCCAATTCACAGAACTACCTTAAGACAAAATCCTAAACTTACTACCATTTTGGTATTCACAGAAGGCACTTACTCATTTTGGTACTCACAGAAGGCACTTACTCATTTCGGTATTCACAGAAGTAAGGAGTCCTAACTTTAGGACTCCTAAATGCCTTCTGTGAACACCAAAAGTCTTAAAATTCAGATTTTTCTACGTTTAGTAGTAGTAAAGTTAGATCTCCTAACTTTAGGACTCCTAAATGCCTTCTGTGAATACCGAAAGTCTTCAAATTAGGATTTTTCTCAATTTAGTAGTAGTAAAGTTAGGAGTCCTAACTTTAGGACTTCTAAATGCCTTCTGTGAATACTGAAAGTCTTAAAATTAGGATTTTTCTGAATTTAGTAGTAGTAAAGTTAGGACTCCTAACTTTAGGACTCCTAAATGCCTTCTGTGAATACCCAAAGTCTTAAAATTAGGATTTTTCACAGTTTAGGAGTAGTAAAGTTAGGATTCCTAACTTTAGGACTCCTAAACTGAGAAAAATCCAAATTTTAAGACTTTCGGTATTCACAGAAGGCATTTCGGAGTCCTAAAGTTAGGACTCCTAACTTCTGTGAATACCGAAATGAGTAAGTGTCTTCTGTGAATACCAAAAATGAGTAAGTACCTTCTGTGAATACGAAAATGGCAGTAAGTTTAGGATTTTGTCTTAAGTTAGTTCTGTGAATCGGGCCCAAAATGTGGACCTGAGGCCAAGGCATGTTGCGCCATCTAGGGAGAGGATGTGGCATAAGGGCCAGAGTTGCCAACTATGGAACTGGGAAACTGAGTTTGAGTGTCGGCTTAACATCCTTGATTCTGGGTGAAACACTTAATTTACCTGTGCCTACAAAAATGAATACGTCCTTTTGTAAGGTATCTGATGCTAATGTAAAGTTCTAATACCTTTGAATATCCAGCAACATAACGGGTACCATGGGGAGATTCAGCGATTTGAGTGTAATCACAAAATGTGGAACTGAGGCCGAAGATAGGGAGACGATGTGACATCCTCTGGAGAGAGGATGTGGCATAAGAGCTAGAAATGCCGACTATGGATCTGGGAAATGGGTATGAATCTCAGCGTCCATTTAACATCTGTGATTCTGGGCAAATCACTTAGGGCCTGATTATGAGTTTGACGGTGTGGGAGCAGTGCGGCACGCCACCGCCCCACTCCTAGACTGCCAAACCTCACCTCCGGTTGCACACCAAATTACGAGTTATCTTGTGGTCTGACAGGCGGTCGGTCCTTGGCATTCCCACGGCAGTGCCTATGAAAAAGGCACCACAATGGAAATGCCAAAGCCTGTTTCTGTACTACATGGACTGTGCAGTCAATGCCGTGCAGGAAAGGGGATGCATTTAGACAGGGGTCGCACCATGTGCCCCCTGCAAGCATTCTCAGGCCATGAGGGAACAGTTTCCTTGCTGCCACAGGTTTCATGACAGGCTCACCACCATAAAATCTGTGGTAGTGAGGAAACTCATAATATGCTTGGCGGTGCTGAAGTCCATAAAGGATTCTGCATCCGCCTGCTGTTTGCAATTGGTTCAGTGCAGTATCACTCTTTGTTGCTGCTTCCTAAGTGGTTAAAGCAGCAATATTTTGCCTCTGTTTTTGGCAGAGGAGTATCACTTAAGTTCAGTTTCCTCCGCCCAAATTGGTCATCTGTTGTTTCGAAAAACTATTTCAAGATTTATTTTCAAATATGGTGGCCTTACCTTTTTTTTGTTCTGCATGTGTGGCTCACTTTATAACATACTTTAAGCCTGAGCACATTGCTTGTGAAACAGATGCTGCGCTTTATCCTTTACTTGTTTGTTATCATTATTTACATCAAGCACTTCTTACAAGTGCCTGCACGTTTAAAAGCTGCTGGAAGCTTTGGAGTACAGCTGTGCACATACCAGATAGAGATTCACGTGGCCTGGTGGGCGATAGCCTCTTGGACGGGAGGACTCGAGTGTAGCGCAGCCATTGCCCTGCTGTAAACTTCCCGATATGGCGGCTGGACGTTTTGTTTGTTCTGCTAGTACAGCTCACCTTAAAACATACTTTAAGCCTGAGCGTGTCACTCGTGAAGCAGGCGCTGCACTTAATCTTTTACTCGTTTTATATTTTTTATGTACTTCAAGCACTTTCTTACTTTGAATGCTGCTTGGAAGCTTTGTTGTACAGGTGTGCGCACGTCTGATAGAGGATCACAGTGGTGGCTGGTGACATTTGAAAGTGGTGGGCAAGTGGTGGGCGTAACATTATTGTCGTACTGTACCGCGGCAAGCCAGCGTAGCGAGCGAGCTTGAACAACCTCCGGGGGGTTTCGGTTTTCTCCCCCAAGACAATTTTGGAAAAAAGAGTGGACAAACGGTGCATTTTTAAGCAAATTTGAGGAAGCAGGAAGGTTAATAAAGCAATTAGTGCTGGGCCTAAACTGCCCTCACAAGCTTATCTACAAGTCCCTTATCTCAGCACATCTTAGACACTGAAAGGCTGGCCACCCAACCCTACTTGCAGATCTCACCTTGTTTAATGGTAATTCCTGACCCTCGCCCCCTTAACGAATTATTTAAAGCAACCAGCTGGTTGCTTGAGTACCATAAAAACACAATACACTTAATACAAAAATAAATAAACTGAACAGTAATAGAGAAACACAAAAAGACACACCGTAAGCATTTGAAGACTGGGGAAAGAAACACAGATGAGATGTCAACTCCATAAATTTCAGTATTTTGTTTAGACATGTGAATTTTTAAAAGCACTTTTCCTGAACTTATATGCTCTGTCTCTAAAAGATACACTGCAAAAGGGAACACACTATTATATTATGTATCATGCGATCTTTATTGGGACACATTTACAATGTAACTGTCCATTTTTTATTTCAAAGCCTTAAGTGCCAAATTAAAAGCCACATTTTGTTACCACATTTTGAACCATCTCAGATATTATGAAAACTTTAGAAAAGTGGAGTGACAATGCATCTGCTTGTGCTCGCCCAACTAATTTCAACCATCTGTGGGACTCCTACTACTAGCTAGGACAACAAGACCAGGGGCTTCAGAACAAAAGGAGGATTGGAGCAACCCTTTAACGCAACATACAATACACAATACAACATACAATACACAATGGTGTAACCCTCGTCTTGACAAATCAAGGCCTCTCATGGTGCCTCTCATGGTGGCACCTTTCAGCGTCCTGTCCTGGGGGCTGAGAAAAGCTGATATGGGGTTAATGGGGGTCCGTAGCCCATCCCAGCACAAGCATCCTCAGCTGAAACAGCTGCAGGGAGCACAAAGGCATCACATCACACCAACATGTCACACGAACTTCGAAGCCCACATGGAAACTTTCCAAATACCTCTGATTGCCTTTATTTGCGTCTCACTTTGTCTCATGAGCTCTCTTCTCCACCTTCTCACATCTCCCTCACACCACCTCACGTTCACTCACCTCACATTTCCTTTTCCCTTTTTATCACCATCCCTTGTCTCCACCATCTCACCCCTTTCCCATGTTACACCATCCTATGCCTTCACTTACACAACCTTTGAATGTCTCACTCCCTCATCAGTTTCCCATACTACCTCTTACCTCCTTTCCCTCCCTCAGCCCATCTCTATATCTCTCTCCATAGCTTTCCACAATCTCCCTCCAGTTGTCCATTCTCACATATGCCTCCCCATATCACCACGTCTCCCTCTCAGCACCACCTCGTGTCCTGCTTACTGGTTACCTGTCTTCCTTTTCCACCATGTGCAGGCTGTGACCACTTTTCACCTTGTTTCCCAACTGACCCTCCCTCTCGATGATTCTACAGGATCCCAGATGTCACACCCAGGTCACGAGGGGATTTCCAGGCATTCTAATGAATTGATGACTTTCTGTATAATGCTCCTCCGCAGCGGGGCACATTGAGGCTACATGCCATCAACATCTCCACAGAAGGCACATATGCATAGTGCCTCCACAGAGGGCATATGCACACGAGGGCGCATGTGAGTAGCGCCTCCACAGAGGAACACATTGACAATATATATATATGTATAATGTTGGCACAAATTGGGATATAGGAAAGTACATGTGCATAGCGCATGTATAAAAGGGGTCATTGATAGTACGCATGCATAGTGCCCACGACAGAGGGGCATATGAATATAAGGGTACATGTGTATGGCACATCCACAGTGGGGCACATGCGCATAGCGCCTCCACAGTATTGCCAATATTCATTGAGCCTTCCTAGCGGGGACCAGTGAAGCTACACACAAGTTTATCTAGCACCTTCCAGAGGGACCTATTGGAGCTACATATGCTTAGCGCCTACTTAGCGGAATTAGGTGGGGAGCACGGGGCCCACTGGCGAGTAGCAGCAGTTGCCCTGTATCCACCCACATCGCCACCTCTCCACCGTGGTCACCCCCCCTACTCACCTGGCAGTCCAGAGAACTCTTCGTTGGAGTGGTGTGATCCTGGGGTGAGCTGGGCAGTCGTGGCTCGCGGGGGATGTCGCACGGGGGGGAGAATAAATATAATAAAACAAAACTTAACTTACCGCCGGTCTGGGTCTGCGCCACCTCTGCTCCCCTTGGCGCCTTCACGTCACGAATGGCACTGGTCGTGACTGGCAGCCCCTTTCAGCCAATTCTGGCGCTGCTGCAGCGCCAGGATTGGCTTGGGGCAAAGGTTACTCTTCACCTGCAGCACGCCCATTAGGAGACCGAAGTGCTCCTAATGGGCATGCGCAAAAAAGTGAAAACACAAGTGCGCATGAGTGGGCACTGGTAAAAAACTCGCCCTCTGTCCCCACTCATGCGCACTTGTGTTGCTGCCTGTTGCCCTGGTGACAATCATGTCAGTCAACATGATGCCAGACCGCCCACCCCCTTCAGACTCTGAAGGGGGTGGGTGGTCTGACGTCATGCTGACTGACATGATTGTCAGTTCTCCCGCCTTGGGGTCTTTGAACTTAAGTTCAGAAACGTCAAGGGAGCTGCGGGCAGCTGCAAGTGGGTGCGGGCGGGGGGACTTCGCCCCCACGTCCCAATCGAAGCACCACGCCTGGAGGTTCACATGGCCTGATGGGCAACAGACTCCTGGACGGGAGGACTCGAGTGTAGCATAGTCATCGCCCTGCTGTAAACCTCCTGCTGTTCATGGTCAGTTCTTTCTTAAAAGTTCTCTGAATTTGCTTTCCATTAGGTACTCTTCCTCTCAAACTGGCTTTTAATAATTGCTGCAGGCTTTAACGGGGAGTTGGTAACCACCATATCATTAACCTTCCTTGAATATTAGGGTATGTGTTGTCTTCATCGGGCAGGCTGCGAGGGAGGGGGCGATACGCTACCACTTTCCAAATCTGCACCCAGGATTTCCAAGTTAATGTTGGTGCTCTCTCACTTGATTTGACTGGGGTGATGACTTCCTTTGAAAAATCCTGTCTGATGAGAGGGAAATTAGGCCTGCACTTACCAGTGCCTAAAAGTACAGCGGATTCAACTCTTAGAGCACGTGTGCCTTCATTTCTCACGGTCTCCAAAATCGCATCTAGGCGCTGCATATTTTTCTATTCTTCAGGGCTGTAGGCATAGCTCTATAACATGTCTTCACTGTTCACCCTCCTGCTTTCTCGAGGAATTAACTTAAACCAGCCTCTCTTAAATTACCATCTCCTTCCATCCTTAGATATGTCCCCAACCACCCCGGAAATCACCCCCTGCCATTATCAGATGCTCATTTGTCCAAAGTCCACTGGCCCCAGTTTACACATTTGCCTTCACATGCACTAACTAATGTGTGCCCCTCTTGGCCCTAAGTCAGTCACTGACTCTCCCTGTACCTTGCAGTTCACGTCTCCAGATCCACAAGCAGGGGTGGTGCCTCCCTTAGGGCGTTGGGGCATTGCCCCACTCACATTTTGCCCCCCTGAGCCCCCAATTACATACAAATATTTTGTAATTCACTAACAGTAAAAAATCAGAAAACCAGTGCTTTAAATGGGCCGGTAATCAGAGTACCAGTACCCTGATCATTGGCACGGCTGGCGCAGGTTAGGCATCTCCTCAAGCTCAGGGCAGTCGCTGCTGAAGATTCCAGCAGCTCGTCCTTGAATGTCCAAAGACTGCAGGGTGTTGAGACGGCTAACATCACGCTGTGATTAACAGTGCAGGGTCTAGACAGACCCTGCACTGTTCATCAGATGTGCAACGACCATTCCACTGAAAGCGATTTCTCCCGCCCCTCCCCATTAGGTGAATGAAATGGGCTGGGACTGCCAGACAGTCACCCAGTCAGTCCCATTTAGTGTATTGCACTAGCCCTACTAAAACATGTGGCTGCGCAATCCAATGCTCGACCAAAAACGTTTTTCTTTTAATCTTTATGTTTAGCACAGGAGCTGGTTCCCTTTGTGTGCCCTCCACACCACCCACCCCAAACACTAATTGCTGCATTTAGCATTTACAAGATAACGCGGACTGGGCAGCAGGGTGCTGGGACAATGGGTGTGAATTCAGCTCTGCCCCTAGGGCAATGCACAGCAGGGAATGTTGGAACACTCCTGGGAATTAGCTCCCATGACAACTGTTGATGCATTTGGTTGGGGAAAAGACGAGAGGAACATAGAAGGGCGAGGGAGGGAGGAATGTAAAGTGAGTTGATAGGTGAAGTTAGGATTTGCCGCTTTTTCAGATAAAAATGACAGATTTTTTGTGGGAGAGTTTTATATAGCTCGAACTTATTTGCAGAGTTCTGAAATCATTAATGGGCTTAAGTGTGAGTGTTTGCTCATGTCTGTGTGCTTGCCTGCTTGTGTGTGCCTGCTTTTGAGTAAGAAAGAGGGAGAGTATCAGGACACTCTCATGAGATATATTAAAGGGAATGTGTGGAATGCTTTTGTGTACGTCTGCTTGTTTCTATCTGTGTGCGAGCTTGAGAATTATTATTATGCCAAACAACAATAAATAACAGTAGGGCATTAAGGAACAGCAAATGTTACAAAACAAGGACATTTTAACATCTCCTGTTTGGCTTTCATTTTATGTAATGAGTTAACCTTTTTATTTTTTTTATTTTTTTTAAGTAAGTAAGTAATACTTTATTGTACAGTTAATAAAAACCATTACAAAAACCATCAGCAGTAAAAAAGGAAAGTATTAAAAATATTTGTAGCAGCATAGATGATGGAGTTATTCAATTTAAGCTATGTTACAAAGTGCAGTTTAAAAAAAGTTAAAAAGAACGGAGTGTTCGTCTGCCGTTAGGTGCTCGTGTCCTTCTACGGCGAGGGTTTCTTTTGTCAGTCCTGGCCCTCATTTCTATACAAAGTTAGGTATTGCAGTGCCTATTCCTTTTTGGAAGACTGGCTGGCATTTACCCTGAATGTTCATAACTTTTAGTTATAGTATGCCAGTGTTTTAATTCAGTTTAAGTCTCTGAGCTGTCTTGATGTTTTGGCACTCACAGTATTGAGGGTGTGCTGTCCTTGTCCGTTTGTTCTTTCTTTGTGTTGATTCTGCTTTCTACAGCTCCGAGGTATTTTACCAGTCGGCAAGCCATTTGCACTTCGTCGCCTCTGAAGCAAGCCAGAGTTGCTTGTCTGCACGTCCTGATTCCTTTTTTTATGAATAGGGGTTCTCAGTAGGTTCCTGCGATCTTGCTGCAGCTCTTTGCAGATGGTAATGAGATGTACTATGTTTTCCTCATGAGTTCCACACAGGCGACAGTTTGCCGGTTTTGGGGGCCGCAGCCAAGGGGCCATGTGGTCAGCTGAGGGTAATACTCCTAATCGTAATTTTAGGAATGTTTCTTTTGTTTTTTTAGTGAAGCTGGTCAGAAGGTATGCCTGTGGTGTGAGTTTATTGTAGGTTTGTACTGTCAGCCAGCCATGTGCTCTCTCCGTTAGTGAGGCTTTGTCTTGTAGGAGGGATTCTTTCCTAACTGTATTGTTTACAGCTTTTTTTAAACCTGCCAGGCTCCCTTGCAGATCCCATAGTTGACTCGCCCCCCAGCTGTTTAATTGCATCCTCTAGAAAGAGTCTTGCTGGGCAGTTGTCTTTGCTTTGTAGATCCTTCCAGAGGAGTGCGTTGAGGGTGTTTGCTTCCCCTCTGCTAATTTTGTGCCAGGTCTTAAGGTATGCTCCCTTGCGAGCAAGCTCTTCCTTAACCTGCCCAAATTCGAGTCGGATCTGCGCCGGAGAAGTGTATCTCGGGAGGCCAAACATCATCCGCATTGCTCTTGTAATTACTCCTTCTAAGGTTCCGGTATCTCTGCCTCTCAATGCTTCGCTACCGTATGTAATGGATGGTATCAGTTTGGCTTGTATCAGTTTTAGGAGTGGGGTGAAGCTTGGGCCGATGATCTTATTTTTCAAGTTCCTTAGAGATACAGCTATCATTAAGCCTCTCTTTTTTATCTCCTCACATTGCGGTTTGAAGCTCCCCCTATGATCAATAGTCACTCCCAAGTAACGATATTTATTTGTGACTTCCAGTTTATTTTTATCCAGGTTCCAACTGAATGTTGGTTTCTTCTTGGAATAGTTGAGGCGCATTACTTTTGTTTTACAATAATTAATACTGAGTTTATTTGTTTTGGAGTGTTGTGCGGTGATGTCGAGGAGCCGCTGTAGGCCGATCGGGGTCCGGCTGATTAGCACCAAGTCATCAGCATAAAATAAGTTAGACAATTGAGTGCCCCCCAGTTTTGGCGCATGTGAGTTGTTTTCGTTTAGTGTGGTAGATAGGTCGGCCATAAAGAGATTAAATAAAGTTGGCGCTAGCACACATCCTTGCTTTACTCCTGTGTTAGTTGGAATTTTCTTAGTTAAAAAGTCGCCGGTACCTAGTTTAACCTGGGCCCAAGTGTCGCTGTGCAGGAGGATTAGTTGGTTCAGTAGTGTTGCTGGAATTTTCATTCTCTCCAGTTTTTGCCACAGCAGATTTCTGTTTACGCGGTCGAAGGCGGAGCTGTAGTCAATAAAACACAGGTACAAGGGTTGTTTTCCTTCTAGAGCTGAATCGATCAGGAGTGACAAGGCAAGGATGTTTGTGGTCGTCCCCATGTTTTTTCTGAAGCCTGTTTGATTAAGTGGGATTGCTGAGGTTTCTTCCGCCCATAATGTCAGTTCCTGAAGTAAAAGGCCAGCGTAGTATTTTGCTTCGTTGTCTAATAAGGCAATTAACCGATAGCTTCTTGGATCTTTCCTGTCACCTTTTTTATATATTGGTGAGATTATTGCCCCCCTCCATGATCGTGGAATTGTCGCAGTCTGCCATATTTTTTCAAACATTGGTTTTAGAGTAGGTGCCCAGTATTCTGGTGCCTGCTTGAATATTATTGGGGGTATACCGTTGGGGCCTGGAGCTCCCTCTGTTCTCCCTTTGGAAATCCTATTAGTTATTTGTAGAGCCGTGATTGATAGTGCTTCGTTGGTTGTCGAGGATTCTTTAAGTGGAGGCAAGTATTCTTTGCTCCTGATGTTGGTTTTGCCAGTTTCTTTCCATGTTTCGTTGGTGTCGCAGAAGTGTGTGCTAATATGGGTTGTCCAGGCATCTTCCGTCACATGGGATTCCATCGCCTGGCTTTGCTGGTTGATCAGGCCGTTAATCTTTTGCCAGAACTGTGCGCTGTTGTTTGTCTTGGCATCGTGTAGGAGTTTTCCCCAGAATGTCTCATCTGCGTCCTTTTTTAGTTGCCATATTAATTTCCTTTGGTCGCCTTTTAACTGTCTTAAAGCCTGGTAGGCGGAGGGATCTATTTTTGCTCTTCGCAGAGTGTGATTAATTTGTGTCTTCAGTCTTTTTAGATTGGTATCATTTCGGAAGTTATAGTGGCTCTTGTGTATCGCATCGCTGGTCTTGCCTACTCGCTTTGTATGCACTTTTCTTTCAGCGATGTCTTTCATTTTTTTTGTGAATACCTCCCAACGTATTATCAGGTTTGATGATTCGAACTGCCCTTCGTGGAGAGCGTGCTTCGCTTGCTCTAAAAGGTTTTGTGGGTCGGTAACTTTACATTTTACCAGTTTTTCGTTTGTTGTAAAGTCCGTACCCAGGTTGTTGGTGCCTGGCGGGCTTGGTATTGTCGGTGTGATTATCATTGTTTCCTGGGGCAGGTGGTCACTGTAATCCATTGGGCAGATGTGGAAATCTCTTACCCTGTAGAACAGGCTGCGAGAGAGGAAGGTAAAGTAAATTGTAGAGCTTGCCAGTGTACTGTGGAATGTTGCAGACTGCGGTCGATCGCCTGAAAATCTACCATTGAGTGCCCTAAGGCCCAGCTCTTCTAGTTTGGCCAGCAGGCTCCTTGATGTTTTTGTTGTTCTGCCTCCCGAGGTACAGTCTTGATGGTTGTACTCCCAGGCGAACGGGTCCTCTTCGTCTTTGGTTTCAGGATCCAAGGCGCTAAGCATATTTAGATTGAAGTCCCCTGTGATAATTAGGCTATTTGTGTTCTCGGTTTTCAATAGTTTTACGAGTTCTTCCTTCAGTTGTTGTGCTCCCTTCTTTTTCTCCCTGGGGTGCAAGTAGAGGTTTACTAAGATGATGTCCTCGTTTGTGTCTTGCCCGCGGAATGACAGTCGTATCGCTTGCAGTGCATTTGGGGCGGCTATGTTGTAGTCTAGTGGGGCGGCCTTCGTTATCACTGAAAGCGCGCTGTATATGGCGAGACCACCTTTCTTGTGGCCGAACACTGAGCTCTGAGTGGGTGGTTGAAAGATCAGATTGTATCCTGATAGCACTGGTGGAGACTCGGACCAAGTTTCTTGCAGAGAGATGATAGTAAATTTTGTCAAGTAGGAATTTAAGTCCGAGTCTGAGAGCTTGTCGCTTAGGCCGTTGATGTTCCATGAGCATAAGCTAAGTGTACTGGTGGAATTCGTTAATTTTGTATTGTTTTGTCATTGATTTGACTATTTTGCGTTTATGGTCCTTGAGAGCCAGCTCCAGTTAGATAAGGGCTGGCTGTCGTTGGCCAGTATTCTGGTGTCGGACTGGTCTAAGTGTTCTAGGTTCTCTGGTGTTTTGCTTCGTGCTCCTCTTAGGACAGTTTTTTTGATAGATAGCTCTTTTGTTTTCTTTTGTTGACTGTTGTATAATAAGGGGCCTGGATATATTGTTTGAGAAGAGAGTTGTAATTTTATTCCCCAAGAGTCAAACTTTTCTTTTTCTTTTAATATTCTCTTGGGGAGTTCTCCTGTGACCCATACTGTTTTTGTTGATTCTACTCCGGGATGCCTCAAGATTTCAATAGATTCTACTGATTCCAAGTCAGCTGATGATATAGTTTTGAGGCTGTCTATGGTTTTCAGTAGCCGTAATATATTTCCCCTATTTAGGATATCCATTGGGCCTCTTGATTGGTACTCAGGGTGGAATATTAGTGTGGTAATACCGTCTTGTCCTCTATCATGCGGCGGAGTATTTTCAGTGGTGTTGGTTAGGGTTTCTCTTTGGTTGGAAGGTTCCTTGGGTCCTGCTACATTGCGTTGGTCGTTCGATTTGTTGGTTTCCTGCAATTCTTGTTTGGGTGTATTTTCCCTCATTATAGCAGTCCGCTCGGGAGTTGCTTGAGGCTGTTTTTCCTCCCTTTCCTTCGTGGGATTTTTGGTGTGGTTTTGAATACTCTGTTCGGTTCTTTCTTGATTTTCTCTATCAGGTGAGTCTGTGGCTATTTGTGAGTTGTGCCTCTTTTCGGTCTTGTCTTTGCCAGTCTTCTTGACTGCTTGTGGCGGGCTCGAAGTATTTTTCTTGCTTTCGGTCGAGGTGCTGTTGATGGAACTTATCTACGGTGCCGAGTCTATTCCAAGTTTTGTCCCAGGTCCTTTCTTTTCCGTGATGGTGTGCTCGTGCACTGATACGTCGCCCTTCGCAGTCTGCCTGGCTTGTGGTGAGTTTACTGCTGGTTGATCGCTGCTCCGGTCCTTGCACCATGCTATAACCCCTGTCAATTTCCTTTGGTTTCTTCCCTTCCTTTTCTGTTTTCTTCCCACTTTTCCTTTTTGAGGAGGGGTTAATACTCCGTCTTTTTGGTTCTTTTTAACAGAGAGCGCTGTACTCTCTGTGGCGGGAGTTTGAATTTCTTCAAATTGTTGTTTGTTAATGGCCAGTGTATTCTTATTGTTTGGTTGTTCCCTGAGCGGGAATGGGTCTGTGGGTGTCTTTGAGTTCTCCTGCTTTATAGTCTGTATTTCTTCTTGCACGGATGGTGTGGTTTCTTGCCTTCTCTCCGTGTGATTGAATGGATGGTTGTTTTTGACTGCCGTCCTTATATCATATAGGAGGTTGTCCAATGCTGTTGGAAGCGTTACCAGTTTGTCCACTATGGTAATACAAGAGCAGTTTGAAGCTATTAATTGAGTCTCAGATTGTGCTCTTTTTATCATGCCATTTAGCTCGGCTAGCTTGCCATCAATGTTAGAAACAAATATTGCCAGGGAGTTGAGGACAGAGAGCTGCAGGTCCATCTTGTCAGATTGGTATTGAATGGCATTTACTGATAGTTGCATTGTCTGCAGGAGGGGCGCCCAAATGTCTTCCTTGGGTTTTGGTCTTTCTTTTCCTGTATTATCGCGGATACCCTCTCCTTGCAGTTCTCGTTCTGTTTCTGCTGGGTAGGATGCAACCAGTTCTTCCCACTCTTCCGGAGTAAGGTACGAGGTTTCAAGGTCGTTTAGCCTCGGTATTGTAAGTCCTGTGCTGGGTAGTATGTCATAAGCGGCTGGTTGGCTCTGAACGTTTGTACCGGTTAGTAGTGGGGCGAAACCTTGATCTGCTCCGTCCTTTTGTGAATCAGTTTTATCACATTTCTCGTGTGCTTGGTCGTTGGTTTGAGGCGAGCACTGGCCGTGTTCCCTTGTTTCCTGTTTTGTTGGGTTAATTGATTGCCCGGCCTCATCAGGATCCGCCCAAGCGGAAGTTCCTTTCATGTCCCTGGAGGCAAGCGTTGCTTGACTAACCACTGTCGTTTTCCTTGCATGTTTGCAGGGTGTTGTTTCCTTTTGGGTTGTTTGATGTGTGTTCGGAGAAAGTTTGCTCTGGTCGATCTGAGGGGGCAGGTCCTGGAGCCCTCATTTTGTTGCCATATCTGGTTCGCCATGACCCTCAGTGGTTCCTGGTGGACCTTGGGTTCTCTTCTGGGGTGTGCGGTGTTCATGGCTGTCCTCTTCTTTGCCACTGTATAGTTTGTTTTGTCTTGTTGGGCTTGTGAAGGTTATATGATACCTCCCCATAATCGCCTTTGGTACGTGGTTTGCGGTTGTTTTGGCCCTTAGGTCCGCCGTTTTTATTTCATTTAAAGTGGTCTTGCGCGGTGCCCTTCGCTGTTATTCCTGTGTTTGAGTCGTCCCCCTCTTGTCTTTTTCCGTCAACCAGTGCTGATTGCTCCCCCAGTGGTCCTATGCTCGCTTCCTCGCTGATTGCAGGTTGGGCCTTGTGCTCAGAGATGAGATCCCTCTTTTGGGGATTAGCTTGGTTCCTTTCCTCCATCCCCACTCGTTCTGACTCGTGCTTTTCTGACGTTATTCCGTGTACTTTGGTTGGGTTAAGTGGTGATGGTAGGTCAATTGTGTTGGCATTATTAAGGAAGAGGGCTGCACTAGGGTCTTTGATAAATGAGAATTTTGTGTAGATTTTTGGTTGAAAGCAATGTTTGTTGCTGTTGGTACTGCGTGGGTGTTCGTAAGCTTTGGAGCCTCCAGGGTTAGTGAGCAAGGGGGATACCAAGGGGGATCCTTCCTCTACTTCGTTCTTTCCCCGGTCCCTTCCAATTCCATCGCTTTCATCGCTCACGTCCATTAAGTCCTTCTTGAGCTTCTTCTTTGTTTTCCTTAGCCTTTTCGGGGGGTTTGTGGTGGCCGTGTTGTCCCTTTGCTTCCCAGACCTCATTTCTAGTGTTTCTGGTGTTTCCCTTTATCCCTTATCGGGCCCTTCTGCCCTTTCTATCCTGGGTCTCTGTGTGTCTCCTTATGTCTTCTTATGCCTCTTTGTGGGCTGCTGGCTCTTTGCAGCTGCTGCTGCCTCCTCTACAAAGTTTCGGCCAGCTTCCGGCCAGCTTCTGACTCGAGCTCTGAGCCTTTTGCACCTCTGATCCTCGAATCCCTCTAGCTTCTCTGGCTCTATTTTGCTGATGCTTAAGCGTAAGGGTGAGGGTAGGTAGATTAAGGGGCTTGAAATAGGGTGGAAGATTGAGGTTGGAGCTTAAGGTGGGGAGGTTTTTCGGGTTGAGTGTCCTTTGCCCCCTTTGTTACCCTTTGTTTCCCTTCCCTTTGCCACTTTTTGTGCACGCAATCGCGCAACCGGGCCTGACAGCAAGAGGGCTGTGGTGTTGGGGGGAGCTGGGGGGCGCGCGCTCACCTCTTGCTGCTAGCTCAGCCTGCACCATCCGAGAGGAGGGAAGAGGAGGAGGAACGTGGAAGCGGTGGGTCCACTGGGCTGTTCGACTGCTGACTGCAGATCACCGTAACCTGACCCCCAGCACGTCAGTCTCGGGCAGCTCGGACACAGAAACCTCTGCTGTCAGGTACGGCTCAGATGCGCCATCACCTGCTCTTCTGCTCCAAACTGAAAACTTTCTGCTCCAAGACTCCCCTGCACCGGGACCGCTTCGGCACACGCCGTGCCCGGTCCTCTCCTCTCCTCAAAGACCCGGTAGGGGCTGGGTCAGAGGCTGTGGACTGGGAGCCTCGAGATGAATTGGCAAGCACCAAGCACCAAGCACCATGCATGGTAACGTAAGGGCAGGGTGCACGAGCAGCTGTTCTCTCCCGTCTCCCGTCTTTCTCCTGCTGCACACACACCGAAGATCCTCTCCAGAAGGTTGCCAAAGCTTGCTGAAGTTGTTACCGCCAAAGGTCACTACAAGACGGCGGACAGCGGTCAGCCGGCGGCAAACCCAGCAATGCAGACTCGACGTCTCAAGCTCCGGTGCAGTGGTAGCAGGTAGTGTTTGTTCTCAGCGCATGCGTGGAGTCAATGAGTTAACCTGTTTCGTTTACATAAATGCATTTTATGTGTTATGATATGTGCTGCAACATTTACAGAAGCCTTATGTACCATCAAATCTTGCCCTTAGCCCCGCCCCTAGCTCCGCCCACTTGTCACACCTCTAGCTTATTTTATCGAGTACCTGCACTTATTTTTTCCCATTTAAAGCACTGCAATTACATTTTGTAAACTCCTTCAGCCACAGCAGCATGTAGAAGCAGCCTTAGGGGTTGGGGCTTATATTGACAGACAGATACTCGTAGAATGTATTAGGGAAGTTATCCAGGGTGCACTTGTCCTGTCCCCAAGTGCGCATGTCGGGTTGGATGGCTTTTTTACTCCGGCCAGCCCGACATGCGCACTAGAGGTGCCTCCACCTACATAATAATGAGCCTGGGGTGACTCAAAGTTATATCCCCGGTCCCAGAAATTAGCGTTGCGGTCCTTTGCCACAGCCAATCCTGGCGCTGCTGTAACAGTATGAGCAGGCCAGGATTGGCTTAGAGGGTGAGACGGTGGGCGGCTGTCTCTCACCCATTTTCGTGTGATCTGAGACTGGAACAGTCATTGGTTGAACTAACTGCCTGCTGTCCAGCTCTGAGGATGACCTGAGCGGACCACCCGACTCAGAGTGGGACGAGTAGCGCTTCCGAGCGGACAGTATGAACCTCGAGGCCATGCTGCAAGGTAAGGAGTGCTGTCACACTGCTATTCCTATCTCCTTCATGAATGAGGCCCGCATGAAGCCTGTGGTAGGCCTCTGCTTATTGTAAGAGCAGCCCGGATGTGGTGCTGTGCCTACTTTGATACGGAGGCACAACTAATTGCGATGGATTAAATCCAAAGGAGGAGTTAGCCAGGGAGACATTTTCTTATGAAGGTAAATTGTATTTCAATCAAAGAACAAGTTGGACATATTATATTCATATGTACAAGAACATGAGGTGGTAGCACTGTGTTACATTAATTGACATGTAACCATAAAGATACTGTGAACAAGTGCTTGTGAAGTTTTAGTGATGGCGCAAATAACACGTGATGTGGTATATACAGCGATTGTGGTGGGCGCCACAGGGCAGGTGAAGTTAAAACAGTTTCTTTACATTTGAAGTACCCAAACAGTTATTGTTACAAAGTTATACTGATTAGATAGGGTATTCGGTTGATGGAGGCGCCAAGAGTTCGCTGTGGAACTCAACGGCGTTTCGGCCTGTAGATGTATTAGTCTATCATTAGGACCAGGTTACGTAATATTTAATATGCAGTGCGGGGGATAGAAGGATACATGTATTCCTTTATATACACGGTAGGTTGGTGGACCAAGATGGACAGGTAAAGTAGGAAAAAGGGGGAAAAGGCTTTAAAATTCGCTCCCACAATGGCAGGGGGAAGACAGTGAAAGAGTGCTAAAAAAAAACAATTACAGCATGCCTCGGCTCATTGAAAAGAAAGGTGAGCTAGAGGCCCCTGTACATGAGCAGTAGTAGACTTACTAAGGAGTCGAGGTCGAGCTCAGTTCGGCGAGGCACTGGATGTCCCAAGCAAATAGATGAATGAGTATGGGTGAGCAGCGAAGGGTCAATCAGTCGCAAGGGAGCTGCGGAGTGCTGCCTATATATAGGAAATCGGAGATGATCAATGGGGTGTACAGGGCGTATCTATGTCTAGGGGCACGGCACGTGGGGTGTGTGGGTCAGTCCCAGTGTCTTGCAGATGGCCATGGGCGCGAATTTAGATGAAGGGTGGAGAAGTGGGGAAGAATAAGGAAGGGTGGGAGTGAGGATAGCATCACTCTGGTGGGCGTCCCTGGAGTCGTAGCAAGGGGTGCAGCAATGTGGGAGGTAAGGTGGAGCTCTGGAGCGGTGTGTGCGGGGCCGCGGCAGGTTGTGCAGCTGTTGCACACCACAGTAAAGAAATGATCATGCAGGGCAGCCTGCTAGAGCTGGGGAGTTTGCTTAAAAGGTCAGAGGCTCGTCAACGATCTCCTAACTTCTGACACTTACTTCGAAGAATCGGCAGTCATGGATCAGAGCGCTCTAGCCGGCCTCAGTCAGGCTATGTGAAAGGTGCTCGGTGCGGAAGTGGATAAGGAGCTGCAGCCGGTGACGTGGGTGCTTGAAAACCAACAGCTAGAGCGCGCTGGGAGCACGACTGTGCAACAGAAGGGGAAATTAGAAAGAAAGGCTAGGTAAGGGAAGAGTTTACAGGGATAATATGGAGGAAGAATATTAAATACGAGGATAAACAGATGTAACACATTCTACAGGTATATATATATATATATATACCCGCTCGTTTGATAAGTAGCACGCAGTTAGGTTTTGCTCAGATATCTTCACCTAACTTTCCAGCCTCTAAGCATTCGGTAAAGGCCTTAGCTGGTCCCAGAAGATCGCATGTACTTACATAAACACATGCTTGTCCCCATACTGAAGTGGTGGCAGTAAAAAATGCTTAGCACTGGTCAACACATATACCTCACAGCTTAGAAGTGAACTGTGGCAGCTGGTCAGAAGTTTGACACACTACAATAATGCAGTTGCAAAGCTAGGCCAAACTGACTACTAACCACCATGTCCTCCTATCTAATTCCACTGCTTTTATCAGCTGCAGCAGTAGCAGCACTGGGCTGGGCGCAGCCTCCGCCGCTCTGTCCTATGGGCAGGGGAGCCGGTGGGAGGGCGGGGCAGAACAGACCACAGCTCGGGTACATTTAGGGGCATATTCACAAGAAAGTGTGCTAAACATCACCAAAAAATGCTAATGGACCTTTACACATCGCAGCCTATCGTGGGAAAATAACCCCGTGTCAACGTGGAATTCACAACAAGGTGGTAGCATGCGATAGTCTGCCGAAACCGTGGCCAATGTCCGCGATACAACTAGCTCGACGAGATAAAAACACGAACAACAACAGAAATAAACGTGCGAAGAGCCCATTCGCAATGAGGAAAGCAGGGATAAGCACTGCCAGGCCCGAAACACACATGGCTGGCAGGAATAAGCACAACGAAAGCCTGAAAAAAGAGACAATCGGAGCAGAAAACAACAGCCAAGCACATTGGAGGCAACCCGAGCTAGCACACAACCCCACAAACCCCATTGGCAAAAAAACATTGCACATGGCAGGCCATCTCGGTCAAGGCGAATGCAGCCTGAGAGCGGAGGAGGATAATGGAAGTAAACCAGAACATCTGGAATGATGCGAAACGCACAAACAACCAGAAACATAACGACAACAAGAAGGCAGCAATGCACACCAGAGGTGGGAGGGCAGCGCCACACCAGGAGCTGGATGACATGGTTGAAATGGTGTCCACCACATCAGTCTGGAGACGGTGGCAGGACTTGGGGACTGGAAACTGCCCAAAACAGACACAACAGCAACAGGGAGAGGAACCAGCAGGGACCTGGGGGAGATGGGTACAATGACACACATGCACAAGTAAGCACAGCACCACTGCAGACAAACCAAGCCCAAGAGGAACAACACCAACCAAGAGCACAAGTCACACAGCCCGGCAATATCACACCACAGAACAAGCAGAGAAGGGAAAACCACACTGCCTAAAGGGGAGATGGGTGAGCCAAATCAGAGCCAATGGGAAATCTCACACACAATGCAGCACACATACATAGGAAGCAGAGCACCACAACCTCGAACACAATGTGGAACAAATAACTAAGGGTGAGCGGAAAATCCGTTCCGCTCGCGGATTTCGCGGATTTTCGGTAAATCCGCGATCCGCGAACTCCCGCGAATTTACTGAAAATCCGCGAGATCCGCGAGCGGCGGATTTGGGGGGCAAAAGTTCAAGCCTGTTAAACTTTTAACTATTTTAGGATGGCGCCGGCAAGCTGCCAGCGCCATCCTAAAATAGTTACTAAGTTAGCTTCAACAGGAAGCCCTAATAGATAAAATAAAGTTATTAGTGCTTCCTGATGAAGCTAATTTAATAACTATTTTAGGATGGCGCTGGCAGCTTGCCGGCGCCATCCCAAAATAGTTACAGGCACAGCCCAAAAATGTGAGTTTTGTCGAGGTTGGGCAGGTGTGCGTTCTCCCCATATCTATCGTCGAAAATTAGCTATGATGCTTGATGGAGGCCTTTGCATTATTGACTTTCATGAGCTCAATCCCTGTGCAGTTCCTGTGACCACGAGCTTCTCTGATCCGTGCCTGTCCTTTTATGCACACAAGAGGCATGTGAACTCGCACATAAGGCTCGCCCGTTTGGCCCCTCCCCACACACTAGTGGTGTGCACCGTCTTCGCGCCCTTTACCCACTTGATGGACAGCTCACTCGAGGGACCCCGGCGCTCTTTGGTGTGATGGCAAAGTTAATCAGCCCCCCCAAAAATGTGAGTTTTGTCGAGGCTAGGCAGGTGTGCGTTCTCCCCATATCTATCGCCGAAAAATAGCTATGATGCTTGATGGAGGCCTTTGCATTATTGACTTTCACGAGCTCAATCCCTGTGCAGATCCTGTGACCACGAGCTTCTCTGATCCGTGCCTGTCCTTTTCTGCACACAAGAGGCATGTGAACTCGCATATAAGCCTCGCCCGTTTGGCCCTGCCCCTCACACTAGCGATGTGCACCGTTTTCCCGCCCGGCCTTTACCCACACAATCCGCAAAATCCGCGAATCCGCAAATTCACGGATTTTGCAGATCGCGAATTCACAAATTCGCAAATTCGTGAATTGCGAATTCGCAAAAATCGCCCATGCTTACAAATAACCAACATTTGCACAACTGAACACAGGACACAAGTGCACCCACCTTGTGCCGGTAAACGGCAATACGCATCTGGCTAAGCGCAACACAGAGACATGACAATGCGCAAGTTCAAACCCACAGTCCTGATGGGTTTGCAATGCACGCATGGCAGGGAGCCAGAGAGTCCATGACACACACATTGGCATACAAATCAAGACACAACACAGTTGGAGACAAGTGAAAGTGCAGAAACTTTATCAACAAGTGCGTGTCAGTATGGCCAAGAGAAGTGCCACGATATGGAGACCAATGCAGCAACATGCCTGAATGAGGAACGTAGGACACCTCGGGGAGTCCATCACCAACACATGTTTGTGCCAACGCGCGTCGGTTGTCCTCGCATGGATCGTGAGTCCAGGCCAAAGCAGCCATGTCCACTGTCGTCTTGGGACATGTGACCAGATTCCCAACATGTAACCAGGCGTTTGGACACGTGCAATGGGTCACATCCAGTCGTGGCTGTAGGTACCTTGTCACTCGTCCATAAACGGGAGTGCAGCAGCGTAGGCCAACATCTCCAATGGGCGATCGTCGTCCCCCACATCTGACATGTCGTCGACGTACTCCATCAGCTGACCCGGACAGGTGTGCTGAGTCCAACGCCTGGCCCCAATGTGCACCACAGCCCAATCGGGTAGTGGCTCAATGTGCTTACTGCACACGAGGCCTCTGCAATCTCCAATGTCCAGTGTCCAGCCAGCATGCCAAACATCCATGCATGCCATAAACTGACATCACAGTGACACTCCTGGTCGTGGGGTAACAGGGGGCGCACACACCCTTGGTAATCCAGGTCAGCCACTGTTACATTGGAGAGGCAGACATCCATGGTTCTCTTGAATATGCACGAGCGACAATGCAACACAGGATGAACGTGGGTGACGTCCTCAAGGTAGAAGCTCAGCCGGTAACAGATTGGCAAAACAGCCAACGGCAGTGCCCCCAGTACATGCAGCAGACGTGCATGGTACAGGTCCACGTGACTGGATCCGGGCATGTGCAAGGGATGCTTTGCCATGGCGTCAGTGGCTTTGTGCCAGTCCTGTGGATGAAATGGCACAGCCCGGTGCAATGAGCAGTGTCTGTGTGTCAACGGGTGCAGGCCTTAGGTGGGAGTACATTTGAAGGCCATTTCACGCACGCCAACTATGACCAAGTACTACTTTGTGTGGGATGTGTACACATTGGGCTCACTTCGGGCAGTGTGTAGTGTGTGAGTCGCAAGCAAATGCCATTGTATCTGTCAGGGCATGCTGGCCAAATGCCACTTCCTGCTCGGAGCTGCAGATGTGGTACCGCCTGATAGTTCAGACAAATGACCTTTCATCCCTACAGTAATTTCACCATCTGCATCCATACAGGAGATGCACAGGGCCTGGTGTGGGTGTGGTGGGATGTCTGCAGCCCTGGGAACACCGTGACGCTGGCCTTTGAAGGTGTGCGGCCATATGAGTGTAGGCCAATGGACCGGACAGGGCGGACACAGGTGTATAGCGCATGGCTGGCTGGGATTGTGCTGCAAATGAGGCCAGGCAAATGACTCATGCATCCGCAGGGCTGATACACATAACACTTGGCATGCATGTGCCAAGAACCCGAGCGTTTTAAGCTACTACATGTCCCCGTACGTGCAGATCCGCCCTCCTGGTACATGATACATTGCAACATCGACTACTGTGGCCCTGGTGGCGACTACACCCCAACACAGAGACACACTTACCACCCTTCCTGCCCAAGGCCAGGTCCGAGCCATGCCCTGCTCCCCCTGCCAATCATGCACAGCCCTGCGCTGGCCTGACGTACCCAGGACCACCACAGACCACTTGTGCATGCAGGGGTGTGGGTGTGAAGCTACATGTCCAAGGTAGCTGTCAACGCTGAAGTGACATGGTAACGTCCGCTGAAGACAGCACACTGTGATGTTGCAGGGCCCGTGCCCAGCATGCTGACACAATGACTACACAGACACACTTGCTCAGATGGTGTGAATGGCTATGTGCACGTGTGCATGGCCACATTTATTAGCAGGCACACATACTGAGTGATACCTGTGCTGGATGTGTGTGGGGTATGTGCACACCTAGTCCGGTCCAGCATGAGGAAGATGCAGGAAACCACCAGGCCATGGACTCAGATGCCACCAAGGTCCAACCAGATAGTGCCCATGACTCATTGCGCACAGAGTTAGTGGCACCAGTGCTGTTAGGGGTGACCCCTTCGATGAGGCATGTCCAATGGAGTGGATTCCTCCACATCTCACCCAAGACACAGTTCCACATGTGTGACCTACTGGACCGCTGTGTAGGCCTGAGGCAGCAGTCAGCGCAGGGCCACAGACACATGGCATTGATGAGCCCAAGACAACCATCACAGAGGTCATCCAATATATCAGAAGAATGGGTCCCGGAAATGACCAACACAGAGTCAGTGGCCCCGGATGCACTGTGGCCGGAACAGGCACGCCGCCACAGGATAGTGACTTGCGGTGCAGTCAGATGGGCCATGCGACCTGAGCGGGTCTTCATCAATATCTGAGGTGTATGTGGTGGAGGGTTGCGGGGGACAGTGAGAGGTGTCCTCCAGGGCATAATGCAGAAGGTGGAGGCTGCCCGGAAGCAGAAAATGGAGGAGTGGAATGCCACAGCATCGTTTTTGCCACAAAGTCAGTGTCACTGACATGATGGCGATGACAATCCCAAGTTCATGGACTCAGTCGCCACCAGAGTCCAACCAGAATGTGTCGTAGGTCTTGGGAAACAGACTTAGTGGCACCGGGGCTGAAAGGGGATGCAGTCTGCGATGAGGCCTGTACAATGACATCAAGTAGGCCATGAATGAATCAAGGCTGAATTCAAATTTGTGTGTGACCTACTCGATCGCAGTGTAGGCCTGAGGCAGAGGTCAGAATGGGCCATTCACCAAGTGTCACCAGCCTAGGTTGGATGGCCCCACCGGCTTGCGTAGTTCAGGTTCAGTGGCAACACGGGACGCGGACTTGCGGTGAACAGGGTTGATGGCACCAGGTCAGTTGTTGATAGTGTGTGATCACCTCCGTGATTCTGATCCAGATTTTGTATGGACTGAGCTGCATCTTCCTCTTACTCCTCTCTGTGCATTCACTGGTGGGAACTCTGCCATTCATGAGTTGGACTAGTGCTGGATGTGGGCCCGACTGGTCCGCAGGGTAGGCCTGGACCCTCATCCACGTGTGGCCGGCTGGCGTTGAACAGGATTAGTGGCACCTCATGTGGCCGGCTGGTGTTGAACAGGGTTAGTGGCACCGTGTGTGGCCGGCTGGCGTTAAACAGGGTTAGTGGCACCTCGTGTGGCTCGCTGGAGTTGAACATATAGAATTATGCCTCACTGATCGATGGAGTCTGGTGCTGTGGCCGCTCCCACTGACTTGGGGTTACTGTCTTTTAGGACTCAGGACACAGTTCCACATGTGGGACCTACTGGGCAACAGCAGAGGTCACTCAGACACGTGCTGGGCCCTCTTTGACACACGCCGGTGTAGGCAGGTGAGTGGATCCTCGTTGGTGCACTGGGGCAGGTATGACGCGTCTGGGGCTGTAGCAGACCCTCAGGGACACAGGCCCGCACTCAGAGTCTGACTCATGTCATGATGAGAGGCGCCGCCCTGGCTGACACGTGGTCCATTCTGAATGAGAACCAAGACTAGTGTGACGGGCTTTTTGTTCACAACCCTATGCAGGTCTGGCGTACGCAGGTCCAACCCACTACTCATGTACATGCAGGGGGGGACGTAACGTGCAACATTTCCGCATTCTGCCCCACAGCCTGTGGGGACATGGTAGCGTCTACTGGCCCATGCACTCCATGCACCAGTAGTTGATCTACACATGGCCATTTGCGTGGTTTGCACTCTGTGCTCTGTCCGGCACCTCCACACCACACCTGGCATTGGGTAGGTTCACATTCGTTAGCCACTTGCCGCTCTCGCACATGCCTCCTCACATCCTGCTATTGTGTGTCTGTGGTGCTATGCCATGGCTGGGTTGAGAGCATGGCAAGGCAGGATTCCCTATGGAATTGTGTTGTTGTGTCCGGTCGGTTGGCATGTTGTATGCCATGTTGGATGTAGTTGTGCTGCATGCCCATTGGCAGTGTCGTGAGTTGCATGACTGTGGGCGGCAGGTGCGTTTCGGGTGGGCCCGCTTTCTTTGTGTACGCTGCCTCTGTGGTATTCCTGGGGGGAGGAGAAGGGGCGGGGCGCGACGGGTCCTGGGGTGGTGGCGGGTCTGGGGTGGTTGCGGTGGGTGTTGTGGCCCTCATGGGTATCCGCATTGCATGATCCTTGTCTCCATGGCATCTGTGGGTCTTCAGGTGTGACTCTTGGCTGGGCTCCCTTTCATGCTGCAGATAGTCGTCCTGCTTTACACCAGCAATTAGGAGGTGTTAATTCCCTGCTACTACCGCAGCTTATCGCCTGTTTTTGTTTCGCATTGCGGATCTGGCAGTTCGTTGTGAGAGTGGTGTTGTGGTTTTTGTGTGTGCTTTTGCACGGGAATGTCTACTCTAAATCCCATTAGGTTTAGGTGGTGGTGTCCACAGTGGAGGTAAATTTTGGGGCAGTTTTCACTGAAATTAAGGCGATGTCTGCATTTTTCACCAGCTTGTGAATGGGGTGTTAAATCTATCTCCCCTTTTGGTGCGTTAAGGTTGGGATAAATAGGAGATAAGTCCTTGTGAATATACCCCTTGGTATCTGCTGGAGGTAAGGCTCATTCATCCTTGCGCCTCAGTCTGTTGTGCACACTCACTGGCATATCTCCTCGCCCTCTCCCCTACACCCTATCTCTGCTCCTCTGTCACTCCTTCCATCGCCTAGCCGCTCTCAGAGTCCTCACATTGTTTGTGGCAGCCGGCTCTGCTCTCTCTTACTGCTCTCCTCACACTCTTGGACATTTCCACACGAAGCCCTAGCTCTGATCCAGCAACACCCTCCGCCCCTTCTAATGCTGAAAAATAAATGATTGATCCCATGAGCTGCAAGACCAGGATTTTATCACAGAAAAGCTGTCTTTTTACAATGTTGTTTTTGTTCTTGTGTCCAGGACAATCCCACTGGCTAGTGGGTCGTTTAATAATTGTCTAACCACAGTGTGCATGCTGTGGGATTTATGGCTTGTTTTCCGAACAAAATGCCTAAACAGACTTTCCGTATCTCGCATAATATAATCTGTGCATTGCATCACTCTGGACTGACTCGCTATCTCTGGACAGTACTCGCTATCCTTTGATGGTATTTTCCAGTACTGGCTGGTCTAAGTGTGCCAGCTGGTGCAGGGGCAAGGGCTGCACAAACTTTGTGCACTATGTTCCACAATTCTTAATCTATCCCTGAGTAATGTGCCCAGGACCACACATTGGGGGTCATTAGGATCGCGGACGGAATTGAGTCCGTCCGCGACCCCAGAGTAGGAGGGAACGTCCGCATGGGCTGCGGCGTTCCCTCTGTGCAGATTAGAATGTGACCGCCAGGGTGGCGGTCACATCCTCTATCTTTAACATTGCGGCGGGTGCAGCTTCAAGCTGCACCCGCCGCAATGTTAATAATGCATGCACGCCATTTGCGTGCACAAAGCGGCAGGCACCGCGCGGTGCCTGCTACTCTGTGCACGCAAATGCAGGGGGGTACCATAGGTACCCCCATGTGCACCCCCACCACCCCTTCACCCAGGGGGCCCGCAACGGGCCCCCGAAGTGAAGGTCCGTCGTGGAAAAGCATAGAAATGCAGACATCCTAATATGTCTGGCGGTGTCTGATAGACACCGGCAGACATGTTAGTGCTTTTCCGCCGCGGTCGGGAGGCGACTGCGGCGGGAAAGCTGCGGACAGAATATCAGGCCCACCAGCCATCCTAATTTGGCGGTGGATCTGTGGAGGCTCCTCAGCGGTTTTCCCGCATCCTCCGGGCCGGCGGTGGCTTCCGCCGGCCCAGAGGATGCGGGAAATCCGCAATCATAATTAGCCTCATTATTTGGTCCAGGTACGAAAAGTGTACTAGAATTCAGGACTCCCGGTTCCTCTGTCAGCTGCTTCTGCCTACTCCATCCTATGTTCCTACAGCACAGCAGGAGAAAAGCATCTTCTTTATTTATGTATAATAAAGACTATACCATCTTTCTCACACTGTCCTGTGCACCACACACCACTCCTCCATTTTCTTTATTCGTATTCTCCATCTCATCTCATCTGTCTTCTCTCATATTCCATTTATTCTGCTGCTCTAGCTCTCCCCTCAACTTCTCCTTCTCTTTCATCTCACACATTCTTTACCTCTCTACCCGATTCCTCTCTCCCCATCACTGCTGGTATTATCTTTTGCTCATTTATTCTCACTCTCTCTCTCTACTTTCCCAGCTCCCTCTCTCATCACAATCTCTCAGTTCACACATGATTTCCCCCATTTTCTACCTTTGCCCACTCCTCTAGCATCTTTAAGTATATGTTCCTCTCTCTGTCTCCTTATATACCGCCATATCCTTGATGTCTCCCATTACTCACCCCATCTTATTTCTTGTTCTTCCTTATCATGAATCTCTTTACAATTCTTTTCCCCTTACTTTTCTTCCTTCTCTCACCCTACCTCCATCTTGACCTCGACCTCTACCCTCCTTCCGCTTCCCTCCTCTGGGGAGTGCAGGCGCTGGGTGCCATGTGCCCCATTGTATCCTAAGTGATAGGATTATTGTGTGTCACAGATATACACACACAGGTAGAAGCTGTATCACTCACACATGTGGAATAGTGCCACCTGAAAGAATGTTTAAAACTAAGATAACTAACTAGCTTATTTTCTGATTAATTATAAGGATTTTTTAAATGTGAATCCTTGCTTCTTACATAAGCAGCTACCCATGTCATTATCATATGAAATCTCTTTATTGATGTCATAACTTCACTTTCACAATTGCTTTATCAACTTTCTTTCTTTCTCATATTTACTTGGAAATGTACAATTTACTCACTCTTTTTTTCATACTTTTCTCTGTAGCGGGGGGGGGGGGGAGAGGAGCCTCCCGAACCCTGCTTATGAAGGTCGGGCTCGCTCACTCGCCAATGGGCACTCATCTAGCAAATTACAGCCTACCCTATTCAAGTGTCACCAGCCACCACTGTCCACAATTTTAATTATTTTTATTTATTTAATGCGATTTTCTATAGCGCGAACATTACCCGAAGGTGTCAGAGCGCTTTACAAAAGAACCAGTCGCGATACATAAGGATTTAGGATTACATGAGTTACATAAAAGATACAAACAGGAAAAAAATTAGCAAATGTACAAGTTGTAAAGTCACATAGGGAAGAGATACAAATAGAAAAAAATGCAAATGTACAAGTTGTAAAGTCACTCAAAGAAGAGATACAAAGGTATTTACTCTAAGAATCACATAGGAATGGTAGTGAGTACAAAGGTCTACTACATATGCTAGTGGTTAGAGTTATCTCTATATACATATATATATATACAAATAGTAGATTTTCTCAGGATTCCATTTTACGAGCGATTCGGCTTGGACAAGGATATATCACATATTTACAGAGTGAAAAGAGAAATAAAAATAAAAAATAAAAAAATCAAATTAAAATAAAAAGGGGTAGAGAGCAGTATGTGGGGGAGAAGAGTTGGAGGCTGAGATTGGTGAGAGGAGAGAGGGGGACCAGGGGGGGAGAAAGCGATAAGGCAGTCCAGTGTAAGAGAAATGTCTGACGGTCAGCAGGATGGAATCCAAGGGACCAAAGGAAAGGACAAGTATCAACAAAATCGTGGACCCGGGTCGTGGGCATTGATGGAAACCAACTCAACATGGCAAGATGCACCCAGGGCAAGAGCGACAACAGGAGCGGGTCCCAAAATGGCGGAGCGCACGCGAGTTCCAGTCCAAAAGTTACGAGGGCCCAGTCCAAAGAAAACCAGGGAGCCGACCATACAGAGGAAGAACAAGAGGGGAAAAGGAGCCCGACAGTCAAAAGGAGGAGCATCTTTAGTATTTGCACTTCCTTTCACCACTGCTGTACATACATGGGGCCCGATTCACAGAACTAACTTAAGACGAAATCCTAAAGTTACTACCATTTTGGTATTCACAGAAGGCACTTACTCATTTTGGTATTCACAGAAGGCACTTACTCATTTCGGTATTCACAGAAGTTAGGAGTCCTAACTTTAGGACTCCTAAATTCCTTCTGTGAATACCGAAAGTCTTAAAATTGGGATTTTTCTCAGTTTAGTAGTAGTAAAGTTAGGACTCCTAACTTTAGGACTCCTAAATGCCTTCTGTGAATACCGAAAGTCTCAAAATTAGGATTTTTCTAAATTTACTACTACTAAACTGAGAAAAATCCTAATTTTAAGACTTTCGGTATTCACAGAAGGCGTTTAGGAGTCCTAAAGTTAGGAGTCCCAACTTTACTAATACTAAACTGAGGAAAATCCCAATTTTAAGACTTTTGGTATTCACAGAAGGCATTTAGGAGTCCTAAAGTTAGGAGTCCCATCTTTACTACTACTAAACCGTGGAAAATCCCAATTTTAAGACTTTCGGTATTCACAGAAGGCATTTAGGAGTCCTAAAATTAGGACTCCTACCTTCTGTGAATACCGAAATGAGTAAGTGCCTTCTGTGAATACCAAAATGAGTAAGTGCCTTCTGTGAATACCAAAATGGTAGTAAGTTTAGGATTTTGTCTTAAGTTAGTTCTGTGAATCGGGCCCATGATCCCTGGTCTAAATGCTCCCACGCTCCTGTACTGGGCACCACAGTCCACTCGTGTCATTAGCTGGAGGGGTGTTAAAACAAATTCCCAGGTCTCCACCCAGCTTTCATGCTCGACAAAAAGCTGATGTCTATCTTGGCTCTCCCAGGGGGGCGTTAGCGGCTTCGTCATATGTAGGGGGTGAGCGCTGTCATTAAAATCCTCTCCCGGTCGTGTAACCTGTCTCGCCAGTCCGCTGTGGCCACAGGCCCACATCCATACACTGCGGCTAGGCCACACAGGCGGATGGAGGCTGCAGATCCGGCGATCACTGGCTGCACCAGCTGCGTGCGCCCGCCGGGAAAGATGAAAGGGCAGCAGGGGGCCCACACCTGATGTCGCGGCCCCCGCATTGTTACCTCATAACGTGGGTCCGTTTCACCACGGCCCCCCACTTTTACCTCCATTTCACCTTGGGCGCCATCTTGAGGTGTTATCGCCAGGGGTGGATATTTCCAATATCACGGCAGAGCAGCCGCTGGAAGTATCGGCGGCCCCAGCGGCAGATGCTCCAGATAGTCCGATTTTGGCATTTGGCCCTTACAGATAATTTAGTGGGGCTTGGAGGGCCGCGTTAGGATGTTGTTTGTGGGGTTTCCATGGAGCTGAAGTGTGCGCTTTTCCTTTGGCACCTCACCCTCACTGTGATATTTTCCAAATGTTCACCTCTCCCCTAAAATAGCACCAGAGAGCCTGTATTCGCAGTCACAAGAATGCAAACAGTGACCAACACGTTATCCTCTACAAGGAGGTTGTGTTTCGTCATATCTCCCACTTACCCCCCCCCCCTCCTCCCCCCCCCCCCCCCACATACAAATAGAGAGCATAGGATCTCATATCAGTTAGGATGCGTATAGTGTAGGTACTAAAATACTCCGCTCGCACAGCCAGGAAATGTAGGTGTCTGAATGTCCCAGTAGTGTGTAGCTGTATTTATCGGATATGTTTTCAATGTGATTGCAAATGTCAAGGTTGCAAGAAAGTCTAACCGCATCATTCGACTTTCTTTCAAAGTGTAATTGCTCTGAGGAATGCAGATGCCACTTAAGCAGATATGGAACATTCCTAGCTACCATGGGGTGTTAGTGCAACTCTGCTATGTTATTCAATAAATGTTTGTGTTCGGAGTTCATAGGGCTATAGATCACTACTTTAATGAAAGCTTTAATGCTGTCTGCCTCTCTGTTCTCCTCGTCTTCATTCTGCTTAACTGTTCTTTTTTCTCAGCCTACCACCTATCATCATCCTCTTGTTTATGTTCTTTAGAGAGCTGTTGCTGACTATTAAATGCTTTCAACAAAACCACAAGAGGTTGAGCTGTAAGAACCAGAACACAATTGCATCTATTAAACCCGGCTCACCGTACTCCAACTTCGAGAATAGCTCTAGATACACCTTTTAAAGGGCACTACTTCACAATGTCTTAACAGTCCACTTCTATTCTCAAAGTCCAGCTATCTTTCCCATTACTCATTAACTGTACCTATCCCTTTGAAAGTGTTTAGCGCTGTGTTGCCTTTTGATTAGTTTCACTATATTGTCAGGTAAAATATTACTCTTGTCTAGTGCATTATATAAATCGAGTCGTATCCAGGTGTTCATAACAGGGCACAAATAAGTTGTGGCTGAAAGCAGTGGGAGTTTCTGTCATGTTCAGAATATGTGGTCACCCAATCCTTGGCCTCTCTGCAAAGCGCACAGAGCAATTGTCACGTACGACAGCTGCAGTTGTGACTCTATGCAAATGCAGGGGTAGGGATGCACTTTACATACATTTTAATATTATATAAGCCCCACTACTTTCATGACGCCTACTTCTTAGCAGTAGAGTTGCTACCTTCTTCAGTTTAAAATACCAACCAATCGTTCATCTTTTGAGACTCAGCAAGAACCAGAAGAAGTTACTTTTAAGGTTTGGAAACTCTTTTGTTTCTTTTTTTTTAACATAGCTTGTCTACCTTTTGGGAATAGTTGACAATATTAACACTAAAATACTTTTGCAGTGGTTACTTCTTGTAATTACTCTTTTACATTTAGATTTCACTGGGACATAATACCAGGTTTTCCCTATTTTCCTTTTTTTTCTGTGCTTGACATAGAAGTATCGACCATGTCGGTAAAGTACCGGCCAGGTAGTAACTTTCCATGGTTGTCACGAGCTTCCAATAACTACACTGCAAGCAGCGGACTAATCAGGCCTTCAGATAAGCCCACAAGAGCTAGCCACATTTCAACAAATAGGATAGCGGTTTTTTTTAGGAGAAAGGGAGCACTGGTGTGCCAAAATCTGTTTTGCTGGCTCTGAAACTCTTTTTGTCTTGGATAAATCTTTTTGCAAATGCTTAGAACCTTTTAAAAATGTTTCTGCCATAATAAGAGAACAACTGCAGCCAAGACAGTTAGTTAAACTGCAAGGTGGCTCAGCACGGATCTATCCCTTAAGCACCCACACTTTATTGTACTAGGAGATTTCAACCTCCATGTAGATGATCCCACCTGTATTCAAGCAAGGCGTTTCCTCGACGCCCTTCATAGCCTGAGCCTGATGCAACTAATCCAAGGTCCAACGCACGTTGCTGGCCACACACTGGATCTTATCTTCTCCAACCTCCCAGGGACCATTACTTATCCTTCCCTCCCCCTCACTTGGTCTGATCATTTTTTACTTAGAGTGGACATTCCCCTCCCTCAGGCACCGACTCCGGTGGTACTGGGAACAGACTACAGGAGAAAATGGCATAAGATCACCTGTTCTGCCTTAGAGCCGCTATTTAGCTGCCCTCTGGAGTCTCAAGTGGTAAATATCGATGACTGCGTCAACACATTTAATACGACCTTATCGGCTGCGGTTGACGAAATTGCCCCTCTCCTACCGGTATCATCCGCAAGATCTCGCCCCTCTGCTCCCTGGTTCTCAGCCGCTCTACGTAAAGAGAAAAGTCACTGTAAAAAATTAGAACGCTGCTGGAGACGGACATATGATGCTGTGGCTAAAACTACCTACAGAATGGCCCTTAAGAAATTCATCAAATTAAAAAAATCTGCCATGACAGAGTTCTTTGCCACCCAAATAAAAGCCGCTGACAATTCAGCAAAGACACTGTTTAAAATTGTTAAAGATTTTGTAAAACCCCCTGCTATGACTCCCAACAACTTAGCCAACCAGTCTCTTTGCAGCGGACTATCTGATTTTTTTCAAGAAAAAATTGAAAAAATTGCATCCTCCTTTCCTCCACCGGCCATTCCCCCCCCCCCCCCTTGGCCTCTACCACCCATGATACTGTTCCTACTCTAGACTCCTTTAAGGATCTCACTCCTGAACTTGCACTTAAATTATTTTTACAGTGCAAATCGGGTTCCCCGTTAGACCCTGTCCCCCCAAAAATCATGAGTGAACTGTCTACCCTACTGCTGGAGCCACTCACCACCATCTGGAATGCCTCCCTACGATTAGGCCAATTCCCCTCTGCGTGGAAGGAGGCCCTTCTTGTGCCCATCCTAAAGAAATCAGATGCTGACCCCATGCAATTCAGTAACTATCGGCCCATCTCCCTTCTCCCGAAACCCGCGAAGGTTTTGGAGAAGGCAGTCCAACTACAACTGGCAGAGTACTTAGAGACCTACTCTCTGCTACATGACTCCCAGTCCGGCTTTCGTGCTGGTTTCAGTACGGAGACCGCACTACTAGAGGTTTCGGAGACTGTACGAGAATGTGTGGATAAGGGCGAGGAGGCCATGTTGGTCCTCCTCGACCTATCCGCCGCTTTCGATGCGGTGTCCCACCAAATTCTTCTAGGCCGACTGGAGCAGATTGGACTGAGCGGCACTGCCTTAGCATGGGTCTGTTCTTTTCTTCTGGAACGTTCACAGAGGGTTCTTCTCAGACCCTTTAAATCTGGATGCAAACCTCTCGAACGCGGAGTCCCACAAGGCTCAGCGTTGAGTTCTTTGTTTTTCAATGTTTACCTAGCCCCGCTAGCCAGGGTAGTGGAGGCATGTGGAGTCAGAGTGATCTCATATGCTGATGACACACAGCTGATATTCTCATTTAGAGATCACTCTGACTCCAGCCTCTCCAGCTTCCGACATTGTCTTGGCGAAATCTGTTCGTGGATGTCCTCGAATCACCTACGGCTTAATACTGACAAGACTGAGGTCTTGTTTTTTAATCAAAAAATGACCATTCCATCCCCACTTTGGTGGCCTACGGTACTTAACCCCCCTCCAGTCCCGGTCCATTCTGCCCGCAATCTGGGGTTCACATTTGATGACACCCTCTCCTGTAGCCCTCAAATCAATAAGGTTACTGCGACCTGCTTTGGCAAATTAAAAATGATGAGAAAGATCTTTCCATTTCTGCCAATGGAGGCTCGCAGAACCGTCACTCAGGCCTTAATCACCGCCCATCTGGATTATGCCAACAGTCTGTATGCTGGGGCCCCTTTATATCAAATTGAACGCCTGCAGGTGGTTCAGAATGCTGCGGCAAGACTGATTGGTAAAATCCCATACAGACACTCTATCTCTGCGTTCCGCAAAGAACTCCATTGGCTTCCTATAGCCAACCGTATCAAATTTAAAACGCTTGTTCTGGCCTATCGAGCTCTGAACGGCTCTGGCCCAGAATACTTAAGAAAGAGATTGAGATTGTCTCACTCAGTCAGAGACCTTCGTTCTAACAATCTGCGTCTCATGCTTGTGCCTAGATTCCGTCGCTCAAGGATGGGTGGCAGAGCATTTGCTGTCTTAGCTGCCAAACATTGGAACAGCTTACCGATCGACCTTAGATTCGCCTCATCTGAAGCTCTGTTCCGAAGACGCCTGAAAACTTGGCTATTCGCTTCTATCTAGATTGCTCTTCTCTTCTAGCAGATAATTTTAGCGCCGGGACACCCCCGTTGGGGGTAGCCGTGCGCTTTAGAAAATCCATAAATAAATAAATAAATAAATAAAGGAAAAAGCTTATCTTTCACATTTGGTGTACTCTGCATTATGGCCTAAATCGGCACAGCCATAACCAAGTGTGTACCAATTATATAGCTCTTCAATCTCTGGTTATATATTTTCCCAACGGATTATTATATAGGAGAAATTTAATCCTATGTTATTGACACTGTTTTCGTGAAACTTGTGCAGATTTTTTCTACATGATCACTCCACTGCAAACAAACAAAAAAAGTAAAACACATTGTCATTTACAACGCCAATAGCTCGAACTTTCACAAATGCGAGACCGATTGCATTGCAAATACTGCTCTATGTTTTTATCACAGGCTTAAACCTGCATTGATTCTGCTCTCATTCACTACTGAATCATTCAATTTATTTTCAGAAGCATCCAATATAGGTCCAGAAGAGTAGAATCCATGCCAGATTTTCAAGACATCCACTTGGGATGCATTTTGGTTACCATTATTATAAATGAAACTCCTTTAACTAGCTAATAGTTATTTACTATAAACACAATAATACCATTTTATGCTGCACATCATCTGCATATTTTAATTTCACAGCTATACTGGATGTTAGGATCGTAAATCTCATTGCAGTTTTTATATCACACCATTTTCCTATTCAAGAACTTATATCTTCTTTCTTTACTAATCTCCTGACATTTTACCTTACCTTGCGTCCCCATTTTAAGCCTCCAGGGGCTGTATTACAGCAAGTGCCCGTGGGTGGGGGTGGGGGCAACGGGTGATTACGCCCACTTTGTGTGCCCCAGGGGCACTCTGGTATTACAGTAGAGGGAGCAGATGCTTGTGCGTCCCCTTCAGTAATACTGATATCGATGGCACACATAAAGCGTCAGCACTACCTTCAGGGGGCGGTCCCTCACTTGCATAGAAGTGTGCCCAATGCAAATGAGGGAATTCCTGTGCCTCTGCACCTGCGCCTTATTACAGACTGGAGCGCCGAGGCAAAGAACCTCTCTGGTGGTGTACTCACAGTATGCCACCTTCTAGGTGGTGCACTGTGAGTCAGCCCCCTACAGCAGTCCTTTGGAGTGGGGTAAGGGGGTCCTATGGTCACTGACTGCACCCGCCTGCAAGGGGATCTCTAATCCCCTCAAAAGTGCAGGCGGGTTGCCACCTGCACTGTGAAAATACAGAGTGTCTGCACACAGCTGCTCCGTGTATTCACATGAATGCACAGCCCCTAGGGCAGTGCAAGTTCGTGGCTGCCCTGGGGGAGCGCATTCATCGTAATAGGGTGCATTTTCATTGTCTGTGGTCGGCAAACCTTTTAAAAGGTGCACTGGGCACAAACAATGAAAATGCGTAGTATGGTCCCAGTTCTCCCAGCTTCAGGTCCCAGTTAGCCCTCCCTCATGACACCTCTCTTTGTTTTTTGCTTCTCAGGGCACCCTTGTTTACTCATTTAAGGTCCCTCTTAGCAGGTCCTGTGTTTTTTTCATTACGGTCTCTTCATACCAGTTCTAGGGTCCTTCTTATTTTCCTAATTTATGTCCACTATGTCCTCCCATTTTATGCTCCTCTTTTAATGCCTCTTTAGGTCCCTCCTTGTTAGACCTTTATAGGTTGCCTATGGTCTCCCGGTTTTAAGCCCCTCCCAGCCTGGCTCTTTAATAGTTTTGCATGTGTTCCCATTTTAGCTACCTCTTTGTATTCCCAAATTAAGTTGTTCATTGTTTACCAATCTAAATTGTTCCTTGTCTTCACTTTCGAGGTTTCTCTTGGGTTTTTCATATGGTTACATAAAGGCTTCACATGTCAAGTCCCTCTTTGCTTTCCTTTACAAGGCCTCTTTCAGTTTACCTATTTAAACCACTCCCAGACCTTCCCATTTAGAACCCAAGGGTGTCTTTCCTGGTTTCTCGTGATCTTCTCTCTCTAGGACACTTAGTTACTTTTCTTCTGGAGTCAGAATCTCTTCTTATTGCCTCTTTGTCCAAGCATGTCTTCCCACCGTCCATAATGTGTTGACTCTTGCCGAAGTCCCTTTTATCGGTCATCTCACACTGATTCTTCCACAGTCTCCACATCCCAGTAACTTGCCATAGAGCAGAGGTCTTCAAACTTTTGGATGCCGAGACCCCCCTGTCAACATTTTCAGGCATAAGGACCCCCTCCTGACAATAATTTCTAAACCCTGTGTGGGTGACAAGAGTACCCAAGTGACTGCACAGTGAGCGATGCAACAGTGTGAGAGTAGAGTAAAAGGAGTGGCTGCAGAATGAGTGAGGTGACCATATGAATTTGGGTTCGGCTGTAAGTGCAGAGTGGTGCGAATTAATGCATGGTTAGTGGTGGCCTTGTTTGAGTGAGCTACAGATTGAGCAGTGGGGGGGGGGGTCAGGTGAGTGAAGTGTCACATGAGTGCAGGGTGAGTAGTGTGCTCATGTGACTGCAGGGTGAGGTACAGGGTGAACAAACCAAGCTCATTGTTAGTGCAGAGTGATCACTGTGAGTGCAGGGTGAGCGGGTGAATGTTGTGAGTGCATGGTGATCAGTATGGGTGCATTGTGATCACTGTTAGTGCAGGGTGAGCGGGTGAATGGTGTGAGTGCAGGGTGAGCGAGTGAATGATGTGAGTGCATTGTGATCAGTGTGAGTGCATGGTGATCAGTGTGAGTGCAGGGTGAGTGGGTGATCAGTGTGAGTGCATTGTGATCACTGAGTGTAGGGTGAGCGGGTGATCGGTGTGAGTGCATGGTGATCAGTGGGAGTGCATGGTGATCAGTTTGAGTGCATGGTGAGCGGGTGAATGGTCTGAGTGCATGGTGATCAGCGTGAGTGCATTGTGATCAGTGTGAGTGCATTGTGATCAGTGTGAGTGCATTGTGATCAGTGTAAGTGCATTGTGATCAGTGTGAGTGCATTGTGATCAGTGTGAGTGCATTGTGATCAGTGTGAGAGCATTGTGATCGCTGTGAGTGCATTGTGATCACTATTAGTGCCTGGTGATCTGTATGAGTGCAGGGCGAGCGTGAAAGTGAAGGCGAGAATGAGGAGTGAGTTGTCTAAATGCAGGGTGCATTCCCAGACACTTGAAGAGTAGGGCTTCAGATATAAGTTAAACTATTGCTATAATGGCATTAATCAGGGATCGAGGGTGGAGGAAATAAATAATGTGCTGATACAGCTCATTATTTTGATGGCCCAGAAATAAGCAGACACCTAAAGCTGTAATTTTAGCACTTATCTGTGAATACTTAGAACAGCTAATATAAATAGAATGCACTTTTAATTGTGTTCTAGGGCTGCCTCAATGATCCATGACTGATAATTAAAGAGAACAAAGACAGAAAAGTCACAAAGCTAATTAATACATACTTTTTTATTTATAACTCTAGTGTCAAGAGCAGGTCTCTGCGGGGTCTTTAAACAACACACGGCAGGCATTTTTCTTTTGGCTACCCAACTTTATATTTCTTTTCATTAAATGCATTCTCACACTACAGCAGTAAGTGTAAAAATACAAATGTAAGGAATAGAGTGGGGGCCCAGGGGGTACTGGAACCATTACAAAAACTAAGCCTAGGTAACCAGTTAACAAAGGCATGTAAATATGCAAATGGTCTTTAAAGACCTGTGAAAAGCTCAGGCGGCCGGAGATAAGACTCCAGACACCTCCCAGCCGAGCCCCCAGCAGCGCGAGCTGCACTGCAGCAGCATGGAATGAGAGACACTACGGGGAAGGAGGGGGGCTGAAACTATGGGCCTGGGCAGAAGTGTGAAGGGAATGCGCGACCCCCTTCCTATCACTCCACGCCCCCCTGGAGGTCGCACCCCACACTTTGAAGACCCCTGCCATAGAGTGACCCACATTTGGTTTCCTTGCTGCCAAAAAAATAATCTGTATTATCAGTTTGTTTGCTACTGCAGCTTTTCCCTTCCCGTCTGGATCCCAGGTCTTCCTGTCTTATGAAGAGTTGCCTTTCCTCATTATTCCCTGTGTGTGTTCATGTCACTTTCACTCTTTGACCCTCTAGAGGGGCTTGGGGACTTTCTCAAATATTTTCATCTGACTCACTTAAAACCGTCTTAACAGCATTTATCATCCTGACACTGTGGAGGCTGTAATCTATTTCTGCTCAACATGGCTTCATGTCCTCTGGGCCAGGGTGCACACTTGCATTAATGAGGACCAGGGGACCTGCCAATGAGATTTAGCACCAAGATCGCGCGACTCTCTTGCCTTTGACACAAGCTGCATCCCTCACGGAATCACTGCGATAGAAGCCCTCATGAGGAGTGATTGCTTCCTTTTATCTTTGTAGGAGGCTGGCTCCCAATACAGTGTACTAAAATGAAGTACACTGTGCAGAGAGACCAGTGGGTCCCAGATAGGTACACAGAGGCAAATGTAGATGTGGTAGTGTGAGTGAGCAGTTAGGCCTATCAGACTGTAGAGTTAAGCATTTGTTGTACTCACAGAGGGCCTGATTCACAATAGTAAGCTAGGACAAAATCCAAACTTTACGACTTTCGATATTTACAAAAAGCATTTAGTAGTAGTAAAGTTAGGAATCCTAAGTTTACTACTACTAAATGCCTTTTGTGAATACTGAAAGTCATAAAGTTAGGATTTTGTCTCAGTTTAGTAGCAGTAAAGTTAGGAATCCTAACTTTACTCCTACTAAATGCCTTTTGTGAATCCTGAAAGTCGTAAACTTAGGAGTTTGTCTCAGTTTAGTAGTAGTAAAGTTAGGAATCCTATTTTTACTACTTCTAAATGCCATTTGTGAATACCGAAAGTCGAAAAGTTAGGATTTTGTCTCATATTACTTTTGTGAATGAGGCCCAGAGGCAATAAATGAGGCACAAACTCAAGAATAAATAGGAGACTAATTCACAAAATTAACACAGATTTGTATATAGTTTTTAAGACCAAGAACTTCGTTCACAAGTAAGTACTTTTTTATTATGATTTTTCAAAGTTCTGAAAATATCTCACTATTGTGGGCAATTACGCACAACGATAGTCTATGGAGAAAAACACATAAATGTATATAGAATCATATGTTCAGTTCTAGGAGTTCACCATCGAGGTTTAGGGCAGCAGCAGGTCAAGGTCCAATTTTCCACCAGCAGATCATCGGAAGCATCCTGTATACAACTGGGAGCAGGGTGATGAGGTCGTAGGTAGATGGTACACTACTAAAAATGCAGGGCACCTAAAAACAGGCTGTACAGGAGGATTTAAAGGTAAGTCCCGGGGACCCTAAACAAGGAATGGGGTCGCAAGGGCCTCAGGCCCATGGGAGCAAAGCTGGTTCAACGGTACCCAGGCTGGGCGAGCTGAGTGCAGTGTAGATAAGTCTGCCGGGCTCTCTGTGTTAAGATAGTCCTCATGGTCAGGGACAGCCAGATTTTAGGGATGATTTCTGGACAGCTGGGCCACTCACAAAGTGGGTCTCAGGGGCCTTGATGTCCCTTGATTGGTGCATGCTTCCTGGGCAGGTGGCGTCCGAAATTGGACTCTTCGTCTTGGTGTCAGTTGCAGGTGGTATGGTACTTAGGGTATTGCTACGGCAGGACTCTGGTAGGTCCTGGTGTCCTCTCACTCAGTGGGGACAGATCTAACCCTCTGGAGCTAGTAGACCATTTATGGTTCGGATGCTGCGTTGGAGTCACCGGGAAGCAGCAAATCGGTAAATCAGAGTCTGCAGGTTTGTTGTCTGCGGACTCCAGGGGAGTAGTTCCTCTACTCAAAGGGAGTTCACTGGCAATTGTCAAAGGGCTGGAGGTGCTATGGGGTTCCTGGAAGCCTCACAGAAGCAGGACGAGACAGCACACCATGATTGTCGAGCCCTAGAGACAGCAGACTTAGTTTTGCCCCAAGCTCTTGCAGCACGTCTTTTGTTCTCAGGTCAGCAGCTCTTCTTTGTCCTTTTTTTTCTTAGGCCCCTCGAATCTGAAGTTCATGGTCCAGGGATGCCACCTACATGCTAAATTTAGGGGCATTAAAGGTAGTGACAGGGAGAAGCCAATGTGCTACCTACCTTTAGGATGTGTACACCCTCTATGTGAACACTTCCTGTGCGAAGGGGCACAACCTTGACCTTGATAGGGTAACTCCTTTCATCTCAATATGGAGGAATTGGAAAGGTGGGGTCCACATCCTCTGCCCCACTTAGGTGTGCTGCTGGCTGAATATGATTCAGAAAAGGGGGGGGGGCTGAATATGGGCCTGACTCCTAATCTAACTAATTTTCCACCTGTCCTCCCATCAAATGTGTAGCAGGACCGGAGGTTTGGCATCCTCCACTATCTGGAGATGCCTGGGTTGCATTTCAAAAGTAGCTCTACCTTTGAAGCTTCCTGCCTTGGAATGCCATTCTGGCCTGGAGGAGGTGTGAAGCACCTCCACCAAGAGCACTCACGTTTCCTAGACTAGTCAGACACCACACCAGTATTTGGCAGGTTTTCAGGGGACACTCTAAGGTGTCCACTGTGTGTATTTATGAATATATCCCATGCTGGCATCAGTGTGGATTTATTAAGATGGGATGTTTGGTACCAAACATTCCTGGGTACAGTGAAGCCATCAAGGTGCTGGGGAACTCGTATTGAGTTCAGCTCATGTAGTCTCCTGGCTTCCCTGTGCACTTAAAATATCCAAGATGGACTTAGAATTGTAGGGTCATATCTGCTCATGCAGAAATGTCCAAACATGGGATATAGTGCACCCTACCTTATGGCTGTAAGGCCTGCAGTAAGAGTGACTTAGCTATACTTCATGCAGTGTCTGTGGGCATGGCACACAGGGATGTCTGCCATGTTGACTCTTCAGTTTTCTCTACATCAAGACAAGCAGCGTGCAATGGAAGTTTGCATTGTCCTGGTAAGGTGTCACTGAGGTGGCACAATTTGTGCTGCAGCCCTAGTGCACCCTCTTCAATCCCAATGCCCTGGGTAGCAGGGGTACCTTTTACTAGGGACTTACAGGGGGTGCTTAAGCTGTGCCAATTGTGATACAGTTTTAGGAAAGAGATCTGCCACTGGAAAGCTGGTTAGCAGGGACCCAGTGCACTTTCATTCGAAATCACATCATGTTCCAGGCAAAAGAGGCACTTTCACACAATCTCTATCTCAATAATTCTCCCCAACTAAGGGCACTGATTTAGATCTTGACAGATGGATTAGTCTATCACAAACGTGATGGGTATCCCATCACCCATATTGCAAGTGCATTATATTCTATGGCACATGTAATGCAGTGGATGGTATATCCGTCAAGTTTGTGACAGAGTATCCCATCGGTCAAAGTCTGAATCAGGCCCTAAGTCTGTATTTATTTGGAACAATCTCTTCATGTCCCTTGTTTCTTGTTATTTGTTCATAGGTTAATGCAGTGAAAATCACAACTAACAAACAACTTCTTATGCAGACCAACCACCCAACCTGCTCTCTTTTTGTTATATGTCCATTATGTGGTATATTTCTCCTGCATATTGTCATTGATTCTGTTTCAATCATCACCCACCACAATGTTTCCTTACCCCTTCACCTAGAAATCAGTCACTGTGCATTGCTTGTAATGCTATTTTCAGCTGACCCGGAAAAAGTCCTACAATTTAATAAATACACATAAAATAATGCATAAAATAGCAAAGAGTTCCCATGTCAGCAGACTCAGCACAGCTGTCAAATTATACAAAAATATTCCTAGTCTGGCACACAGGATATGGAACAAAAAACTAGCAAATGGAAAGCGAGCCTTAACTTTACCAGATGCTTGTAAACAAGTAAACAAAAAAATAGTAGAGCATTTCAAATGTGAGTTCGATGTTGGATCCTAATAGCAAGCCCTCCAAATATTGTTGGTATGGCCAGTCTTATATGAAACAATATTATCTCATTTTTTTCACATTTGAGTCAAAAAAGAGTCATTCAATCTTTGTATTTTATAATGGTTATTCTTCTTACTTTTTCTTCAATGCAATTCAAGCCAATGGTTACAGGTGTACACAATGATGCCGTCCCATGTTTGGTGTCCTCTGGCATGGCACACCACAAAGATAATTGCTGACGTCCAGGATGTATCAATGGGCCCAGGACTGGCAGCCATTGTTTGATTTTAAGTCCGTTCATGCCAGAAAAACATAAGACATATCACTTCTACAATTGGGCTTTTTTTAATACATACTTCCTTTGGACCACACAAAGTTAAGGACATTTGGTGCGTCTTCACGTAAGGAGAGCCCACAGGCTGTCAAAGAATGTAACAGATTGGATCTAACTGGAACTGATCTAGGGTTGAGATTCTCAGACATAGACTTGAGACAGACCCAGGTTCAGGACAAAACACGTGTAGGCTGAAATATCCTATACAACGTCGTCATTGTGTACAGCTGTAAACATTGGAGTGAATTGCATTTAAGAAGAAGTTAAAAGCATAACCATTATATATTACAAAGAATGAGATGACTTTTTTAGACTCAAAATTGGAAAATTTGATAATATTGTTTCCTATGAAGCTTGTCATACCAACTATATTTGGAGAGCTTGCTATTAGGATCCAACAACAAACTCAAGTTTGGAGTGCTTTGCTATTTGTTTGTATACAAGTAATTTGTACTATGACCAACAGTTGGGATCTGGCTGTAAGATATAGTGGCAACAAGTGTCATGATATTGTTTTAAGCACCGTGGATCTTGTGCATTACAATGCTCTGACAATAGGGATGGGCGACATTGTGCCCACTATTGCCCTCTTTTGTACAACAATTTTACCAGATACACCTGAATCTGCTGTCAGCCCTTCTGTAAGGCATTCACCCGAGAAGAGAGCAAGTCCAGACAATCGTGACTGCCTCTTATTGTGTTTGTATTTCTGAGGGTAGCTGGTGCAGCTCCCGTTTTGAAACAATCTGGACTATGACATCTAAGTTGGGAATTTATGTTATTTAATAGCTGAGATGGAATGGTACATTATTTAATTGAATAAACTAAAAACTATGGGGCTTATTTACAAACCCCGTAGTTTTGAAACGACTGTAATGTCACCTTTTTTGGCATTCTGGGACGCACAGTGCAGAGCCATATCTATGAGGCAGCAGAAAGCCACCCTACGTTGCTTTTCATGTCCTTGTAGATATGGTTTAAGGCAGCGCAGCCAAGTTGCCTAACACTGTGTTCGGGAAGTGTGCCATGGGCATGGTGGTCGGTGTTCCCACTCAGAGCTCATGATTTTTCAACATGCTAGATTTACAACATAGCATCAATCTGGGAATGCGTCAAAAACATTCCCCTGCCCAGGGGTGGAGTAATGGGGAGAAATAACTTTAATTCTACATATTTTCCTTTCTCTTTCTTTGTGTGCTGCATTCTCCTGCACACATAGATTGAGAAAAACGCCTCCTATGAATCGTTTTTGTGCAGGAAGGTGTCTCCCCCTGAACAAAAACAACCTTTCCTACAATGCAGACACCCTAGCATCATGGTGCCTGCATTGGAGCAAGGCAGCCATTTGTGCGCCAGGGTAGTGCAAGAGGACAGGAATGCGACGTATCTCATAGAACAGTGAATTCCTGGTGTTTTCTTTTGACGCAGTGCAGCGCAGCATAGTGATTTGCAGCACTGTCCTGCCTCCAATTGTTGAAAATAAGGCACACATATCTATCCATTAGATATAGCTATTATCTCCAATCAATGATGGCGTTCTTTTCACAGAAAAAGTTGGATCACTGACCTCTTTCAAGCTAGAGGGCAGCGACACAGAATTCAATTTAAGCTTTGACAGTGCTCATGCAGAAAAGGCAGCAGGTCCTTGACCTTCTCTTCCAAGTGATGTGAAGTGCCAGCACCTGGAGAAGTGACAGACGCGTTTTCATTTTTTAGACTTATTTGTTGTCTTTTAACGTGCTAACTTACTGGGAGAGGATGTAGCCTTATGGCAGGAGCAGTCTACCTCAAAGCTGGGGAACCGGATTTGAGTCTCAGCAACGACGCTCAACATCCTGTGGGCCTCATTTATGAGGCCTTGCATCAGTTTTGTGCTTCCAATGCGGCACTTTTTGGGACGCATCAGCGATGTAAAACATGCCTCCTGTTGAGCACTATTTACAAAGTGACGCATCTAAGCAGATGCATCACTTTGTAAACCCCTGCGCTACATTATACCTGCGTCAGGTATAATGTATGAGAGGGGGGACGTTCCCCCGCAAAAAGCCTCGGAGAAGTGACGGAGTGAAATCTATGAGATTTCACGGCATCACTTCAAGGATGCCTTTGTGTCAAAATCTTACGCCTGCCTCACAGCAGGCGCAAGACTGACACACGGACTTTCACATGGTGCTTGCCCCATGTGAAAGGACACATTGCTAGAGTTGTGTCAATTTTGTGACACACTCCAGCAATGCGTCACTTTTGCGCCATACAGATACGTCAGAAATACTGACGTATCTGTAACTCCTTGCGACATGATGCGTCATACAGTTAATATGATGCATCAGGTATGTCGCAAGGAGTGTGCAATGAGAAGTGGTGCATCGCTGATTTCATGCAGCGATGCGTAATTTCTCATAAATGAGGCCCCCTGTGATTCTGGGCAAATCACTTAATTTCCCCTTGCCTAACAAAAATGAATGTGTCCATCTGTAACGTAACTGGTGATCATATAAAGCGCTATGATACCTGATATCAGGAGTTTGCAATACGTAAAACTCAAAAAAATAAAACTTTAAAAAACTACACCCAAGCGGATATCAAAGCTGTGTACCCAAGAAGTTGCTAAGCATCAAACAGAAAGTGAGTATATATAGTGGTTGGCAAATAGCATGACATGGCGCATATTATTATGCATTGCAACACTAGTTAAGACACTTACAAAGGCAGGATAAAGTACAATACAGGACACTATGCATATGTGATGAGAAATAAACATATAGAGCTAGGCAATACATTAAACCAGCAACATGGTTTACAGGGCAGGTATCACTGATAGCGGTGTTTAATATGTAAAACAAAAAATGCCAAGGACCAGGGCCTTTCGCAGGAGGCCAATGCACTTAACAAACCTTACCAACGCTGCCAAAAACCTGTGCCAATGTTACCTACTAACGATCATACTCCAACAAATGTGATAATTTGGATTGTTCCATGACACCAAAGATGTAAAAATGACCTGACCGATGTATTGTTACTTTCATATATAATCCATATATTGACTTTCCAAACAATCTGCTTTTCTAAAAAATATGCACACAGTCCCACCATGTGGTGGCCTGTCAGATTTAAGTGCTGAGGTTTTGAAATAAGTGCTGGTGATGAGCACAGGCAAACAGCGGTACAAATTAGGCCCTGATTGATAGTAAACAATAAACACAAGTAGCAAGTTAGCATAAGAACACAGCCAAACCCCAATAGGACTGCAAAGAGTCATAAATAAACTGACTGATTACTTCGACATTTTAAGCTTGGAAATAAACATGACAAAAACCAAGGTGGTGTGACTAGCAGGCCCCAGAGCCGCAAAATATAAATGGTATGCAAAGGGAACGCAAATCGAGGAAATCAGTTCATATAAATATTTAGGCATCAAATTGGGCTGACGAATGGCTTTTATGGAGCAAAAAATTGACATAAAAGCGAAAGCCCAATCATTAATCTTTGCCTATAAACAGCTCTATAAGAAACTGCAATGCCCCTCACACGGTCATCTCTTAAAAATAATGGCAGTTCAATTGCTTCCAACTCTGTCTTACGGCCTGGAAATTTCCATTTTGAATGAACTGCAGACAAGAGCATATAAAGCTGTTTTTAATCTCCCAAAAGGAGCATCCCCAGCACAGGTGCGCCTGGAATTTGGCCTTCAGAACCAGGAATACCAAAGAAAGGCAACATTTGTAAAATTGTGCTGGAAATTTAGAACATCAGAACCTGGATCGCTGAACAATTTATGTTGGACCGAAATACAATCTCAATTTGATTAAAAAAAAAACAAATTCATGGGGCGATTTCCTGCAAACTGCCCTTGCTGTATTAGATATGGGCTAAACATGGAACCGAAAGCTGGATAGAACAACATTTAATAAAGCGTGTAACACCACGGCCAAGCAGCTGTCGTTTTGGAATACTGAAGCAGACTGACCAAACAACGCCAAGCTTTGCGGTAATAAACTCGTATACTACACTAAAACCGCAATACTTAGTGGCGCACTTTTGGCTATCTTTAAAAAAGAGGTTCACGGCATACAGATTGGGCGTATATAAACTAAGGATTAGGTCCCTACCTGGAAAAGGAAACAACAAGCTGAAAATTGCTGGCTGTGTGGATATTATAAAGAATCAATATGTCATTTGATGTGCGTTTGTGACTCTTTAAATGTAGAACGAAGGAAGCTACTAATGGCACCTTTTAAGGACTTACACATTTGTACCATCAGGCAGGCGGTAACAAGCTGGATGGGAGGCTCTTCCAATATTTTAATTTGTGGTGGAGTAAAATTCATGACCCGAGTGGATACCCTCTTATTGAAATCTGATAATGAATAAATGCAAGGGGGGACCTGCTTGGGGATTGGTTTTTGAATTGGTAATATTTAAGAGTTTTACTGAAAATATGATGTTTTTAAATTGCGTTGTTATAAATTTTATTCTATGCTTTATGGTTGTGAAAAACGAAATAAAGTTGCCTTTTGACTGACTGACTGACTGGCATAAGAACACACTAGCCTTAAACAGAAGTAGCCAAAAAGTGTATAGTACAGATAAAAAAAAATGACAACACTGGCATTAAGAGTGTGTGATGTCAGAGTTCCTTATTTAATACATGGTTGTTTATAAAGCACAGCTCAAAGATGCCATGGGAATAAAGAAGATGCTGCATGAATATGAGATGTGGTGGACAGATCCAGGTGATTCTCAATGTACAAATTCTTGAAGAGGGACTAGAAGCTCTTGTAAAAGGGAACATTTTTAATCTGAAAGAGAGAGCGCACCTTATTCTGTGAGTGTTACAGGCAAAGGGACTGTGAAGCATCAACTTTTCTGAAAAATGGAGTGGTGAGGGATTTTCTGTATTCAAAATGGGAAGATTGGGTGACTAAGGAAAGAAAAAGTGTTAGGGCCTGATTACGACTTTCACGGTGGTGCACTGGCTTTGCACCAGAAAAGCACTGCCAAAGCACTGAGAAGACTGCCGGCCTGATTATGAGTTGAACTCGTGCAGGTGAATGGCCCTTTTGCCGTTCTCATGGCGGTGCGCTGAAAAAGGGTATGGAAATGGGAACAGCAAAAATCTTCCAGCAAAGCATGGACTGTGAATTCCATCCTGTCTGGAAACTGGGGGTGCAAGCAGACGAGGGGGCCCATGTTGTGCCCCCTGAATGCATCCTCATGGCAGGGCTTCATGGGGGCCCTGTAGGGCCCCCTTTGTTTCCCCACCACCTGCCTTTTCTTATCAAGCTCACAGCCATGAAAACACTGGCAGTGTACAAACCTGAAATATGCTCGGCTGAACTGTATTAGTCCCGCTCAGCAAGTTGTATCTCTCCTCCTCCATGCCACTGCGACGAAATAGCAGTTCCCTTGTGCAGCTGGCGGTCCACCGCTGGAATAACGCTGAAAGTCGTAATCTGCCGGCGGTCTGATCACCGCCACCCTGAGTCTGGCGGTCCATGGACTGCCAGACTCGTAATCAGCCCCTTAGATACTTTGAGGAATTTGGATACGGTTGACAGTTTTTATAGTACAACATGGTCTTGTTGGCTTACCTAACACTGCCAAGGCCCTTTGCGTCGCCAGTGCCAGTCTTTGAGTGCCCTTACCCCCATTTATATGGAGCGTAGTTATGAGCGCTGCTCTAATCCTGAGCATCCTGCAAGTAGGGTGATCCTTTGGGGCATAAGCCCAGTTAATATTATTAATCAGATGGACTCTCCAGTATTAAACTTCAATATCCATAAGTGCCAGTAATCCATTGTACTGGTAGCATTGTAATGTTTGATGTGATATTCTAAGGTGACCTCCATCCCACAGCAGGGTCCTCAACCCCTCAATAATCTTGGTGAACACCATCTGGGTGACCTATGACCCTGCTCGCAGGCAGGTCGCTCCCCACGCTACTGCACGGCTCTGCCTGCATTGTTTTTGCCTAATCTTGTATTTTTCCACTGTGCCTAACTTGCTTTCTTGCCCAGACTTGTTTTTATTCCCCTGCGCCTGTACATGCTTTCTTGCCCAGACTTGTTTTTATTCCCCTGTGCCTAACTTGCTCTCTTGCCCAGACTTGTTTTTATTCCTCTGTGCCTGTACTTGTTTTCTTGCCTAAACTTGTTTTTCCTTCCTGTGCCCAGTTCTCCCGCAGCCCCCGCCTGTTTTTCCCACCGCTGCGTCCCTGCGGCCTGCCCACTTGCAATCCCATTCGCCGCCTCCCAGCTGCTCCTCCCTCGCACATCCCCTCATATTTAAGCCCCTAAACGGCCGTGTAGCGGCCGCGCTCAGCGGGGGCGCCGCTAGTGCGCCGCTGGCACACCTAAGAAAAGCCCGTCCGTGTCCATCCGCGTCTGGACCGCACCAGAACCCCTGGCCCCCGCGCCCCCCACCGCACCCGACCCAGACTCACCTACGACACCGACTCCCTCCACGCCCTCAACACCGCCGAGACCAACGCTGCAACCAGGCCGCCCCGAAACACACCCACGGACCCTTCTCCTGCCACAGCTGCAGATTCACCTGCGACAGAACCATCAAACCACCAAGAACCAGACCCAACCACCTCCGCTGCATACTCCTCAACACCCACTCCGCACGCAAACACGCCATCGAGCTCTGGGACCTGCTCAACACCACAGGCCCGGACGTAGACTTCCTGACCGAGACGTGGTGGAACGACTCCTCTGCACCAGACATCGCCGTAGCCATCCCAGACGGATACAAGATCACCCACAGGGACCGCGCCAATGGCATCGGAGGAGGAATAGCCATCGTCCACAAGTCCACCCTCAAGGTCACCACCCACGCAGACGGCTCCCTCAACACCGCCGAACACCTGCACTTCCGCTGCGTCCCTGCGGCCCCGCCCACTTGCAATCCCATTCGCTGCCTCCCAGCTGCTCCTCCCTCCCACATCCCCTCATATGGAAGCTGCTAAACGGCCGCGTAGCGGCCGCTCTCAGCGAGGGCGCCGCTGGCGCGCCGCTGGCGCGCCGCTGGCGTGCCGCTGGCGCACCTACGGCAAGCCCGTCCGTGCCCGTCCACGCCTGGACCGCGCCCAGCACCAGAACCCCTGGCCCCCGCGCCCCCCACCGCACCCGACCCAGACTCAGCTACGACGCCGACTCCCTCCATGCTGTCAACACCGTCCGAGACCAAAGCTGCAACCAGGCTACCCCGAAACGCACCCGCGGACCCTTCTCCTGCCGCAGCTGCAGATTCACCTGGGACAGAACCATCAAACCACCAAGAACCAGACCCAACCACCTCCGCTGCATACTCCTCAACACCCGCTCCGCACGCAAACACGCCATCAAGCTCTGGGACCTGCTCGACACCACAGGCCCGGACGCAGCCTTCCTGACCGAGACGTGGTGGAACGACTCCTCTGCACCAGACATCGCCGTAGCCATCCCAGACGGATACAAGATGACCCACAGGGACAGCGCCAACTGCATCGGAGGAGGAATAGCCATTGTCCACAAGTCCACCCTCAAGGTCACACCCACGCAGATGACTCCCTCAACACAGTCGAACGCCTGCACTTCCGGATCCACACAGACCCCAACACCACCCTCAGAGGAACTCCCATCTACAGACCCCCCGGACCCGGGCCCGCTTCAGCGACTCCATCGCCGACCTCGCCAGCACCCATGCACTCTCCTCCATGGACTACATCCTCCTCAGGACCTGAACTTCCACCTCGAGAACAACAACGACCCCAACTCCTCCACGCTGATGGAAAACCTCTCCAACCTCGGCCTCAGACAACTCGTCACCGCGCCCACCCACGCCACCGGCCACACGCTGGACGCCAATTTCTCCGCAAGCACCCATGTCACCTTCGACCACACAACCAAACCCCACTGGACCGACCACCGCTGCATTCACTTCACCTTCGAAAAACCAACCACACACCATCACACCCAACAGCTGTTTTGCCGCTGCTGGAGCAAAGTCACCGAAGATCAGCTGATCACTACTCTCTCCAAGAACCCACCCACCGACCCCACTAACCCAGACGCCGCAGCATGCAACCTCAGACAGTGGATCAACGACTGTGCCAACACCCTTGCCCCACTGAAGAAACCCTCCCACAACCACGCCAGCAAGAGAGTCACCTGGTTCACCGACGAGCTCCTGGCCTCCAAGCGCGCACGCCGGAAACTGGAAAAGAAATGGCTCCACAAACGCACACCGGACAACCACACAGCCCTCAAGGACCCCACCCGCAGACACCACCACCTCTTTAGATCAGCCAAGAGATCCGCCTTCAAAGACCGCCTGGATAACAACGCACATGACAGTAAAGAGCTCTTCCGTATTGTAAAAGAACTCTCCAACCCCAGCGCCAACACCAACGACATCCCGCCCTCACAGGAACTGTGCGATTCACTGGCCATCTTCTTCCACAGCAAGATTGCCGACATCCACGAAAGCTTCAACACCATGACCGACCCGACCACGCCAGACTCCACCCCTCTCCCGAACACCAACAGCACCAACCGCCTGACCTCCTGGTCCAACGTCAGTGACATCGAGACACGCAAGGTCATGAACTCCATCCACTCAGGATCACCGACAGACCCGTGCCCACACCACATATTTAACAAGGCAGAAGCAGCCATCGCACCCCAACTACGGAAGATCATCAACATCTCCTTCGAAACAGCGACATTCCCGGGAAGCTGGAAGCACGCCGAAATCAACGCCCTCCTCAAAAAGCCCAAGGCAGACCCTAAGAACTTCCTGCCCATCTCCCTGCTCCCGTTCCCAGCGAAGGTCATCGAGAAAATCGTCAACGTGCAACTGACTAGCCACCTCGAAGACAACAACATCCTGGACTTGTCCCAATCCAGTTTCAGAAGAAACCACAGCACCGAGACAGCCCTCATCGCCATCACAGACGACATCAGGCGCCAATTAGACAACGGCGAAACATCTGCCCTCATCCTCCTGGACCTCTCGGCCACCTTCGACACGGTCTGCCATCGCACTCTAAAAACACGCCTCCAAGAAGCCGGTATCCAAGAGTAGGCCCTCGACTGGAACACATCCTTCCTCTCCGACAGATCCTAGAGCGTCCGCCTCCCACCTTTCCAATCCGAAGCCACCAACATCATCTGCGGCATCCCCCAGTGCTCCTCCCTCAGCCCGACACTGTTCAACATCTACATGGCCCCCCTCGCACAAGTGGCCCGCCACCACAACCTCAACATCATCTCCTACGCTGATGACACTCAGCTCATCCTCTCCCTCACCAAGGACCCACACACCGCCAAAACCAACATCCACGACGGAATGAAGGCCAGCGCCGACTGGATGAGGAGCAGCGATCTGAAACTGAGACAGAGGTCCTCATCCTCGGACCCAACCCCTCAGCCTAGGATGATTCCTGCTGGCCAACCACTCTGGGGACAGCACCGACACCCACCGACCACGCACGCAATTTTGGATTGATCCTCGACTCCTCCCTCTCCATGTCCAAACAGGTCAACGCCGTCTCCTCCTCCTGCTACAACAACCTCCGCATGCTCCGCAGGATCTACAAGTGGATCCCGACCGAAACAAGAAGAACGGTGACACAGGCCCTCGTCAGCAGCAGGCTGGACTATGGCAACGCACTCTATGCCGGAATCTCAGCCAAACACCTACGACGACTACAGGGCATCCAAAATGCCTCCGCCCGACTGATCATCAACGTCCCCCGCCGCAGCCACATCACCCCCCACCTGAGAAACCTACACTGGCTCCCCGTCGACAAGAGGATCACCTTCAAACTCCTCACCCACGCACACAAAGCACTCCACAACGCTGGACCAGCCTACCTGAACAGCAGACTCAGCTTCCACACCCCTCGCCACCAGCTCCGCTCCGGCAGCCTCGCCCTCGCTGCCGTCTCCCGCATCCATCGAACAACCTCACACAGCAGATCCCTCTCCTACCTCGCCGCCAAGGCCTACCCACCTACGGCAGACCGAAGACCTAGTTGCCTTCAGAAGACTCCTCAAGACCTGGCTCTTCGAACAGTAGCGAAGCTCCCACCTCCCCCCCCCCCTCCCCTCCCCAGCGCCTTGAGACCCTCACAGGTAAATAGCGCACTCTATAAATAGATTGATTGATTGATGGATCTGGTTAATAGTATAGTATGTATTTTGGAACACGTATAACAAGTTAGGGAGCCTGATCATTTTAAAGAGGGCCACTCACCCACCCAATGGGATGGGGAGTAAACCTCCATGTGTCAACATTTTCCTGAAAGTTTGTCAGCACGCATTCGAGATTCCTACTGGTGAAGAGTTAATTTTGTGAAGTCACAAAATTCCCAAGTATTTAAATCTGTCATCAGCTACTCGGAGGGCCTGTGGCAGTGTCAACGTGTTTTGTGAACCTTGCTTGGTGCAGAGCACGGATTTGTCACAGTTAATCCTATAAACCAGTGGCCCCCATAATTCCCAAACATCTGGAATCGGACCGGTATAGTGGTCACAGTGTCCATTGTGTTCACAAGTATATAATCAGCATTTATATATACTTTATCCTCTGACTCATCAGTAGACAAGATTCAGAACGCTCCGACTGCCTGCTGCAATCTGGCCACACACACTAAAGATTCCACCATAAGATAAAACAAAATTGGGAATAGTCCTGCCTGGCTTCTCTGCCTACAGGGAATCAGCGGATACCTTTCTATTCACCCAAACCAGTGCCACCAGGTTTGAGTAGGGCACGGCCAACCATTTCGAAAATTGAGGGTCAAAACCATATGTCTGTAACGTCTGTTCCAGAGAAGACCAGTGAACAGCATCAAACGCCATTTCCGTGTCTAGGTAAAGGATGACATGAACAATCGTCAGGCAATTATGCGTGTATCTCAGATTGAGTCATGATGGCCTGCAGGGCATGAATCCCGACTGATCCCAGTGTATTTAGGGTGTAATGACCTGCAGGAGACATGTGCGCCAGGATAGTACCCAGTAGTTTTGTCTCAACATTGAGTAAGGCGATCGGGAGATAGGACTCATACTGGTCTCTCGGTTTCCCTCCTTTGGTGAGTATTATAATGGTAGCTCTCTGAAGGTTTAGAGGGACGTCAACAGTCTTCTTTACCTCTTGGAACAGATTTAGCAAGTGGGGTCCTAGCAGGTTTGCATGACATTTCTAAAACTCTACTAGGATGCTGTTGGATCCTAAACTTTTCCCCATTTTTAGTTAGGCTATAGCAGCCTGGATCTTTTCCAGCGTGAACTCCACCTCCAGTGACTACCACGTCCAGTACCACGTCCAGTACCATGGTGTAAATCGAGGACAGATATGTCACTATGGCATGGGAGTCGTGAAGTGGCCTGGCTGCATAGAACTGTTCATAATACCTAGCAAATTAGTTTACAATTATGGCATCAGTGTCGCAGTTGACCCCTGCCTCGTTAACAATGTTGTGCACTCATCGAGCCTCCTGCTCTCTGTGGCTGAGCCACACCAAGAGACTACTGCCAGGTCCCCTGTTTTGTACAGGCAGTGCAAACAACTTGTTGTTTGTCGGTCTCCTAAGATTAGTCCCGATATTAGGCATGCCGCATTGCTATCTGCCTACGAACTAGGGGATCAGTTGCCGATCCTGGCGGCCTCGCCAGTTGTAAAATTTTGAGCTCAGCTAGTTCTCTTCTCCTTTTTGGCACAATTAGGTTTTGAGCTCTATCACGAAGCTCAGTCTTAAATGCCTCCCACAGTACAATTTCAGAAAGCACTGAGTTTTTGTTTTCTGTAAAATACTTCCCACTATAATGCAGGCAAAGTAAAAAAATATGTAGCACAATCAAACGTGCTCTTACCGAGGGTGCTGAGCTGGGGATCACAGAGGAGGAGTCACGGTGGATCCGGACTGTGGGACTGCGAGTCTGAGGAGAGAGCTCTCGGCGCTTTAGGAGACGGCGCTCCCCACGTCGGAGGACGAGTCGCGGTAATTTTGGACAGGTGGCTGGGAGTAGTGAAGGGCCCTCAGAGGTCTAGGAGGCGCTCCTCGAGTCATTACCCCTGGACTTCTAGCTCCGGGCGCATGTGTTTGCTGGTGTTTGCTGTTGTCCCTTGCTGCCCGGCGCGGAGGTGGAGGAGGCAGCGGGAGCAGCTCGGGAGGCTGGTGCTGTCGCTGCCGCTCAAGACCGACGGAGCATAGAGGTGGTGGCGGGTAGAGCGGAGCTGCAAAGGGAACGCTCCACAGCGCCACTGCGGGGGGAAGAGCGCACGGGAGGTGCGCTGGAGACACCAGAGTATCAGAATCCGGCAGAGCCCCTTGGATCAAAGAGGAGCTCGCCGGTGGTATGGGCAGAAGCAGCCCGAGCCCACAGAAAAAATACAAAAGCTGCCTATCGTGTTGCATCCAGAGGGGGAATAACACCGGACTACAAAACAGGAAAGAGAGGCTGCTTTCCCAGAAACCAAAGCATTGTGCCGGCAAGAACTAGGAGCATTGAAGGGGAGAAAAGGTGGAGTAAAGCGGGAAATCCACTGAGACCCCCGGTAAGTGCTACCTCTGTTTGCTCTTATACTTTTAGTTGGGAGGCTGGGTGCTCTGGGAGTGATCTAAGGACTGCAGCAGGGAGTACTGAGGGTGAAGGAGTGGGGGAGGAAGCGCCTAACCTGGTAAAACTGGATAGATCCAAAGCCCCCCTCACGGAAAAGAAGTGTCTGAGAGAAGGGAGACCCACTGGGGGAGGGTACAGCTTGAGAAGTCTGAAAAACATTCATCAGGAACCCAAGGAAACCAGGGGATTAAAAGGCACAAAAGTTATAATTACTCCTGCAAACCGAGCCAGAGACGGTGAAAAGGATAAAGACAAGGAACAAGACCAAGACCAAGATAAAGATACAGGAAAAGGCAAGACCCACGCCACCCCGAGAGAGTTCAAAAAAAGAAGCAAGAAGTGTGCTGCACACCTATCACGGTCCACCAGGCTTAGTCTAACAAAGCCAGGAGGTACAAGTGCTCAAAAAATCACTCCATCACTCCGTTCTTTTTTTAAGGTATAGGAGAAGAATAGCACCAGCGAAGAGAGAACTAGAGAACCTCAAATATCAGCTGCTATACAAAAGGGCTCAAACATGGCAGAGAAATCAAAAGAAAGAGGTCATGGAATACCAACGAGTAACCAATATCAAGCTCTCGAAACTCTGGAACCCCAAGGTGTAGAGTGTGGTGGTGAATGCTCGGAAGTGGCAAACAACCAAAGAGTAACTCAAGGTCTAGCATCTTCGTCTAAAGCAGTACCAGGACTAGAGCCAATCCACATAAACAGGTCAATTGCCGATGGCACGGGAGGATCTCAAGCAGAAAAAATCATGGGAGAGATGATGAAAGAATTAAGAGACAAATTCGCGACATCTGAAAGGAACCAATCCAAGATCCAGGCGACATGCGAAACGTTAGATCAAAAAATTAACACTCTGATTGAAAGGGTCACCACATAGAAGGAGAGATAGTAGTTCTGAACAGAAAAACAGAGGCGAACCTGAAAGAGATAAACAAACTCAAAACCAGAGAGGCAGAGATAAGTGAGAGAATGGAGACCTTGGAGAACCATGCTAGAAGAAATAATCTTAAAATCTTAAATATTCCGGAAGGCTTGGTAGGGGAGGACATAAAGAGATTTACAATCCAGCTCCTGGAAGAACTAGTCCCCTGGACCAAATCATCAAATCTACTTGAAGATATCCAAAGGATACATTGTGACCCATTCAGGAAAGGCAAACAAAGGAAAAATCCAAGAAAAATACTGATCAACTTCATGACGTACCCACTAAAGGAAAAGATCCTGAGCGAAGGTCTAAAAGCGGTGTCTTTCTCCAAAGATGGGTGGACCTGCAGGATTAGATCGGACATTTCTAGAACTACCCAGGACAGGCAGTGGGAGTTGGGCCAACCTATGCCACAGCTAAGGTCACTAGGCGCGAATGTCCAAATGCGTTTCCAAGCCTCTCTAAGGATCATGTGGAACAATAAAATGTTCAATATAAGAGACCCAAAGGAAGTGGAAAAACTTATGGAGCAAATCAAGACCCAGCAGGAAGACCGTGCCCATACATACCCTCACCCATAACAAGGCTCACATGTTAAAAATAAAGGTCTGATACCCTTCAGCAGTTCTATAAAGATGGGAATACAAGGATCACTAAACTAACGTTAAAAGACAGGGAGCTCAAAAATGGGCAATCTTGCCCAGAGGAAGAAATAAGAGGGAGGCTTCTCCAGGGGAGGGGGGAACACACCACAGATCTTCTCACCAAGAAAACTTGAAGAAACAAAAAAAAAAAAAATTCTTCACAGGGTGGGGATCAAATTGGGGAAAAAAGCAAAAAAAAACAACATAGTCCTAAAAGCAAGCCAAGAGGAGTTCAGTGGCCGCCAAATAAGATACAATAAAATGACCAAGAATGACGAATATAAAAATAGGAGGGAAAGGAAAAAAGCTTAATGTTTTAACATGGAATGTAAATGGGCTGCGAATTAGAAAAAGTAGATCAAGAATTCTGGAGTATCTAAAAAACAGTGACTGTGCGATAATAATAATCCAAGAATCTCACTTAACTAAAGAAGAATGGGAGCTTTTGTGTAAAAATCAAAGCTGGATAGAGCACTGCATTTGTACAAATCAAAACTGCAATGTTAAAGGAGTGGCGATCATATTTAAGAAATCCCTCAAAGCAGTGATCGAGAGATCAGAAGTAGATAAGAAGGGAAGAAGGGTATGCGTAAGGGCAAAAATCCATAACAACTTATACACGGTGGTGGGCTATTATGGACCAAATGTGGACGACCCTGAACCGCTTCAAAACCTGTATTCCCATCTACTGTTAGTTGATTCACCCATAATAATGGGAGGCGATTTCAATATCTTATTAAACCCAAAAGAAGATAGACACCCGATAGGAAAACTACCATCAGCTCCAAAAATGAGAGAGTGGTTTGGAATCTGTATGAGGGACCTTGGGATTGTAGATATCTGGAAAGAAAACGGGAATAAACAGCACAAATTCACGTTTAAAAACAAAAGGCTTGGACACGACTCCAGAATTGACTTTTTCTAATAAGCAGTGGCATTGCGGAACTTACAATAAATGTGGAACACATCCCGGAGCATATCTCAGACCACTCCGCAGTAAAATTAAACCTGATGTTACCTGAATTACCAACTCCACAAAGGTGGACAGTGAATAAGAAGATTCTACTAGATGAATCTTTTGTGGCCAACCTAGTGGAAGAAACTCAGCAGTTCTTCGTTCTAAACAAAGAAGGAACAACAAAACAAATACCGTGGGATGCATATAAAGCATATATAAGGGGGACAATTATGAGCATAATGGCCCACAAAAATAAAGAGAAACAAGCTTTCTTAAGAAATATTGAAAATGATCTGAAAGGGCTTAACGTAGAAATGAAAAGGGCCAGGACTACTCAAGAGAGCGAAGAAATAGGAGAAAAAATAAAAACCAAGAAGATGGAAATGAATGATTACCTGGAAACAATAGTTAGAGAAAGATGGGAGGCCAGCAAACTCTCACACTATGAATACGGTGAAGAATGCGGAAAGATTCTTGCTTGGAAGGCAAGAACGGAGCGAACCAGAAACCGGGTAAACAAAATACAAAAGGAAGGCCATCAGGGACAATTCTCAGAAAGTCATGAAATAAGGAAAGTATTCGCAGAATTTTTTTCAAAGCTGTATACGGAAGAATTCACCTGTTCCGGCGCACAAATACAGTGCCTGCTTGATAAAATAGAGATTCCTAAAACCTCCCCAGAACACAAGACAGGTCTGAACCAAAAAATAACTGAGAAGGAGGTCTTAGATGCAATAAAATCCTTGAAAAGGGGGAAGGCCGCAGGCCCAGACTCCATACCAAATGGATTATATCTGGCTCTCCAAGATAGTGTCTTGACTCCACTCACAGATCTCTTTAACAAAATTTTTGTCAACAATGAAGATCTACCTAAATCATGGAATGAAGCTACAGTCAGCATTCTAATAAAATCAGTAAAAGACCCAACCAAATGCAAGTCATACAGACCTTTTTCAATCCTGAACTGTGACTACAAGATCTATACACAGATTTTGGCAAAAAGACTAGGGGCAGTGGCAGGGTCCCTAATCCATTTAAACCAAAAGGGATTTATTAAGGTCAGACAAATATAATCTGAACTATCTCATGAATTTATAGCTACTATAGACATCGCAACCCAACAAAATATACTTTTGGCAGTCATAACATTTGACGCTGCCAAAGCTTTTGACAGGTTCAGTTGGCCATTCCTGAGTGCCACTTTGGCTAAGTTTGATCTAGGGAATAACTTTGAAAATGCGGTTAATAACATCTATAACAATCCATCAGCTAGAATATTGGTAAATGAGGCACTTATGGAAAGTTTCCAAATAAAAAGAGGAACCAGACAGGGTTGTCCCTTGTCCCCCCTATTATTTAATTTCTACATAGAACCCCTAGCATGTCTTTTAAGAAGTAATGAAGATATTATTCCTTTTACATATCAAGGATGGGAGAAGAGAGTTGCATTGTTTGCAGATGACCTGAGGATATTTACAGGAAACTTAACCACCTCCCTCCCAAAGATAGAAAATATCATAAGTAAATATGGAGCGGTCTCAGGCTACCAGGTAAATCAATCAAAATCTGAAATAACGCAGTGGAATGGTGAGTCTGGGAACCCTCTAGTACAGATCAAAATAAAGAATCTGGGAATTGAGTATATCAAAAACATTGAAGGAATAGCTAGTTTAAACTTTAAGAGAATACACAAGGAAATAAGCATTCTCTTAAAGGCTTGGTCGTGCCTTAATCTCTCTTTCTTAGGTAAGTCCAACCTAATAGAAATGACAGTATTGCTGAAATGCACTTATCTGTTTAATTCACTCCCCTTAGAGTTTAACAAGGTAGAGATCAAGAAGCTGCAAGGGGAGATATCTGGTTTTATATGGGCCTCAAAAGGAGTAAGGATTAGCTGGAAAAAAATGAGAAGAAGTAAGATGCAAGGTAGCATAGCCAGTCCTGACATATTGGAGTACTATAAAGCCTTCCAGTTAAAAAATATAAGGATTCTGCTAGGCAAAAGTGGAAAGTGGCCTATGCACTGGAGAGTCTTAATTGGATCTGGAAAAGATCACAACCTATACAAATTTGGTCATCCCAAATACTTTAAAAAAATTAAACTAAAAATGATAAGATCAGCAGCAAGAACCTGGTACGATATAAGAAACACCCTGGCAATACCTTATTATAGTAAATCCTCCCTAATCTGGGAATCCCCAGGCACACCGGAATGTCTAAAAGACAGCTTAATAAACCCTCTAAAGGAAGCCAATATAAACTTCTGGGGCCAATTGATAAAGGCAACAAGGTCATAGACTGGGCGATCCTAGATAGAGAAACCCAGGGGAAGCTATCTAGATTTAAATACTATCAATTAAGCAGCTGGCTTAAAGGAGTAAAAGAGGATTTACAAGGAGATGAAATCATTCAAAAAAGAGATATCCTCCTGGTATTGGGCTCTGATAAGATCAGGTGAGGAAGATTACAAAGTACCTCAAGTTATCTGGGAAAAATCAATGCCAGACCTCGACATTGTAAACCTTTGGGAATCTTCGAACATCATTGCTAGCAGAGTGGTAAAATCTACTCCACTGAAAAAGAACCACTTGTTCACAATACACAGAGCGTATTGGACACCAAAAAAGTTGTCAAAATTTAAAATCAGTACAGTAGAGAAGTGTCCAAAGTGTGGAACAGAGAAAGTAGATGACTTACATATGTTCAAAGAGTGCGTGATGTTGGAGGATTACTGGGACCAGATCGGTAAGACTCTTTCTGAGGTACTAAAACAACACATCGAGGTAAGCATTGACTTAATTATCTTTAGGCCAGAAATAACTTGTATAATATCACAATGTCCAAGGGCCAAGCAAATATCCTTTTTTTATTAATCCTCTTAGCCAGGAGGGAAATATGTATAAATTGGATAAAACAAACCCCTCCATGTCACTCTGAATGGTTAAACTCAATTTTAAGGGTATACAAACTGGATAAACAAGGGAGGCAGAGCAAGAAAAAGAAGTTCTGGAGTATTTGGGAAACATACAATCGGCAACCGAAAGGGGGTCCAATGATTAAGGCAAAGGCAACATTGATTTCAAGCAGAGTCTTGAACAGAGAAGTCATAATGACTAGCTCCCCCTGACAATCATGTGCCTAAATATGGACAAAAGGGGGCCCCGGAGAACAAGTTAAACCGCTCACCCCCGAGAGAAGAATGGGTCGAAACCAGAAACGGGGCCTCTGACTCCTCCACAATCTAAATCTTTTTTGCTTGATGAGGACTACAAAAGAAGAAAAAAAATACAACTCACTATTCAACTGCAGATCTGTGGAAAATTCTCAGTCCTTCATGTCCCAGGTGTTTAATTTCCACCAAGCGGCTTTCTGGCCCCTAAGCCATCCCATACGGACTAAGGGGTGAGTAGTCTCCTTGCCAAGTAGTCAGCCTGTGCCACCTATCCCACTTCCCCACCAGCACAAAGACATAATCTAGCCTCGAGTAGACCCTGACGGCTCCCCAAAAAAAAGAGTAAGCCCTGTCAGGAAGGTACATACTGCGCCACAGGCCTAATCAGTCTGCAAACTGTGCTAGTGTCGTTGCCAGGATGGGGACGGTCTGGGTCCCAGAACGGGTCAAGGTTAGTGGTCATGACACCATTAAAGTACCCCCCACCACAAGTAGGGTAGAACTAGCTTCCAAAATAATGTCTGTTATTTTAGGACATATACTCTCATTTGGGTAAATTTGGGCCATCCCCCATATCTACCATTGGGATTGATCCAGGCTTTGGATCCTTGAAAGGAGGGACTTTTCCTCACCAATATTGCCACGCCCGGGCCCCACTGGTAAATCCTGCGTGCGCCAGTGTGGTGTATGCTCCCCAACCTAGGACTCTACAATGTGTCCCTTGCAGATATCTCATGTATCTCTTGAAGAAGAACCACATCAGGCTGCAACCATTTATTGCGTGCACAGACCCCATTTAAATGTACTACCAAGGCCATTTACGTTCAAAGTCAATGCCATGAGAGGAGAATCCTATAGCTGCCAGGGCTGTGGCAGCCCATGAGATGTGATCCTAGTGGTGCTGAGGGTCAGTCTATGTGTCTAGTAAGTGTAATTTATGCCTGTGACCTTTCACTGTCAGCAAAGGGAACAATAATAAGAATAACAAAACTTAACATTCCCCTCTGCAATCCAAGATAAGTCAGTGACTCCCCATTGCCCGGAAAAACATTACCTGATCCAAGCCTTGCATGAAGAGAATATGAGAGATCTGTAGCCCACCACCTACCAAATACCTTCAAATAAACCAAACTGATACTTACAGAAAAGAGAAAATCAAGAACACACTTGCAGTTAAGTTCAACATCTAAGTTCAACTGTCTTGGCCATATTTTACCATGTTCAAGCCTGGTTCAGGGGACATCTTGCCCATAGAGTCTTGTTACATATTCACAATTTTCACCATAAGTGGGTGGTCTGCATCAGAGACTGATGACGGATTCCTCTCTGACAAGTCAGAAGTGGCATACCTCTGTGTCCTGTCATGTTTAGTCTTTATTTGGTATTCAATTCATTTCACCCTCAGTGTCTGATGAGAGTCTAGTTCTTTTTCCCTGCCACCAAGCCGGCAGGGGTCTCCCGATGTGTCTTGTGCCCATAGCACAGCTTCATCATCTCCTTCCCAATCTATGGACCTTGGGTCTCGCCCCTTCTACTAAGGTGGCATTTTGGCTCGCACACCCCTGTCTTCCTACCCTCTAGAGCAGGCGCTTTTCAAGCAAGGTCGAGCCCTCTTCAGGTGATTGAAAGAAGAGTGCCTTACTGTCGTAGAGGACCTTGAGCTTCACTGGGAATGATAACATATATTGTAGTTGGAGGGCCCTTACCTTTACTTTGACAGAGTCTCTGAACCTCACGGATATTGTCTGGGAACACCATCATTTTAGAATTTTCATGACGGATCTCTCCTTTGCGGCGCACTTCCCTTAGTGTAGTGTCTATCTTGATAATTCAGAAAGCGGGCGATCACACCCGTGGGGGTGACCCTGGAGGGGGTTTTGCTGTTAGCTCCCTGTGGGCTCACTCTATGAGAAAGCAGGATGAGAACTGTTCTGGGGGAGGAGGGAGGCTCTCAACTGTCTACCCACAAAGGCATCCATGTTAGACCCTTCAACCCCCTTCTGAAAGCCCACAAAATGCTAATTGTTTCTCCTTGAGCAGTGTTTCCCACAGTCCACTCTCCAGACCATTTCTTTCATTGTGGTTCTGAGCACTGACACTTTTTTGAGAAGGCTCTTTGTCATGTCCAAAGACGCACAGGAACCTTTTAAATTCCTAAACCAGCAGCATAGCCATATAACTTAATGAGTCCAATTAAATAAATCCTATTATCATTATTCTTTATGTACTCCTTATTTGAATCCATTTCTTTAGGTCTCGCGACCTATCGATGTGCGCAAGCGCATTGAGCGGAGAGAGAATTCATGTTGGCAAAACACAAGTCAAACCAAAGGGCTTTCAGCCCCGCGGTTTTCTTGCAGTTCCCGTGTACATGCACACGCATCGCATGCAAGCCCAGCCTATCGCATTCCCAGGCTCTCCCGCCCCCATCCGGCATCAGGCTTCTCCTCCCCTAGCAGCACTCCTCCCACACCAGCAACTCCCCCCTCCCACACCAGCACCTCCCCTCTCTCTCACCGCAAACACAGCCTTGCCCTAGCAGCACTCCTCCCACGCCAGCACCTCCCCCCTCCCACACCAGCACCTCCCCTCTCTCTCCCCGCAAACACAGCCTTGCCTTAACAGCACTCCTCCCACACCAGCACCTCCCCCCTCCAACACCAGCACCTCCCCACTCCCACACCAGCACCTCCCCTCTCTCTACAAAAGAAAATTTCTCATTGAACCTAGTCTTACAGATAAATGCTGGAATGCAAATTCATTCTCATATGTCCTCCAAGACCATTGAAGGCAAACGTATTCAATATGGCATTTTAGCTTTTTTGTTTTTACACTTAAGTCAAAACGGGTTCTTATCTATGTGACGATTCCTACTCTGGGTCAGGCAGTTACTGCATGTACCAATGTAGCAGGCGGCTGGGGAAGCTTGTGCCAATAAATCCGATGACCCACAAGGTTGCAGATGCACCCCAAAGTCCAAAGTGACAGAAGGCACTTCAGTAGGAAGCCAGGACTTTAGGTGGGCAGCCATGCGGGTGTTCGGCCAGACAGAGAATGTGAATAACTGCAGCCTGAATGAGTCAATATTAAAAGCCCGGTTCAGGAAAACTGAAGCGATTCATGCACAGCCTGCACCAGCCAACGACATGTCCGAGTTATCCACCTCAGACGCAGTGGACTGCGGAGACAGAGGTAGGTCGCTCTCCAAATGAAGCCAGCCTTTTCAGCAACTGTTGCCTCCCCATAAAATGCAGTGTAACATTCCGGGCTCGATGCAGGGGCGGGATATTTATCTATTTCAAAGACAAGAGGCATGTATCAGAGTTTATACAGTGATGGGTGCTACGGGGGTGACAGGAACCCTTTCTTGCAAATGGGATTGCATGTTTACCAATGCTGGTTTATAAAGCCTTCTATTTTACATCGCCTGGGTCAATTGGTTGTCTCACGAACGGCGCTCACGACTTACATTTTCTGCAAGCGCCTGGCTAGTGGATCTTTCTAAAGTTAGGGGGTTGTGGTAGAAAACAAAGGATAAATGTGTTATGAAAACTGACACACAAAAGGGAGAACAGCCACCTGATGTAAAAGTGTTTGACATTCATTTCACTTCATATCAGCTCCTCCCACTCGCTAGCACATCAAAGGCTGCTCACTCAAACACCATATGCCTGCTCCCCACCCCCGCCCCCACCAGACTTCATTGGAATGTGCTACGTGCATTCTCCACTCCCTTTCAGCCCTTTTAGCCTCTTTCCCAGCTCCCAGCCGGACCCTCCTTTCGTCTATCTGGTTATCTTCTCCACTCTCGCCTAATTTTTTCTTTATTTTCTCTCCCGGCCTTGTAAATGGCCCCATGCACTAAATCGCACTTTTCTTTTTATCCACATACTTGAGTCACTTACGCACTGCCCTGCTCACATATTCAGCCATGGTTCTGGGGAGCAATCCTGCAGGTACCTTCTCTTGCACGATCACTCCCAAATGACATCACCTCACACGGTCATGTCGGTGGAAAGCAGCATGTCTGGCTAACCCTCTGCTACTCTCGACTGAACTTTTCCTGTGGTGACCGGAAGTGACAGATAAAAAAGGTGCAAGTTTGTAGGGACATAAGTGAAATATGTATCACATGCCAATAAATAAAGTGCATTGCGAACGTGGAGCAAGGCTTCCTTCAAACTGACAATGAAACGCCCAGGGCTTTCAGGTGGTGAGGCAGAGAGGGAGGGGCGCCATTATGACACAAGCATGACTGGGAAGAACAAAATGCTGTAGGTTGTGCTGAGTGGTTCCTGATGCAACATGTCCGGCGCGCTACCACTTTACTACACGCATACTTCATGGGCTCAATCAGACACAACACTGGGATGTGCTGTCTGTTTGCTTTTCAAACCTTCACTGAATGGGAGAGGCCCGAGGCTTCCGTCTTGCAAAACAACTTTCTACAAAAGAAAAATTCTCATTGAACCTAGTCTTACAGATAAATGCTGGAACGCAAATTCATTCTCATATGTCCTCCAAGATCATTGAAGGCAAACGTATTCAATATGGCGTTTTAGCTTTTTTGTTTTTACACTTAAGTCAAAACGGGTTCTTATCTATGTGACGATTCCTACTCTGGGTCAGGCAGTTACTGCATGTACCAATGTAGCAGGCGGCTGGGGAAGCTTGTGCCAATAAATCCGATGACCCACAAGGTTGCAGATGCACCCCAAAGTCCAAAGTGACAGAAGGCACTTCAGTAGCAAGCCAGGACTTTAGGAGGGCAGCCATGCGGGTGTTCTGCCAGACAACTGCTGCAACTTTGATTACTGTTTTGTCAGGCTGACTTTCCAATTGACTGAGCCAACGTCCACAGACTTCTATGCGCCTGGGGTTTCCCTGTCTCTTGACTCCCCATATCACCAGTTTTACACCACCCCATGTAAATCTATGGCCTTACGCCTGCCCGACTGTAGAAGTGTGTATGCATCACAAAGTGCACCAGGGCTACGATTCACTGCCGAAGGAGTACACATTGGATTAAACAAGCACTGGCGTTGCCAATAGGTTTCACATTTGGAAAGTTAGAGCTATTGGTTTTGTAAATGACATTTGATATTTATATATTGTTATTGACAATGCCAATAACGATATATAAATATCAAATGCCATTTACAAAACCAATAGCTCCAACTTTCCTACTGCGAGACCTATTGGCAACGCCAGTGCTTGTTTCTGCTGTTTTTTTCATTATCTTCAATTAAATTTACTCATTATAATTCAATCGGTAATAGATCTTCACAAACACAGGAGGCAAGATGATTTCCAAATGCCACATATTTTATTAACTAACCCAATGCATTTTGGGACGAATCCCTTCATCAGGGGCATCTACAATACAAAAATGAATATACAGTGACATCATTGTTACACATCAACCTCTGTAGTACATTTGATATAATCTACATAATCATGGTATACATGGTTTGTACTCAATACATCAAAAAACATACCGATAACACAACAGTTGTTTGAAAAAACTTCAGCAACGGTCCCCTTCCTTTGTTCTCACATGAGACCACCCAAACGCGACTAACACCTCTACCTTTCTTAAAACAAGCAAGCTTTACAAGCTATTTGAACCCTTTTGTGTAATACTGCCTTGTTGCGCTTACCGTGACATCTGTAGTTCGTCATTCCAGATAAAAGAAACACAACCTCACATACAACCAGCTTGTATTTCATCAAGCATATTACATGCCATCTCGTCAAGTTCACATTTTAAAAGTGCACAAGCGCACATCTTTCTACCCGTGATAATATAATCCACTGCTTCTCAGCGGTTCATCTATTTTTCATGGCGCGTCAATTGCCTGCAGGTGGTCATTCTTATACATCTCATTACGAAAACTACTAAGCATTCAACAACAGACTTCCGTTCATCGTAGATATTGAGCCATCATCCTTTCTACCATTCAACACTACATTGCCCAGAATCCCTTACAATGTATCTTTTCTAATCAATGATTCCCCCGTTGCTCATATTATGTACCCCTTAACTAAAACCATGAATCTATCAGGCAATTCACCATAATGTCTCAGGATGCAATTTCTAAAGTTCGATGATTCTTATGTCATTCAATTTTTCTAAAGTTCGTAATAGCAACTGAATGTCTCGCTGATTTCCAAATAAACATGACAGGAAACCATGACTCCTGTGTGCATCCTCTCTGTTACATTTCTCTGTTATCAGTCCATTATTACTTTTTTTTCATGTTTATCCAAGTCTTTTGGTGGGTGCAAACTCGCGAGTAGGGCGGCAATTAATGCAATCAAAAAAGTGAGTGGCGAGTTGCACACCTTAATTATTGTACGTCCTCTGAATTTGACCAGTTACACTTTGAAGGCGTGCATGCCCGAAAATCGCTCCGCCCAATTGCGCCGCAATATGAACAAAGACACACAGGAACCTTTTCAATTCCTAAACCGGCAGCACATCAATGTAACTCAATGAGTCCAATTGATTAAATCCTATTATCAGTATTCTTTATGTACTCCTTATTTGAATCCATTTCTTTTTTCTGCTGTTTTTTCATTATCTTCAATTAATTTTACTCATTGTAATTCAATCAGTGATGGATCTTCACAAACACAGGAGGCAAGATGATTTCCAAATGCCACGTATTTTATCAAGTAACCCAATGCATTTCGGGACGAATCCCTTCATCAAGGGCATCTACAATACAAAAATGAATATACAGTGACATCATTGTTACACATCAACCTCTGTAGTACATTTGATATAATCTAAATTATCATGGTATACATGGTTTGTACTCAATACATCAAAAAACATACTGAGAAGTTGTCACTAAATAATCATGACATGTACCTATGCACTGTACTCGGCTTATTGGGCTTTATGTCACCAATGCTAAAATCAATTGATTAGCTGTATGATTTTACTGCCTGTATGAAACTGTCTTGACACAATAAAGGTTTTAAAAAATAAAAAAATAAAAAATAAAAAAAACATACTGAGAACACAACAGTTGTTTGAAAAAATTTAGCAACGGTCCCAAACTCGACTAACACCTCTACCTTTCTTATAACAAGCAAGCTTTACAAGCTATTCGAACCCTTTTGTGTAATACTGCCTTGTTGCGCTTACCGTGACATCTGTAGTTCGTCATAGTCGATAGTCGAGTTTGGGTGGTCTCATGTGAGAACAAAGGAAGGGGACCGTTGCTAAAGTTTTTTCAAACAACTGTTGTGTTATCAGTATGTTTTTTGATGTACTGAGTACAAACCATGTATACCATGATTATGTAAATTATATCAAATGTACTACAGAGGTTGATGTGTAACAATGATGTCAATCTATATTCATTTTTGTATTGTAGATACCCCTGATGAAGGGATTCGCCGGAAATGCATTGGGTTACTTAATAAAATTCCTGTGTTTGTGAAGATCTATCACCTATTGAATTATAATGAGTAAAACTAATTGAAGATCATGAAAAAAATGGCAGAAAAAAGAAATGGATTCAAATAAGGAGTACATAAAGAATAATGATAATAGGATTTAACTAATTGGACTCATTGAGTTATATGGCTGTGCTGCAGGTTTAGGAATTTAAAAGGTTCCTGTGTGTCTTTGTTCATATTGCGACGCAATTGGGCGGAGTGCTTTCTTGGCATTCACGCTTCAAAGTGTAACTGGTAAAATTCAGAGGACCTACAATAAATAAGGTGTGCAACTCGCAACTCACTTTTTTTTAACACACTTTTCTGGGTCATGTCCTCCACCTCTGAAATTCTGTTTTCTGCTGTCATGACTCTCTCCGGGATGTTGCACCGGTCTTGTCTGAGCAGGGAGACTTCCAACCGCACTTCCACAATTCTCCTTTCAGGGCATTCATAGAGGTTTGGATTGCCAGCAGGAGCACTGCCTTGTCTGGCATAGTTGGTGAGCCTTCTAGAGACCCCAACTTGGGAGGCTAACACCCTCATGTAGCGGTATATTTTCCTTTGTTTGGAAGGATTGGGATCTTTGTCCTTGGCCATGTTCTGGGCACCTTGGATGCCAATCAAGAAAGGAAAGAAAAAGAGGGTGGGAGGTGAGGGCGCGATCATAGCAAAACAAGACCTCTAGACGTGGGCCACTGCATCCAGAATGGGGTGCTGTGATGGGTGATGCCTCAGAGCACAGGTAAGCTTGCCAGCATGTAGGTAAGGTTATCATCCGAAGCACCTCCAGCTCTACACCAGCAGCATGCAAGCCCTTTAGTGTCCTTGTCAGATTGCCATTGACCATTTATTTATTTATTTAGTTTAAGCATTTGTTAAGCGCACTGTCACCATTGCAGGCATCCTGGCGATGGGCAGGAGAGTGAGAACATCAGGGGCGAGAGTTATCAGACAATTGTCTTAGGGAACAGCCAGGTTTTAATCATTCTCCTAAAAGGGAGAAGTTCAGAGATGTGCCTAATATCAGCTGGAAGTGTGTTCCAGAGCTTGGCAGCTGCTACCTCAAAGGATCTGCCTCCGGATCTGATCTTGAATCTGGGAACCACTGCCAGCTTGGCTTCAGAAGAGCGAAGCTGCCTGGCTGGAGTGTACCAAGCAAATTTGGATTGGAGGGAGGCAGGGCCAATTGCATGAAGCGCCCTGAACACTATACATAGGGCTTTAAATTGTACTCTCTGCCTCACCGGTAACCAGTGGAGTTTGCTCAGTGAAGATGATCTGTTTGCTCTTCTGGGGAGCCCCAATCCCAGTTTAGCAGCTGCTGATTGGACTCTTTGGAGTCTGTCTAGCAAGAACCCTGGGGATCCCAGCAAAAGGGCATTGCAATAGTCTAGTCGACTAAGTATGGTACATCTTACCACTTGGGCACGTGCATGAGTGGGAAGGAGAGGCAGTACCTTCCTTAGGGATCGGAGGATGGCAAAACAATAGGCAGTAGTCTTTTGAATGTGCGTCTCCATACTGAGGCTCTGATTCAGCATAACCCCAAGGTTGCGAATTGAAACCACTGGACGAACTGTGGTCCCGGTTTCAGGGGGCCAGAAGTTATATGGGAAAGGCCGAGGAATCTTAGTGCCTCTGAGGGAGAACACCAATAGGTCATTCTCCACCAGTGTATCATGGAATCGCTTCTAGGGGGTTCTATGTTTCCCTCTCACTTCTGCCACCCCCCACCAGCATCAACTTGCCAATGCACAGCACAAACCTCAGTCTGGGACCTCACACCACTCCAGACCAGTGGGTATGTCCCTAGGGGGGCCTATGTTTGCATCTGTCAGACGTGTGAAGCGAGTGGCCTGCAAGGGAAAAATGTGTTTGACAAAATAGTTCAAAGCACCAGTGGGGAAAAAAGGTGTAAAGTTGCTGATCCGCCGAATACGGCTGTACCAGCACTCATGTAGGCAAGGAAAGGGTTCCTATTGCGCGGGCACTCGAGGCATAGGTCGGTGCACTTTTCAGCAATGTCAACAGGCCACTCTTTACATCTCCAGCTGCTGCCTCTCTAGGAGCAGGAGCATGCCAACCCGCCAGGCCTTAAGATGTCACTGTGTGCCCTGGAGGGAGGGAGTGTGAGAGGCAGAGAACCTTTCTCTCCCCTAAAAGTATGTCCGATAGGCCCTACGGTTGTTCCACCCGTGGTGCCTCTCACATGTGATTTGGAAACCGCTACTGCTCACATCCTGGTAGTCACTTCAGGATCTCTGGGATCATCGCGGTGAGAGCAACATGTGGAAAGCAAGAGAAGTGTCAGCCAGGTGTGGCAAAGCCCCTCGAGCCCACATAGGCTCCTCTGACGGCCCTAACTGACCTTCCATAGAACAATGGCACTGCCACACCACTCTGATTCATTGGCGCTGTGTATTGGGAACTGGGGACTGCCGGGACACATGCAGCCGTTGTCTCCCACTGTTTGGGGGAGGGCACCTCTATTCTCTGCAACTTGTTGGCTTAACCAGGCTCTTCCCGCTAATGACTGCCTCTGCGGCCAGCCCCGGCTCCATCAACTGGGTGGGTGTAGGGGCAAATAGGGAACAGCCCCTGCTGGTGGTGCACCACGTCCCACCTCACCCTCATGCAAAGCAGCCACTGTGGGTGCAGCTCACTCCAAGGTACTCGTTCAATCCACAGCTCTTTCAGGTGGCTCTCCTCCCCAGCCTACTTCGGCCTTTACGTGATCTCAGGGTAGTATGGCAAAACACAGGCACATCTGGGGGTAGGGGAGCACTTGCCGTCACCAGTTCGAGCCACCACTGGTCCAGGGGCAGTAGCCACCCTATTTGGTACCCAGCACGGCCGGCGCCAGGCAGCGGTTCTCGATTTTCACATCAGTGCCATCTTGGGGCTCATTCTGCGTCATGGCAGCGGTCTCCCTTGAGGCCGTATGTAGCCCTGGAGAGCCCATTTTTAACTCAGGACATCTGCCCTGTGTCTCCACAATGCTGTAGACACCATTCTCAAGGTTGGTTGTCAGGCAGATGACAGGATTCAATCAGGATTATGAATGAGCAGGCAGAGCGCGTAGAAGATGCTGCCAGTTGGTCATGTAGCTGCCCATCCCCATTCACATTTAAACTTGATATCTTTTTAGACAAGGGACTTTTAACATACTTTGTACGTACATGATAACCAACTCAGAAAATGCTCTGCTTGCACGCACATTTCTTCTTGAGCATTTTATCACAATATTGTACATTATGTTCAAGGATAAAATACACTGAACATGCTGCCCCTTCGTATTGTTGATGTCCATAAAGAAACAGCTCTGAACCAAAAATACAAACAATGAATAGCTAAGGACCTCAGACACAGTGCGAGCAAGGCCAGATTTATTATATAAACTGCTTCCGACATTTACCTCGGCAGAGGAGCACTTCCATGGTTTATCCTGAACATTCACCCATGGGTAATTCCTGACCCTGTTGACTTCAGTCAACATCCTGCAAAGGACGGAGCCTGTTCCAATCCAAGTTGGCTTCCTGATACATCACTCACACAGGTAGATGGGGAGTTAAGCTGCTAGAAGAGATCTAACGGGATGCATTCTTATTACAATCTCTAAAGTAGAGTTAGGGTAGGTAGGGTTCTCATTAATAATTGAATTATTCATCTTTTTCACCATTCTTGTAATGCTAGTAACAATACTTTGTTTCCTACTACTAAGAATTGAAGCTCGTGTATTTTACACAGGAATCAAACTGCTTCAATTAATGTTTGAAATGCCTATTTGCATATTTCTTGTGTCTCCCTTTGGGCATGCCTAAGGTAATCAAGAAAGAGTAGATCTGCTTCCATGATTTCCTTGGGGGAGTTAGAGTGGTCATATTCTAAGGTTGCAGACACCACCTGGTACCCTATTATGTTTAGTGTCCAGATGGTACACTATGAGCTAGCCAGAAATTGGGTCAACAGGTTCTGATGTTATGCAGGGACTAAGTTCCAATTTTTTGACACATATGTTGTCCAACCACACAGTCTTACTTACTTAACTAGCAGGAACCGTATGACAAAAGAGAACCAACTACTTTTGTGGAAGAGGGTAAGAGCACCCACTTCTTTCCTGATGATCTATAAGGGGTTTGGAGTAGTGATTATGCTAGCTTTCAGACAAAGATGTTGTTACAGTGGAAGCTGAAGTTCTATAGTTACGTACAGTTCAGCTTAGAGTTGAGAAGAGCAAGGTCTAAGGGTAGGGGATGTGGGAGACAACAACTTTAATTAGATTTCCAGGAAAGGGCCTAAGGTGGGAGAAAATAAGCTTTCCTCAGATAGGCAGGTTAACTTCAGTGTATGGATACACAAGGGCTTTGTCATGACTGGGACTTGCAGGGATTGATAGAGCAGGCCTGGATGAGTCACTGATTTGTGCAGGAAGGATAATTTGATAATCAGTCAGTTTGCTCCCCTAGCAACAACCTTCGCTGAAATCAATCATCCTGAATAGCAATGGTCCTAATTAAGCTAAATACTGTGACAAATGATTAGCCATTGAAGGAGAGAGAGAGGTCCATGACACTGATTTTCGAGGCATCTAGGAGTTTTCAAGAGAAATCCTCTTTTTAATGCTGCCTAATCTCGGATTCTGATAACACAATTTAGAGTCCGGATGAAAACCTGTGATGTATAGCATCTTTGTGTGAGGGAAGCTTGCACTGCTGAACCATCCACTGTGTCTGTTCTCTGCATGTGTGAGTAAAGCATGAGTGGCTGTTGTATCTGTCTAGTGTCTGAGGGAAGTGTGCACTGCTGTTGCCTTTCCTATATGTTTCTTTTGTGCAAGGGCAGCTTGCACAGCAACAGCTGGTATGGCCCATGTTATATGTGTGTATCTGCTGGAGGACACTTCTGCTGCTGGTGCCCATCATGTACCAGCTCAATGTGTGAGGGAAGCTTGCACTGCTGATGCTTCTGCTGGTGCTAAAGCACTTCTGTGTGTGAAAGAAGATTATACTGCTTCTACTTGTGTGCAACTATTTGGTGTATGAGAGAAGCTTGCGCTGCTCCTTCTCAAGCTGTATTGGTCCCAAATATCAATTAGACTTGCACTGCTGCTTTCCGTGGTGTGCTTGACCTAGATGTGAGTGAAGCTTGTTCTACTGGGACTTGTGCTGATAACTGTTTGGTGTGTGAGAGAAAACTGATCTGCTCCTTCCGATACTGTAAATATTTGTGTGTGAGGGACACTTCTTTTGCTGATTCTACTGCTGTTGTTTGTGAGAGAAGCTTCTAGAGATCTCTCCTGTGCCATGCCTTTTAAGGTCACAAAGAATATAAAAAAGTGGTTGATGGAATGATTGAACTCATCTCAGCCACTGGTAATTACCTGGGCAGTAGTATCCTAGTCCATTGTTCTTTTGCCTGAATTTCACCTCAGAGAGGATCCTCCCATAATCAAATCAGCCTGGATCCACCTCCAATAGGAACAGTTAGCCTTAACCATATGGTTAGGTCTCTCTGAACCAGAACATAAGCAACATCAGAGTAGTTGCAGCCTATTTGTGCTTCTTCTGTATGGTGCAGAGTGGTTCCAGAAATACAATGAGTATGAGATCAATCTCTGGGCATACCTGACGCACATAGGATTTCACACTAAGGAATACAAAATGGGATGGGTAGAATGTTTGAATTAATCTCAGTTATTGGTAACTACTTGTGACTGAATCCCATTCCATCATTCTTTAGCCTACTGTGCCATCACGGAGAGGAACCACCCATATAAAATTCATCCTTGGTCCTGCTCCAAAAGAACAGTCTGACCGAAACTAGCAGTTCAGGTTCTCTCTGATCCAGGACACTAGCACTACTAGACTGGTATTTGCCAAATTGGCCCTCTTCAGTAGGGTGAAGCTTGGTTCCAGCAGAGTAATAAGCACAGGATACATGTTTGGCATGCCCCCCTTGCCCCGTTTGCCGCCCGGACACCATGATCGGGTTGCCACCCCCCCTACCTGACACCGCTGTCAGTGGAGGCTCTACCTCCCTGACCGCCGCAGCACATCCGCATGCGTAGGCCATCCCGGCCCAGATCAGCTGCACACCCAGCCAACAGCAGCTCCTCCCGGTCCACCCAGCTATGCACATGCAGCGCAGCGCCAACAGCCGCTGCGTCCATGTTGCCTTCACATGGCACCCCTTAAGGCTACCCTGCAGTAACCTGATGCATAGCAAAACCCACGCTGATTGACTAATCGGCCATCTGCCCTAACCACATGCTAACCATCCCCACCACAAACATTCTTTCTATCCCCTGGTGGTGCTCAGGTGTCAGGAAGAGGCCAGATATTCCTCTCCTGATACCTTATATACCCTCCCAACTCCCACCCCTTCCTTTGCCCCTCTAATCCCACCCCCACCTTGTCCTTCCAGCCGTTGCGCGAATACCACAGGGGAAGACCGGTCTGCGACCTTACTTCACCTGGTGGACGCATTGAGACGCAGCAGAGACTGCTTGCACGGATAGAGGTAGGCGTGGCCCATTTGGAGCTCGAAGAGCGCTTGGTGACTGTTTGTTCTCTTTTCCCTTGTTTCGGCAGTTACGGCCCGGTCTGACTGGTCCACCCTTAAGAGTGACAGGTATGCCCAGATGTGGACCGTGCTCACTGTGCCTTAGGACTCAAATTGGATCTTACGGAAAAGGCCTAATTAGACTGAAACCAGCCTGGGGTTGCTTGCGTTCCTTGTGTTCCGTAGTAGAGGAGCCTCGCCTGGCCTTTTGGGATGGTCTGTTTTCATGAGAAATAGGTTCAGTACTGATTTGCATAAGGCGGGCCTCTCTGAAGAGTGGTATGGTGGGCAAAAAAAGATGGCCTGGAATATGGCCCCAAGTGATTGTTAGTGGCCGAGATTAAATGAAGTATGCTATCCATCACCTTGTTGTTTTCACTGTAGAAAGCAGGTTTCACCCCTGCTATCATGTGATCTCTGTTTGCTGAGAAAAATCTGACTGGGTATTTTTTTAAAACAGTGTTTTTTCTGTTTTTAAGAATTGTGGCAGTCTTATCTTCTGGGTATCATTTATCTCACCAAAAAATGAAATTTAAGGAGAGGTGATAAGTATATTAGTCTTTCCTTTATGGCTAACCTCCTACTACCCACTTCCATACACTGCATGCTATGATGTGTTCAACAAGTGAGCCGATTGGAGGCATAAAACATTTATCTTGTATTGGTTTTTGTTTGAGTGTTTTCCTCACTTCGAAAGAGCAGTACTCAGCTCTCTGTCACATAACTTTCTTTGTCACCATGCTGTTCTTGCAGTGTTTATGGAAATGTGAAGAGGTACAGTAGAACAGAAGAGTTCAACATCTGGTGCTGCTATCAAAAGCAATAAAGATGCAAACTGTTCTTAGCAGCCGTATGTTTCTGAGAAATGCAACTGCGGGGGAGCTGGCAGGCTCTATTTGGTAGTCACGTCCATGATTTGTAGATCGCCAATATGGCACCGAAGAGCTTGGGCAATGGTTGCAGAAACCTTGACCTCCCCCTCAACTCAACACATCTAAGTATATCTTTTCCCTGAGAGTGCCCAGTCTCTAATGCCAGTGGCCTTCACTAATTCCCTGTAACTAGCTCCCAACTGGCTGCTAGTTCTATACGGCCTTCACTCATACCTGGACTTTTATCTAACAAGGTTCGAATCCAGCCTGATCTAACAATGACTCCATAGAATCCCATATACCGGTAATGCTTATGAAAGCACTTGGGTAACCTAATTGAACTGCTCTGCTAATCTCCATGATAAAACGCATTTATGGAAAGCATAAATGCCAGTTTATGTTGAAATGATAACTGATCGTCCTGGAAGGATGGCACTGCAATAAGAGTTGCACCATAAGAAAGCTAAGGATGTCAGGAGCTGTCAGGCCAGAGAATTCCAAGTTTAATAGCCTGGAAGCAAACATTTGTCAGCATCTAAGTTGCAGAGAATTTCTTTTGCAAAAATGCATTGAGAAATAGTAGTGAAATTTACAAATTAACCAAAAAATGAATGAGAAGTCTTTGGGTAGGCACTGTAAAGTCGTGGGCCCTAGGCCCACATACTTAATAAATCACGACACAGACACTGGTGGTGATGTTTGCTTATTTAACTGGCCCTGAGCATGTGCACTCTGGCCCTTTTATTAGCAGGCCCACATCACTTGTGATACCTCTGGTGGATGGCTGTGGGATGTGTGTGTGGCCATCCCTCAAGCGAGTGGCTGGTAAACTTGTGCCTGCTGAGACACTGGAACATGTCCAGCAGGATACTACATTACTCCCAAATGTTATTAAAACCAAAACAAGTCCAACCTATGGAAATAAACCTATGCACACAAGTCATCACTTAGTCTCTCAGCCTTGAGAGGCAGTCTGCAGGACAACGGTGGACAGGTGTAGCTGGGAGCATCGGGCATCTCGGCACACATACATAGTTAAACAGAACACCTCTGGGCATGAACGCTGTGTTGACGAAATTCGGATCGCCAGCTTTATGCCAGGGGGTGACAGCCCACCTATGAGATGGTGATCAGTCTGGCAGGCTCTCGCTGTGATGCAATTGGCGTTAAAAGTTCAAACTCCGGGCTTCACGGGCGTCAGTGTATCTGCTGTGGAGCTTCTCTCCTTTGGGTGTAATGGTGGTTTGTAAGGGTCATGCTCCACTTGGGTGTTGTGATACTCCTTTTGTGGTTTTGGTGATGCCCATTGGCACTGATGGATGCGTTTTCCAATGGATGACCTGGATGACAGGTGATGATGACTTGCCTGGAGTGAGGATGATTGGGGGACTTGGCAGCCACGTAGCTCAGTGCCTTTGCTGGTGCTGTTCTTCTCCGTTGGCATGTGCAATCGCAAGCAGGGATGCCATCAGTCTCTAGCAACTGACTCTTGGGAACTGACGAGCACACTGGGAAGCATAGGGGAAGAGACGCGGTTTACGCTTGCTGGTGGCTTTCATGTGGTTCTCCCATTGAGCTGTCTACAGGGACATCGCTCCAACTCGGTGGCTAGCTTGTGTCTGCGAGTGCACTCATGTAGGGGTACGAGTCCTCATTCTTATCCCCTTGTTGATCTCTCCTGCGCATCGGTGGTCGTCTGGTTCTTCAGGGTGACAAGATTGTCACTCTTCTCTTTCTTCAGGATGTGGCGTTGTGTCACATTCTCTTTTTCAATTTTGCGGTGGTAGCATCTTGCCACTTGGAGATGTGCGGCTCTCCTCACGCCTGTAATGGGCCGATGTGCGACGCAGTCTTAAGGCAGTGTTGAGGACTCTCTCTCTGTAGTCTCTGGCCCACTGTGGGGAGGTGCTATTGCAGTTGAGATGTAGACACTCTCCTCCTGTATTCAGGTCATGCTAGGCTTTTACTCCCCTCTTCTATATGGGGAGAGATGGGTATGTGCAGCGTCTCTTTTGCAGGCAGCTGGCAGGCACCCAGCCACTTTTTGTAACATGCCTAGTCTGTGTGAGGGTGGCCCTGCTCTTCTCACTTGCAGTGGGGGCTGTTCACCACCTGGGACCTGCAACTCTATCTTCCTGACTGCAGTGGCAGCAGACAGCAGTAAGGGGTGCGTGCGCAGTGCACATTACTCCTTGTGACTTGCTATCTGTCCAGGGGGGCTTGCTGTCTGTAGCTTTGCTGCTTGAAGCTTGATGTTTTTTGGCTTGGCCAACTTTGGCCTTCTGGGATCCTCCTGGTTAGCGGGCACAGAGCTGTCTATTGCAGGCTCTCTTAGAAATATGCAAAGTGTCCAACACATTTGTGCAAATGTGTGTTTTGTTTAAGTGCAGTACTATGGGCTGCTTCCAGGTGGAGCTGCAACAACTCTTCACTCTACTGCTGTGGCACCCTCCCGTCTCTATAGTGGACCTAAGGCACTGAGGATGACTGGCGCCTCATGTGCTTGGACTAAGGAAGTGGGGCTCTGCAGGCACATACAATGAAGGTTGGTTTGTCATTTGCATTATGTTCACCAAGTCGGGCCACCTTATTTTCAGTCACAGTTGCGGTAGGGCAGCTTGCATTTTGACCTGAGTTTTGCCCAGTCTGGGTCACCAGAGTTGAATCCCTCTAGGTGGTGCTGTAGCCACTTCTTACAGGCCAGGCCAGGGCAGCACTCCTCCACTGCGGGCCATGAGTGATGGCGCCGGGGGTCTCCTTACAGTCATTGAGGTCACAGGTGTATTTCTGGCTTTCATTATGTCTTGGGTGACCTCTGTGGCACTAGCAAAGATCTACCTCAGGCCTCCCTTTCACCTCAAACTTGCGCCTTAAGGGTGGACCCATCATGCCGGGCCGTAACTGCGGCAACAAGGGAAAAGAGAACAAACAGTCACCAAGCGCTCTTCGAGCTCCAAATGGGCCACACCTACCTCTATCCGTGTGATCAGTCTCAGCTGCGCCTCAATGCGCACCCCAGGGGAAGTAAGGTCACAGACCAGTCTTCCCCTGTGGTATTCGCGCAACGGCTGGAAGAACAAGGTGGGGGTGGGAGTAGAGGGGCAAAGGAAGGGGAGGGAGTTGGGAGGGTATATAAGGTGTCAGGAGAGGAATATCTGGCCTCTTCCTGACACCTGAGCACCACCAAGGGGTAGAAAGAATGTTTTTGGTGGGGATGGTTAGCACGTGGTAAGGGCAGTTTTTTGTTATGCATCAGGTTAATGCAGGGTAGCTTTAAGGGGTGCCATGCGAAGGCAACATGGACACGGCGGCTGTCGGTGCCGTGCTGCGTGTGGGTAGCTGGGCAGACCAGGAGGAGCTGCTGTGGCTGGGTGTGCAGCTGATCTGGGTCGGGATGGCCTGCGAATGCGGGTCAGCGATTTTGGATGTGCTGCGGTGTTGGCGGTCAGGGAGGTAGAGCCGCCACCGACAGCGGCGTCAGGTAGGGGAGATGGCAACCCGATCCTAGGGGCCGGGCGGAAAAGGGGGCAAGGGGTAGAGCTGGGCCATGAGTCTATGGGGGGAGGCACGCGTACTGTGGTACGAGGCGGGGGGGAGGAGCGCCCACTGCACCGACTGGGCCGCAGAGGCGGGCAGTGTCTGCCTGCATTCATTGATGTATTTATGCAGCTGGTAACTGACTGCGTAGCTTAACAGCCTCACCATTCTTGGTCGTTCTGCGACCACCCCCAATTCACTGCCTGTACCATCATTATTTGCACCGCAGTAACGTTTGGGTAGTTTGTAGATGGCACTGGGAGCTCTAGGGCTGGCTGATGCTATGGGGGGGCCCAGTAAGGGGAGGCGGTGATGGGATGGGCGTGGCAGGGCTTTGATTGGGGTATGCGGCGTGGGGAGGGGGGAGTCAGGGCACTGACAGGGTTGTGGCTGGCATTTAGGGGTACCCAGAGTAGGGGCAAGGGTCCAGGGACGGCCAGCACGGCACGAGGCCCGGTGGTGCTTGGGGCCCACCTGGTTGAGCGACCAGATGGGGGGAGCCAGTACCGGTTTGAGGCCAGCAGGGCGCACAACGGCCTCAAGATGCTGTACGGAAGCAGTAGGGGGGTCCGCTGCAACCTGCCCTCCTTTGTTGGATCGAGCAGCAGGCAATACCACGTTGTGAATTTTACAGTTATGCTTACAGTTTTTGCGAGATGGCATGGATGTTGAGCGCACAGTGGAGGGTGTGTTGGCATGGATGTTGAGTGACGCAGGTTGAACGGGATGGTATGCATGGGGGATCAGGTTGTGGAAGAGATGATGACATGTGTCAAGGGCCAGGACTGAGGTGGTTTGTGAGGGGGAGGAGTTCCTGTAACCGGACTGTTTCGTTGTTGTTACAGGTGGCAAATGAGGCCACGGACAGAGCTGCGGACACAACAGTACTGGGGAACAGCATATCCTGGTCAGGAGGAGGTCCTGGACGGACACTCAGGTACGGGATTACGGCAGAGGCAGTGGGACGGGGGAAAACCTAGGTGAGCGTGGGGATTTTCGGCTGATCAGCCAGGGTAGGTACTGGGCTGTGAGGGATGTGGGGGCAGGTGCAAGAGGTTGATCGGGGCCAAGTGAAAGGTGGGGCATGGGTCCAAACGAACATGTGGTAGCCAAGGAGTCATCGGGTCCTGGGTGTCAAGGTTTCAGACTCATGGGCCTGGGTTCAAATCCTGGTGTTTCAATGGTTTTTTTTTTTGAGGTGAAATTATGGGCAATAATGTTGATAAATGTTGTAAAATGTGGGGGACAGTAGTGATTAAACAGTGGGTGTCTGTTCACTATCGGTTACAGTGAGCAGAGCGACACAAGGGGACAAGAGGTGCCGGTTGGTACGCAAGCGGTTCTCTGTGTCAAAACATTGGGACAGGATATGGAGTTTGGGGGCCTCAGTGGCTGGGGGGCACAGTGGAAGGACAATAGGAGTGGGGGATTTTATTCCACTGGGCTATGACCTGCGGGTCACAGGTCACGGTCTGTTCACAAGCTATGCCGGCTGGTGACTGTGGAGGCGTAAAGAAGAGTTCACTTAAGACGTGGTGATGGGGCTGGGTCGGCTGATCGGGGAAGGGTGCGGGGTCTCCTTGGGCGATTATCTGCGAAGCAGGTCACTCCGGGGGGATGGGGACCGGATGACTACTAACGTTACGCAGGAGGGTATGGGGATGTCAGGGCTTAGAGGACTTTCTGGTTAGCTGCTTGCCACGGGTTCCGGGCGTTTGATGTCTCACAAAAAGGAAGAGCATACCAACGGGAGACGTAGGAGGCTACATGACAGGGGTCAGGTATGGACTGTTGAGTCTACGAGGGATTGGTGAGGCAGGCGTGCTGACGAATTGCACCAATTAGCCACCAATTGCATGGGGGCGGGTTGACGGATAGGCTGTGCACACTTTGGGGGGGCTGAGGTTGCGAAGAGCTCCGGGGCTCTTGGGTTACCTGGGCGCATACATTGTGGCAGGGTGAAGGAGGGCAGCGATATAGGTGGGACTTGCATGGGGACTGGACAGGGGGGCCTTTGGCACCATAAGCTGTAGTGGGTCCAAGGGGGGATCTCATGGGTAGCTAGCCTGGATATTTGACAGGGGATTGTGGCTGAGGGCCACAGTTTCTTTAGGAAGGTGGTGGAACACTCAAGCCACAGGTAGGATGGAAAGGGAGGTCTATGGCAGTGTCTGAAAAGTTTGGAGGGAGCAACATGAGGGTACGTGGGGAGGAGGTGCCAGGGAGACAGAATGCAGAAGCCAGGCAGGGCCGGGGGCAAGTTCACTGTACCGTAGACGGTGTTTTTTTAGGCGGGGTGCATAGTGGGATATGGAAGGCGTAAGGTGGATTGCCAGGGAGCCTTAAGAGTTTCCAAAGGGATGTTGTTTGGCAGGGCAAATGGTGCTGCAACAGGGGCATGGGAAGTAGGGTAGGTTTGGAGATGATTGGGAAGGTATGAAATAGGGAGCCGGCACACGGTGGTAGTGTCGTAAAGACACTGACACTCTGATATTCTTCAAAGGTTGGGGGAAAGGGGAGCATGGGGAGCATAGGGGTGCAACCCCTTGGGATGCTATGCTATGGTCAATGTGGAGCAGCAGACATTGGGGATATGGCTGTGGTGTCAGGTGGTGTAGCGCCTGGTGTTTTTTGGGGGTAAAAAGTGGAGACACATGTTTGATCGAGCTGAGTGGCGTCAGTGCTGTGAGGCACAGTTGTGCGGGAGGTGTGCCCGGGCATGGGGCAGTTGGGGTGGGTTAGTGGTTTGTGTTGGTGGCAGTTTACCGGGGGCAAATCGGAAGTGTGTCAAACGAGAAAGGGAAAGCAAATAGAGGGCGTAAGGCAGTGGTGACTGGTGACAAAGGAGTGAAGAATTCCGGCTGGGGGATGTTTTTTGTTTTTCCAAGGGTGGAAGGCAGAAGGTCAGAGAGGCAGGCAGTATAGGTCTCATACAGAGGGTGGGCTCTTGGGGTGGGGCTCCCTTACGGTGACGTACGATTCCACGTATTGGGGGCTGTACCTGTGGTGGCTTTAGGAGATGGGGGGGAGGCTGATGGCCGAGGACGATGGGAGTACGACAGTTGTTTTTCTTTGATGATATAGGTACTGGACCAGGAGTTTTTAATGGATTTGAAATGACTGCTGAACGGGGGCTGAGGGAAAGTGGATGTAATTCTTGCAGGCAGGACTAATCATTATTTTTCCACTACAGGAGCTGGGAGTGGATCTGGATCCAGGGCGGTCACCTGGATGGGTGACCATTCACCCAGGCATTGAACAGCAAGGGAGGCAACTAACAGGGAACACAGTCATCGGGCTGTGACATGCTGGGGGAAACAATGTTATGAATGTGGGGGGGAGTTGTGACCATTACAGCTTACATTGTGCCAAAAAAAACAATAGGTTGCCTGATAGGTGTGAAAACAATGTGTTCTGGGATGTGTCAGGTTTGGTTTTACGCTATGAGGCACGGAAGGGGATATGGTAAATGTAATGGAAAGTGTGGCAATTTGATCAGGTGAACGAATTGTGCCGTGCAGACAAGGCTATCGGGGTGCTATCGAAATGACTTGCCATAAAATGGACCGCTGATGAGTTGACTGTTTCGAAGAAACAGGTGGTCTTGTTTAAAAAAGGGGGGCACTTTTTAGAGCCGAGGTTTGGCCCAGAACTGTTATTTATTTACACGGGACGCAGGCTTTGGTGGTGGATGGTCATTCACCATGATGGGGGGCACCTTTTCGTGGACAAGGAGTGGCCCAGAAGGGTCACTTGTTTATACGGGATGCAGGTACTGGTGGTGGATGGTCGTTCACCGCGAAGGGGGCACCTTTCACGGACGAGGATTGGCCCGACAAGGTTAATTGTTTACACAGGATGCAGGTAACGGTGGTGGATGATCATTCACAGCGATGGGGGCACCTTTCACAGGCATGGTTTGGCCCAAAAATGTTAATTGTTTCTGCGGGATGTATGTAACGGTGTTGAGTATGATCGTTCACTGAGATGGGGGCACCTTTCACGGGCGAGGATTTGCCCAAAAATGTTAATTGTTTAAGCTGGATGCATGTAATGGTGGTGGACGGTCGTTCGAGGATTGGCCCGAAACTAATAATTGTTTACATGGGAGGCAGATACCGGTGGTGGATGGTCGTTCACCGCGCTGGGGGCACCTGTCACGGAGGAGAATTGGCCCGGAAATGCGAATTTTTTACACGGGATGCAGGTATCGTTGGCAGATGGTCGTTCACCACAATGGGGCGGGGTTGTTTTCCGGACGATGATTAGCCTGGGAATATTGATGGAGGCATGGGGTGCACGTTGAAGTAGTGGATGGTTATCTACCAGGTGATGCAGAGGGGGAATCATTCGGTGCACAGGCACTGGGGGAGCAAGAGGTCCTGCATAGGGTTGGCATCTTTTGTGACCAACGATTGTCTCAACAATAGCACTTTAAGGATACAAGTTTAGGTGGTGGAATGGTCGTCCACCAGGTGCCACAGGGGCGAAAGGTGCAAGGAACTGGGGGGGGGGCGCAGGAAACCACCCTATGGGATTTCCCTGGTTGGCCGTACTTTGGAGGGGTGGTGAGTCACATATGGGCGGTTCCGCCCCTCAGGGGGGGGAGAACGGTACACAGGTGACTTATAGCGGGAAGCAATGAAGGAAATTCAACAGAGGAGGATTGGAGGGCAGGTGAAAATTGGAAGAAGAAGGAGGTCACCGAGTGAATGGGGTAGAGTCAAACAGGTGAGATGGTGTTGAGAAGGATGAATGAAGAATGAGTCGGTATGGGAGGGGATAAGTATATTTATTGCATTTATGTTCTGTTTTAATAAAGACTAAATGATTGCAACCTTGTCCTAATAAAATGGCCTTTTACGCTTCAAGTAACAGCGTGGAGTGTGGTTCTTGCACGAATCCCTCCTTCCAGTTGCAGTCTGGGATTCTTCGAGGTTCACTGGGGGCTTCCGTTAGGGTTTGACGCACTATGCCCTCCACATCATGGGCGTAGCACAGGCCCCCGCAGCCCATGCGATGCAGGGGGCCCCTAGCTCCAGGAGGTCCCCTCGGCACTGCCCTCTGGCCGGAGAGCTCCTGATTGAGCCTGGAGGGTGCCCCCCTAAGTACCGTGCAGGGAGGCCCCCTCACTTTACATTACGCCAGTGCTTCACATACCAGGCAGTTTGAATGTCCAGATGTGAGCCCCATCAGGCCCCTATGCAAGGGTGGCGTGTCCTCGCTGTCTTTCGGAGGTCACAGATTCCTTGCTTCCTGGCTGCAATCCTGGGCACCAGAGCGAGGTGAGAGAGCTGCTGCGGGCAGGGTACTGCAATCACAGACAGAATGCAGAGTAGCTGGCAGAGTTAGGTCGCAGCTCATTCGCAGGTATGGAGTCTTACACCAATTAAGTGCTACCTCAAACTTCTCCTGTTGGTGGGGTGCTGCAGGCCAGGTTGGGGGCCCGCTTCTTGCGTTGTGGGTAGTGAGCTGTCACGGCGAGGCCAGGGTTCACCTCCTTCTGGGGTGAGGCACCCACTTCAGGCTGCAGCAGGCACCCCTATCAACTCTTTGTGTGTGGTGGTGACCTCCTAGGCAATGTGGCATGGGGTCAGAACCCCTTGTCGCCATTGTAAAGTCATGGGCCCTAGGACCACATACTTAGTAAATCACATCACAGACACTGGGGTGATGCTTACGTAACTGGCCACAAGCACCTGCACTTGGGCTCTTTCATTAGCAGGCCCATGTCACTTGTGGTACTCTGGTGAATGGGGGTGTGTGTGGCCAGCCCTCAAGGAAGCGTCTTGTAAACTTGTGCCTGCTGAGAAACTAGAACGTGTCCAGCAGGACACTACAGGCACCCAGGGTTAAATCCATGCTTCTAATAAATGGGTGGTATAAGGTCCAGAGAGGGAGATGGCTGAACTTGTGGTCATCAGATCGACTGACAGGACTACTGTGGATACAAAGAACACATTTACCACGTCAAGAGTTTTAAAACACCTCCTGCCCCTCCACCTAATTTATTCAAAGTCTAGTCGGAGTCTTTGATTTCCCCGACTACGCTCCCTGGATACAGCTCCAACGTATCCTTAAATGTATTGACAATCTGGTTACGAGCAGAGAACCCACGTGTAACATTGTGCTTTATTAAAATTATTCGGACACATGATAAAGAGAAGCACAGGGAGGGGAGAAAAATAGAGGAGAAAGAAGGAGAGAGAGATGGTATAAGAGAAAGAAAGAGGAAGAGAAAAAGAGAAAGAGAGGGAGGGAGGGAGGGGAAAGAGAAAATTACAAACGTAGGAGGTAATTAAAGAGCCAAATAGAGAGAATATGCGTCTGTGGGAATAGAAGTAAATGTTTGATTGGGGGCGAGTAGAAGGCAGAACTGGGCAGCCTCAGAGCATGACTTATGATCACAGTCAGACATCATGGAAAGTGTTCGTTTTTTCCTGTTTCTCGGTCTCGTAAAGTTCACCCTGACCCTCGGCTGCGCTTTGGATCAGCTCCTTCCATAAATCCTCTGGGTGATCAACCTCTATTGCCTACAGTGCTCATATTAATGCAGAGAAGTTATGAGTTAAATGTATGCGCTTTAAAAAGTGCAATCCCAAAAATAACAGACAGCTCTACCTGGTATGAAAGCGCGCCTTCATGATACAGCCTCGGGACTTCAACAAATTAATACATTCCGCTCTGTCAAACCTATTCTGCTTCCGGCTTTCCTTTTTGAAGTTTATTTTGATTTGATCAAGCTGGGACGCGCAACACTGAAAGCATTTTATCTGTAAAGACCTATATATCTCGCTGGTAACCTTTGTAGCGCCTGCGCTGCCGGCAACACTAGAAGCAAGTGTCGAGGCTGATGATGAAACACTGCCTTCTGTAGTGACGCACTTCACTCTCACAACATCCTGCTGCTAACGGTCCATCGAGCGCCATCCATACTTGATTTACAAAGCTGAAATCAAATCTTTATACCTTGCATTTTTCCTCTATTGTATGTTGCGACTTTGCCATCTTTCCGTTAATAAACCAAGTTATTTCAGGTTTATATTTTATATGTCACCTGCTAACACCCCTCCCTAGATCATGCACACCCTCCTACTGCCCCGCACCCAGATACACAAATAACCCACCTCACTCTACACCACTTCACCTGCTTCCCCAGACACACATCCCTCAGCACAATGAACTCCTCCTCCACCTTCTTAGACACTCCCACCCTATCCCACAGGCTCAAACACAAAGGCACACCCCAACAACATGCCAACCTTTTCCACACCAATAAAACATGCCTTTAATGACCCAAAACAACACCAAAGATGACCACCCCACCCCTTTATCACAGTGGCCTCATCTCTATCACACGACTATAGGCCAGCCGTGGCTCAGCAGCCCCCTGCTCACCATTAAACAAAGGTGAACACTTCACTAATAGACAACAACCTAACCTCTAAACGGCAACCCTGAATACCCCCCATCAGCCACCAGCCTGGTCAGTTACCAGAAGCAACCAACCATTACCACCCACCACCACTTCTACTGACTACAAAGATGGGCATACATATGGATCACAATAGTGGCCCCCAGACTACAGCTACTGGCAGTGCTGCCTATCAAATCAAATGGACCAAACCCCACTTGCCCCCCACAGACTTTCTTCTATGTAACACACAGTCACCGACAACATTTTCAGATAGCTAGCCTACCCTCAAAGTCCCACTACAGGGTATGTTGCCTCTAACTCCACCTATCATTTCAATATGACCAGTCCACTCTCCACTTACACGTGTTCCACTGTTATGTACAACCAGCAATATACACACTGTGTATTTCCTTCCCATAACAACCCACAGTCACCTCAACCATATCCTTCCCTACGGCACGTTCTTCACAGCACAACCCCTCCGCTCCCTTTCTACGACTTGACTGCAAACCTAACCCACCCATTCCACACAGCAAATCCAATATGCACCTGCACCCTACTGCACTCCCCTAACTACCAATCCTACTTAATCTTACATCTTTGCCTTAACTACCCACCCTACTTCATCAAACCACACGCTTCATTTTCCCTCTTAACCTCAACAACTGACTCTGTACCTCCAGTCACTCCACCTATGGAACTATGGCTAAACCATCACTCCCCCATCCCATACAGATTTAGAGCACATTGGCAACATACACTTCCCTGAACTTTCTCCTACCTCTCCTTAACATACACTGAGCTCACGCTCTCTATGCACCCCTGTACCCCATCACCTCCCTCTCTACAGTCGGCGTGAGTGAAGAATTCCGTTCCACCAACAGAATTGTGTGCAAATCTTGGCAAAGTGACGCAGAGCAGAGTTTTTTCTCTTGCAGGGCTCATCACCGTTAAGTTGGCAAGCGCTAGAAAGAAAAATCGCACACTAGACCTCCTCCCAGCGAGAATTCTCAACCCATGCAGTTGCAGCAGGTCGCAACCGCTCGCATTGAGAAATCTGCTTCTCATCTTGAGGAAGCTGCCCTCTGAATAGAATATCCACTCGAGCAGCAGAAAGAAGCAGCGCCTGCTGGAGCAATGCGTAGTGCAATTTGCGACGATTTTACAGTGCAGGACATATTCCCGGGGCTCAAAATCAGTGTGAGCAGTGCAAATTACCATACTCTGCCACTCGTGGAACTCTGCAGAGGGCGGCAGAGTTTTCTTGGCACTTCATGGAGTTCTGTGGAGCTTAACTCCAATAACTCCGCCCACGCCTACTCTACAGTGATACTGCTAACCTCTCTCTTTTCCACTCCATAACAACACCAGAATACACCTCTGACATACTCCTTCCCCTGACCAATGCCCCCTTCTCCTTTGCCCACCATAGCTCGATGCCCTCATACAGCTCTTACAACAAGCCCACCCATCCCACTAACCAACACTAAAATCCTCTAATTTCACATATTAAGACAAAGTCTTGATCCAGTTATCCACCAACATCCACACATGCATCAGTGAAAAAGAAGACACTAAACAAAAAACCTCTGAGCACATTTGAACCCACTACAACAGCCGGTGGAATGCCACAACCCTATACAAAATAACCCCCCATTTCTTTAGAACTCACAACAGGCTATCCAAAAAGGAAATTGAATCTCTTCTCTCCTACTTCAACTTACACACTGTAAAGCGCTATTACAAAAGAGAATTAACATAATGGATACCATCACAAGCAGTATGAACAGTAATAACAAACAATGCAAGTCGCCCACATTCAACCACAACATTATGGCACCTATTACCTATGAGGGTTCTCATTGGACCTCCAATACCAAGCTCAAGTGTATGCTCCAAAACTGCAGACCAGCAGCAAAGCACAACACTGAAATAGCCACAATGATCATGCTACATGAAATGGATATTGCATTCCTCAACAAAACATTACTAAATGGCCTCTCCTCCCCCTGGTCTTTATCCTAGTCCCATTTCATTTTTCTAATGAAAGGCTAGACTGTGGAAGCAGGACTGGTGGTATAGTAGCAGCAGTTCATAGAAACTCACTCCTAACCAACACCCTCCAGATGAAGAATATTCCACATTCAAACACTTAGGGCCTGATTCTGATGCGGTTAGGAAACCATTCCCACCTAGGGCCTGATTCTGATGCAGTTAGGAAGGCCTCCTAACAGCATTTGCTCCGTCCAAATCAGATCAGGAATGTGTCTTCCCGACCGAGGGCCCAATTATGATGCGGTTATGAACATATGCTCCCATTGAAGTCAATGGGAGTCCAACCAAATCGTATTGGGAAGCATCCGGATGCATCGTACTCCGTCGGTTGGACTCCCCGATTTACAAGCCCCTTGCGTAATTTTTGCACCGCTATTGCGTCACTTTTTGTGATGCAGCAGCGTAAAAATGTGGCCCATTTTCAACATGACACGTCTAGGGAGATGCGTCACGTTGTAAAGCCCTGCGTCACATTATATCTGCGTTCAGGTATAATGTATACAGGGTGGGCGTTCCAACGCAAAAAAGCCTTGTAGAAGTGACACAGTGAAATCTACAAGATTTCACTGCGCCACGTCTAGGACGCCACTGCGTCAAATTCTTACGCCTGCTTTAAGCAGGAGTAAGGAGTGACGCAGCACAATGAGGATAGGCCTTCCCCTGCATTACTGGAGTTGTGTTGTGCTTGCGACACAGCTCCAGCAATGCATGACTTTTGCATCAACTGATGCGTCAGAATTTATGATGCATCTGTCAATCCTTGCGCCATGGTGCACCGTATTGTAAATATGGCGCATTCATAGTGGCACAAGGGTTTCTAATTGTCGTGCAGGGAAAGTGAAGCATCTATATACCTCTACCACCCTCGCTCTGGCCGACCTACACTGGTTACCTGTACATTAGAGGATTCTCTTTAAATCCCTATGCACGGTGTTTAAGGCAGTGCATGGGATGGGTCCCCGACCACTTCAAAACAAATTCAAGTGGTATGAACCCACTCGGTCCCTTCGCTCTTCCTCATCCAATCTCATCAACATACCCAGGATTAGGAAAGCCACCTGCGGTGGCAGAGCCTTCAGTATAGCGGCAGCTCATCTGTGGAATAGGCTACCTATTGATATCAGGAAAACAGGTGATCTGATGGCCTTTCGTAAAAAGGTGAAAACGTGGCTCTTCCCAAAAATCTAACTCCAACTCATGATATCCCTTACGCCCATGATGCACAGTGTTAATTAGCTATGTGAACACAGCGCCAGGATGCCCGTAGGGTTACAGAAGCGCTCTATAAATACTATAAATAAATAAATAAATATAGATGCATCACTTTCTTGTAGATCTGCCCCGAATAATCTCTCTTGTTCCAACCTTTTACCATGTGCCACTGACTTCTTCCATCCTGGGTCTGAACATTTGCTACACTTTAACATGGCCCTCTGTAAAACAAACGTGAAAAATAAAGCATAAGATTAGAATTAAAGAAAGGCTCAATGTTCGATTTCTGTACATTTGTTATGAGGTGAGAGAGGAATCTGCAGTGATGGAGCCTACACTGTGTTTGCCCCTGAATATGACTGCCTCACTTCCCTAAGCACTGTACAGTGAATTTGCGACCACTCTCCTTCCTCTGAACGACCACCCACCAATTCCCCCCTTCCCCCGAGGCGTGAATATGAGAGCGACGGAGGAGGGAAATCAGCCAAATGAATGGAACTCACCAGTGATGCTAGCAGCTGTCTTCTTCAAGCAGTCTCAGGTTTGAGAGCGAGAGAGGTACCTACGCTCTATATTATTTATGTAACAGAGTCTCCCCAGGCACTGCGCCCCCTTATCCTTCAACCTATTGTTTCTGTCAGCAGTTTGTCAGGCCCTCCCCGTCCCCCCTCTCTATCTGCGAAGGAACACGTTCCATGAGTGATGGATGCTGTATCTTTGACGCTTCTGATCACATCCAGTACAATTCAATTGACATCATCCCCGGCACCGGAGTCTCCCAACGCCACTTACTGGCGCAGATTAGAAGCAGATTGGAGCGCGCGCAGGCGAGTTGTCAGCGAGGCGCGCGCCGCGGGCGCACCTTGTGAATCCAGGTGCAGCATGTATGATCACAGGAGACCGGATACAACAAACAAGAGGGCTCCCTTCAGACTGCCTGAAAGATTTGCGCAGAGGGACGCGGTGGCTGGGCGTTCGATATTTTACACTGGAACTCTGGAACTGGTTACAGAATTGCCAGAAGTGATGAGGACACAGAAAAGACACAACGCCACGGCGAGCCCTTACAGGAAGTCGTACATTTGCTATAGAGATCCCCAACAGGTCACGGCAATGTAGAATTGCTAGGGACGAGGATTTCCCACTAAAGTGAAAGCATCGTCAGTGAGAGCAATCTTTAAAGATTAACGATGCAATAAATAGGAGAAAATAAAATCGGGGCATGTCAATAGCAAGATGTGCCATGGAGTTCACCTGGCATCACGGCAGTGGTGAATCTACCTCCGGATGAAATGTGGAACACGAACACACATGACACTCCATCTAAGAGTTACAATGTGTGTACCCTGCCCAATCAGACGTAGGAGGGTGTAAGTTATGTCATGTCCAAGACACCTCTAAAACATTTCAAGCTTCCTGTAGCCTACAAAAATCCAGAGTCATAGACGCATGTTTCCACCATGCTCTGAAAAAAAAGGCCATCTAAATCAAGGGTTTTTCACATGGGTCCATAACACTAAATCCTTAGATTTTCTGAAGAATATTTCACTTTGTAATTAAGAGACAGATTTTGAGTTTGGCGGAAAGGATACTCTGTTGCAAAACCCTTATCTCCTGATGGACGGAGCACTAAAGCATTTCAGACACCAATGTCTTACGATGATGTTCCGATATTTATTGCTTATCATCCTAAGTTATTGGTCACTATTGAGCAAGGAACCTGACTTTAGGGGACTCTTTGAAGAAAAACCTATTTTTGCACACACCCGTGGTCCAAATATTAAGGAACTTTTAACCACCTCTAAACCTGCAAGTTCACTATTGAAATACAATGGACTACAGCCCTGTTACAATTGCAGCAATTGTAACAATGTGATCAAAGGTAACGTGTTACATCACCCGATGAAAGGCCATGAAATTAAACTCAAAGTAAATGCGACGTGCAACACGTCCAATGTAATTTACCTACTGAAATGCCCGTGTGGCTTATGCTACGTGGGACACACCGAGAGGAAAATAAGAACCAGAATCCTGGAGCACAAAAGTAATATAAGAACAGACAACACCAAGTCATCGGTGGCTTCACATTTCCTTGATCGAAGACACAATGTAGCCCAGCTACAGTTTACGGTTCTGGAGAACGTAGTGAATCAGGAAGGCATGAACCCTAAGAATAAACTATTACAGAGGGAGAACTTCTGGATACGTTACCTAAGCACGATGCAGCCCACAGGGCTAAATGATCGCATGGAATTTCTTTGTTACCTGTGACTCAGAATGTATCACATTTGATGACACTGCTATGTTTTGTTTTTCATGACTCACTAGTTGATGATTTTTATATGCATTTTTGCTTGTTTATATTTTTTATCTCCCAATATCCACTTTGCCACCTTCTTGATTATTTCTTTTAAACTGACACCCTTTCTTCATTGTAGGTCTCTCTGTCTAGATCACGCACGTATTTCCACCCTGTTAGTTCACCTTGTTTCACCGCGGTTTTTACCGTTCCAACATGGCCCCCGTTTTGGTTTCCATACTTCGGACGATTTTCAGTCCGTCACCTCTGTTGATTACTAGCACCGGCCGGGTTGCTTTTAACATAAGCATCAATCAACCAATCAATCAGAGCATTTTTATAGCGCGCTACTCACCCGGAGGGTCTCAAGGCGCTTGGGGAGGGGGATCCGCTACTGCTCGAACAGCCAGGTCTTGAGCTGCTTCCTGAAGGCGAGGTGGTCCTGGGTCAGGCGGAGGTGGGTCGGGAGGGAGTTCCAGGTCTTGGCGGCGAGGTAGGAGAAGGACCTTCCCCCTGTGGTAGCTCTTCGTATGCGGGGGACGGCGGCGAGGGCGTGGCCGGTCGATCGGAGCTGGCGTTTGGGAGCGTAGAAGTTGAGGCGGCTGTTGAGGTATCCTGGTCCTTGGTTGTGCAGGGCTTTTTGAGTGCGTGGGTGAGGAGACGGAAGGTGATTCTCTTGTTGACCGGGAGCCAGTGCAGGTCTCGCAGGTGTCCGGAGTTGTGGCTGCGACAGGGGATGTCCAGGATGAGTCTTGCTGAGGCGTTCTGGATCCGCTGGAGTCTCTTCTGGAGTTTGGCGGTGATTCCGGCATAGAGGGAGTTGCCGTAGTCCAGTCGGCTGGTGACGAGGGCCTGGGTGACCGTCTTCCTGGTCTCGGTGGGGATCCACCGGAAGATCTTGCGTATCATGCGTAGGATGTTGAAGCATGACGAGGAGACGGCGTTGACTTGTCTGGTCATGGAGAGGGAGGAGTCCAGGATGAAGCCCAGGTTGCGTGCGTGGTCTGTTGGTTTGGGTGCGCTGCCTAGGGCGGGTGGCCACCAGCCGACCGGTAACACTGATGCCCTCTGAAACTTTTTGACCGGTCCGCACACTAACCTCAAGTAAGTGCTGAGCAGCGCCTTCACCTTAAAAGCTTTCTGCATGTTCACGAATCACGAACTTTATAATTCTCGCTACTCCGACTTTATGCTGATTAAAGTTCTATGTCTTCACAGCGGTAATGTCACGAGCACGCCCAGACTTGATATTTCAATGCACTCATTTCCTTGCAACTTTGGTTAGTCACGGGTTTAGACCTCGCCCAAATCCGGCATGTTTCATCCTGTACTTAACTCATGTTATTCTTACTGGGCTACGGTTTCTTCTTTTTGATGTGACCTTTTATTTCATATGAACACGATTCTTTACAGTCATCTGTGATGCACAGTGCATGTGCTAGCAAATTGCAACATCACTTAACATGTGGATATTATGATACTTTAAAAATGTGTTAGCATTTGGAGAAGTCTTCTCGAGATTTAGTATGTGTTGTATCTTTTGATTTACAGACCCCTCCCCTGACGAAGGGCTGTACGAGCCCGAAATGCATAGGGACTGATGGGATTGATGACAAAAAAAGTGTGGATGTATTTTTCTGATGTTTAAGAAATACTACATTGAAAGCAAAATGGTACTGGAGTTACCCTGCATTTATTGAAAATTACAATAAGTGAACAACTTAAAAAACAAACTTTTGTCTGCTTGAACTTCATTATACCTGCGGGTATCACCTATCGCGGTGCGCTGGGGGACAATTCCCATTGGGAACTTGCTATTTTAGTATTTATCTCAACGCTGTACTGTTCAGACAGCGAAGCCCTGGCCTGCACGCGACAACTTCTCACTCATTCAAAGTTGGCATATTAAAATCACGGTGCGTGTCTTATCAATACATGTATTCTACTAACGACTACCCAGAGCGTGACTTAAAATGGCTGCTAACGCGGGAAATTGTATTGTGCATGTGTCGGCTGCATCTATGCAGAATGACGTATTTATGCTTGGGGGGACATTTTCTGCTCCTGCGCAAATGCATCTAAAATGGCCGCTTGGAAACTCACATGCTAAGCATCTGCTTTGCTGAAACTAAAATGAGTTATATACTTAATTCTAATGCATGAAGAGTCTTTATAAGTAAATGAGATTAGAGTAGAGATAGGTGGTATACAGTAAAATCATTTTGTTTTGAAATCAATACTTTTTCTTTTGACCTCTCTTTTAGTTCGTATTTGGGCCTCTGAGTGAAGCTAAAAGCCTGCACCCCATGAGGTTCTTCACGTGTGCGCAAAGATGGCAAACCAGAAACAGTGATGTCAAAGCTTGAAACTCGTCCAAGAACGTTCTCAGTACATGTCCTGGGAACCAGCTGAACATCCTGAAGAATCAATGGACAACTGAAAATTGTATACATTGTTTTCGATAAAATTAAAAACCTGGCTGAGAAATAAAGCTTGGGAGAACAAATTAGTGAGCGGGAACATAAAATAATGAACTAAAGAAAATTATTAAAACCTAGCATGGTGTGTTGATCATCCTCTCAGTCTGTCCAATTAGAAATAGGAGTTTCATAAAGTTGAAAAATTTAGGGGTGGTACATGCCATTAGAAAGTATAATTGAGGTAGTGTAGTTAGAGCAGTGTGGCAGTTGCATCAAGAAACGCTGAGAGACCGAGATGCTGTCCAAATGCTGATCGAATATTTGAAGAAGCAGACTTAGAATTCTAAAGCCGAAATATTAGAAGAAGATTGCGGAAGAATCAAGGAGGAAGTTAGTGTCAGAGAGGGGTGAGACGCAGGTGTCGAATCCAGAAGAGGTCATCTATCCTGTCCTGAATCCTTGCCTGAAGTCCCTGTCACCTGTTCTTTCCCAGAGGACCCATTGAACTCTCTGCCAGAGGGGTCTGATTTTCACACCATCCTAGGTAACTTTATCTCCGTGTATTGTGTCAATGTACTTCTCTCTCTCTATCCTCTTTTTCCTGAGGTACTATTTGTTGGGATAATCTCATTGAAATAGAATACTAAATTTTGGTAAAGATCTTACTTCCTCGGAAAGATGGAGTTAACACTGTAATTTGTTTTGCTGATCTATACTAATATAATAAAGAGAGAGCCCAAACCTTTGAGGCGGGTAATCTCAGGAACCACAGCACCAATCACAACACCCAATACAGCGTTGGAAAGGGCAGTTGCAGCAGAAGGACATAGGCTATGCAGACACCCACCATATACATTTAAAAGGTAAAAGAACCGTGCCAGGAAAGTAGTCCCTTGTAGGTGTGTCTGCGTTGTGCTGTGGGCGTGTGCTGGGGGGGTGACAAACGCTGGAGGAGTGTGGTACGTTCCGCCCTTCATGCCATGTCTCATATCGTGTGCTAATCCCACCCTGCTCCCTTTAAATACCCCTGCACCCCATAATCATAACCCACCCTTACTCCTTAAAATACCCCAACACCCTTAAACACTAACCCATCTTAACCCTATAAATATACCCTGTACCCGAAAACCCAAACCTATCCTTAAACCCTAAAAATATCCCTGTACCCCAAAACCCAAACCTACTCCTGAACCCTATAAATACCCCTGTACCTCAAAACCCAAACCTACCCCTGAACCCTAAAAATACCCCTGTACCCCAAAACCCAAACCTAGCCCTGAACCCTAAAAATACCACTGTACCCCAAAACCCAAACCTACCCCTGAACCCTAAAACACCCCTGTACCCCAAACCCCAAACCTAGCCCTGAACCCTAAAAATAACCCTGTACCCCAAAACCCAAACCTACCCCTGGACCCTAAAATATCCCTGTACCCCAAAACCCAAACCTAGCCCTGAACACTAAAAATACCTCTGTACCCCAAATCCAAACCTAGCCCTCAACCCTAAAAATACCCCTGTACCCCAAAACCCATACCTATCCCTAAACCCTAAAACTACCCCTGTACCCCATAACCCAAAACTATATCTGAACCCTTAAAATACCCAAACACTCCAAAACATATACCTCAGTACCCCAAAACATATACCCCTCTACCCATACTTACCTTATCCAAACATTTAAAAAAACATGCTTTTACCATTCATGCATTTACAACGAATTTTGTTGTAAATGTGTGCGTGGTAAAAGCATATAAAATGTAATGCCATTCGTTATAATGACATTGCGGAGTCATGGTACTTTCGTAATGAAAGTATGTGGAGTGATGGTTTGCGGAAAGAAAGTTGCGGAATAATGGATGTTTACCCTCCCCCGGTAAGTACATTGGTGGCACGGTGGCCCACATCTCCAGCAACATACTCATATTTTTTCACAACCCATTTGAAAAATGCACAGGTCTCTCTCATTGATGGCTAGCACAACATACACTTTTAGACACACCTCCCGCCACAAGTTCTAGAATTGCTAACTTTAGAGCTGGGGAGCTACGTTCGAATCTCGGCATCAGCTCAACATCCTGTGATTCCAGGCAAATCGCTTTGTCTCCCCGTGCCTACCAAAAATGAATGTGTTCTCCTGTAATGTAAATTGTGCTCATGCCATGTTGTCGAGTTCGCGCTATATAATATTGCAAGGAAAAATAAAGTAGGGAAACTCGAGTTCACATACTACTGAACGCGCACTCCTAAGTGCATCAGCAGTGCACTGTGAATCGGAGCGTTTCACAGGCCTGTCACAGATAAGAAATCCTATCAAAACGAAATCCTACAAAACAATATACTACTGGCCGGCAGCAATTCATACCCGGACAACGTCGGGACAGGCTGCTAGTATGATATAATGAGATAAATATTTAAAACTTTCCTGAGTCTGTTGTTATTTTAATAGGGTAAAAGATAAATGAACCTATGTTATATCATCAATTACTATTCAACTAAATAGGTCCATTGACTTAAAGAAAGGCTTCATGATCAGTGAAAGATTAGAGAAATGATAGGTAACTGATCTAAATAAAGCATTTATAAACATTGACCCCCAGCGGTGTTAGCCAGCCTATATGAGTGAATGTGTACATTTGCCCAGATGAATGTATGGTGATAGATTTTTGCAGGTTAGTAGCCCGCTGGATCAGCATACCCTGCCAACTTAAGGTGAACAAAGCAAACACAAGGAGATGACGGACGAAACGCTGAAAACGTTTCAGACACTCACTCCCTGTCACAGATCTGGGTTGAATCCATCATCTTTCTTTAGCTCACTTCATCACCCCTGTTCAGACAAAGCTATTTGCAAATCAGTCTTGACCCTGTGCCTGATGGGAACAGTCCAGCCCGAACTGCCAAGCCACGTCTTCCCTGCACCAGAAACAAGCATACTGGGACCGGTTTCATTCTGTCCATCATCTGTGTGTCTTTTGCTTTAGTATTCCATCCACAGAGTCCATGTTGGCTCTGTCAATGAAATACTTACATCAATGGCCCGATGGCATAAGGCTCATTGGAGGAAGAACATTTGCCAATTTTAGAAGCTCAGGGCCACTCCTGGTGCCTCAATCACGTTCCCCAGTTCCAGGAGGTTGATTGCAGCAGGTATGGGAAGACCTCAAGAGCAAGGGAAAGAGAGAGATAGATGTGGAAGGTAGAGTGAAAGTGATTGAAGCCGGAGAAGATAGGAGAGGACATAGAGAATGGATGCAAAGAGAGTGCGTGAGGAGAGGAAGTCAGCTGAGGTGGTTTGAGCATTTTATCAGGGGCTGCTTTTGGTTCCCCATTCCAGCTATGCTCAGCCCATACTGCTTCTTCCTGTGCTCCATTTAACCCTCTCTCTGTGCCCCTGCACAGTGCATCTGTCAGTTCTCATGCACTGCTCCCAGAGGGCCTGAACAAGACCCACTGCATACACAGGGCTCACAGCATGTGTAAAGCAGTTTTGCAGAGCATTTACAGTATTCTCTTAGTGTGCATGTAGGATTATAAAGTCAACAGATTATTCACAGTTTTCAACATTTTTGCAATCTGTAACAATTGTAGTCAATGCTAGAATAATTTATAGTTTTCAATTGGCACATTTCTTTTGCATATTACACGTATGCATGAAAACTGACCTTGACGTAACACATCCAATGTCGACACACCTTCTTCTTTGGAATGACTCTCTCTTCCTTCCCATTCTCTAAATGCTTCCTCTTTCTGAGCGCTGCCTTTTTTAACTCACATGCATGCTTGCCTCGATCCCTATTATTGTTACTCTCCCTACTGCCCAACTCAAAGATTACAACCCCTGCCTTTAAAATCATACCCACGCAGCCTGACAATACCTACTCTTTTGTAGCATATCTATTAATGTTGCCAACCAGTGCATCAGTTTGCATATCCCCCTCTCCCACTAAAGTTCTCACATAGCTACTATTAATGTGATCTACCATATAGAAATGAAATAAATGCATGGAATAGTTCCTTTATCATTTATCAGGGAAACACCTGTCCTGCCAAACCAACCATCAACTATAACTATTCTTGTCAAGAGGTTAGACTATGGCAAGTCTATGTTCACTAGATACCAAAATTAAATCTTGCCCACTTCCGTGCAGCTCCACCTGTCTCAGCGAGTTTGGCTTTTGGATCCAGGAAGTCTGACCATACAATTTCTTCTTACAAAAGCTTCAGGACAGAGCGAAAAGAAAAGGCTTTTTTCCAGCATCACTTCCTGGATTTATGGCAAATCCCAATGCGATTGTTTTCTGTCCAGCTCTATTAGTAGAACAACCTTTTCAGCCACTCACCATGGATGCAAACCCTAATTGTGTCCTTTCTATGTATCTTTAGAAACCTTGGATTACCCTGGTATTCTTCAGAGGAAACTCCAGGTGGTCATGAATGACGCAGCAAGGTTGATATATAAACTGCCTCGTAGAGTACATGCTACCCCCTTGCTGTGTCAACTGCACTGGCTGCCTATTAAACAAAGGTTAAGCTTCAAGGGCTTGTGCATTGCACACAAATCTCTGTTTGGTGAAGCCCCCAAATATATCAAAGACCGTCTGAAGCCCTCCGTACCGGCCCGCCATCTTTGCTCATCACAGGGCAGTCTCCTTGCCTGCCCTCGTTTCAGTATGGCGACATTTGGAGGCCGGGCCTTTTCGGTCTTTGTTCCCCAGATGTGGAATAAGCTACCAGATGACATGCGCAAGGAAGATAGACTGCTCCCATTTCAGCGGAGGCTCAAGACGATGCTGTTCTTAGAGGTATTTGACCAGGCCTATTAGGATCAATGTTAAGCTCAGTGGCACAATGGAACTCGGACTGTCGTTCCATGATGCAGCGCTTAGAGACCTTTGGTGATTAGCGCTTTATAAATGCAATTTAACATTAACATTAACTATTCCCATAGAGTGTGTACAGCAGGCAGACTGTATGTCAGCCGGCACTTGAATACATTTTAGACATGCCAAAAACTTGATGGCCCCTCTCACTTTTTTCCATCCTCCTGAGTACTCCATCTCAATCCCCAAATACCTACATTCAAATTCTGAATGCTATACAGATTTATTTTCACCCCTCTCATATTGTTTACTAACTGGTCGATCTTGTATATCATATTGTACCTCTTTATTATATGCAATATAGACAGACAGAAGGCTATGGTAGAGGAGGGAGAGTGGGAAGGGTGAAAAGGGGAAGGGTGAAATGGTTGAGTACTGGGGAACATGCCAGCGCCAGTGGTAAAGTCTGGAGGTATGCAGTGATCAAATTGATTCATTACTTCCGCAGTGGTGGAAGTTGATCAGTGTAAAAAAACATGTTATCTTTTCAGTAAATTCCAACATTTCATTTGTGCAAGAGAAAGAGAAATGAGTAAACCAGCAAAGTTTTCAGTGCAACAACAAGATCTAAGCCAGTTGTAACACTGTCAGATGAATAGTCACTGCTTACCAAAATGAAGATATTTGGTGGCCTATGGAGGGGGTGCACTTAGATTACAGATGTGCAAAGATTGTATGGCCAGCAAAGTTTTGAAGAACCTTGGTACTTTCCCTTAGCAAGCAACCTGGAAAAATGTTCTTTACAAAATAGCAAGATCCTTTTCTACACCTAGTGACATCAATTTCAATCTAGTTTAACACAACTAGGTTGGCAAATGTATGTCGTTTTTCCAACAAGTTTACCTATTGCTGAGTTTTCAAGTCAATGGTGGCATTGTGCTGGCGACGAACACTTTAGACCTGTGCGGTACTAAAAGGAGGTTAAATTATCTGGGGAAATAATACAGAAGATGCTGTGTTAGGTTTCACACGTGTGAAATCTATAGTAAGTAAAAAAAAATCTTAAAAGTGGCTTACAGCCCACCCCACCTTACCATTTACTTTTCTGCTTGTCACTCTGTTTTCCTTGCTTTTTATTGGTATTGATGTGTTATTTACTATCGGTTTCTCGTGGGTTCCCTTTCTTTTGTGTTTACTTTTACTGTGGAGCTTGGACCAAGTACTCGTTCCTTTTGAAATTTTCATCCGCCTTACCGGAGCTACTATTTTATTTGTAATTCAGCGCGATTGTCAACTGCACGTATTTTTGGGAGCTTTGTCTTTTTTTCTGAACACATCTATTAGTTGTAATGACTATGGATGTATTTTTTTTGATAGAGCTAATAATTAAACTTGTTTTTTGGGATATGTCCATTCTCTAACATTGCATTTGTACTTCATAATTTTTTCAAAACATGTCTATTATTTTTTAATGTGTGTGGATGTAATTTGTTTTACACAGAAACGCTCACAGATTTATATATTTGCATTAAGCTTCTTTGCCGAAGGATTTTCATTTGTGCAAATGTGCCATTTATGAACGCATCCATTATGTTACAATGCATAGGACTTCATTCATTTTCAACTCACACGCACACAGATTTCAGTAATGCCTCTTTTTAAACATCAATTATGTGATTTGCTTAGCATTACAGTATGTTGAGCCACTGCCAAGACTCAAACCTGGTTCCCCATCTCCAGAGTCAGTAGGCCTGGCCATTACCCCACACTCTCTACATTGCAGGACCGGCCTCTGTAGCTGGGTGCATTGTCTGTTCTTTATTACACACATCCCACGAAAGCGAGGCAAAAGGCAGTCAGCCATGGACCCTTGCTGTGTGCACCAGAGAGCTGGCTGGGGTGGAAGAAAAGGACAGCTTCAGTTTCAAGCCCCATCAGGGGGTTTGCGATCTAGCTTAACAGAGATTGAGGGGTTGTAGTGCCACTGACCTCCTTCTCTAACCCCAGTCCTTTCTCCTCCCCTCTCCCAGGCTTCCCATTCATTTCCCTCCTACCTCCCCCCAGTAACATGGGCACTGCAGTGAGGGGCTGCTTCTTCCATTCCACCCCCCTCCTTTTTTTGTGGATTTATATAGCACAAACTCGACCCGAAGGTATTGGAGCGCTTTACATGAGCACTAGTTCCGTTACACAAGGACACATTCATTTATGTTTTTGGTAGGCACGGGGACATTAAGTGATTTGCCAAAAAATCACAGGATGTGGAGTCGACCCGAGGCTCGAACCTTGGTGTCCCACCTCCAAAGTCGGCAGTCTATAGCCATGAAACCACATCCTCTCCCATCCTCTGCGGCCTTTCCTGGCATCACTATAAACAGACAGCTCTGGGCCGTATTTTTTATTTATGTAGAGATCCTCCGGGTCCTCCCCCACCCACAGTGGGTTGTTCAAGCCCTGTCTGGAGAGTGCTCCTGAGCCCCCGCTAGAATCCTTATTTCTGCATTTGTACCCCAGCCCTAAAGACTGAAAGGCAACTGTCCATGGTTACTTTGAGCCATCATTATATGGTTATTTTTTCTCTTTCACGTTGTTGAGTGTTAGAAACACTTGTCACCTCTGAAGAACAATTGCTTGTGGAAAGGGTGTTATTTATATAAACCCCACTGTTTAATCTGAAGGGCAGCAATAACCTTTTAGTATAGCCGAGATTATTAAATGTAAAAATGAATAACAGGTCTATGCCTCATTAGCTCGCCCAAACCAATTTTGTTTATTGTCTTCGCATTCCTGTATTTGTAGCTCTGATTAGCTCATTATTTAACCATTAATCAATCAATTATTGCAATTACAGTATTTTTATATCAACTTCTTCTGCTCCTAAACTCTGTAAAAATGGTTTAATGAGATTCGATGTACTGACCACAGAAGAGGGAGTTCAGTTCGCCTTGCCAGGGTTCTAACTCTAACCCTCAGATCACTACAGATGTGTGAGGTGAGTGTTAGATCATTGAGCAATCTTCCTCTCTCAACATTACCAAAATGCAAAGAAAAAGAAGCCTGGCCTACAAGAATACCCATGCATGGGATCCGGAAAACACAGGAGTTCTGTTATAAGATGTATTTGCTTGGTTCACTGTAGTATCATATGCTCTATCTTGCATCTGAGGCACTATTACAGAGATTTAAAGTTCTGATATACTTGCATTTCTAATGGATAAAGTAAAACTACAAATCCCAGAATGAAAATAAAATAAAATGTTCCATTATCAGTGCCCAGAGAATGGAATTGTATTCAGTCTCTGCCGCCCTGCTCTCCAGGAGTTACCAATATTGCAGGCATTGATTATTTGTATTATGGGAGGTGGATCGCAAGGTTAAGTCCACATCTCCATATTATCAACATTTTCATTAGCGCAGTTCTCTTATCGCAGGATTTTACACGCTGAAGGATCACCGTCTATCACCGGATTTCACATCACCTGTTAGCAAAGCGTTGCAAATACGCCATTAACACGGCGATGTAATCCGGAGATAGACGGCAATAATGGAAAACGCTCTAAACACGTTTAGCAATAATTATCGTGTGTTGTTGATATGCCCCGTGGTTTATTGGTACCTGGTTGTAGTCAGGCTTTAGACACACTTCACAATCAGAGCAACTCGTGTTACATCTCTGCCTGCCACTCCCTCCCCCGTCTGAAATTATATCTGCAATCAAAATTAGTGTAATATGGTGTCTTTGTATTATTTAGGAGTCCTCAAACTACTTCTATCAACAAAAAGAGCACCCTAATGATTTTCCTCCAGTTTCATACAATGCAATAAACATTTCTCAAATCGATTATTTAATCAATTATGTATTCTGTTAACTTTCTAGTGTACAAGTAGTAAATTTGACATTTATTGACACTCCACTCACTGACTGCCACTTTCACTCAAACACACATGCTCACCTGTATACACGATTGCATATGAACACTCCCTCTCTCACACAGACTCGATTTCTCCTAACCAGATTTCGCCTACGCCCGTTGCGCTTTCTAGTAGCATTTCCAAAACAGTTAGGATGGGTCGATAAACTCACACCTTGCCCTTGTGACAATATGGCAGCTCAGATCACCCTGCACTTTATTTTGTTTTGCCCCCTTTATATACAGCATAGAGGAGAATTTTTGGCCCCACTCTTGAGGGAAAATCGACCATGTACTTACATCGAAGGCTTTAATGTTTTGCACTCCTTGATTGAATGCTTGAATTAATCTCAGCCACTGGTAATTACTTGGGCTGCATCCCAATCCATTGTTATTCAAGCTTTCCATGCATTACTGTTTTGTACACTTCTTCAGCTTTTGTGGCCTTGCAGCTATAACAGGAAGTCAGCCAGCTGACTTTTGGTGTCACTCCTTCAGTCTGAGGCTCGGGACAACTTTTTCACGAGCAGGGCACCACAGCACAGTCCTCTCTTTGCTAGCCCAGGAGTAGCAGGTGTTGTCCAGTCTTTGATGCAGTCTCTCTTTGCCAGGTCCTGGGAACACCAGGGCAGCCCTTCTTCAGTCTTCTTTCCAACACAAGTGTGATTTGGGGTCTGGCTGCCAGGAGTGCCACTTTTATGTCCTGAATATGCAATGACTACTAGCCAATTGGCTACCAGCTCCCCTCCTGCCCGATGATGACGTCCTGCAAAGTGTGGCATCTGGCTATCCCAGCATGCAATATTGTGTCCACTCCTAAAATGGTAGAACCCCTCTCTCTGTATGTAGTGCGTGATAGCCCACCCAGGAGTTGTGGCTACCTAAGGGCTACACAGCAATGGGAAATTTGGTTTTGCTACTGTTTCCCCCTCTCCATCACCAACGTCAACCTGTCTATCAGAACAAAAGAACACCCCCTTTCATGTGTGTCCACCATTTTCCTTTTTAAAGGCAGCTTTCCCTTTGAAGCTCATCTTTTGGGCTGACACTCTGTTTGGCCTTCCTGTCAGGTGGGAGATAACACCTCTTTAACAGCAGTCCTTTTTTGTATTCCTTCCCGACAGACGTTCACAGCTCCTCCCAGGAGGACAGGAGATCCTCTTGTGGCTAACAGAGTGGCAACTTTATAAAGTTACCATTTACTGAAATGTTCCAATAAAGGTGACATAAGTATCAAGCCAGGTTTAATGCAGCAATATTTTTGATACCTTGAGGTACCAAATTTATTATTTATGTGTTTTGTAAAGTGCTCGGCTAACCCCAATGTGGGTGTCCCGGCGCTGTGGACGTCAATGGCAGAACCAAGGAATTTAGTAGCTGGAGAACAGCCATGTCTTGAGTTTACATCTGAACTGGGATTCCAGCTCAATCAGTCGAATACTCAGTGAGAGGGCGTTCCAGAGTTTAGATGACACCACCGCGAAGGCTCTGCCTCTTTTCTTTGAGCGGAGGTAGCGGGGGGTCGTAAGAGGCGGAGGTGATTGGACCTAAGTGCATGAGATGAGTGAACTAGCTTCAGACTGCTTCTTAAGTATCCAGGGACCTCCCGTTCAAGGCCCTGAAAGTAAGGACCATGGCCATAAACTGAATGCGGGCGGATATCGGAAGCCAGTGCAGGCTCTTTAAGTGGGGGGCGATAGAGTGGTGGTAGGGCACATTCACAATCAGCCTGGCTGCCGCATTCTGCACAATTTGCAACCGGTGTAGAAGATAGGCTGGGGCGCCTACATAAAGGGCGTTCGAGTGGTCTAGGTGGGAGGTAATGAGGGCATGTACGGTTGTTTTAAGCGAGTCCGTAGGCAGGTGTGGCGCGATTTTTCTAATCATACGTAACTTGCCAAAACAGGCAGAGGTATCTTTATGGATTTGAATTTTATATGCCAACTCATTATCAATTTGGACGCCAAGGTTGCTTGCCACTTTCACTGGGGATGGGGGGCGGTTTAACTCATGAGGCCACCACATCATCGATGGTAGAGGGGATTTTTGGTTAAAAAATAGAACCTCCATTTTGTCAGTGTTTAGCTTCAAGGTGTTCAATGTCATCCAAGAAACGATGTCAGAGAGGCAGGTTTTAAAGTTCTCAAGTGTAGTGTCCGAATGGTCTCTGAAGGTGAAAACAAGTTGCGTATCTTCAGCATATGATACAACTCTGACTCCATGAGCCTCTATTACCTTTGCTAAGGGAGACAGATAGACAATAAAGAAAAGTGGTCTAAGCGCCGATTCCTGGGGGACTCCACAGCTCAGGGGTTTTTTGTCTTTGGAAAAATAGGGTAGGCACCACACCTGTTGAGTTCTATCCATCAGGAAGGATTTAATCTAGGCCAGAGGGGTATCACGAATCCCTATCTCATGAAGCCGGTCTAGTAGAATGGAGTGGGAGACAGTGTTGAAAGCCGCGGACAGATCGAGGAGCACCAACATAGCTACCTCACCTCTGTCCACGCACTCCCTGATCGTCTCTGTAACTTCCAGAAGGGCTGTCTCCATACTATAGCCAGCTCTGAAGCCGGACTGTGAGTCGTGGAGGAGATTTTTTTTCTCCAGGAATTCTGCCAGTTGTTTTTGTACTACCTTTTCCAGTATTTTAGCCGGTTTGGGGAGGAGCGATACTGGTCTATAGTTACTAAATACTGCAGGGTTCGCCTCAGGTTTTTTCAGGATGGGGATTACTGTGGCCTGTTTCCACACAGAAGGGAAACGGCAGAAGAGAAGGGAGGAGTTCCAAATGGAGGGAAGTGGTTGAATGATGACCGGGGCCAGGGAAGTGAACATCTTAGCAGGAACCGGATCAATCAGTGAGCCTGATTTGCTTTTTTGCATTTTCAGAAGGGCCTTGTCTAGGGAGATAATCGTGAAGGTACAGAGCATTGCCTCACTAGAGAGAGGGCTCGGTGGAGTAGTATCCTCTCCAGACCCCTCTGAGGGGTTAAAAGAGGAAAAAATATCTGAAATTTTATTGTCAAAGAAATCAGACAGGCCATCACAGAGCTCTAGACTGGGTTAAGTAGAACACGCTAGAGCCACTGGGTTAGTGAAGTCCTTAACAATTTGATAAAGTGTTTTGGCCGAATTGTCTGCGGTCTTAATTTTCTTGGCAAAATATTCTTTCATTGCCAGTTGGCGGAGTTTGTAGAAGTTTTTTAGAGCAGTTCTGTAGTTGACTTTCGCGGAAGGATCATAGTTGAGACGCCAACACCGCTCCAGTCTCTTACATCTACTTTTCTCTTCTCGCAAAATCGGGGGTAAACCAGGGGGTGGAGGGTTGGCCGCGTGCAGAAGTGTGGGATTGGAGGGGGGCAATGGGGTCTACGGCTGCAGAGAGATAAGTATTAAACTTCTCTGCATCGGCATTTACATCGTCCGAAGGCTGCCAGTTCCGGTTGGCCAGTACGGGTTCGAGCTTGTCACAAGTGACTTTGGTCCACTTTCTCCCCCAGGTTTCTGTTTTCCTTAAGACCCTTGGGGGGGGAAATCAGGTTGAATGGGATTAAAAAATGATCCGACCAGGTCATGGGTAAAGGAGGGTAGGTGGTAAGAGCCAACAGATTGGTGAATAAGAGGTCCAGGGTATGGCCCGCCTTATGCGTATGGCCCTGAACTCTTTGTTCCAGGTTGATACCTGCTAATGATTCAATCAGGGACCTTGCTTCCACGCAGGAGGGGTCATCTATATGTAAATTAAAATCACCCAAGATGGTAAAGTGGGGATGTTTCAAAGATAGATCCGCAAGGGTAGCTAGTAGCTCCGTGAGGTGGGTGGGCTGGGTGCCTGGCGGGTTGTATATCAGTGCACCTGCAAGAATCAGGTTAGTGGAGTCTGAGACACTGAAGTACATGGCTTTGATGGAGCCAGTATTCGCTATCTTCCTGGAGGATATTTTCCAGTGTAACCGTGATATTATGGCTAACCCTCCTCCTACTTCAGTACCTGGGTGGCTAATCCCGACCAGTTGGTATTCAGGAGGAATTGCTAGGGTGATATCGGGGTTAGAGGTGTTTTTTATCTAAGTCTCGGTGAGGAACATCAGGTCCCAGGAGCTCGGGTTCAGGGACAACCATATATCCCCAGAGTGCCGGGAGAGGGACTGGCAATTAAGGAGACATGCTTTTATCACCCGAGGGGGGATTACAAGTGGTTCCTCTTTCATATAACCTCGCAGTCTAGCAAGAGAGCAGGGAATAGAAAAGGGACAGTCCTTACAGGCAAAGTTTTTTCTAAGCAGCTCAGCAGGGTTGCATTTAATATTATAACAGCCGGCTTCAAGATTCAGAGTTAGTAGTTGAGACCTGTACCAGCAAATTTGTTTGATATGGGGGTCCCGAGCATCATGGCTGGCACTGGACGCGGCACAGGGGTGGACGGGTGCAGACGGGCTTGCCTTTGGCGCACCAGTGGCGCGCCAGCAGCGCCCGCTGAGCGCGTCCGCTGCGCGTCCGGAAGTACATCTCTTTAAATGTCTGCCACTCTGCCCCGTGGCTCAACCCTTCCAGCGTTAGCACTGGCGATTGGCCGCCCTACCCTCCACATCAATCGGGCAGAGCCCGTGGTGGATCGGGGTAGGGGCGGTTTAATCAGGCGGTAGGAGTGAGGCAATGAGCCGATAAAGAGATCACAGGTAATCACACAGTAAAACCAATGTTCGTATTTTTAAAAACTTAGGGAAGATTAAAAATTCAGGCACAACCTGTAGCATCTAGCGCACCTTTAGTCAAGCGGGTGTCCACAGCGAAGCAGCATTGACCCTGGTCTTAAATGTCTGCCACGCTGCCCCGTGGCTCCACCCTCCCAATGTTAGCACTGGCGATTGGCCGCCCTACCCTCCACATCAATCGGGCAGAGCCCGTGGTGGACCGGGGTAGGGGCGGGTTAATCAGGCGGTAGGAGTGAGGCAATGAGCCGATACAGAGATCACAGGTAATCACACAGTAAAACCAATGTTCGTATTTTTAAAAACTTAGGGCAAGATTAAAAATTCAGGCACAACCTGTAGCAGCTAGCGCACCTTTAGTCAAGCGTGCCTCCACAGCGAAACAGCGTTGAGCCTGGTCTCAAATGTCTGCCACGCAGCCCCGTGGCTCTACACTCCCAGAGTTAGCACTGGCGATTAGCTGCCCTACCCTCCACATCAATCGGGCAGAGCCGTGGTGGACCAGGGTAGGGGCGGTTTAATCAGGCGGTAGGAGTGAGGCAATGAGCCGATAAAGAGATCACAGGTAATCACACAGTAAAACCAATGTTCGTATTTTTAAAAACTTAGGGCAAGATTAAAAATTCAGGCACAGCCTGTAGCAGCTAGCGCACCTTTAGTCAAGCGCGCGTCCACAACGAAGCAGCGTTGAGCCTGGTCTCAAATGTCTGCCACACTGCCCCGTGGCTCCACACTCCCAGCGTTAGCACTGGCGATTGGCTGCCCTACCCTCCACATGAATCGGGCAGAGGCCGTGGTGGACCGGGGTAGGGGTGGGTTAATTAGGCGGTAGGAGTGAGGCAATGAGCCGATACAGAGATCACAGGTAATCACACAGTAAAACCAATGTTCGTATTTTTAAAAGCTTAGGGCAAGATTAAAAATTCAGGCACAACCTGTAGCAGCTAGCGCACCTTTAGTCAAGCGCACGTCCCATACAGAAGTTAGCACAGCCGGGTTGTCAGTGTGTAAACCTGTACTCACTAATGGGGCTACTAGCCTTTCAACAGCAAAACTGCGCTCCTAGAAGTGGCTGAAAGCATCTGTGAAACTACGGACCAGGGCAACCCAGCTATGCTCGTGCTGCTGGATCTGTCTGCGGCCTGCGACACTGTGGCCCATCTAATTCTCCTAGAGTGACTCAAACTGCTGGGAATTCAGTGTACCGCCCTTGCCTGGATCCCGTCCTACTTGGAGAAATGGACACAACAAGTTTTCCTATGTCCCTTTGCTCTCTTCCCAGAAACATCTTGTTTGTGGGGTCCCCCAGGGTTCGGCATTGAGCCCTTTCCTATTCAATGCCTATCCCTCCCCGCTTGCAGCGCGGATTTAATCCTTGGGGGTGAAAGTGATTTCCTATGCCGACGATACCCAGCTTCTGTTTTCCTTTAAAGAACATTCAGATGCTGCTTTCATTAACTTCAGAAGCTGTCTAAGTCACATCTCGAACTGGATGACCCAAAACTGTCTAAAACTTAACATGGAAAAAAACGAGGTGCTATTCTTCAATCAACAGGCCACTCTGTCCCCTAGGCTCTGGTGGCTGCAGGAATTGAACCCCCTCCTGAGCTGGTAGACGCAGTGAGAAACTTGGGATTCAGATTTGATAATACCCTTACTTGCAAGTCCCAGATTTGGCAAATCTCCTCCTGCTTAGGGAAACGTTGCATTCTGCGGAAATTTCTCAATTTCCTTCCAATGGACTGCAGGGGGACGGTGGTTCATTCCTTTATTACATCCCATCTAGACTATGCCAACAGCCTATATTTGGGTCTCCCAGCTTATCCACAGACTACAATTGATACAGAATGCAGCGGGCAGATTAATTTGTAAGGTGCCTTACCGGCACTTCATCACACGTCACCTGAGAAGCCTCCACTGGCCACCCGTCATAAGGAGAATAGAATTCAAGGCACTCACCATGGCCTACAGAGCAACCAGGAGCCGAGGCCTGGCCTACTTGAGAGCTAGACTCCAACACTACCAGCATGACCGGGTCCTGAGATCTAACCACCTGCAGCTCCTCACCACAACCCGCTTTCGCAAGGTGAGGGTAGGCGGCAGAGCTTCTGCAGTTAGAACCACGAAACTGTGGAACACAATGCCACTGCCTCTCCCCTTGACCGAACCTGAACCTGCCTTTAGACAAGCTCTAAAAACCTGGCTATTCAACCGTCCCTAAGCCTACTTGCATCCCTGCGTCTCTCGACTGCCTTAGCGCCGGGACACCTCCGCTGGAGGTAGCTGCACGCTTTATAAACTCCAAAATTAATAATAAAAACCGACACCTAGGTATTTTTCCTGTTCCATTTTTTAAATACCGCACCCTACCTTAGGACTTGATATCCCTGCCTTAAGGGTGACTTATTTAAATTAAAAAGGAAGGTCTGGACTTAGGCATTGTTTAAATGGCAGACTGGGAGAAATGCTTTACCTTTCCTCACTCGGGTGACACGATCAGTGTTGTAGTCTATGAGAGACAATTTAAATTATAAGTCCTGGGTACCACTTATACCATATACTAGGGACTTACAAGTAAGTTAATTATGGCAATTGTGGGTGAACTTATCAGATATACATGTTTTAAGTGCCAGAGCACTGGCACTGAAGCCTATTTAACCCCTTCGATGCTATTCACGGAACGGTTCCGTCATGAGCGTCGGTTGGCCTGTGCTCATGACGGAACCGTTCCGTCATGAGCCCGTTGGCTCATTAGAACGTTCAGCACAGCGCAGGAATCTGCGCCGCGATGAAGGTGTTAACAGGACTCATTGCACTTCCAGAGTCAAAAGCCATCAGCATCAATCCAAACCTTTTATGGGTGATCATGCAAAAAGAGGCATTTCCTTAAATATGTCAATATAAGCATCGATCATTTAGGTTTATGCTCTACCTCACAGTAATCACTTGCACGGGCCTGTTTACTAGGTAAAATTGTTATCAACTGTTCAAATCTGTACATTGGATTACTGGTGAGACATCTGACTAGGGTTGTATGCTAGAGAGATAGTACGCACTTGGACATGCCTTTATTTTAGGGTAAATGAGAACCCTCTAATAAGATCTATTAAAAAGTGTAATTATCTGTTTACATCAATATAATAGTGACCCAATGATTGGTTAAGAGTGGTCATCACATAAGAGATTATAATTACGTCCATGGACCATGATTTGTAACCAGTAAGCAGATAATCAGGCAAATATGTCAGGGGACAGCAATGGTGTGGATTTATCTGCATGCTAGGTTAATTGGTAATCACGTGTTCAGTTCTGCTATAGTACAGTGTAATTATCTGTTCATGGCGGTATGTAGAGTGCCAGTAATTGCTTAGGTATGTTTATAAATCCATGCGGTGTATTCTCTCAGTGTCTTGTTCTATACACTATTATCCGTAGCTTCTTCAAGCTGAACCACTCTAGCGTAATTTGCTTTTCTGTGTGGTTTTTGGTGCTGCTGCCTATGTTGGTGACTTGAGAAACGGGTGAACTTGGTGCTGCCTTGTTACCAGTTCCAGAAAGGGGGGCTTTGGAAGATAACCCCTAAAATTATCAGTTGTTGTCCACCCCTTCTAACATCCGTATGAATCTGCAGGGCCAAGCTCTTAGAAGACGAGCAGAGTATGCTTCGCTCATTTGTAGCTTTTAGCCTGTTTTTTGTCAGAGGATGTCAACGACGTTCAGTGCTGCAGCACTTATGTTCATGGCAGGGACTATTTATGTAAGCGGATTTTCTGTCTCTAAATTGTGCATTTGTGAAATTCCCGTCATCAAATACGGCATTGCGGGATAAACTGCTGTGATGCTGACCCACAACTCACTTGATTGACCTAGTTAGTGAATTTCATCGGTGAATTTATGTTGCATGGGTTTATTTCTCATTTCAGGTGATTGTAAGAGTGCTAGTATGATTTGATTGGCTTTCTGTCAGTGCGTCCTTATGTCTCACTGATGTTATGATCCATATTCGTCTTCCAGTAATGTCTGTTTAGTGTTTGTATGGTAGGTTGATTGCATTTGCGGTTATTTGTCTATGTTTATCTCCTGTGATCACGTATTCCCCTCTGAATCACAGCTCAATATGGTGTGGTGTCTCAGCAGTGAGGCATTGATTGCCTACTGATTTCCTCCCTCCTCCCGCCTGGCACACTCCACTCTTTCCTATCTGCAATGTCCTCTCTCAATTATTGCTGATTTCCCTGTAAGACACAGCTCTGCAGTGGAGTGAGCAGAACTGAAATTAACGCTTGAGGGATTTCACAGCAGCTTCTCTCTGATAGGGTTAGCGGGTAAGGCCAAGGCAGGTGCAAAGGAAGGCAAAGGGTATGGGAATTACTGAGTGTTTAATAATGCTTTATCAGTGTCTCCGTGTTTTCACACGTCCTATTATTAGTCACTGGGTTGAGCATTCTGTGATAAACATTCTGAGTAATGAGCTCTCGAAATAGAAGGCACTTCATTCTCCTCTCACCCCTAGGACAGGCAAGCTAGGAGTGTGCAAAGTTTTGTTTTTCACAAGCGCAATGTTGCATATTTCACGATATATGGCATTATAATCCAGAAGCGGTGGTAGCAAATGGCTGAGTGTGGACTCCATAAGGCAGAAGCCCCTTAAATTCGGCTGCCCCAGGCCACCGCAGGAGGCCACTCAAGAGGGCGGCACTGTATTGCCATCAGGCAGCCCACACCCCTCCTGTCTTCCCATAGGGGCAGGCACTCTCGCAGAGTCCCCTCCTGGGCGCGGACAGGGCCGCGTCATGTCCGGTGCGGTGCGGTAGGCGTGGTGAGGGGTATATATGCCCCTCTCACCACGCGGACGACGTCTTTGTCATCGCACCGGACACGCGTGGCCGCTGCCTCGCGCGTCACGCCGTCTGTGTTACAGGCCACGCCGTCTCGATGGTTGTCTTGCGTCGTGGGGCTTGACTTAGCCACATCGGGAGTCGGGTTTCCTTAGTCGCCGTGGTCTGTGTTTAACAAGCGTTTTGCGAAGGTTAGTGCAAGACAGGAGTCCGAGGTTCAGGCAGAGCTATCCCCCGGTCGGGCAACCAGTTTCTCGAGCCCGTGTGGGAAGGCATTTTAGATGCCTTGGGTATGCAAGCATGTTTGGGGGCCGTCGCAGTCACCTGGTCCGGTGTCCCCGTAATTGATGGCCGCCCTTGTCGGCATTGTGGCGGTGTCCTTAGTTTCCTCAGGAAACGTTGTGCCTTTGGGTACTAATCAATTGCTGGGGCGTGTGGCGGCGCGCAGATGTGCATCTGGTTTTGTTGGTAGGCGCATTGTTAGAGGGGACAAGGGTGTGCTGGCTGTGGGGGTCATTGCAGCCTGGATCGGGCGTTAGTGCCACATGGAAGCAGCGAGGTGCTTACATGCATTTTGTGGTAAGGGAGGACAATTTGGGGGCCTGCCTTCATGCATGATCGTGGGGGAAGGGGGTGTGTTATCCTCCCCCCTCTTGGTCTTTTACCTCTCAGGAGATACCCTCTCATCCTATCCGGGCTTGGGAGCTTGTAGCGAGTCGTTTGGTGCTCCCTCTCCCCCCGGCACCAACTAGTCATTACTTAGGGCTTTTCATGTAGGGGAGAGGACTACGTTCCCAGTGGTGGACTCCCTCCGCCCGTCGGGGCATGTTCTACCTTACGAGGTTACGAGCCCAGCATGGCATGGCCCGCGGCATGGCTTAAGGGCCCAGGTTCTAGTTTTGTAGGGCATTTGTTGTGTCCATGGTTAGTTCTCTGCCGTGGCTTGCAGGTTTGAAGGAGCCAAGCAAGGTGCACTGGCCTCCTGTGCGGCAGAGCCATGAAGTGCGTTCGCAGAGGGGGACTGTAAGCAGCATTGGGGGTGGCCCTCATCCACTTCTGTGCTCGAATCCCCATGATGTCACGATTATGCAGTGTCTGGGGAGGAGCGTAGCACGCCGCTGTTAGTAGCTTTGAGTTTATAGCTTCTCCACACCTCCCTGGGGTGCCTTGAACCTTGCCTCCAAGGATCTCATTCCCAGTCTCAACTGGGTTATACATTTACCGCGAGTGTACAGTTTAACCGTGGAGTTGGTTGTTGAGGGCGGTCTTGTGGCGCGTCTGCCGCCGAGGTGGGTCGATTTGTGGCCGCGGTCCCGACAGGGTGTCGATAGATATGGGGCGTGTGTAATTACAGTTCATTATTCTACTTAGTTTTGAATTTTATCAGCAGTAATATTTGTTGTTATGTGGTGCCAAGGGCATCTTGCTGCCAAGCTCTGGAGATGAGCATTTGATTCTGCTCTGGACATGAACATTTGATTCTCATAAAATGTGCAGGGTGCCATGGTGGATGTCATCTGCTGTTTTATGCAGCACAGCACCAATGTTCAGGTGATGCAGGAGGTTTTTCTAATCTGCCTGAGGACGGTTAGCTCTGTTAGTTGGAGCGTGGTGCAGATTACAACTAAGTCACTGGAGTTCTGGACTTTTTTTTTTGGTTCCGTCCAGAGGTGTCAGGGTACAACACCCAAAGACCCCGGAGTCCCACCTGCCTTGGTGCACAAATGAACAGAAACACGGGCTTCTCGATGGTGGCGTCAAAGACCAAAGGTTTATTACTGCAGGGACACAGAAGTCACAGAATCTACACACGGGCAGAATCTAGGAGACTGTTCGATTTGTACAAAGTGGGTTGCTCCTTATATACTAAAAATTGTGCTCTAGGCAAATATTTCACATGTCGGTACATTCCCAAACCTTTTGTGTCTCTAAACAATAAATATTTGGCGTTACACAGGAACTGTCGATAATATCTGATACCAAACATCACGAAGAGGGGTTCCCACCAGTCCATCACAATCCCTTGTCAATATTGCATTCAAGACCCGGACCGCCTCATCGTAAAGTTCGTTACCTCCCCCTAATAAAGGCCCAGAAGGAAAGGAGCAGAGCCAGGTGCAGAAGATAGAAAAGCGGGATAAGAGATGTTTGTGGGTTGTAAATGGGCAAGGCTACCGGCTTCGGCCGCCTAATCATGATCAGGTACAATGGACAGGAAAACCAGTTCAGGTGGGCTGGCCTCGGGCAGAGGAGGCAGCCTTTGTCGAGTCATGCAGCTTCAGCGTGATCTGGTTTAAGGTGCACGTGTCACGTAAGAGGTGAATCTCCGGCTAAGGCTACGTGTCCTTAATCAAAGTGAAGTGAATGAAATGATCAGAGGCTATTGCATATGTGAGGGCAAGGAACCACAAAATGGCGGCCATGATCTTAAGATGGATGCCGTGTGTATATCAGAAATGTGTCAGTGGAAGGAGTGCTCTTGCTCGTAGCGTAGCGAAAACACTAGGATATACTAAATGGATCATTTGCGGTTCGCTGATACTAATTTTATGTATTTCCGACAAACTTAAAAACACGGGTTCAAGTCGTCACGGAACCGTCACGGAACCTCAGACCCTCCTTTTGCCCTTACATAGGCAATTACTCAGTCTATGTCAGAATCTAGTTCTATACTCATCAGGTCAGTGACATGTTGTTGTATCATCATCCTTTCTCGTGTCTTTTCTCCAAACGCAGGTGGTTTTCTGAGACAAGTTGCAGCACAAAGACTACACAGAGCAGGACCACACTGGATAATCAGACAACATGAGAATAGGAATACTAGGATGACACCAATGACCATTAGAACCTTCCATCCCCACGCTGAGATCAGAGTCCAAAACCACTCCATGAAGGACCAGTTTCCCTTGTCTACATGTATGGAGTCCGAAATCTTGTGCAACTTAGAGATCGCCTCGTAAACTGTTGGAGCATTATTAGGAATAAAGACACAGCAGCTCGATTGGATCATTCTGCATACCCCACCTCGATCTGCAAGTATAACATCTAGAACCATACGGTTCTGCAATGTCATGAGCCTATCCGCCTGAAGCTCAGCTGTCAGATTGCTAAGGGCACCAGCAGTTTCGGTAATAGTAGATTCAACTACCCGTGTTAGCTGACGTATGTTTCTACTATTGGCCATAGGCCCCCAGAACGGAAGGAAGCCTTTGAAGAAGTCTCCAGCTTCCTGACCAGCTGTATCTTCCTTGCTGAAGACACCTCTCGCTACTCTTGTTCTGTGGTAATCAGGTGAAGCAGTGTATGTCGGAGGCAATAATCGAGCAATATAACATGATCCTGAGAAGTCGGCAGGCAACCATGTATAAGCTCTGTCTCGACAAATGAAGTAGGTACCCCTGGCAGTAAGAAAGGCAGGGGAAGAGTTAGCCGGAAACACATAAGTCTCTACGCACTCACTCCTCCCTAGCTGAGCTCTCGGATTTCTCCCATTACCTTGCAAACAGACCTGACCTCGGTGAGGTACGACCCAGATTGGAGTTGAGCTTTTACGCTTGCTTTCTCCTAAACTAAGGCGATACTCTGAAGTATTCCAACTTAAATATACTCGCAATTCGTCTCTAGGGTATGATGGAGTATTATTGACGTCTTTGACCATGTCAATAATTCCCTGGACTAAAGCTTTGTTGGCAGAGTTATATTTAGTGGAACGTGGTGGACGTGGAGGATAGGTCTCAAGAGCATAAGCAAAGATGGTTTGAAGGGCCTGAAATGATCCATTGTAGCTGAAAGGCAAAACCAGATAGGGAATACCTTTATCCATAGTGTGAGGTATCAAGCCACACACCCAGCAGTCTGTCGTGTTAACTACCAGTTGGTGTTGATGCAAGAGCTGTACAAAAGTATTATTAATGAATTCTGAGCGTCGAGCTTGCTCATGTTCCGGAAACGAGTGAAAAGAGTGTATAGAAGAAACAGTAGAAATAGCAGGATCAAGGGGAGGTACTGTAGATACTGGCACAAAAATCAAATTTATGCTAAAGACAATTCCACCCACCAGTGTTGCTAAAACAATCAAAAATGTAATGGCACATTGCATCAAGAAACATTTGCTATGAAGAATTCTATTTAGTCTGTTTCTGCGAACGTAAATCACATTTTCTCGTTGCAGCGCAGGAAGTTCCATCTTCTACAATCCGCTCGCGACCACTGATGATGTGTACGTAGATGAAAATGCCTCTGTCAGCCCTGGGAGTTCCCAGTACTAACAGAAAGATCGACCTTGTGTCAGACCCCTGCAAATTCAAACTAGGCACACAGCCACGACCCTACGGCTACCCAGACGGCAAGGCAATTTATTAAAAACAATAAACAATAGCAAACTTCCTGGCTGAAAAGCAAAAAGGTCCAATGTATATAAATATCAAAATCACAATATGCAGTTGCCTGCTTTATTTGTCCTTTTTATGGCTTCTAAGGTTGTATTTCTGCTTCGCTGGTACTGTCTGATCGGAAAATAGTGTATCACTAGCAGCTGTTGCAGAGTTTACGTTCGCAGATGGCAAAGTTTCTTCTGATGCTGGAGACAAATTTTCAATGTTCAAAGCAGTCTTTTCAAGAGGAGAGTCACGTTTCAAAGTGTCAGAAATCAAATCGGCATCGCTGAAAGGGACAAATTTCGGAGTTGTTTCAGCTTCGGAGGCACCAATTCCCTTCTTCACCCAGTCGTCGTAGGGCAGCGGCAGTGGAACACGCTTTACGTGAGAAGCGTGGATCCAGTGCTTGCGACCAGCAACACGTACAGCTGTCCTCGTCGCCAGCAGGATTTGGAAGGGGCCGATGTAGCGAGGCTGAAGATTCTTTGTCCTCGCAAAATTTCTGACCACCACGTGGTCGCCGGGTTTCAGCTGATGCCCTGGACTCTCCGGAGGTTTTGGCAAAGCATCAAAGACCTGTTGATGAATAAGACTTAATTTAGCAGTCAAGTCGTAAAGATAGTCTATCAACATAGGATATTCAATGGAGCAAAATTGTTTAGGCCTTGGCACACCCCAGACATTTGCCGGGCGGCCAAATACAATCTCATATGGAGAAAGCCCTATTCTAGAATGCACTGTTGCTCTCGTTGATAACAAGGCCAAAGGAAGTGCGTCTGGCCAAGCCAAACCTGTGGATGCTTGAATTTTGGCTATTTTAAGCTTGAGGGTGCCATTGTAACCCTCGACTAAACCAGCAGACTGGGGATGGTTCGCACTATGAAATTTTTGTTTCAATCCTAGACCAGCACACACACTCTGCATAACTTTCCCTATAAACTCACTTCCGTTATCTGACCATACAATCCGTGGCATTCCATACCTAGGAAAAAATTCTTTGAGAAGAATTTTGGCAGTTGATAAAGCAGTGTTGTCCTTTAGTGGGTATGCTTCTATCCACCTGGAAAAAGCACAAACCACCACCAGGACGTATTTTAAATTGTTGCAGCGTTCCATGTGAATGAAGTCTAACTGTATTACTTCAAAGGGACAGGAAGGAGGAGCAAAATGACCAGCTGGAGTTGGAGTTCCCTTGCCAGGATTATGCATCAAGCACACCATACAATTTTTCACCACTCTCTCTGCACACTTACTGATTCCCTCATTCTTCCAAACCGGAGCTAACATCTTACATATCCCTTTAGAACTTATGTGCGCCACTCCATGCGCCATCGTCACTACTGCAAGCACATACGCATCAGGCAACATCCAACGCTGCTGTTCTGTCAAATCGATCCAACATCCATTCGAGTCCAATTTGCCCGTACTTTCTCTCCATACGCGTTTCTCTTCCTCAGTCGCTTCTTTCTGAATCTCTTTCACACTTTCCATTGTGTCCTCACACATTCCAGACTCAGCAATCCATCTTGCAGACGTAGCAACATACATTCTACTCATCATGTCTCTAGCTGTCTGTTTAGCGGTTTCATCAGCAAAGGCATTTCCCCGACCAACATCATCCGTGATTGCTTTATGAGCACTGCACTTCACAATCGCAACTTCAGTCGGTAAGGTTAGAGATTCTAACAAGTCGTTAACTAGCTGACCATGTTGAATCTTAGTCCCATGGGACGTAATGAAACCCCTTTCTCTCCACAACCGGCCAAAACTATGGGCCACGCCAAATGCGTACTGACTATCTGTAAACACATTCACTCTCTTTCCCTCAGCTAAAACACACGCTCTCGTAAGAGCTATTAACTCTGCAGCTTGGGCAGAATTCTGACTCACTCTTGCAGTCTCCACAATCGTCTTCAAAGTCGTTACCGCGTAGGCAGCAGTCACATCACCATTCTCCAATTTAAAACATGACCCGTCCACATACAGCGTACCATCTGGGTCGGATAGAGGAGTATCTCTCAAGTCGATACGACCTTTTGTCTCTTCTTCCGTTTTGAAATAACAGTCATGTGGCTCAGAATCACTCGACTCTTGATCAGTCGGCAACAATGTTGCTGGGTTCAATACATTGCATCTTTTGATCTGAATATGACTCGCTAATAACGTCAGCTCGTAACCAGATAATCTCGCACTAGTAAGGTGTTGTGTCTTCGTTCGGTTCATGAGTGTGTCCACTGCATGAGGAACCATGACCACTAGCATATTGTTCATCACCAAACCAGCAGATTGTCGAATGGAAGCTGCAGCTGCCGCTGTAGCCCTCAAACAACTAGGCAATGCTCTAGCTACCGGATCTAATGTTGATGAGAAATACGCACAAGGGCGTTGTTTATCACCAAACTTCTGTGTCAAGACACTCAACGCGCAACCTTCTCTTTCGTGAACGTAGAGCGTGAATGGCTTACTGTAATCAGGTGCGCCCAATACAGGAGCTGAACACAAAGCTTTTCGTAATTCAGCAAAACTCTCTTGACATTCATCAGACCATGGCACCGGACTCGGAACATTTTTCCCAGTCAAAGCTACCAACGGTTTTGCTAAAAGTGAAAAATTTGGGATCCATTGCCTACAGTAAGAGGTAATACCTAGAAAGGCACGTACTTCCCTCTGTGTGCGTGGAACACTCATTTGCATAATTGCTTTTATTCTTTCTGGGGTCAACTTCCTTCCCTCCTTTGACAAGAGATGACCTAAATAGGTTACTTCTTGGCAGCAATATTGCATTTTGGAAGGTGACACCTTATGATTCAAATTAGACAAATGATGCAATAGTGAAATTGTAACTGCCTTGCAAGTTTCCTTGTCATCGGCAGCCACCAAAAGATCATCTACGTATTGTACTAGGGCAGAACCTGGAGGAAGGACAAAAGAATCTAACTGGCTTTTTAAAGCTTGACTGTAAATAGATGGACTTTCACAGTAGCCTTGTGGAGCGCGTTTAAATCTGAAACTCCGACCTCCTAAACAGAAGCCAAAAATATCTCTGCTTTCCTCGGCTATCGGAATGCTGAAAAAGGCATTCTTCAAGTCGATGACTGAGAACCATGTAGCTGTAGCAGGAATCAATGTTAACAAAGCAGTAATGTCTGGCACTACAGGAAACTGCGGAATTACAATCTTATTAACTTCTCTAAGGTCTATGACAAACCTATAGACTGGAGGCTTTGTAGGATCTGTTCGTTTCAAAATCGGCAATACAGGACTATTACAAACATTTCCTCGCGTTTCTTCAACCACACCTTTTTTAATCAAATCTTGCACAATCAATAAGAGTGCACGCTCACCTTCATTCGATATTTTATATTGAGGAATTCTTGGAAATTTCACATTCGCTTTCAAAGTTACTACATACGGTGGAATCTCTAGTAGACCTACATCATTGGGACCAGTCGCCCAAAGAGAATCAGGGAGTGAACGTAGCTCCGGCGGGAGTGCGTCCATTGACAAGTACATCGGAGAGGTGAGTCTTTTACCCAAAGTAAGCTGTACTCCTTCCGGAGAACAGTACAATGTCGCATATAGTCGTTTTAACAAATCTAAACCAAGCAGATTTTCATTACAACCTGTCGTCAAAATTAAGGGTGCTTTCAATTGACACGGTCCAACAGAAATAGACAAAGGACCAGATATCGGGTTGTACACAGGGGCGCCTGAAAAACCTACGGAAACATTTGTTGAGCCAGACAAAGGTGCGCCAGGGAGTTTCGCATGCATGATAGAACTTTTTGCGGCACCAGTATCCAACAGAAACGGTTCGACTACACCTGATGTTGCTACTGCGACATAAGGCCCACTCTGATCCACTGGAACTGATACTACTCCCTCTCTCTGTCTATGGCTGTCCTAGTACCCATTTTGTTGAAATCCCTCTTCAACTTCACAATAATCCTCAACAAGATATTGCTGAGATCTATTCTGTTGAGCTGACTGTACATTTCGCTGATCAAAGTGATTAGAAGGACGATCATTAGTTTGTGGAGGCATAGCACCTCGTCCCCGACCTCTAGAATTCTGTGCAAAACCACCACGACCTCTCTGAGCTGCTGCCGCATTATTTTGCGCTAAAATCTGACAATCATTTTTATAGTGACCCTCTTTCTTACAGTACGCACACTGATTCCACTGGTATTGAGGCCTGGTCGAATTATAATCTGTCTTTTGATACGAATTCTGTTGCATATTAGTCTGATTCGTGCGAGGCGGATACGCCTGCTGTAAAAGAACTTTAGTCTTTAAATCTTTCGTTTTCTTCTCTGATTTCTCCTTTTCCTCTTTATCCCTATTTTCATAGTACTGTGCAGTCGCAAGTATTTGCGCTGTCGTAGATACAGCCCACGCACTTTCTGAGTCTTTCAATTTATTGCATAATTCGGGTAACAAATTATGCACAAATTTATCGACAAACAATCTCTGTCCTCCTTCAGTGCTCATATCCTGACCACTATGGTCTACAAAAGTCTCTTCGAACCTCGTGAAGAAGTCGGAGACACTTTCGTCTTTCTTCTGCTTGCATGCGGATAATTTATCCCAATTAACACGCAATGCTGGCATCAGAGTCTTCATTAAATCTATTATTCTGCCAGGAAGATTAGCAATTAGGGGTTCGGGTTTCGCACCACCTATTTGTTGAGCATCTGCTGCAGTGATAGCTGCCCAATCACCACCTAAAGCAGCCTGATGATCCTCTCTACGAATTTTAGCCCACACTGGTTGTGGAACTACATTACCAAACAACATATCAATGTCGGCTAAGTTCATTATACAAGCCTCAACTGTCTGTGTCAATTCCTTGTAATATCCGGCTGGATTCTTACGTGGATCTGGCAAGGCCTGTTTCACTGCTAACACTTCTGCTCGCTTCCACGGAATATGTATCCATACTCTTTGGAACTGTGCTGGAGCAGCTGCAATACCCGCATTATCATCACGTTGTACTGCTTCGCGCCAAATTGGAGGAACTTCCCTCATAGGATATTGGCGACTTAGCTTCATTCTACCTTTCTCTAAATCTCTCGGCGAACGAAGAGATGGATCAATCCTAAAACTCAAAATGAATTCCATCGCTTCCTTTATATTATCGCCCACTATCATTCCAGCAGCAAACTCTTTTTGCACTTTAATTAAATCTTCCAAATCTGATTCGACATCGTCTTCTTCTATTTCCTCACGTAACAACGAGCACATCTCGTCGAAGACGTATCGCTGTGTTGGCTCTCCCCATTGCATAAATGTCTCTAACACATCTTTCGTACTATATCTTCTAACTTTTGTAATCCATCTGAGAGCTGTGGAGTCTAAAACTCCCCGTTCCTCAGTACTTGGAAGCTGACTCCGTCTCTGAACAGAGTCAGGAGTAGGAGTCTTAATCAAGGTTTTATATATAGGAGACAGCATATTAGTAACAGAATCAGTAATTCTTCGACGAACAGAAAGTGGAGTTAGTACACTCGCAGACATAGAGAACGCAGTAGAGGTAGGAATAGATGACGAAACAGTAGGAGTATCGAGGAAAATAGTTTGAGGACCAATAGGTACAGTGGTAGGTATAGGAGCGGGCAGTGCAGGAAGAGGAGGAGCTGTAGGAACATTTACATTCACCACAGGAGGTATAGGAACTTGATTCTGAGGAACAAGAACACCAGGTTGTCCAGCAACCGGCAATTGAACATCCGGTATAAGTGGAGCCGCAGCACCTTGTGCATACGGTGGAGGCGACCGTAACAGATAAGATAGCAGAGGATCGTTTTCGGAATCCTCCAGTATCTTAGCCATTTTCGATGGCAAGGCAGGATAGCACTTGTCAATCGCTAAGTTACGCTCTCTAATGGCTACATCTATGGCTTTCTCACACTCGTTAGCCTGCAACTGCTTAGTCGCTTGCTCTAGAGTTAACTCTTCTAGTTCTTTTTGCTCTTTTTTCAACCTTTTCATTTCTCTCTGTTTGGATTCTTTCCGCCAATAACGAAAAGAGTCAAACATTGCCGGCCGGGCTTTCTTCCTAAACAATTTCGCTTCTAAATTGTCGAGAATCTCTTGTTCAAAACTACCATGCAGTGGCCAACTAAGGACACCATCCTTCTTACAATAACGGACCCATATCTCATTATAAGTTATAGGACCCACACCATACTTGCAATATAAATCATAAAGGGGAGTCCCAATCGGAGGAACCAGACAAGAGTCCTCCAATCGTGAGTCACTGTTGCAACTAAAACAAGACAACATTTTCCGACTTACCATTTTCAGTCCGGAACACAAAACAAACAAAACACGAAACAAATTGTGCACTTGAACCAAGAACTTAGGCCTACCAAAACGAACTGATGTATCGATACCCAAAACTGAACCAAATAGATTATCGTAACCAGAACAACTAGTGATAATCTTACAAAACCAAACCAAACCAAGAACCGATCAAGGATTTTTAACAATCCTCACAAAAGTAACCAGCTAGCTATCACTAAATACTTAACTGAGGCACTGAAGACGTCACCAAGGAGAAACCCGTCACGTTTCGCCGTACTAAGGACTGCACCACTTCGGGTCCAAGACAGGGCGACGGTCAAGGCAACGGCCCACTGCAGCCGTCCTGAACGGGAACCCTCGTGGAAGAGAACTTCAGGGCCACTTTTGCGATATGCCGGGATCGATGAAGTGGGGCGCCTCCCTCAGGAATCTTCACACGAAGCTTCTCGAACTCTTCAGGCTTTTGGACCGGTACCGAATGACGTCGCCCCACGTTGGGCGCCAATTGGAGTTCTGGACTTTTTTTTTTGGTTCCGTCCAGAGGTGTCAGGGTACAACACCCAAAGACCCCGGAGTCCCACCTGCCTTGGTGCACAAATGAACAGAAACACGGGCTTCTCGATGGTGGCGTCAAAGACCAAAGGTTTATTACTGCAGGGACACAGAAGTCACAGAATCTACACACGGGCAGAATCTAGGAGACTGTTCGATTTGTACAAAGTGGGTTGCTCCTTATATACTAAAAATTGTGCTCTAGGCAAATATTTCACATGTCGGTACATTCCCAAACCTTTTGTGTCTCTAAACAATAAATATTTGGCGTTACACAGGAACTGTCGATAATATCTGATACCAAACATCACGAAGAGGGGTTCCCACCAGTCCATCACAATCCCTTGTCAATATTGCATTCAAGACCCGGACCGCCTCATCGTAAAGTTCGTTACCTCCCCCTAATAAAGGCCCAGAAGGAAAGGAGCAGAGCCAGGTGCAGAAGATAGAAAAGCGGGATAAGAGATGTTTGTGGGTTGTAAATGGGCAAGGCTACCGGCTTCGGCCGCCTAATCATGATCAGGTACAATGGACAGGAAAACCAGTTCAGGTGGGCTGGCCTCGGGCAGAGGAGGCAGCCTTTGTCGAGTCATGCAGCTTCAGCGTGATCTGGTTTAAGGTGCACGTGTCACGTAAGAGGTGAATCTCCGGCTAAGGCTACGTGTCCTTAATCAAAGTGAAGTGAATGAAATGATCAGAGGCTATTGCATATGTGAGGGCAAGGAACCACAAAATGGCGGCCATGATCTTAAGATGGATGCCGTGTGTATATCAGAAATGTGTCAGTGGAAGGAGTGCTCTTGCTCGTAGCGTAGCGAAAACACTAGGATATACTAAATGGATCATTTGCGGTTCGCTGATACTAATTTTATGTATTTCCGACAAACTTAAAAACACGGGTTCAAGTCGTCACGGAACCGTCACGGAACCTCATCACGAGTTCGAACCCCTTTGGGCCAATGTGTACGTTGCGGAGCATTTAGGCAGGCCGTGGTAATTTACTGGGTCCGTCGATTACAGCCCTCCTGACAAAGTACCTTTATTAAGGGGTGTTAGGTGACACCATTTAATGTGCAGCAATATTTGGGCAATTCAAATTGGTTTATCGTTCATAACAAATATGCATAAATAGCGTAGGCCCCAACCTGTTCCCCTCCTTCCTAACTGCCCAGGGGGGAGGAGTGTGGCGCATAATAGCAAGCGGGGCATGATTTATCGGATCTCTCGTCGATGCCTCCTGGTCCACATGGCTGCAGAGACAAGCTTCATCTCCTCATCTGATTGCATTTCGACATCACCTGGTTCCTTCCCGGTTCCTTCTTGGTCACTAGCTAGTGACTCAGACTCTGTCCCCTCTGCTTTCAGGTTCATCACTGCTCCGATCCACCCTTGGATCCATTCGGACACTTTCCTCCTGGTCGCTTGCAGCACTTTCTTGCAGCTCTCCATAGGATTGATCAACGAAACCCGACACGAAAGAACACCTATGCACCCGGCTTCCCTGGGTGAGGTAACTCGAGTACTCCAGTGCTCCTGTGGGTAGTAACTATCGAAGTGTCCTAATTTAACTGGGATTTCCCGTAGTCCACCTGGAAGTGTCCGAAATCTATTACTTTGTAACTTTTAGGTTCCCATTGAAAGTCTATGGTAACGCCATGTGTGTTTAGACACTGCACACGCATCCTGTGGGACTCCTACTATCTAACCTTTGGTTGATCAGTGTAGCCCCAGCGATTTCCTAGGTCCTGGGCCTACTCACCTTTCCTGAAGTGGCTCTTATACCACTTATTTAGTATATGGTTCGTGAGGCCCCTAGGGCAGAATTGTATTTGTGCAAGTTATAGTAGGCTTATTGAGTAACTTGTGCTGTATCTCGAACACTGAGCTCATAAAGAGTTCAGAGGGGTTGTGTTAGTAATAAATACATATATATTTGATTTATACCTTTTGTGGTGTCGTTTCATTTGGTATTCAAGGGATTATAATTGGTAAAACAATTGGCCTCACATGCTCTCTGAAGTATTAGCCTAAGACTGCTTTGTCCATGCTACCACTAGGATAGCTGGTCTATAAGGTTGACTTTACAACCATCACCATAAGGGTTGTTTGGACTGATACAGGGTGCCCACCATATCAGGCCAACTTCTCACGGGGAGGAACAGAGATCATGGAGCAAGGGAGGTTTGACGGGGAAAGATGCGTATAGAGGGAGAGAAATACAGTAAACGGGTAAGGGAGAAATGAGCAAGACATGCATTTGCAAGGGAAAGCAGCAGCGGCGTCACTAGGGGGGTGCGGGGGGTGCGGTCCGCACTGGGTGACACCATCATGTGGGGGTGACACCAATCTGGTTATGCACACAGTTAGTTCTAGAGCCTCGCCTCCGCTCTGCTTTAATTATAATCAGGAGAAACAAATACTGCAGTGCACGCCAGCGCCACGCACGCACCACCTACCACCATAGTGGTGATGGTGCGATGCGCGGCGGCCCCAGTTTGTGGATCCCAGGGCCGTCAATCTACTAGCGCTACCAATGACTGCCTCAGGCCAGCCCCCACGCTGTTCTCTGCTCTGACGTGCGCCACCACCACGAGTTTAAACAGAGACGGTCTCGGCAGGGAGGAGTGCTGCTGGGCGATTTGCAGAAGCAGAACTCCTACAGTAGGGGCCCAGCCACCACCACAGTGGAGTCTGAAAAGGTAAGATATTTATTGTAATCCAATCAGGCTGCTCGTAGTACCCGGAAGACCACACACACTGCAGTTACAGTTCATGTAACATTACAGTGATTCACCTGGAGTCAGCTTGGATGCCCCTGGGAAGAGATGCAAGCACGAGGGCTGCTGTCGGAAAAAGGCAATGTCACCCACTCACGAGTTCCCCTGCATCACATGTGCTGATAGGTACTGAGAAAGGTCAGGGCAGTTGCACCACTGTGTCATGCACCTCGTTATTAAACTACCCACTGTAAAAACGTCATGAAACATATGCCTTTTAAACGTAAACACCGCATACCTAAGGGGTTTATGGCGCGAGTAACCAAATGCATATATGGGTTTTCCAGCAAATTTCATTTTCAAGTCAGTTCCTTTACTTTTGCTGGACCTATTAAAACGAGCGTTGACAAAGTCAGCAAGTCTGATTAGAACTAGCTAACATATGTAAACAGAGGCATGCATAAACAAACACAGACAATGTATGCGGTCTCTCAGTGGAGCATGCTTCTTTTTAGGTCACCTCACTGGACATTTTTTATGCTGTTTTTTTTATAGCGCATAACCGTCCCATGCACTTAACAACAAAACCATACTACTTAAACATTTTTTCATTTTTAAGCAGCGAAAGATTAAGTGATTTGCCCACAAAAACAGGCTGCTAAGCCTAGACAAGGATTCAACCCCTGCCCCCTAGGTCAGCAGCTCAGTTCCACTAGGTATTCACCCCAACGCCATCATGTGGCAAGGCACTTGCAATGTAAACTGAGGAACAAAAAAAAGCAGCACCAGATACTTAGGACAAAAAATCCAGGGCACAGACAAAAACACAAACAGAAAGTGACAGGTTACACAGAGGCACCGCACAAATAGTCTGTTGGCATTTGTGTTTACCTACCTGTGGTTGCATGCCTTAGCAGCAAAGCATTTCCCAAACTGTGGCTCAGGACCCACTGGAGGGTCTAGCTTACTTTTGGTGGGTCTTGAAAGTAAGTCCGAGCAATAAACAAAGATGCTTGTACATTCTGTATTTATCTTGTCAAATTTCATATGCTTCAAAGATAGAGGACATGACCTGACATTTGACTTCTGACAAATTGCTGCTTATGTTTTTTTCAACGTGGAGGATTGGTATTTACAAACTTCTCTCACTTTGTGGTCAGAGAAAGTAAAGTGAATTATATGACAATCTTGCCAGGCACAGGGAGTGCGAAAGGAAAGGCTGTCAGTTTTTGTAACCCACAACAAAATGTAGATACCTGTAAATTAAATGTACACATTCACCTGTGAGAAAACCAAGCATAAAGCCCATTTAGTTCTGAAGAGTTATGGAAACACAGATTTGAATAGGGTTAAAACAAATCAGAACACTCAACTTATTGATGCACAAATGATTGATGGTCACAGAAACCCAAGCTACACACATCATCATTTGTCACCAATACCGTTTTATCAGTAAAACTTAATGTCTGTGCAAATATAGTGGCCATTTCAATGGACAAACTAAAATGACACCCAAAGAAAACAAACAATAAGAATGGGGTTTTGTGACATCTCACTGAGTGCAGTGGGCACAGTGTGGTTTGGTGACATAAGGCCAGAACAAGGAAGCATTTTCTGAGATAAGTCGGTGTGCATTGGGTCGTTCAGCTTTAGAACATGACGGATGCCAAGCATATAATGCTGCATGTCTGCACGTGCCTCCACAATAAAGCAACATGTTATTGAGCAGACATTGCCTCTGGGAGTTTTTTGGTGCCCCAAGGTAAGACCTTCCTCCTGATGACCTAAACAACATGAAGAAAAAACCTTCAGCAGTAGGCACAAAGTTATTTATATGGCACAATACATACATGTGGGCCCTCTTCCCACCCCTCGGTACTCTGTGGTTCATGGGGTTATCCTCAGGTGATGCCACCAGGTGCAGTTAGGCGGTCCAAAACCCTAGGATCAGTAGGCCTAGCACCACCTCAGAGTCTTCAGGGGCAGCAGCTGTGAGATGCGGCTCCACCACATCCTGGGGGCAGCATGGGGACGCACCTGCTGCCCCCGTTGCCGCGTAGGCCCAAATCTGTAGGGCCTGCACTGCTCCGGGCCCTTGAAGCCTCCAAGGCCTCCACGAGCTGTGCTCCTGGCCCTGTGCATACAGCAATAATCCAGGATCCAGGTCCCACGCAAGCCCCACGCTTCTCTTCCAGTCCACCACGCTGCCGGCGACACTAAGGCTCCGCAGCTTTGGTCCCCTCTGCTCCTGACCATGCTGAGAATCCACACAATTCCCCACCGTACCCCTGGTCTCACACAGGTGCAAAGTCCTCCGGCCACAGTGCTCAAAGACAGCTTTTCTGTGTGGACCTGTGACTTTGTGGGCACCAAACCCTCCACCAGTGGCGCGCCTGGCCACACGTGAACTTCAGACCCTGCAGCAGCCGCACATCGGGCCCTTGATGGGCCCTACACTCTACCAGCCATGCTCCTGGGCGCATGTGGGCTCCCCACTGTACGTCAGCAGTGCTCCTCGCCCTGCGTGGGCTTGAAGCCTTCAACCAGCCACTGTGCTCCTGTGTCCCTACAGCCACTGTGGACTGTGCTCCTGTGTCCCTACAGCACTGTGCACCTCTGTCCCTACAGCCACTGTGGACTGTGCTCTTGTGTCCGTACAGCCACTGTGCTCCTGTGTCGCTACAGCCACTGTGCTCCTGTGTCCCTACAGCCACTGTGCTCCTGTGTCGCTACAGCCACTGTGCTCCTGTGTCGCTACAGCCACTGTGCTCCTGTGTCCCTACAGCCACCGTGCTCCTGTGTCCCTACAGCCACCATGCTCCTGTGTCCCTACAGCCAGCCGTGCTCCAGTGTCCCTCCAGCCGCTGTGCTCCTGTGTCTCTACAGCCAGCTGTGTCCACTGACGGACTCGTAGCGGAGGAGGTCCATGCGGTAAGTCCTGAGGGGGTGACACCATGAGTTACCCGCACCGGGTGACACCAACCCTAGTGACGCCACTGGAAAGCAGACAGGAGAGAGAGCTACACAGAGAGCAGGGGTGTTCAGAAAGTGAAGAAAGCACATGATGGAGAAAGCAACACAAATCTGAATTGTAAGATGTGTGGTCAGTACTTGTGTCTCGACTTGCCAATCTTGTTCAACCCTCCCATAAAGCATAGGTACTTTACCATCGTACTACTTCCTGCTGTGATGTCACTTCCTGCTGTGATGTCACTTCATGCTGTGATGTCACTTCATGCCATAATGTTACTTCCTGTGATACCACCTAAATTGGAGAGTCCCCCCACGTCTTTTATTAGGACTTGTGCCCTGCATTCGGCCATAATTCACAAACAAGTAAATACATAAATAAATACTTACAGCTGACACCTTGAATTATAGAACTTGTTCTTTGAAAGTCATGTCTGATGAAATTGAGGTGCTATTTCGTTCAGTTGAAATTTCATTCAAGCTGAGCGAGCAGTCTTGTGAAGGGCGGTGAGTCAGTGGGATTTCTCTATGACACTTGGAGGGACATGCCAGACTGTGCCAATCAGGATGAGTGAAAAAATCAGACCCCCGCATGTCACTGCGCCTCAAGACTATTGGTCCCAGGCTGCAGCTGTCTAAACCAGACGGACCGAGCTGGTGGCCGTGCTGGCTTTGGAGACTGTCAGTGAAACGACAACAGGTAGACATTCCAATCTGGCGCTTGGCGGACCAAAGTCTCGGGGCACTGCGGCTCTCTGAGCAAATTGCGTATTTGATACATTAGTAACTTTCTGTTTTTGGCTATAGGAATGTAGATGTATGGAGTCTTTGTCAGCTGTCAGGAAAGCTTTGCACTTTGAAACTGATAAATATATAAACAACAAAGAGATGAGGCAATCACAGCACAATACACGCCTAAAACCTTAGCAGTAATGTAAAGGGTCCGGGTGGCTATGACTGCGGTCCATCTGTGCTGTGAAAGAAAGGAACATTGAGCGAAATATGATGAACAGGAATTTGGATCAAAAAAATGGCGTCTTGGTAACAGATTAGACGGACTGTAGGACATTCCTCTGAAAAAACGAACTGCAAATCATTGGAGGACTTTAAAGAAAGTAAACCTGCAGAAATATTAAGGGGCTTATTTACGAGAAACGAATGCAGCTCTGTGCCGCAAGTTAATTTGCTGTGCCACGCTGTGTTATTTTCGAGGCACGGGATGCAACATATTTACAGCAACACGTCGCGTCCCTGTGCCTTTCCCTGCGCTGGCGTACAAACTGCTGCCATGCGCCGGTGCAGGCACCCTTGCACCGTGGTGCAAGGGTGCCTTCGTCATGGGGAGATTGTTTCTGTGCAGGAAGGGGCACCTTCTTGCACAAAAACTATGAATTTAGGTGATTTCCTCTTCCAGTGCTTGCTGTAGAATGCAGCATGCATTGAAAGAGGAAAAAAATGAGGAGAAATGGAAACATTTCTCCTCGTTGCGCCTTGCTACGCCACCCTGTAGCATTGTGACGCATTTCCAGGTTTACGATGGCTCGTAAATATGGAAATGCATCAGTGGACATGGGTGTTGCGTGGGAACACCCACAGCAACACCCATGTCCTGCCCCTGACACCCTATTAGTTGTTACAAATGGGGCAATATTTACCAGCACAGGTAAAGCCACGCAGGGTGGCTTTACATGTGCTTGTATTTTTAACACAGTAGGTTGCGCAGCTGGTGCGTCACGCAACATGACGCACCGACGGCTCAAGGGGCTCATAAATAAGCCCCTAGAAATTTAGCGTTGTCGTGGCTGGGATACCTGTTTTTTTGTCTTTTTGTGCAACACCAGTCCCCTTTTTCAGGTTTGTTTTTTCATAAATGCAGGGCACAAGTCCAAAAAAAAGAAGTGGGGGGACGATGACGTCACGACAGGAAGTGACGTCACGAAAGGTGACTTGCACGATCAGTTATCGAGCTCCCGGTAAAATAAGTGGGGGGACGCCGTACACCCGCTTGTTACCCCAACTCGAGCCCTGCATACATGTACGAATGAGTGTAAGCATTTTTCTTACTCATTCTTTTAAATTCATCAAAATGGAGTTTCACCAGCTTTTCAACACCAGTCGTGGGTGTTTAAACATTTGATTTTGCTCTGACATGAGGTGGATCAACAGTGGCTTTGCAGTGGCATTGTGAGCGTCCCTGTTGCATAAAAAAAAAATAAGATTTCAAGTAAATATATCGGCTTTAAGTCATTCATTATCGGATTGTATCACTTGTCTTCCTATTATCGCACAATTACTTTCTTATATTGATGAGGAAAGCGCCTCTGATACCATGCCATCTGTGCCCCGATCTGTGAAATCACATCATCACTTCTCTAATCTGTGAGCCTTTCCTGCAAGTGGTACTACTCTCTGATAACATGTATTCAATGTTCTGATCTGCACGCCGTACTCACTAATGATGTGTTACCAATACTGATAGGTAAACTTAACTCTTTGGTGTCAGATGCACCGTCTAAGATCGTGTCATCATGTTGTGATGTTGAAGACCAACCTGTAGGCGGCAGCACTGTCTAAGACTCTTGCATTCCCTATTCTGGGTGCCTTTATTGTAGCAGAAACCCAGGGTCTCATTTACAAAACAATTATGCAGCGGTAGCGCAAGCCATTTTGCTGCGCCGAGCAGAGTCATTTTAAAAGCAGAGCACAGGGATGCTTCGTATTAACAACAATATGACGCATTCATGTGCTTTCCCCTGCACTGGCGCACAATTGGCTGCCGTGTGCCAGCGCAGGCACCGTTGTGTCATGTAACAAGGGTGCCTGCTTGGCAGGGTTGATTGTTTTTGGGTAGGAAGGGACATCTTCTTACACAAAAACAATCATAGATGGCATCTCCCTCTTTCTATGCATGCTGCAGAATGCAACACGCATAAAAAGAGGAACAAATGAGGAGAAATAAAAGCATTTCTCCTCGTTGCGCCACTTCCATGCTTCCCCTGGTGAGACATAAGGTTCGGATGCATTCCCAGCTTTACAAAACTTTGGAAATCTGGGAATGTGTCAGGTTCCATGGATGATGCGTGGGAACACCCAGAGCAATACCCATGGAATGCCCTTTTCACGCAAGGTGATGAAAAGCTACGCAAGGGGGACTTTATGTGGCCTTGTAATTATGGGAAAGCACACTGCGCTGCTAGTGCGTCAAATAAAGGGACGCACAAGCAGCGCAATAGCCTTGTAAATGAGGTTCCCTGTTGTTCCCTGCTCTACTTGAGACTTTCCTGCAGTTATCAGCACCCTCTAAGACATTGTTTTTCCCTTCTCTCTGGGCCATCTCGAGATCAGGTAATACCCATCAAGAACCTATCTTTTCTGCAGTGCTTAATTTGTGCCAGTGTTTTCCTGTACCCTGCACTTAATTTTAGACACTGTCACTTGTTTATGAGAGTACACCACATGGTGTCTCTTGTAGTCTATGTTTTGAGTATGGTACGAATGTCTTGGAATGCAATGTATTAAAAATTCACACTTTCAGGCTATATCTACAGCATAGGGCGACCTGCAATTATCCACAGTGTCACACTAGTTTGAGTGTGATGGCTTATAGGTAACACTGGCAGCATTGCCATTCGGCGGCAGTGGCAGGAGACAGATATTAAAAGATTCACTGTCTGACGAGCGGGTGTGATCTTGGAGGGGGCAGGGCCTTATGGCCAGAATTACCAACGAGTCACTTCTGTGCCCTCCCTCTCCAAACCCCCTCCTCCAAAAAACAAGCCTGCTGAGGTAGGGTCTAATGTCTTGGGGTGTTTTCACAGCTTTTATTGGACATCAGTTTCTAAAAACCTCCAAAAACAAACAAACATTGGTAAATGCATTAGGCTTCGCCAATTAGATTAATAATAGGCTGTTTTTTGTTGTAATTTGTAACTTGCTGAGTAGTTGTACAATATAACTTACATAAAGTCTGTTAAAGAGTTATGACCTGTTTTTGTACAAAAATGCAATATATTGTGCTATTACTAGTAATATAGTGTGGGTAAGTAATAGCAACACTTTGAAAAATGAAATTAAGGAGGGAAATAATAGAATTAATTGATGTAACAGAAATTTTATTTATTTAGAGAAGTTCTGACACATGTTGCACCTGGTGCCACTGAGCCTGCTGCACCATTCAAATCATATCACTAGTGCCTGCAAAATAACTGCATTAATGACTGCCTGTTTAGTAGTAAAATATAGCCATATTTGGTGTTTAGTGGATTTATGACAACTTTTTGCCCCGTTGTCTCTCCACCTGCTGCACCATTCAAATCATGACCCTATTGCCTGTAAGGCAACTACATTTGGGACTGCCTATTTAGTAGTAAAATACTGAAATATTTGGTGTTTAGAGGGGTACCTAGAGCTTTGGGCCCCAGTCTCACTGCACCTGCTGCACTATTCAAATTATGACCCTGGTGCCTGCAAGATAACTGCACTTGTGACTGCCTGTTTAGTGGTAACATTTAGCAATATTATGTGCTTATTGGAGTTTCTAGAGCTTTTTACACAGGTGTCGCTGCACCTGCCGGACCATTCAAATCAAGCCCCCTTTAACTACAAGGTAACTACAATTGTGACTGTCTGTTTAGTAGTCAAATATAGCAATATTAGGTGTTCAGTGGAGTTCAGGCAACTTTTGGGCCCAGTGTCACTGCACATGCAGCCCCATTAAAATATCCCCCTTTTAACTGGAAATTAACTGCAATTGTGACTGTCTGTTCAGTAGTAAAAAATAGCAATATCTGGTGTTTAGAGGAGTACAACATCACTAAAGATGGAAAAAGTTGGATGGAGTGAAAGGCATAGCTTCATAATAGACAGGGCACTGGAATTATGTGGCAGGAGAGGGCGAAATTATGTGTCAGGGTTGAGTAAATTATGGGTAAGAAAAGGCAAATTAAGCAGCACAATGAGGCATATTTTTCACATTATTACATCTTTAATTGATCATTTCCACACTTATTAACACTGCCAGGATATTGATTGCACCTCATTAGTACCAGTTTAACACCCAAATATAGCAATAAGCAACAAAAAGGTGACCAGTCCAGCTTTGTAAATGACCTTCCACTGAGTGGCAACACGTATCACTGCATGTTTATTACTTTCGAACAATTTGGGTTAGAAACAAACATCTTTTTTATTTTAAATCTGCAGAAAATGGATTACGTGACAAACAAGGCAAATCTATAATTATGCAAAAATCGCCATGGCAGCACAATCGCATGATTTCAGTGGCACTGGTTATAGATGAGAAGCATGGGGGGAAGGGCACAGCCCTCTTCTAGACTGCAAAGGCAGGGGGATGTTGGTGATATGGAAATGCCCGTAACATTAAACAGAAAAAACAGAAGCAGTAAGAGTTCAACTCCATTGCATTATAAGGAGTTATTTGTGGGAGTATTTGCTTGGCACAAATTGTTGTAATACATTGCATCAATTTACTTACCATTAAAATGGCCAGCATGAGCAGTTCAAAATTGTAAATCTATATCATAGTATGGAATCTTCGAAGCGCTAATCTTAATAGTAGAGCAGAAGTGAGCAGCTCTGTTCTACATGGGCAGGTGGTCGTGAGGACATGGAACAAGTTTTGGAATGTTCCCAGAGCCTGCTTACCACTGCTCTATCACTGATAATTGTCCAACACTTGCTGTTAGTGACTCGAATGCAGTAGAGATTGTCCTTCACACCCTTCCTGTTAAACTGAAGATTTGCGTTCGCAGCACTTGATTTCTGGCCAGAGTGCATCCTGCTTCATAACATCAATCAGATGCGAGCCATGGGAGCACTCTTGCAAGGCATTGAGTACTAATGATGACATCAGCATTTGCTGTGAGTGTGTTTACTTGAAGTATGTGCATTGTCATTCTGTAATTCCTCCCGAGCCTTTAGGTCTCTGCCATGTTGAATTTGTGTTCTAATAAAATGTGTCATCTGGTGACTAGACAGGCAGACGCGCGTTTCTTGACTGCAAGATTCACTGTCACATAGGCACTCAAAGCAAAATTTCATACGTTTTTCAAATAAATGTGTTCACATGTTTTTAATGCTTTCCTTTCTTTTAATTTTCATAGGTACGTTGTTATTCAATATCATAACTTTCAAAATTCATTGCATTTTTTCATTTCTTAAATGCCCGATGCATTTCAAGCATGACTGCTCTTCCTCAGGGGACTTTCCTCTGAAATAATACATCAAATCATATGTCGGTACATAAACAACTAGGTACAAAAGCAAGTAATGGCTATTATGAGTAGCTACAATACGTTTATCTCACGTGACCCCAGTACATTTATGGATTGTGTTCATTATGACTTTCATTTAGAACCTTATATCCCTCAAGTACAATCTCGGGTGTCATAACCTTCATAATGCTCTGCATGCATTGTGCTCCATAAGTGATAGTTCTGTGTATAGTCTACGTTCAAAAATCAAACGTTCAAAAATCTGCGTCTCTGTAAACGTGCACTGACCTTAGGCTGATCCTGCAATTTCTCATCCCCGTTACTGTAAACGATAAACAACAAAGATCTCCGTGTAACTATCGCCTTACCAATGTTTAAAGGTTTTAACGCATGATAAGAAGCTATTCCTGTTAGTCAATATTGCATTTTCTTACCATGTGCGTTTTAAAACAACCGCTATGAAGTATTCTCCCTCACTAGGTTACGGCGTGCGTCGCTCTATCTCCATTCATCTCTATGTACTCTTTAGGTCCGATCACATGGTGTGTGAGCGCGTAAACACTAAAAATGGACTCTGTTACCTGAATGTTTTCTACTCGCCGTGTATTAAGGGTAAAATCTGCAAGAATTCTATGGCAGGACGAAGGCTCCGATTATGCTTTCTCTATTTCTTTACTGAGGAAAAAACAGCAGCCAATCAGTACACAGTAAAGAAGAAACTACAATACCCATGAGTACTCAGATTGTATAAATAGGGTCACAGAGGTCATAACTTCCTCTTTCTTTGCTGCTTCGCAGCCAGTTAAGTGCCTTTACTATTGTTACTCACTGTTTGAAAGTACTGCTTAATTGTGTGCCTTACTATTATTATTCACTGTTTGCAAGTGCTGCTTCATTGTGTTATTGCCCACGCTTTGTGCGCTTCTTTAGCTTTCCTTCGCACATGCTTGTTTACATTGGCGGTGCGTTCGGTGCATTGTTGTCGGTCTTCCGCGGCTGTTGAGTTTCGGCTTCGGCCTTTTGTTTGCGAGAGCGCGTGTGTTCGCCTCTCTTCTCGACGCGCGGTGTCGCGTCTTTGTTTACAGTGGAGCGGGAGGTTGTCAAGGGCTGGAGAGACGCGCGTGTGTCTTGCGTCCCTCCTATCGGCTGGCTGCTGTTCGCGCATGCACGTCAGCATTTGTTTTGGTTCTGACGACGCGCGTTGAGGCACTTGTCATTTCCTGAGGCATTCGAGGAATTTGAAGTTTCTGGTTTGCCGTGCCCTGTTTCTGCCGACCGCTTGAGCCCTGTTACGCCCCTCTTGGATTCTTAATTTGCAGGGGTTGTAAAATTCACGCATAGGCTCTGCCTAGAGTGGTTCAATTGTTTTTTGTGGTGCAAGCCCACCCTCCACTTCCTACTAATTGTACCCTGCTTGTCAGGTTTGATTTCTTGCCTGCATTAGGGGTTCCACTCCCCCAAATTTGGCTTTGGCCTTTGAATACTTGGGACTACGTTCCTTCTAATTGTGGGCACTGCTGTTTAAATATCAGGACATGGCTGAATATTAAGATGAGGAAGAGTATGGCTACTATAATGAGGAGGACCCCTCTGCTTCCATGGATGACTTCATGGGTCAAGCTCTGTTTCAGGCGATTGCGCCTTTGAAGAAACATTTGTCTGACTAGGCTGCCCAACAGGGCTGGCTGCCTGCTTCCTCTGGGCGCAGTGGGAAGTCGCCTAAGAACCCGCATCGTTCGGACTTTGTTAAGTTGGCGAAGTCTCTATCTTCAGCGCCAAGAGCTAAGAAACGCTTTGCTCCACCTCTGACACTCCTTCTTCGGCTTCAGATGACGGTTCATCTTCTTCATCTTCTTCTTCTGAACCGGCGAAGCCGCCTCCTTCCAAAAAGTCTAGAAAGGAGCATTTCGTGGATGCCCCTACAACTCCTCAAGTTTTGACTTTTGATCCAGCAGATATAGTGCATCCAAATTCTTCTTCTTGGCTGCCCTCCCCTGAAGTAGCCGACTATGTTCAGGAACATATTCGCACCCCTTTTGAGAAGGAGGTGCGGGCGCGTTTGCACTCTGAGTGCCCTCGTCCAGATCTTTCCAACAAGTTGGCACTTACTCCTGAAGTGGATCCAACTATGATTACCTACATGAAGAAATATGCGAAGGATCCTACTAAGGGTTTGAATCGTTCTTGGCGTTCATGTCAAGATAAACTTTTAGATTTGTTGGGACCACTCACTAAAATCTTGGAAATGGCCTATCGAGCAAAGGAATCCGGAGCTTTAATTGACCCGGACGAGCTGTTCGGGTGGTCCCAACGCGCCGTTTGCATTCTTGGCAATGCAAATTGCGCTCTTTCATCGGAACGGCGCCGTTCTATCCTCATGAAACTGGACCCCAGGTTGACAGACCTGGCTTCCTCTGAATCAGGGCCCCATGCTCAAGGCTTACTTTTCAGAGCTCCTAGATCGAGTTTTACTCTCGCCCTTTCCAGCATCTTCGGCCGCGTCCTCTTGTTTTTTCCCTACCAGATCAAGAGGTTATCTCCGCAGAGATCGCCTCTCTTCTGTCAAAAGGGGCCATTGCGCCCACAACTCCTCATCCCAGGGGTTTCGTCAGCAATGTTTTTCTGGTTCAGAAAAAAGGGGGCGGGTCTTGTTTGGTCCTCAATCTAAAGGATTTCAATGGCGGGGTAGTCTACCGCCATTTCAAGATGGAGGGCATTCATCTTCTGCGAGACTTGCTGCAAGAGGGCGACTGGATGGTTCGTCTAGATCTCAAAGATGCTTATCTCTCAGTGCCAATATTTGCCCCTCATCAACGCTATCTTCAATTTCAATGGATGGGAACTTGGTACGAATACAAGGTTCTTCCATTCGGTCTTTCTTCAGCTCCGTGGTGCTTCACGAAGCTTCTCCGTCCTGTGATGGAGTCTCTGAGATCTCGTGGAGTCGTCTGATTGTTTATTTGGACGATGTCCTTCTCTTGGCACAGTGTCCCATCCTTCTCCGTTCTCATTTGCAATGGACCATCGATCTGTTACAGTCTTTGGGTTTCCTGGTCAATCCTCAAAAATCCGACTTTATTCCATCTCAGTCGATGGATTTCCTGGGCTTTCGCATAGACTCTGTCTCCTGTCTTCTCCTCCTTCCCGGACAGAAAATTCGGGCTATCAAGAGGAACTTGCGTCTCCTTCTTGCCAAACAGACTATTTCCTTGCGATTGGTGGCCCGCATTGTAGGCCTTCTTTCCTCTTCCATCCAGGCGATCTTTCCGGGTCCTCTGCACTATCGGGCGCTTCAGCGCCTCAAGATCCGGCATCTTCAGAAGGGTCTACGATATTCAGATCATGTTCCCCTATCGGAGGATGCTCGCACAGAGATGTTGTGGTGGCTGGACCACATGGAATCTTGGAACGGCCGGGCGCTGTTCGGGAAGACTCCCGATGTTGTGATCGAGTCCGATGCCAGCCTTTGGGGTAGGGGAGCCCGATGCGGTTCTGTGTCGACGGGGGGTCGTTGGTCGCAGGAGAAGCTGTCTTTACATATCAATTGCCTGGAACTTCTAGCGGGTTCCTTTGCTATTCGGTGCCTTTCCCCTCAACAGACGAATTGCTGCATTCTTCTCAGGATGGGCAACGTTTATGCAGTTCGTTATGTGAACAAACTGGGGGGGACCAAGTCCAAGCTTCTTTCAGAGATTGCGAAGGACTTTTGGCACCTGTGTCTGCAACGCAGGTTCACAGTTATTGCAGAATACCTGCCGGGTTCTTGCAATCAGATTGCGGACTGGAATTCTCGTCACCTCCGCGACTTCAGCGATTGGAGGCTTCACCCTCGGGTCTTTCGGAAATTGATTCTCATCTGGGGGTCTTGTCATCTAGACCTGTTCGCATCTCGTCTGAACGCCCAGCTTCTCCAATTCTTCAGCTGGCGCCCAGATCCGGAATCCTTGGCGACGGATGCTTTTCTCCAGCCTTGGCCTCCGTCTCTGTGCTATGCGTTTCCCCCATTCATGATGATTCCCCGGGTTCTAGCCCGGGTTCGTCAGTTCTCGTCGGAACTCATTCTGATCACCCCTCTTTGGAGGGCCCAAGCGTGGTTTCCAGTTCTTCTGTAGATGAGTTGCTCGACGCCATTCATCCTTCCACACAGGTGGAACCTCCTGTTGGATCCTCTGCACAATCCTCACCCTCTGGTTTTATCGGGTCAACTTCTGTTGGTGGCTTGGAGGATTTCGGGGGACGCTGGCAGGTCCCGGGATTATCGGGAGACTCTACCCGATTTATCAATGAAGCTTGGGCTCCCAACACACGTAAGCGTTATGCGTCCAGTTGGAAACGCTGGTGTGCTTGGTGCGCACAACGGTCAGTGGATCCCGTTTCAGCGAATCTCGCTCTAATTAGTAATTTTCTGGCTTCTTTAGCCTCTTCGGGGCTGGCTTATGAACTGTAAACAATTTCCGTTCTGCCATTTCGGCAGGTCATGTTCCGATTGATGGAAAGCCTGCGGAAGAACATCCCTTGATTTCTAAATTGCTTAAAGGCATTAGGATGGTTAAACCTCCTTGTCCTAAATACGTTGCCTTATGGGATGTGTCTGTGGTTTTGAGATTTCTGTCGTCTTGGCCCTCCAATTCATTCTTGACCCGTAAACAGCTTTCTGCTAAGCTGACTATGCTTCTGTGTTTGATCTCCTGCAAACGGGTTTCTGATGTGCGAGCTTTAGATCTTGCCGGTCGCACTTTTTCACCAGAGGGTGTCACTTTTGTTATTTCCAGACGGACGAAGTGTAATACATCATCTGTTTCTTATCCCTCGTTTCCTCACAATCCTCAATTGTGTGTGGTTCAGTGTATCAAGGATTACGAGGTAAGCACTGCATCTTTAAGACATGATTTCCAAGGGCAACTTCTTATTGCTTTGCAGAAACCTTTCAAGCCTGTTACTCCTGCAACTCTGGCACATTGGGTTTGTTGGCTCATGCAGGAGGCGGGCATTGATAATAACATGTTTGGTGCTCACTCCGCTAGAGGAGCGATGGCTTCAAAGGCTTTTTCAATGGGTGCTAGCCTTCATGACATCATGAAGGCTGCGGATTGGTCATCTGAATCAGTGTTCAAGACCTTTTATTTTAAACCGATTGTGGATGTTGCTTCTGTTGTGGTGGATAAGCTTTGAACAAGCATAATCGGAGCCTCCGTCCTGCCATATAATTACAAATTTGCTAACATTCGTGCCAAGAATTTTCAATTCTATTAAGGACAGGAGGAGAGGATTATCCCACCCTTGCTCTTCTACCTGAAATTGCATTAATCTAATGTTATGATATGACTTACATATGTCTCTATTATGAAATGTTTATGCAATGTGTCCCGCCCTTTCTTGACTTTGCCTTCGTTCAGTTTGGGTGTAGGTATTATGACTTTGTTTACCGTTTCAGGTTCCGACCTCAAATGAGCTTTGGATCCGGCGTCTGCGACTGCTGCTGTGGCTCGTTCCTCTGGTCCTTGGATTTGCCTGTTTGATTGCCTTGTGGATGTCCTGCGGACGATGTTCTTCATGGATCTTTGGTTTTTCCTTCTACGTTTCTGACTTTATGACTTACCTGTATTGACAAAGAAAGAGGAAGTTATGACCTATGTGACCCTATTTATACTATCTGAGTACTCTTGGGTATTGTAGTTTCTTCTTTACTGTATACTGATTGGCTGCTGTTTTTTCCTCAGTAAAGAAATAGAGAAAGCATAATCCTCGCCTCCTGTCCTTAATAGAATTGAAAATTCTTGGCACGAATGTTAGCAAATTTTTAATTCTGCCTGTAATATAGCTTGTGGTGTATGTTTGGATGTGCGTCCCCTAGACCGACATGAAATGCACACTCAATTTAATATGCATTGTTTATTGACACTCGTGTTTATCGATACGTTTTATTTAATTGGTGTTTCTGTACATAAATACGCACATCCAAACATACACCACAAGCTATATTATATAAACATCATGTGATTGTGGGCAAATAGCTTACTGTCCCCGTGTCTAAAAATGAATGTGCCCTTTTGTAATGCAACTGGTACTCCTGAAAGCTCTCTGATACCTTCGGGTCGAGTTTATGCTACATAACCCGCACACACAAAAAAAGGATGCAACAGGCGAATCTCCAAAAGACCAAATGTAATTTCAAACACAGGGACTAGTGCATCCACCTGCACAAATTAAGCACTGCGACCCATCCATCCATCCTTAACCCCTTCTTCTCCTTTCACCTCCCCCTCTCGTCTACCCAATTATCTGTCCAGCCACATATTGCGCATGAAGAACCACTCCCGTGCTACACACAGAAGGCCTCAAAACGACCTACACTGCAGCTAAAAGTCTGCACACACACTTCCACACATGCTGCACAACGCATACTAAACCTGAAAAACCTCATACATAGACACCCTAAATTTTATGTACACGGAGCCCTGAATGTTTTACAAACAAGCCCCAATTACCATAGACATAAATCCAAGGTATTTCTCGGATGCCTAAAAATTCCCCATACGGACTACACTTCACACACGAACCGCAAAGCTTGCACGCAGACTTCAAAATACTGTGAATATGTGGCCCTAGCAAATACACACAGAAACCTCATATTCTGCAAACAGAATCACAATTTGATCCACACACAGAACCCCAAATACTATGCGCACACAACTGAAACGCTGCACATGCGAAACCTGGCATCACCTTCCAAAATGTGGGCATCTGCAGAGCATGTAAGTAATCAGGTCTGTAAATACGTGGGTGCACATGTCAAAGCATGCTGCAAACAGGCGCAGTTGTTTGTGAAACATTTCTCCCCGTTGCTAATAGTGGGTGTTCTCCGTACCAGTGAGAGCAATGGAAGCCACAACTTTCTGCAACACACAATGGTTTCAAGATGTATGCAGAAATGCTGACCACATTGTGCAACAGGATCAACTGAAGATTTGCATGTTATGCAAAACAGCTAAACTATACAGCGCATGCTGTAGCCGCTCGGACATTTTAAAACAGATATTTATAAAACTTTAACCTGAGTAGTTTAGAACATGTACACGTTTCTTAAGAAAGAAAACTACGTGTTCAAAAGATGAGATTCAAAATAATATTAACCAAAAATTGATAATTTTGCCTTCAAAGGAAGCTCAAGGGAGCCGTTAAGTATATATTTTGTTCTTTACTCTCATGTAAAATAGGTTGTCGAACAGAGACAATATTGCACTCAGCAGAACACACAAGTGTATCGGCATTCATGTTGAACATTTTAAAAACACTCTTTTGGAGCACTGAGGTTGGTTTTTTCTCTGTTAACACTCCCTAGTTTCAGGAAGCACACTTTAAATAAAAAAACAGCACTCCAGACAGTTTGTGCACAGAATATTTATATTGTAATGTCCCAGTAGGATGTGCTTTCAGATCTAAAGCACAAGCTTTAAATGAGATGCAAAATGTTTGAGACTTTTGTAAACTCATGGTGCCTTTTTGGAGTAAGATGTAAGAACTCATTGATGTCAAACCAGCCTTTGCACATGCACATGTAAATCTGTTGCCTTAGAGCACAATTAGAAGGGGTTAAATCACAAGAAGCGAACAAAAAATGGACTGATTACTAGGTGATAGGAAATAATCCAAGGGCAAAATAAGTTTTGCCTGGAGGGCCACAATAGGTTGCAATATTACTGGGTGATATAAATACGATTGCAATAAACTATAAAAAGAATATTATGACAAAGTAAAAGAGGCACAGTTACTGCCAGCCCTGCTTCTTGTAAGCAACGACTATCAGTAAAAAGTGATTGTTAACGCACCGCTTGCAGTTTTACAAAACACATCAATAAAAGGCATTGTATTTACAAAGCCAACAGCTCAAAATCTCACAAATGCAAGACCTATTGCATTGCAAATGTGTTATAATCTACTTGTTGGTTAATGCATCCTCCCTATTGATGTTCTCTGCCTTGCTGCTCAGCCAATGGTGATGTAATTGGAATGTTCAGAGTGGTTGTGCTTGAGGAAGATTCAGTTGGAGTGGATGGGCTGAGCAGCAAAGAGGCTGCTCCTGGTGTGGCATAATATCGATCTCACCATCATCCTGTAACCTATGATTGAAGAAGAAACCTGATGAATAAACTCATAACCTTTATCTACAAGACCTATCTACGTACTATCTGTCATTGTAACAAAATGCTTGTTACTCTTGATTTCCCTGTTATTTCCAGAAACCTTTGCCTGCAGCAAGCATAAATGCATGCAGTTTGACAAGTTCAAAACTGCCCAGTTTGAATATGTGGATGACTTTTTGAGCTGGTTCTTTAATGGGGCCCCTTTAGTTTTGTTGCCTGGGCCTATTTTTTGTGCCAGTCCAGCCCTGCGGGGGTAGTATAGTCTGCTGTCTATGAGTGCCACAGAAGAGGTGCACAGTCAATTAGTGCCAGGCTTTGTAAGTTCATTGAGAAGAGAGGTGAGTTAGAAGTACCTCACATACTGAACTGGAACAAGAATTTTTTATTCACAACACTCAGGACCCTTATTCTCACATTAGCCAAAACACAGGACAGAAACAGCGATAGAACCCTCCAAAGAGCCAAGCCCAAGAAACGTCTGCTTGACCAGGGACAGAGCCTGTCAAGTCTTATGTAGGGCAGGATACGACTGATCCTTTCCCCCCCTCATTGTCTCTTAGACCGACAGCCCAGATGGTCCCTATTCCGTGACGCATGTGTAGGCCAGCCATCATATGAAAGATTTAAGGGACTCGAGATAGGTCAAAAGGTGAGTGTCATGTGGTGTGAAGGGAAAGACGGTAGGAGAGGAACAATAAAAAGGAATAGCATTTACCACGCATGCCTTTACAATTACTTGCCTTAGGGAACGCACTAGACTTTGGAATAGTATAATTTACTATTCCAAATCCTGTCTGCACAACAGTCCAACATCAGTCCAACAACGCTTTCCCTAAAGCAAGTCGTTGTAATTACTTGAGTGGTAAAGGAATGTGTTGTAAATACACATTTGTGGTTTGGACCACAGTGTAGAGGCACAGCACGGTTTGAGAGTGTTGTAAAGGCTGTTTCCTGTTTTAACCACATCGCTGCTGTGGTTATTTTTCCCCTGTGCTGGAAATTACTCTTAGGCTTTATTCATAACGAGCTCAGCTCGTCATCAGCACAGCTCAACTGTGCCTCATGACGAGCTGAGCTCGTCATGAGCATGGAAGGGGTTAAGGCTATTGCAAAGAAGGATAGAGACAAATAGAGTAGGATGAAGCTATCAAAAGAAAGAAAATAAAGGGACACGAAAAGCTGGCAAAAGAATCTGAAGTGTAAAGAAAAATAGAAGGGACATGGGTAGAAGAAGTCTAGAGAAAGGTTGGTAGGGAAAAAGTAACAAGGTTAAGGAAGATGGGAAATCGAAACAAGGAAAAAGAGAAGAACCAAGGACGAAACAACATAGAAAGGGGAAAAAGAAAGAAGCAAACAGGGAAGAAAGAGAAAGAAAAAAGATGTAAGAGTGTTGAGAGAAAATGAAGAGGTGGAGGAACAGAGGGGAGAGAAATATGAAGAGGGGAAAAATACCAAAAAAGGAAAGGAGTTCAAGTTCAAGTTCGGAGATTTGTATAGCGCACTACTCACCCATAGGGTCTCAAGGCGCTTGAGGGAGGGGGGGGGGGTGCTTTACTTGTCGAATATCCAAGTTTTTAGTTGTTTTCTGAAGGCGAGGTGGTTCTGTGTAAGGCGAAGGTGGGTGGGGAGAGAATTCGAGGTTTTGGCCGCTAGGTAGGAGAAGGATCTTCCCCCCATGGTGGATTTATTGATGCGCGGAATAGCGGCGAGGGCTTGATTGGACGATCGTAGTTGGCGGGAGGGGGAGTAGAAGTCGCGTGTTGAGGCAATCAGGTCCTTGGTCGTAGAGGGCTTTGTGTGCGTGGGTGAGGAGGCGGAATGTTATTCTCTTGTTGACGGGGAGCCAATGGAGGTCTTTGAGGTGGTCGGAAATATGAGCTTGCCGAGGAATGTCCAATATGAGTCTGGCTGAGGCGTTTTGGATTCGTTGGAGTTTTTTCTGTAGTTTGGCTGTGGTTCCGGCGTAAAGTGTGTTTCCGTAATCCAGTCGGCTGGTGACCAGTGCGTGGGTGACTGTCTTTCTTGTTTCGGTGGGGATCCAACAGAAGATTTTTTTGAGCATGCGGAGGATGTTGAAGCAAGATGATGAGACTGCGTTGGCTTGTCTGGTCATCGAGAGGGAGGAGTCCAGGATGAAGCCAAGGTTACGTGCATGATCTGTAGGTCTGGGTGCGGTTCCCAGGGCTGGTGGCCACCAAGAGTCGTCCCAGGCAGAGGGGGAAGATCCTAAGATGAGGACTTCCGTTTTGTCCGAGTTCAGTTTTAGGCGGCTGTTCTTCATCCACTCGGCTACGTCTTTCATCCCTTCGTGTAGGTTGGTTTTGGCGGTGTTTGGGTCTTTGGTGAGGGATAGGATCAGCTGAGTGTCGTCTGCGTAGGAGATAATGTTGAGGTTGTGTTGGCGTGCTATGGATGCGAAGGGGACTCATGTATACGTTGAAGAGGGTGGGACTGAGTGATGATCCTTGTGGTACGCCGCAGATGACTTCGGTGGCCTCTGATCTGAAAGGGGGGAGGCGGACTCTGAGTTCTTCCGGCGAGGAACGAGATGATCCAGTCCAAAGCTTTCCCTTGTATTCCGATGTTGCTGAGGCGTTGTATGAGGGTGCTATGACAGACTGTGTCGAAGGCTGCGGAGAGGTCGAGTAGGATGAGGGCAACTGTTTCTCCGTTGTCCAGTAGTGTTCGAATGTCGTCTGTTGCTGCGATGAGGGCGGTTTCGGTACTGTGTTTGGTTCGGAAGCCAGACTGTGAAGGGTCGAGGGATTTGTTGGATTCGAGGAAGGCGGCGAGTTGACTGTTGATGGCTTTCTCAATGACTTTGGCAGGGAATGGGAGGAGTGAGATGGGGTGGTAGTTCTTAAGTTCAGTGGGATCTGCAGTGGGTTTCTTCAGAAGGGCGCTGAGTTCGGCATGTTTCCAGCTTTCCGGGAAGGTAGCGGAGTTGAAGGAACAGTTGATGACATCGCGGAGATGGGGTGCGATGATGGAGTCTGCTTTGTTGAAAATGTGGTGGGGGCATGGGTCGGTTGGCGATCCTGAGTGGATTGAGTTCATAAGGCGCATGGTGTCTTCGGTGGTGATTGGGTTCCAGGCGCACAGGATGTTACAGTGCGGTTTTGGTTCGGAGGTGGGTGGGGAGGACTGGTCTTCGGACTGGTTTTCAAAGCTGTTGTGTATATCGGCGATTTTGTTGTAGAAGAATGAGGATAGAGAGTTGCAGAGTTCTTGGGAGGGAGTGATGTCGTTGGTGCCGGAGGTGGGGTTGGTAAATTCTTTGACAATGTTGACTAGTTCCTTGCTGTTATGGGCATTGTTGTCAAGTCGGTCCTTGAATGCTGATTTCTTGGTGGATCGGATCAGTTGGTGGTGTTTGCGGGTGGCGTTCTTGAAGGTGGCCAGGTTGTCAGAGGTTGGGTTTTTTCTCCAGGCTTTCTCGTGAGTCCGACAGATCTTCTTGGATTTCTTGAGGTCATCGTTGAACCAGGGAGCTTTTTTGCTACTTTGTTTGAAAGGATGGTTCTTCAAGGGTGCTAGAACGTCGGCGCTGTGGGTGATCCATTGTGTGAGGTTGGTGGCTGCTTGGTTTGGGTTCGATGATATGGCAGGGGGGTTTTGGTGGAGCGAAGTGAAGAGCTGGTCGGTGGTGATTTTGTTCCAGTTTCTTCGAGGAATAGGATGTGGGGGGTTGTGGGTCGTGGTCTTTTTGTAGCTGAAATGAACGCAGCTGTGGTCCGTCCAATGGAGGGCTGTGGTGTGATAGAAGGAGATGTGCTTGCTGGAGGTGAAGATAGGGTCGAGCGTGTGTCCGGCCAGGTGGGTGGGGGTGTCGACCAGTTGTTTGAGTCCGAGATTGTTCAGGTTGTCCACAAGGGAGGTGGTGTTGCTGTTGTTTTTCTTTTCCAAATGGAAGTTGAGGTCTCCTAGTAGAATGTAGTTCTCGGAGGTGAGGGCATGTGGGCTTGATGTCTTCATTGAATTGTGTGCGGGGCCCTGGTGGTCTGTAGATGAGGGTGCCTCTGAGTGTGGTCTTGGGGTTGGTGTGGATCTGAAATTGGAGGTGTTTGGCGTTAGCAAGGTTATCATCGGAGCTGGATGTGATGCGGATGGTGTTCTTATGGACGATGGCGATGCCTCCTCCAGTTTGTTTGATGCGGTCCTTTCGGATGATCTTGTAGCCGTCCGGGATGGCTATGGCGATGTCGGGTGCTGAAGAGGCATTCATCCAGGTTTCTGTAAGGAAGGCGACGTCCGGTAAAGTAGTGTCGAGTAGGTTCCAGAGTTCAATGGAGTGTCTGTGGACCGAGCGGGTGTTGAGCAGGATGCACTTTAGATGGTTGGTGTCGGAGCTCTGTTTGGAGTTTGTGGATTTGGTGTGGGTCCTGATGCAGTCGAATTTGCAGGAGTGGCAGGTGAAGGGTCCATGGGTGTGTCCTGGGGTAGCATGGTAGCATTGTGGTGTGCAGCCGGGGTTAAGGGCTGAGAGGGTAGCGGCGTAATATGTTATGCGGGTGGGGTGGGTTTTGCGAGGAACGGGGGAAACAGGGGGTCTGGCGCTGGGCGCGGTCCAGGCGCAGACGGGCGTAGACGGGCTTACCTTTGGCGCACCTTCGGCGCGCATGGGGCGCGACCGCTGCGCGTGAATGCTGCGCGCAAAAGCATCTGTTATAAATGGATAGTGGAGGGGGGAGGGGCGAGGGAGGAGCAGCTGGGAGGCGGGAGCAGGGTGGAGAGGCTGGCTACGAGGCACAACAGGAAACAAGAGTAAACAAGAAAATGGCAGCAAAGGCAAACCACAAACAGGACGATCTTGGGGGCAGGAAGTAAGATGACGCTATGGGCAGTGGCGCCGGCACAATCAGGCAATATTAGGTACTTTGCTAAACAGGCAATGCGAGCGCTCTAATTATAAAACTAGAAGCACAGATCTAAATGCGAGCAGCAACAGTGAGCACAATCAGGCAATAACACAGATCTAAATGCGAGCAGCAATTGGAAGACCGAACAAAGCGCTACGATACCCAGGCACCAGTTCAAGCAGGCAAAGCGCTTCAGTATCCAAGGAGGCAGGGAGCGTGGGGAGCGACCGCTTCTCTGAGATACAGAGCGGTCAAATATAAAATAAAATATAAAATAAGGGACAAATATATACTTGGGAGATAAAGGAGTGGCTAAGGCAAAATGCATAAGGAGCATGGACAGACATAGTGTACCTCATTTTAAAGGGATTAGAAGAGAAGAAAATTGTGGTATGCTGTAGTAGGGTCTTTGTGGTAGACAAGACACTCTTCTAGAACAGATGAGTAATGAAGGCGCCAGGGAGTAATATTGTAGTTCAAACCATGAGCAGTTACATTCCAGGAGCTGCCGACCGATGGATGGGGTTTATTGTATGGGGCTTGCCTTCATGAATAAATGAAGGAAATGAACTAGCTTTGTGGATTCTTGTACTTTTTCACATTTGCAACTAGGGTGGGATACAAACCCATGCGTGCAAAGCACAATGTATTAGCATCATGCATATGGTGGACAGTGGACAGCCAATTTGGCTGATGGGTTATTTTTGGGGAACTATCAAGTTTTAGGACAGAATAATTTCTGCTAAGATACATGTATCATACAAGGGTGATTCGTTGATTAGATGGCTTCACCAGAGAGATTTTTCCGTGTTTTTGGATCCAAATGAAACGCCATCAGTGAGGCTAAGAGATGGCTGGGATGCAAGAGACAGAGAAATGGTGTTACAGGTAGAAAATGCATGCAAATCCACTAAATATGAAGCATGTTTCCTTGAGGTATTCCAAAAGGATTTAGGTCATCTCAAGAACTATGTACATTGCATAAAATTGAAACCAGGAATGATTCCCAAAGTAGGGAAGATGGGAAATGTCCCCTTAATGGTTAGGGAAATGACATAGAAAGAATTGGACAAATTACAGAAGAGTGTAGTGATTCAAGAGGTGAGGGTAATGGAATGGGTGTCTCCTGTGGTCATGGCTATAAAGGCAAATGGAGAAGCCAGACTATGTGGGCAAATGAGAGAGTTGAACAAGGCAGTGGTGACAGATAGCAATCCCTTACCTAACATCACAGGGATGCTGTGCTGCCTGGGAGGTGCCATATTTTTCACAATATTGTGCCTCACATCAGCATACCATTAAACATATTTGCACACCTAATCACAAGAAATACCCTCATTCATTATACCTTTTGGGATGTATAAGTATTTGCGGGTGCTTTTTGGCTTGATTTCTGCTTTCGTAGTAGAGCCATGGAGAATGTCCTTAATGTTGTTGATGCAGTAAAAATCTATAAGGACAATGTACTTCTGTATGGGAGAAACCAGAAGGAATGGGGTATATGAGGTGCTGGGGAGATTGGGGCTCAGTGGGTTGACCCTGAAGCTAGTGAAATGCAGATTTGGGGAGACATAGATAGAATATCACTTGATCACTGATGATGGGATTTGTCCCAGGGAAAGTCTTCAGTGAGTGGTAAGAGACATGCCAAGCCTCACTACTAAAGAAGAGCTACTCAAATTTTAAGGAACTGAAGAATTTTACAGTACATTTATTACTAGTTTTGCTGAAGTATGTAATGACATGAGGACATTGTTGAAAAGGGGTGTGAAGTTTATTTGCATAGCAGAGTGTGAGAAGGAGATTGAAAGGGTGAAAATACATTTGTCTAAGGCCTTCTACTTATGTAGTTTTGATTCAGATGCAAAACCTACTTTGAGAGGAAATGCCAGTGCGCAAGGATTGGGAACAGTGTTTGAACAAGAATCTTTAGGCAAGGTAATATGATCTTGTTTTTGTCTAGAGTGTTGCTAGGCTTGAGGCAAGCTATTCTGTAATAGAATAGGAGGGTCTGGCAGAATACTGGGCAGTGAGTAAACTTAAAAAGCTACTGTGGGGCAGTCCTTTAGAGGTGAGAACGGACCATAAACCCTTGAAGGAGGTCTTTTGCAAAAAAGTGATTGACACTGTCACTGTCAGGAATCATGGGAGGTTTCCTCCTCATACCTCCTCAGTGGCTTCTACCCTCCCATTCCAAACGCAAAGAGTACCTTATTCTTTAAGTTGGAGTGCTAGTTGGCACCGTAGAAACTCCAAAATGGCTGCCAACAGATTACTGCTGTTTAGCAGTCTAGTCTTTTAAACAATCACAGCCTGGTGAGGTGTGCTCCAACATTCTACTGTGCACTTCACCAAAGAATCCACTAGGCGAGCATCTGAAAATGGAGCGTCGTGGAAGTTAGTCAGGGTAGGCTCGAAATATCCGGGTTTTAGCTTCGTCAGTAAAAGTCCTGGTTCTAAAAATAAGGTTAGTGCTGAATTAAAAGTATTTCTGTAGTCCAAAGACTGGTTTATAATTTCCCTTGTTGATAAAACCTTAGCATAAATGAGGAGGAAATAAAAGTCGAACTTTTAGAGTAATGTTCATCTTAAAAATTAAAGAATGCCTTGCTCCTAAGAATTAATCTTTGTAAAACATTTCCAAGTTGAGCTGACACGGGCGTGACCTTTCTACACACTGTGTCAGAAAGAATAAACTGTGTTTGTTGCAGAAACTAATATAGAAGAAAGTCTTATTTGAGCACAATATTTTTTCGTGCTGTTTAGGTTTTCATTTTAAAAGGATTAAATGTTAACATGAGCATTTCCTGCTTGCTCATGAAGGAAACCCATAAATAATTCCCTTGTCACTGGCAGTTCATTAGCTCTTGGAACTGTGTGTTTCTTCAAATGAATGAAAGAAATACACTGGTACAGGTTTCCAGTGTTCCTGTTTATTTCCTGTTAAGCTGCATGAATAAACTAAAGCCTAGGCTGTGTGTAGCCAATAGTTTATTCATTTAATAAATATGAGGAAGCTTATCTCTCTCTCTCAATCAAATTAAAACCCCTCAAGAGAGTATTACATCTGCACTCTTTTCCTACCTAACAAGAACCTAATACCTTAGGCTAGGAGAGTTGGTTTTATGGAGAGAAACTAAAGACTCACCTCATCATATCAGACCCCCAATAAAAGTCCACAAGTCTACTTGTTGAGTGAGTACATTAAGGAGAGAATTCCCAAGACATTTACAGAAAGAAGTTAAAGAAGAACATACACTTACCTTGTTTTCTCTGATAGAAGATAGAGCAGTGAAGGAATTGGAAGGGCCTGTAAAGAAAAAGAACAAGACACTTAGTGAAGGCTTCTTTTAGTGAAAATACGCATCTATAAGAGAAGTAAGAAGAGAGGCAAGCCCAAAACTACTTTCTGGTAAGATAAGTTATTCATGTGTTAAAAGAAAGTACGTTTTATGCAAGCAAAAATGGTTATATAAACATTTGTTCTTTAGCCTGAATAATCCGAAGAAGAAGAAGAAAAAGACACAAAAAGACGCAAAACAGGCAGAGTTTTGGAGCGGTCTCTTCTCTATCCAAATTCCCTTTTCCCCCCTTAGTACTTACCTGCAAGGCATATATCACTTACCTGCAGAGGGGTTCTGTGAGGGGCACTGGGACTTAGCGGCATTCTGCTCCTGTGTGGTTTCTTGCTGCAGTTGAGCAGCCCCTTGACAGACACCATCTCCACCAGGATTAGAAGGTGGGTGGTGGCAATAAAAGAATGTGATTCTGTTATAATATATTTACCTGGAGTTCTGAACATCATTGCTGACTGTTGCCCTAGGTTGTGTGTACGTGAACCCAGAAAAGCAGAAGACATGATTCTTGAGGATCAATTTGTTGATGGAATGGTGATGATCTGTGCAATATCAGGTAGCATCATTCACGAAGAGGAGTGGAGAAGAGAACAGGTGAATGATGTGCAGTTGCAGGATGTACTTCACAGGTCAGAAAATGGTTGGTCTGATGGGGTTAAAGTGTCCAAAAGCATGAAAGGATTTTTGCAAGTGAAGAACGAACTTTCGTTGGAAAATGACCTATTAATGAGGGGGGAGATTAATTTTGAAAGAGAAAATAAGGTGAGGCTTATTGAGAATGCCCATGAGAGCCATCCGGGGATTTCCAAAATGAAGGAGATTGTCAAAATGAATTATTGATGGCTGTGCATGGATTAGCTAATTCACAGAGTGGTACGTGATTGCATGGAGTGGAGTAAGAGTGCTGAGATCCTGAAATGCAGAAAGCAACCTATGTTGAATAGAGAGCCTATAGCTGGACCTTTGATTGAGATTGCTTTGGACATCGCAGGACCAATCAGAGTCTAAGGCAGAGATAGATATGTCATCACTTGCATGGGCATAGTTTCTTTGTGGCCGGAACTTAAAATTGTCAACACTGTAGAGACTTTTAAAGTGATTTTGTTTCTCGAAGAAGTCTTCAGAAAGAAAGGATTTTCAGTGACTATGCTATCTGATAATGGTGTACAACTGACTCCTAGTAAGATGGAGGAGTTTATGAATGAAATGGGCATCTAGCACAGGACCACACCCTTATATCATCCAGTCGCCTCAGGCATGATTGAACATTTCAACAAGGTAGTTAAGGAGTGTATTCAGCATGCAGTTTTGAATGGTATGAATTGGGTGGATGAACTGAAAAAGAAAGGTTGCATGTACAGTTTGACTCCTGATTCTTCAACAGGAGTTACACCTTTCCTACTGTTTAAGAAGAGGTCTCCTAATGATTTGGTTAGTTCAGCATGGATAAAGAAAGTGAGAACGTCTGGAAAAAAGTTGATCTCAGAGAGCAAAGAGTTGAGTGACGAACTTAGAGTGGATAAGGAGAAAGAGATTGTGAGAAAGCGGAAGGAGTGTTATGAACAAAGGATGGCTGTAAAGACCACTACGTTTAAAGTTGGTGATGGGGTGAAGATATAAAACCCAAGGAAAAGTGGGTTGCTGGATACATTTTCTCAAACTTTGAGGGTTACCAAACTTTTCAGAAATGCGATCAAGACTGAAGATTATTGAATTTAGAATTTAGGTAGAGTTGCTTTGTGGAAGGGTGTGGGGTCAAATGATCATGCTGCTAATTCTGAGAATGGTCAAGAAGATTCTTTTTCCAAGGGGAAGCAATGCTTTCATTCTTTGGATTCTGGTGTTGCTGATTGTTCACGATCAGACAACAGGAAAAGTCTACATTTGAGTAGGAGACCTACACATATCCAATATTTTGTAGTGTAGTTATACTTATGTGATATGTATTTATTGCCTATTACCCTTTCATGGTCATTAGAAATGTTATGCATTAGTTGAGTGTCTTTTAAAAATGGTGCGAGACCTTAACTATTTTATTAAAGTGATGGGGGAGGTGTGAGTAATGCTGTACCGTGGTATTTGTGGTAGACATGGCAGTGTTCTAGAACAGTTGAGTAATAAAGACTCCCCGGGAGGAATGTTGTATTTCAATCTTGAGCAGTTACATTCCAGGAGCCGCTGACCAATGGATGGGGTTTATTGTACAAGGCTTACCTTTGAGAATAAAGGAAGGAAATTAATTTGCTCTGTGGATTCTTATACCTTTTCACAAAGATTCATTGAATTTTTGTCTCCTCGCCCCATCCTTATACCTACTGCTGACCCCACTGCTAGTCCACAACTCAGTGGGGTGAGTACCTGCATTTATTTTTCTACATTTAAAGCACTGTCTATAAAGTGTTTATATTGGTTGAGAACTGCCCCAGTTAGCAACATTTGTGACACGTTTTGAGCTATCAGAACCTTAAATCGGGCCACTTTTATTTTTGTGCCAATGTCTTATTCTGTCTCAGTCTGACCCTGAGAAATTGGCAGCAGCTTTGTATGATCCTAAACTTAACTGCTACGTGTGCCCTGCCTGCACCCTCTAAGACCCGGTCAAACCCTGCTCAGGGTGGCCATTTCCCCCCTACCTGCAAAACCTGGCTTCCTGTGTTTGATGCACACTCTCGTCAATTGGCAGTGCCCTCTGTGCAACTCTATTGTTCTTGCCTATGTCCCCTAGCTAGCAGTAAACACCAACACATCTTCGTTCCCTGCCTTGGCTTGCCAGCTCCCTGCTTTCTGCCGCTGCTTCCAAGAAACCTGTTTGCTCACAGCACAGGTGACAAATATGCAGAGGCACTTTATGTGAAGTGTATTTATGGGAAAGGCTTAGAAGGGGACAGGATTACTGATGGGCCAGAGGCTGAGCGCCCAGGAGCTTCATCACAGCCACACTTCATTATTCCAGGGAGATCAGAATTATTCCTGGCTCAACGAAGATACTCACAGAGCAGAAGCCGCAGAGCACTGCAGCTCTCTGCCTTATATTAATCATTTACTGGGACTCTATGTTAACTGATCTGTATATAACCTTGTGTAGTGCAAAGCAAGGGCACACAAATCTGTAGGAAGGGAGGGAATAAAGGGAGTGGCAGGTGGCTGGAGAGGTGAGACAAGCTAGAGGTATGAGAGCACAAATGAGAAAGATGGAGGGATGAGGGTGAGGGTCGGCATTGATGGTAAAACCAGCTTTGAAATGCTAATATCAATAACTGGGAGGAGATGAAGAAATGGGTATGAACAGAAGGCAGGATCTACTCTCTCTTCACAGTTCAAGTGTCCAGTTCAGATACAACATTGTGTAGATCTTAAGCAGCCAGCCCGCCACAGATCTATCTTAAAATTAACAGGTGTTGGAAGGAAATGTCCCCTGCATGTCTCTGAAGTTCAGTGGTCAAAGTGGACAGGATCTGAGGGTCTTGATATGCTCACTCATTTTTAGTTTAAGAAAAACTGTTTCCCTACTATTTGTGAAAGCGCAGTCGTCCCAGTTTTGTTCATTAAGAGAGTTGAAATGTTTCAGATGAAGTGTAAGGCGGGGAAAGTCCTGTGCTATGAAATCAAGGGTGGGACAGACCGCTGGACGAGCCTTCTTGCCAGGGGGCCTGCTTGCCAGAAAGAAAGGTAAGAAATGTACACAACTGGTTAATCTGCAAATGTAAAGGATGCTTGGAAACCAATTTTGGCTTTAATTAATTGAATCACTTTAAGGTTCCTGATGACACAGATGTATTCTTTTTGAGTGGTATTGCAAGGAAAATAAAAGCTGAACTGTGAAATGTATGCATTTAAAGGACATTTATAAAAGTATTGTGCTATGTATAGTATTACTAAAATCTATATATATTTTTATATCAAACCTTTTTACACATTTTGTATCAGCGATTCTTATACTGTGTGTAATGCACGTTTTAAATAATGACTAACAGATTCACAGTGATTTCTGTCACAGACTGGGATCTCGTAACACTAAACATACATTATTCCCTATTCTTGACTTGCACCAACCAGGTTTCAATTCTGTGGCTCTCTGGTAACAGACACAGATATTAACAGTCCATTAACTAATAGAGGTTTTATAATGTAGAATAGTACATTTCCCACTGATTAACTTAAATTGCATTTATTTTAAGCTAAGCTGTGCCTTATTTTATATGTAGTTACCTGACGGAGAGAGACTGAATAAAAGTTACTGAATGTTTAGTTAGTGTTTTTAGCCACGCCTTTCACCCCGTCCAAAACTTGCTTAACCAGCCCTATTTACCACAGCATGACAGTTTCTATACTTTTTACACTGCTGAGACCTTCAATGTTACACAGAATGATACCACAAAACTAGACTCAGGCAACATGTCCATAACACCTGTATAATATCATGCTATTTTGGTAAATTCATGATAATATTGTTATGTGGAATTTTTGATTGCATCATGATGCATCATTGTGTACCGTTCTCTCCAAAAATTCAGTGGGAGCCCACTGAAACAGCAAAAACAACCATAACAGGAGTAGCTGCTGTTTGCAGAACTTGTTTTTTCCATTTATATTAGCACAAAATGTGTCCATGAGTCCAAAACAGACATAAAGAACATTCTTTGCACTAAAATATAGAGCAAATAATGGTTTTACAATTTGCATAATTGCGCATAAGTTTGCATACTTTTTTGCAAATCTCACATATTAACTCAAAAGCGAATTACGCACAGTTTGCACACTCTAACATAGAGCATTGCTCCTGGGTCAGGATGGTCACCTTAAGTGCACCCTTCACAGGAATACCCATTGTTTTACCTTTCACCTAAAGGGACCAAATGCCTACTGGTCTCTCTGGTGAAAAGGTTCTGCTAGCTTTACGTAATTGAGTCTGTCACTGCACCTGTGTGAGGCATTGATGGATGGTGCATGAATACCTATTTATTTATTTATGTGGTGAGAGGAGAGTGGAGACTATGTGCATGGTTAGCTAAGTGCATCAAGGAATACATCTTGGGATTCTTTTGTGTGAATGGCTAAGAATGGAGTTGCTTTGAGATGAGTCTGCCAGAGCGCACTTAGCGCCACTCCTATCTGCCTGCATAATTTTCTGAATAAATGTGCCTGACCTGTCTGAATACAATCTAGAAAGATAAATGTAAGGATTATGCAACCTTGCGAGAACTTTTATGAAGATCCCCTGCATTCAATATCTGGATGTTGAAATAACCAAAGTGGGGTGCAACTTCACAACAAACCTTTATCGGAAGGAGACTGATAGAAGCAATCTACTTAAATATGACAGTCATCACCCCCCAGCGCTCAAGAGACATTCACCTTACTCCCAATTTCTCAGGGTTAAGAGAGTGATCTCGGAAGAAGATCAACTAAAGAAACAACTGTCCAGCATGACCAAAAGGTTTAAAGAAAGAGGATACCCGGAACAAATTATACAACTAGCGCTTCAAAGGACCCATTCCAAAACTTGAGAGGAACTTCTATCCAGCAAAACACGATCAATTGAGCAACGACTTACATGTGTCAGCAAGTACTCCAATGTAAGCCACCAATTTAAGGCGATAATCAAAAGACGCTGGCCAATATTGACATTAGAATCTGATTTCAAAAGAATATTTGCTAGTGAGCCAATGTTCGCCTACACCAGAGCCAAAAACTTGTCAGATTTCCTAAAAACACCAAATGAACCTCACCAGAAAAAGACCTTTAGAGGCACCACACCGTGCCTTAATTGCAGTAACTGCCATAATGTGATGAAGGGTAATTTCATTACCCATCCAATGAAAGGAAATAAAATCTACCTTAAAGTTAATGCAACTTGTGACACCACCAACATAATATACATGTTGAAATGCCCGTGTGGTTCTGTACATGTAGGTCACACAGAAAAAAAACTCAAAGCCAGATTGACTAAACACAAAAGTAATATTCGTACGAGTTCATCAAAATCTTCAGTGGCGACACATTTCTTGGAGAAGAAACACCACATAAGTCAATTAAGGACATGTGTTTTGGAGGAGATTGATGGGAAAGAAGGACCAGTGCATAAGAAAAACTTTTTGAAACGCGAAAATTATTGGATTTTCAATTTGAACAGCCTGAAACCTCATGGGTTAAATGACAGGACTGAATTTACATGTCATCTATGATTAGTTACAAATGACTTGCTAATAGTGAACTGAACATTTTAGTATAACATGTGGTTTTTGAACTTAAGTAACTTATGGGCAGATGCTTATATCGCAACTTAGACCATGGTTATGAGGTGTGGCGAGATATAGCCAAACTACTTATAGAGATCAACATAGTCCCGTTTTAGATTGTTAATAAAGCTAGCCCATTGCGTGCATACAAAAAAACCTTTACGAACACAACATTGACGTTATAAGTCTCTATGCGCATGCGCAGGCAATCACGTAACGTGATAAACCCGGAAGACTTCACAGAGCGTAATCCGAAACACATTACGGAAACAGCAGAACCGCGACAACAGAATACAGAGGTGAGAGCGTTAGCGGGTAGAAAGAACAGGGTTTTAAGACCATAGAAGCGTGAATATCGTAATATGTTGAAGGCAGCGAGCCATTAAATACAGAGGGAAGTAAGTTTATACTTTATAATGGAACGTTATAAAGCCGCTTGCGCACCATTTATAGTGAGTGATAGTACCTTTCAGGCAAAACAAACAGCAAGACGCATGGACAGCGCTTCTTTAATAGAGACCACAGAACTCAGAAAGTTATTTAAGATCTTTTAGAACAGCACATCAAGAATATTCTATAAACAGTATGACAGTATAGAGAATGTCGATCCGTATTTAGTAGTTTTGGCAATAAGTAACACAGGAGGTATAAATTGGATGTTTTTGGATGTTATAATATTGTGGATGTTATAATATTGTATGCTTAGAGAAATTATTGTTTGATATTTACAGATGGTTTCCCTGATGAAGGTGGTTTAACCGCCGAAATGCATTGGATGGAGTATATACTTTAACAAATGAAATACAGTGTGAATTGAACACTAAACTCAAGTTTAATGAAATAAAATGGAATAAATGAAACCAACAAGGAGTGAAGCATCATTTATAAAGAAGGCTGGATTTTTCAGCAATTATCCTGTGCCTAGGGGGACAGTTGTATATAGTATATGACTGCAACCTACCAATTCATTGAACACACTCCTGGCGGGGAGTGATACCCAGGAGCACGGAAAACATAAAAAGTTACAGCATAAAGAGGCAGTGCACAACCAAATACATTAGTGAGATCCCCTGACAAGCCATGATCATATATTGATCATCCAAGCACCATATTGATCATCCAAGCACCATGTAACATCTAAGTGAAGGAATTCCTTAAAACTTGAAAATTAAGCAGGGCTGATTGCTCAGCATGGGCATTAATAGAGGGCAGTTGTCTTCTAAGTGTGTAAGGAGATTTCATTGACCAGAGAGAGGAACAACACACCATTGTGATGGAGAAGACTACTGAGGTCCAGTGCCAATATTTTGATAGCTAGCTCTTCCCCTGTTAGGGATCAAACCTGGATCATGACTCCTGCAAGGAGAGCTAAGGACCACCTCAAGAATGGCGCACTGCCTACTGAGGAGGACCTATAATGGAGATCCTACATTTGGAGTTCATCAACCCAGATGCCTCTTGAAACTGTGCTACATGCAAAAGAGTTAATGGTACTAATTCCTGGTCATGGTGTTGCCTTGGCTGGATTGAGTAAGGAAGCCTGTTTGCAGCTGAGGGGGGTCGTACAAGAAGAATCAGCTGTTCAAGTACCTTTTGTGGTAAATCCTATGTACCTGACCCCCAGAGTTCCCCTAGCAGTCCCCGACTGGACCTCAAGATAATATGGTCCTTAATTCATGCCTGATGATGCATGAATGGGGTTGCTAAATATGGCAGCAGAGAACAGTAGCTGCAAACTGCATTACTGTACATTCAGTGAATACTGAGAATACTATTTGTGAAGCCTTGACTTTTGAGACTAGCATAGAATTAATTATTGTTGGGTCACAGTGTGGAAAGGGGAAGGATTACAAGAGGCTATTGGGCATGTGGGTGTGGTGGTATGTCTTTCTGCAACACCAGGAGAGTTCTGATGAAAGCAAATAAAATATTACATCTGGGCAGTAGTTATTTAAAGAGCACCTGAAATTTTTATGCCAGGGTAGCTGTTTATTAAAAAAAAGAAAATATTCATGCTCTTCATTCCCTTGGACACTGTTAATTAAATGATACTGCCACTAGAAACAACAGATCTGGGGCAAATGAGAGGAACTGTTAACTGATATTTGATGCTATACACCAAGGGTCTCCAACCTTTTCTGTAGTGAGAGATACGCCTGATCAGAGAAAATCATGTGAGCTACTCAAGGCTAAACAACTTGAGCATTGTTACCAGACAGCCCACACCCAGCATAATTGACTTTAAGCCTAATGTCCATGGAGCCAGCATCCATGGCACTATGACAAGGTTGCCATGTGTGTCAGTGAGAGTGCGGTCTCTGGGAAAACATGAACATTTGTGCATCTGAATGGGATATATTTGTAAGGATGACTGAGAGCCAGTGCTGTATGTACTTGAAGCACAGAACATAACTTTCACCATATGTCACACCCTTACATGTATTATGCAAATAAACAAGATTTTTTTTTAAATGGGAAAAGTTTAAGTGTTAGTTTATAAAATGGCTGTATTCTCCAGTTATACCTATGGCACAGTGTCTACTGACCACTGAGATCAAGGGGCCTGCTGTTTGTAAATGTGACACTTGAAATGGTATAAAATCAAAATGAAGAGTTAACTTAATGGTTAAGGTAACGTCATTCTAATTTTACCTCATTTAAAAGCATTCAGAAACATATGTTTGTTCACAACTCCAATACTAAGTTGACAAACACTTTTATTTAAGAATTAAATAACTCAGTGCTTTAGTTGTTCACCTCTGTGACCCAGCCTGAGTCCTAATTCTGACTGATCACTGCTCATTATCAGGCCATGCTATATGCAGCCTGGTTATAATAAAATACAATAAACACATCCTTCCCTTAACTTGAAAAGGAAAATATTAACTTGTGGTTATTTAAAAGGTAACTCATGGCAGTGAGCTACTCTGAAGGTGTCTGGGAGCAACTGGTAGCTCACAATTGACTGGTTGGAGATAATCTCTATAGACATTTGTCTATAGAAATACGAATCACTAAGGAGGGCTCTGGGTAGTTCTTCATCCTACCATTTTGTCTTATTTGATGTGCAGAATTTAGGTGTGTGTAAAGTATTTTGCTTTACAAAATAAAAGCACCTAATCGGAAATTGATTAATTATTTTTACTGAGCACTTTACTTAGTCCTGCCTAGGTTTGCCACCTTTCCAAAAGAAAAATACCTGCTATTTGTTCATGTTTTAAGAGTCTGAAAGGGACTGGATATGATATTTAAATAGAACTTCATATACAATCATCTGTATTCATTTCTATCATGGCTTTTGTTTCACTTTACCTATCAGTCAGGGATCATTAAGGCAGTTCTAGCTGTTTTCTACTTATATTTGTTGTTTGATGTGTGGATTGATAAGGGGAAACATATCAGCTTTAAGAGATTTTCCTAATTTCTGTTTCATTCAGGGCATTAAAATAAATGCTCATGCCAGTATCAAACCAGCCAGGTGGCAACTCTAGTCTGGACACATTTGCCTGTGTCACCACCCTGAGTTAGACTTTTCTTCCCTATCTTGATGAACACATTGTAAATGGGTGAATTTGATTCTCCGTTTGGGTCCAATAATGAATTGATCTTAATACCCAAAATGTAACAAATTTCAGTCATCACAGTTGAAGCTCAGGAACCCCAGATTGCCATTGGACACCGCCAAACCAATTCCACCTAAATAAGTCCTCAAAAAAACGAGGATAGAACATTTAGTACTTATTTTCTTACACTGATGAGCACAAGCAAGTAGGCTTGTCACGTCTGCTGCAATTCTTCAGGAGCAGCACACTGTTCAATGAGGTCCCACCTCCAGGCAACAACAAATCCCTGAGTTTTCCAAAAGTACCATGGTGTTGGGGGTGCAGGGTGAGAGGTAGGTTTGGAGAAGCGAAAAGCTGGGAAGGAGATCTGAAATGACAAGAGTATTCTGTTTATTCTGTGCTCTCTCAAATACCAGTTACTAAATCACACAAAACATTATGCTCAAGTACTTTTCTTTTATGCAGCTTTCTTGTGAAGCTCTTTATATAAATGTGATGCCACTTCCTTCACTAACTTATTCTAAGGGCTGGAAAACCAATAACATGGTAGTAAAACTCGTACCTTATTCATAAAAAAAAAATAAAGAGTCTGAAGTATGTTCCTGTTCCTATGTTTACCTGGAAACAGTATTTTACTTTTAAAAGTTGGCAATTAACTGGAGTGATTTCTTGAACAGGTTAATTTTATCTTGTTATCTCTTTTATAAAGTTTTTCTTTTTCTTTTTTAGGTGACACGACTCCAGCTGACTTGGATTTTGCACAGTAAGTTTAAGTTTGAATATTGTTCCTTCTTGCATTAATATCTGCATATGCCTTCTACTTGTAATCCGTTTTCTCTTGAATATTCAATTTCTCTTTAACATTTTTCAGCTCAAACATTACCATATGTGCTCATGAAAATTAAAGTTTATGAACTCAACAGGTTTAACTACTCTTATTCATGGAAGAATATATAATCTGTTTTGTACTTAAACCTCAAAGAATAAAGTCAACCGTGCTGAGCAGGACCACACTCTTAACTGAGTGTTGCTTCTCCTTTTCTGGGAATGATCTCACTGCCTTTAATTTGTATAGTGCTATGGTACGCAGAGCTCCACTCATTCAGTCTATAGCCTGGGCATTGTCATTGCTGAGGCTGGTAGTCTAGGAAATAAGAGGGCCCTCCTTACGCTGCGGAAGATTCTGATTAACAAACCTGTAAGCTCAGGTGCAGCTCTGTTTTTTACAGAGAGCTGCCCGACATGACTGCAAGAGGGTTTTCTGGGATTATAAGTCTCAAGGCTTGAAAGCAGAAACAGACTTGCAAGAGTGTTCTTGCATAATTCTATTGTATACAGCAGAATCGTATCACCAATGCTACATAACAGCTAAGTATTGGTTAAGTGAAGAAAAGGTTCTGAATAATGTACAATGTTTAACTAATTGGTAAAGTGCTAAATACTGGCAAGATGTCTACGGTCCTGGTGGCGTGGTTATTACAGGACAATGGCCTACCACAGGCATTGAGTATGTGGTCTTTTCAGTTCTTGAACACATCTGTCATAAAACTTTCAATGGAACTCGAGCATATCAGTCAAACTTGGATTGCCCACCCACTTCAACATGGTTAGCCATGCCATATTGGTCAATGCCTCTTCACAGTTCATGGTTGAATAGACAATTGTGGCATGGATAAAATGTGTTCTGTATGGCTTTGATCACTGTTCCTACTTGACAATTTGCTTTTAATGCAATGATCATTGATCCAAAGTTTCCGAATAAATGTCGACTATTTTTTGACAAGGGTACATGTATGTGTGTGTGTGTGTGGGAGAGAGTAACTTATGTTTGTAGTTACCTTGTGCATGTGGAAGTGGACATACCGATATTTATTTGTACATTTAGTTCACACATATCTCTACAATTTAAGTAAGATCTGGTCAAAAAGAAACATAACAGCAAGCAGAGAAGGGGATCACGACTCTGCTCAAATAATCAGTGTTGATCCCACATTCAGAATATCCTCAAAGTCTACAGGTAGGCTGGATACATTCTTGGTCCAATAAGCAAGAATATTGGGTTACATCTTGATGATGTGGACACATCCGTATGTGCACTGGTGACAAGAGTGGTTACAAGTGTGTTGTATGAAATCTATAACTAGACCATTTTGAAACAATGGGGCAAGCTTTGTAAACACCTGAATAAAAAGCTAAGTACCCTAAAGGATATTTTATAATCCACATGAATCACTGGAGAGAGCAAATTATCTTCCTGATTTAGAGTAAGTGATTTATATCCTATGCCACTTGCAATAAGGAAAAAGGATATCTGTCACAGTGACAGTGTACTCATCCACTAAACTCTAAATCAGTTCCTAAATTTATCTTCCTGACTCCAAATATACATCTACTAAACCTGAAGATTCAAGAATACAGGCTATTTTTGTACCATCTAGAATTTTGAAATATATCATTTAATGCAACCCTACACTTGCTTTCACAGGGAATACGATTTTGCTTTGTGTTAGTGAGCATATCACATGCTGGAATCAAATGTATCCCCATTATTGTTGCCACCCCCTCATGCTGTCCAAGATGGGTCCTCTAACATTGATTAGATTTGCTTGCCTTGGTTTACTTGCTGGGTCCACGCACGCTTCTGACCCACAGTGCTCAGTTGGGTAAAGCAATCAATAGCAGAGCTACGGATTAGGCAGGCTTTAGAGCAATCAATAGCAGAACTGACGGGTGAGTCGGTCTTGTTTGCAGCCATCCATCAGAGACGCTGAGACATACTGCTGTCAGGCAGCAAATGGAGAAACAGATGATGTGAAACAATGTGTCTGGAGCTTCGTAACTCATTTTACAAATTGCTGCGGTGAATAACTTGTTGTCTGTATTTATCTCTTTTAAATTGTCTGTGCGAGGCGCCCATCCGTCTCCATTCTCCCGCACCGCCAGTGTCATGTCAGACACTTCTTTTTAGCTCTGCGGTGGAGACCTGTGTGCCTGGAATTCCAATACCCACTCAGTCAAGCTTGACATTTTAGCTTCTCTCCGGGGGGAAGCATTAAAACATTTAAAGTTGTTAAAAACTCGGGAATAGAAAAACGTAGCTGTCATCCTACCAATAGTTACAATGTAAAAAAACACTGCATTGACCTTTTTAAAACTAACATCCGAAGGCCTTTTCCCACATGTTAAACATGATTGCAACATGATTGACACATTATAATAATGTTCACGGTTTCAATACCAGTTAATAAAACAATGGTCGAAATATTTCCCTCTCTTCGGGAAGAATTAAGGAAAACTGGTTAATCCAGGGGTGATGGCATTAGTATTATGCTCTCAAGGAAACAATTCAAAGCATTTACTCCAGTGTCTTTGTGATAGAGTACATTACTAAGCGTTGGGTGTGAATATTAGTGGGGTAATATACTTTCATTTATAAGGTTGGTGAGATTCATAGACGAGCTAGAAAAGATTAGGTATTGTTAGGTTTCAGGAGTATAACTTTCAAAGGTGGCGAGGGTGGGATCTTTGAAATGAGGTGTGAGCAATTTACATAAATACAATAATCCAGATTAATGCAATAACCCACCCTTGTGCCTCCCTCACCATTGTTGCTTGAACCATAATTCTCAGTGTTATTGCTCCCCCCACCCGCCCTTTCTTCCGTGGTTATCAGGGTTGTAGCTTGCCCCGACTCGCCCTACCGTCTTCCACTGTTGTCTGTGTTGTTTCTTACCCACGCTCGCCCTCCTTCCTTTAGTTGTTTATAGTTTTGCTTGTTGTCCATTGTTTTCATTTACTTTCTTCCAGCCCCTTCCTCCCCTTGTTGCCCTTATTGACCCCCAACTCACCCTCTCCCTCACTGGTGCTTCCCTCCTCCCTACCTCTGATTTACCCTTCCTCCTCCTATCCAGCAATAAACAAAAAGAAAGTGCTATGATGAGCTAGTGCTGATCAAGGCATAGCATTTTCTGCCCAACATTCTTCATTGTTCGTGTTTCCCCCACACATGCCCTACCCCCCTCACTTTGTGTTGCCTTTCATCTCATCAAAAATATTAAAATAGTGCTATGATGTGGCTTGCTCTGGCAGCGTCATAGCATTTTTTTTGTTTAACATTCAGGTGTGCGGCACTGCAGCCATGCCTCTGTACAACATGTTTAAACAAATATTGGCAAAGCCAATAGCTCCCTCGTAGGCAAGGCATACTTGATTTGTCAATGTTTGTTGACATTACATGCAATAAGTGGAGGCAAAACTATAGGAAGAAATTCCATTATGTGCATGTGATGTGGTTCGCTAATAATTAATTTAGATATGCACTAGAATCAGACAGACTGTCTGCTGCTAGTCTACCACTAGACAGCTGAACAGCTCAGGGGTTGGAAGTGCAAAGTAATTCTATCCCTGATAAATTAATTTAGCTTAGCCTGAAATATGAGAAAAGTCCCATTCAGCACTGGTGATGACCTTCTTTCACGACAGTGTCGTATTCCCATATGTGCCTCTTGGTGTGTTAGTTAGCAGACCTTAAAGCAAAATATTTTGATTAACATTTTTAACCCAAGGATTTCGCTCCGTCTAACTATTCTGTTTAAAACATAAAATGCAAAGAATATGGCTTTTATCTATCCGTCCGTACTTCAATGTCTATCAGCTGAATATCAACCGACTATGTTATTCTATCAACAATATATGTCTCATTTCATTTCACAGGACACGTTCATCGTAGTTCCTTGGCTCTGCTGAAAGAAACAAACACATAACACAACCTCTCACACTAAAAGCGACAATAAAAGAAAATGCATTATGGCAAACCAGTAAAATGGATGTAACCACATTTGTTTAACTATTTCTAGGTGGTTAATATGACTCCTCTACATTCACATTACACCTTACTGCTTGGACTTGGAAGACCTGTCCACCCAATACGGCCCCCCAGAACTTTAGCTGGCGAGATCCAGGTTCTAGTGTAAGATTTATGCTGGATAAATAGCACTGACAAAACTAGAGCAGAGACCAAGAAGCTCTTAAATAAATTATCCACTGCTTTATGGATTATTTGATTCCACAAAAGTAATAGAGAAATCTAGAGAGGCATTGCAACATGATAGATCTTTCTCATGCCGAAGATCAAATGTGGCATTTGTAGTCACCTGAAAAAGGGGTAGTGACATTTCTGGGGTTCCCCTGGAACACACTGGAATAAACTTACGATTTTTGATGCAATTCAAAGCAGCAACAAAGATGTTGTGCTGTCTTGCGTCAAAGAGAGAAAGAATAACATGTGCCACACTGATTAATATATGGTGCATTTTTTCTCTACCCCACTGCTGGCACACTTTTGGCTGCAACACTTCACTGCACATACCCTTGCAGCAGAGTGCAAGGGTGTTTCGATTCGCTAAAGAATATGTTTTGTACTGAAAGGCAATCCTTCCAGTACAAAACTATCCTTTAGGACTTTCCCCAATTTGTATGTGTGTGGTACAATGCACTACAAGGCAATGTTGAAAAACTAAGGGGAAATTAATAAATGTTTCCACCAACTCGACTTGGCATAAAGTTGTGGCACAAATCCCTGTGTATGAATGCTGGTAGATGGGAATGTGCATCACAATCCAAGGGTGGCTGCAAGGGAAAGCCTGTGTACCACACATGGAACACCCACTTGATGCAAAGTGGTGCAATCTAGAACATAACACAGCTTTGCCTTATTCTGAAGAACTTACCCACACAAATCCTGGTTTGCGTTACAAAGTAAAACCCACTTCGCCAATTTGTGCCGGGTTTCTGTCACATTTGTAACATACAATGTTGGATTTGGCCCTTTTTGGCAGGGCCATCCCAGAACTTTTTGCCTTCCTCTTGTATTTTTTCTGACCTGTTGTGGATGGTTTTATGACTCTGGGTAATTTATCACTGATAATCTGTGCTAAAGTGCATGTGCTCTCTCTTATAAACTTGGTAAGATCGGTTTACACTTGTTTGGTATGTTTAATTTACCCATAAGTCCCTTGTACAGCGGTAAATTAAATTGTACTGGTGGGCTTACAGCGCTGCTTGCGCCACCCAACGAAGTGACCTTTCAAACCTGTTTTAGGCCTATTCCACTGCAGGGCCTGCAAGTGCAGTTTACTGTCGCCGTACGTGGCAGATAAAGTAAATGCCACGTCTGCCACTCCACTTTTATTATATATGTCACCCTTAAGATAGGCCTTAGCTAGCCCTAGGGGCAGGGTGCTGTGTAGGTAAAAGGTAGGGCATGTGCCTTAACTGTGTGGCATGTCCTGGTAGTGACAAACAGCCTTTTTAGTTGCTCACTGCTGTGAGGCTGCCCTCTCATAGTGTTGCTTTTGGGGATTCCCTGATATGTGCTTCAGTGGTCATTTGTGATCTAAGAGGGGTAGCGTGACCACGTTTGGTTTTTGGGAATAGTAGTGATAAATTCTGCTTATTGGTGAAAGCTGATTTCTTATTACCTTGTTAGAAATGCCTCTTTTAGAAGTATGTACACATATACCCTTGTGTCAATTAAATGCGTTTCTCAAATTTACACTAGGATCAAACAATAAATGACTTATTTATGATCATTTTTTATTTACCTTTCTTTATGAAATCTGAAAACATTTTTATCAAATCGTGAAAGGGAACACAATGTAGTCAAAACACATTTTGTTTCCGACAATGAAAGTGGTCATTCGACCCTTATCAAATTACTTACATATGACAATAAAAGAACAACATATGACAAGATGATTCAAATCAAGTAACAACAAACAAAACAACACTTTTTATATATCAATCTTACATGATACGCACAACATTTGCTAGTCCTACAACATCCTAGACTATCAAATAGGCGGTGTCTAGGAGAAACATTGGGAATTCATAATGGGTCCTGCTCACAGTGAGTTTTGGTTGTGTGTATGTGTGTGCTTGTGTGTGTGTGTGTGCTTGTGTGTGTGGGTGTGCTTGTGTGTGTGTGTGTGTATGGTTGTGCATGTGGGTGTGGTTGTGTGTGTGGTTGTGTGTGTGGTTGTGTGTATGTGTGTTTGGTTATGTGTGTGTGGTTGTGTGTGTGTGGTTGTATTGTTGTGTGTGGTTGTGTGTGTGTGGTTGTGTGTGTGGTTGTATGTGTGGTGTTGGCTGTGTGAGTGTGTGGTTATGTGTGTGGTTGTGTGTGTGTGTGGATGTTATTGTGTTTGTGTGTGTGGTTGTGGTTGTGTTTGTGCTTGTGATTGCGTGTGTGTATGTGGTTATGTGTTTGTGTGTTTGGTTGTGTGTGTGGTTTTGTGTGTGTGGTTGCGTGTGTTTGTGTGTGTGTGGTTGTATGTGTTTGTGGTTGTGTGTGGTTGTGTGTGTGGGTGTGGGTCTGGTTATGTGTGCGGTTGTTTGTGTGGTTGTGTGTGTGGTTGTGTGTTGTGTGTGTGGTTGTGCATGTGTGTGGTTGTGTGTGTTGTTGTGTGTGTGTTTGTGTGTGTGGTTGTGTGAGTGTTTGTGGTTGAGTGTCTTGTGTTTGTGGTGTTGTGTGTGTTGTTGTGTGTGTGTTTTTGTGTGGTTGTGTGAGTGGATGTGGTTGAGTGTGTTGTCTTTGTGGTGTTGTGTGTGTGGTTGTGTGTGTGGTTTTTGTTGTGTCAGTTTGTGTGTGTGTGGTTGGGTGTGTGTGTGGTTGGGTGTGGTTGTGTGTGTGGTTGTGTGTGTTTATGTGTGTGTGGTTGTGTGTGTGGTTGTATGTGTGGTTGTGTGTGTGTGGTTCAATCAATCAATCATCACATTTATATAGCGCACTACTTACCCAGTGGGTCTCACGGCGCTGTGTGTGTGGTTGTGTGTGTGTGTGGTTGTGTGGGGTTGTGTGTGTGTGGTTGTGGGTGGGATTATGTGTGGTTGTGTGTGTGATTAGTTGTGTGTATGTTGTGTGTGTGTGTGTGTGTGTGGTTGTGTGTATGGTTGTGGTTCTATGTGTGTGGTTGTTGTGTGTGTGTTTGGATGTGGGTGTGGTTGTGTGTGTGTTTGGTTGTGTGAGTTTTGGTTGTGTGTATGTGTATGCTTGTGTGTGTGTGTGGTTGAGGGTGTGTTTGTGTGTGTGTGGTTGTGGGTGTGGTTGTGTGTGTGTGGGTGTGGTTGTGTTTGTGTGGTTGTGTGTGTGGTTGTGTGTGTAGTTGTGTGTGTGTGGTTGTGTGTGTGTGGTTGTGCATGTGGGTGTGGTTGTGTGTGTTGTTGTGTGTGTGTGTGTGTGGTTGTGTGGTTGTATGCATGGTTGTGGTTGTGTGTGGGTGTGCAGTTTTGTGTGTGGTTGTGTGTGTGTTTGTGTGTCTGTGGTTTTGTGTGTATTTGTTTGTGTGTGGTTTTGTGTGATGTTGTGTTTGTGTAGTTGTGTTTGTGTTTGTGGTTGTGTCTGTGATTGTGGTTGTGTGTGTGGTTTTGGTTGTGTGTGTGCTTGTGATTGTGTGTGTGCTTGTGTTTGTGTGTGTGGTTGGTGTGTGTGGTTGAGTGTGTGTTTGTGTGTGTTGTTGTATATGTTGTGGTGTGTGTGGTTGTGTGTGTAGTTGTGTGTGTGGTGTATGTGGTTGTGTATGTGTGTGGTTGTGTGGATGGTTGTGTGTGTTGTGTTTGTGGTGGTGTGCTAGGTTGTGTGTGGTTGTGTGTGGTTTTGGTCACGATCCCTTTCACCTTGCAGCTCTCTTAGCTTCAAGAACTCCTTTAGCGCATTGTGGATCGGGCTGACGGTGGTGATCCTCACTCGCAGCCTCCGTTATGATGACAGCCTGGGCCACAACCAGCAATGCAGAAGATTGGACTATGTTTCACTCTGCGGGGGCAATGCAATCACGGGGCACCTCGTAAACAGTACCACGGACCACACAGCAGTCTTCCAGTAATCCTGTAGCACTTCTCCTTCGTTGACGATCTTGGGCAGATTCCTCTCGGTGAACATCAATCACGATCCCTTTCACCTTGCAGCTCTCTAAGCTTCAAGAACTCTTTTAGCGCGTTGTGGCTCGGGCTGGCAGTGGTGATCCCCACTCACAGCCTCAGTTACGATGACGGCTCGGTGTACAAACAGCAATGCAGCAGCGTGAACGATGTTTCATGCTGTGGGGTAATGTGATCACGGGGCACCTCGTAAACAGTACCACGACCACACAGCAGTCTCAGGCGTGCACAAGTACCACGTACCAAGCGTCGCTGAGACACGGTTGGAAACCTTTATGTTTCTGAGTTTCCACAACAGGGGTTCAGCTTTCCTCAGGACCTTGGAGACTCGCTACTTCAGGACACAGCACACAGCAAAGTCCTCACAAGCAGGGGGACACAGCACACAGCAAAGTCCCCTGTCCTCTCTTTAGTCAAATTAGCAAATTGCAGGGCAGCCACAGAACACACAGCAAGGGCAGTCCTTCTCTTCAGTCTCTTCAGCTGTTCGTCTTTGGCAGAGGTTCCTCTTGATCACGAAATAGGTTCAATCCTTTTTCAGCCTGAATTTCACTCAAGTCAAGTCAAACCACTTTATTCGATTAATTAAAATCATAAAAGTATGCTATACATATACAAAACATTAAAAGTATTTGTAAAAATATGTTATACGATGTAAAACACAGTACAAAGGACATTGAAAATCGTTAACAATCAATT